>NW_023416306.1:27503782-28236282 GCF_014176215.1 Rousettus aegyptiacus
GAGATTTTAAA
This sequence comes from Rousettus aegyptiacus, assembly GCF_014176215.1. Taxonomy (NCBI): domain Eukaryota; kingdom Metazoa; phylum Chordata; class Mammalia; order Chiroptera; family Pteropodidae; genus Rousettus; species Rousettus aegyptiacus. Next base: position 27,503,794 of record NW_023416306.1, read on the forward strand.
TTTTAAAAAAGTTACAAGAGACAAAGATATTATATATTAATAAAATTTTCAATACAGTGAGAAGATAACAATAGTTATAAGTGTTTATACATCTAATAACAGGCTGACAAAATACATGAAGCAAAAACCGACAGAATGGAAAAGAGAAATGGACAGTTCTACAAGAGCAGTTGGAGACTTCAGTACCCTACCCTGAGTAATGGGTAGAACAACCAGACAAATAATAAGTAAGGAAATAGAGGACTTAAGCAACATAATAAACCAACTAGATCTAATAGACATATACGGAATACTATCCCCAACTACAACAAGCATACACATTTGCTTCACGTGTATTAGGGGCATTTTCCAAAATATCTCCTCCAACCACAGTGGAATGAAGTTAGAAATCAATAACAGAAGTAAAACTGGAAAATTCACAAATTTGTAGAAATTAAACAACACACTCATAAACAATGAATCAACGAAGAAATCACAAGGGAATTAGAAAATACTTAGAGACAAATAAAAAAGAAAATGCAACATACTAAATCTTATGGGATACAATGAAAGCCATGCAAGGAGGAAGCTTATAGCTATAAATGCTTACTTTCAAAAACAGCAAGAATCTCAGATCAACAACTACACTTTACAACTTAAGAAACTAGAAAAAGAACTAAACCCAAAGATAGCCAAAGGGAGGAAGTAATAAAGATTAAAGCAGAGATAAATGATATAGAGAACAAAAAGCAATAGAGAAAATCAGTGAAACCAAAAGTTGATTTTTCAAAAAGATGAACAGAGTTGACAGAACCTAAAGATAAGTGGCCTGAGAAAAAAAGCGGACTCAGATTAAAATCAGAAATGAAAGTGGGGACGTTACTACCAATTCTACAGAAATAAAAGGGATTTAAGAGTATCATGAATAATTAATTGCATACCAACAACTTGGATAACCTAAATGAAATGCCCACATTTCTAGAAACATAAAACCTGCCAAGACTAAATCAGAAAGGAATAGAAAATCTGAACAGACTTACAACTAGTAAGGAGATTGAATCGGTAATTAGAAATCTCCCAACAAAGAAAGCCTTCACTGGTGAATTCTACTGAACATTTAAAGACCTACCACCAGTCTTTCTCAGACTTTTCAAAAAGGGTACAGACTAGTGAGGGAGTCAAACACAGTCAAGATACAGTTGGGCGCATATAATCTTTGGGGCCCAAAGAGAGGAAGAAAGTTGGAGAAGGCTTCCTGGTTGAGGTGCCTTTTGAACTGAGTCCTAAAAGTGAGGAACAGGTAGAACAGGCTCTCGGGCTTGGAGTTGGTGCTTGGCAGACCTTTGGAGATGGTGACCAGGCAGGGGTGCAGCAGAATGGCGACCTTGGCCAGAAGGCTGCCATTCTGCCATCCCAGGATGGCCCAGAGGCATGGCAGTGCTACGAGGCAGATGTTTCCCCATCTTACAAAGAAGGAAAACAGGGCCCAGAGAGGTTACCTGACTTGTCCAGCACCACCCAGCTTGTATAAAGGTTGAGGGAGGGGCTAGGCAGATGGGAGGTGTACAGTGTGTGTTCTACGAGATAGGAGGTAGGCAGTGTGTTGGAAGAACAGAAAGAGCCCACCTGGGGGCAGCAGAAGGCACAAGGGTAGTGTCCAGAATTCATGTCCATCCTCTGGACACTGCTCAGTAATACCTCAGAGAGTTCACTCTAGGCCAAGTGCCCTGGGAAGCGTGTTACATACATCGGTTCATCTGAGCCTCACCAGAATCCTGAGGTAAAACTCTATTATCCTCATCATTCAGATGAAGATGCTAAGGCACAGAGAAGTTAAGTAACTTGCCACAGGTCACCCAGCCAGTAGACTGAACCAGGATGGGACTGCAGGTTGGACAAGAGCCTGTGCTGTCCCTGCCTACCCCACCCCTCTTTCTTTTGAATCCAGCTCTAGCCCCGGTCCTGGTTCTCTTTTGCCTGGAGCTCTTTCTGCCTTGCTGTAACTCCTGGGATTCGGGGCCCATCTCCTTTCCCCTCCATGAAGAGCTGAGAGTGGGGAGGAGAAGAGAGACGAGACCTCAGAGAAGGGATGCGCTACATAAAGCTGTTCAGGCCTCAGGCCTCTGGGGCAGCTCAAGCCCAGCCCGGTGTCCTGACCAGCCCTGCCCCACCCTCCCACAGTGTGCCTATCTCCAAGCCAAGAACTGCCAGGTGGAAAGCAAGTACCTGGCAGGGCTGCGGAGGCTGCAAGAGGCCATGGGGAACGAGGCCAGCGAGTGCGCCGAGCTGCTCAGGCAACTCATCCAGGAGGCGCTGCAGTGGGAAGCCAGCGACGCCTCAGCCGATGGTGTGGAGCTGAGCCCCATTCGGTGAGTCCAGCGGCTGGCCAGGGCAAGGCTGGCTCTGCATGACCCGAGGGTCCCCAGCTGCCCCATTGACCATGTGTAAGCACCACATGTCCCTTACCTCCCCATAACGCAGGATAAATGAGCATATGATTGGGATGGGCCCCAGTTTACAGTGGAGGTGTGCAGGGTCAGAGGAGGCCGCCCGTTGCCCAGGGCCACACAGCACATTCGTGCAGCTGGCCTGGGTCTGCCTCTAGGGCACCTTTTCCTTCTCCAGGCTGCATCTCAGAGAAGGGGAGGAGAGGAGAGGAGCCAGCCTCCCCTGAGCCAAGCCCTTGCTGAGCACAGTGGACAAGAACAGTTAAATATGATGGAAGGGGCTATGGCTGGCGTTAAAGGCCCCTGGAGGCTGGTTAACCTAGTGGCAGGAGCCCAGGCTTTAGAGCCAAACTTGTCTCTCTCACTGTGTGACCTTAGACAAGTCACTTTACCTCTCAAGAGCCCCATATACAGCTTCCATAATATGTGGCTATGATCCCTGTTATGCAAGATCTGTAGGATTCAGTGAGATAGCACATGCAGGGCACACAGGTAGGGGCGAATCAATTTTGAATAAATGAAGGGACACCTGGAATAGATCCCCAGCTCCCCCATCTCTGCTCGTCAATGGTGCTGTCTGCTCCGCATCCATCCTGTGCTTACTAGCTGTGGAAGTGGGGTTCTGTATTAGCATGTAAGACTCCTTGGGCCTGAGGCAACATGGAATAATAAGAAGGTTCTTTATATTTGCACAGAATGAATGAGTTAATGTCTCTTCAGCACTTCCTATGTGCCAGGCACCATTTGAGCCCCCAGCAGTTTATAACAGAAGATCTCAGTGGGTCTTCATGAGGCAGAGCGAGTGTTCCTCTACTCATTGGACAGATGAGCAAACCGAAGTTCAGGAAACTGAAGTAACCTGTCTAGAGCTGCATGTCTAACCTGTGACAAAGCCAAGGCAGGAACCTTGCCCAGGGTCCACCCCCTCCATGCTGCCCCTCATCTGGGGAAGGGCTCTGCAAGGTGTTGTTAATAGGGGCTTTTTGCTGGCAGCGAGTATGATGAGTATGGCTTCCTGACGGTGCCCAACTACGAGGTGGAAGACCTGAAGCTGCTGGCCAAGATCCAGGCACTGGAGGTGCGCTCCCACCACCTGCTGGCCCACGAGGCTGTGGAGCGGCCACTGCGAGAGCGCTGGGCTGCCCTGGGTGAGCTCGCACCCTCGGCTGAGCTCAAGCAGCTGCTGCGGGCAGGCGTGTCCTGCGAGCACCGGCCACGTGTCTGGAGGTGGCTGGTCCACCTCCGCGTTCAGCACCTGCAAACGCCTGGCCGCTACCAGGAGCTGCTGAGCCGGGGCCAAGCCTGTAAGCACCCTGCCGCCCGCCAGATCGAGCTGGACCTGAACCGTACCTTCCCCAACAACAAGCACTTCACCTGTCCTACCTCCAGCTTCCCCGACAAGCTCCGCCGGGTGTTGTTGGCCTTCTCCTGGCAGAACCCCTCCATCGGCTACTGCCAGGGCCTGAACAGGTGAGCACCATAGTCCCAGTGAGGACACAGCACCCTTCTGTTCCTTTGGGACCTCCCAAGAACCCAGAGAGGTGAGTCAGGGGGCTTGACATGATCCCCATTGTACAGATGGGGACAAGCAGGTGAAACAACATGTTCAAAACAGGCTCCTCGTCCCATGTGCTCCCCCAGATTTGTGCTCAGGGAAGTGCCACTCTCATAGAAAGCGTGGTGGATGGACAGTCCTCTGGCATCATGTAGTACACAGCCCCGCTCACAAATTTCAGAACAATCCGGGTCAGTGATCATTTGCTTTAAATAAAACCCACTCCAGCAGCGCCCAAGGAAAAGAGAATTTGTAAATGCTACAGGGGAACTTCATACAGGAAAAGAAGATAGAGCTAGGGACCAGATGGTCCCGGGAAGACGAGGCAACTGCACAACCCCGGTGGGCGCCACTCATACCACACTCCACGGGGATGCGGTCTCATGAGATTATGCAGCGCTGTGGCACAGCTCAGCAGCTCTCTGTGGAGCTGTGTGGCCTGTGGCCCCTCTCACTCCACACGTCTGCTTCCTTCTGTCTCCATGGAGCAGCCTCTGTCCAGGGCCCATCGAGGCTGCCAGAATGGAGACCTCAGCCTTTGAGTCTAGAGCCTTTCATCAGGTCTTCCCCCTTGTCGATACCCTTATGTCCCACCTGTAAATTCTCAAAGGAAGGAATCTGTTGGGCCCAGCCTGGATTAATTTCTCCTTCTAGTCCATCAGCAGGCGACAAGGGATAGGGGTGGGGCGACCTGGTAGAGCTGCCCCCTCCAGTACTGTGGGGGACTCTCATGCACCCAGTTATCTTTATAGAGGTTACACAGTCTCAGATATTTTCCAAAGCAAGTTTTGACTTAATTTAAACACACATATACTCAAGTAAAATTTACATATGCCGTTCCGCTCTTTTTTCAGAATAGGCGGTTTGTGACATTTATTCAACTCAGAATAAACATTCAGAGTGTCCCTACTAAAACCGAAATGGTTCCCAAGGGTAGATATTTTTGATACTTTATTTCCAGTCTAAATTGGGTGAAATCGAGCATATACATATACAATTACTGAGAATTCTGGGTTAAATCCCAGCACAGTTAATCTGTGCTGAAGAGGCAGGGGGAGAATCCCACAGCAGTAGGGGGTATTGAGACAGCCTCACAGAAGGAAAGAAGCTCCTCCCTGTGTGGAAAGTGGCAGCAACAATGGCTGCCTAGGGATAAAAGGGAACAACTGAGACCAAGAGAGGGATGACACTCAGAGGCTATTTCTTTACTTCTCGGAATGCTTTTTTTTAAACCAATAATTGGTATTTAGGCGAACATTCATATCACTGCTTTAAGTAGAAAGTTATTGGTAATAGAAAGAACCCTTTCAAATATCGAGAGTGCCCTGCCCCTTATTTCAAAGGCCCTCCACCCAAGCCTGCAGGCACCTTTCACCTGTCCGAGTGCTTCCATCTAGTGGTAGCCGTTGGAATTGCATGTGTTGTGTCTCGACAGACCCTGCTTGTATGCAACAAATCCAGCCTGTTTAGAATGATGGATATAGTAGTAATTTAGAGGAAAAAATTTAAAGCCATTCTCCTTTAAAATATAAGTGGAGTATTTTAAAAGTAGTTTCCCTCTCTCCCTCATTACCACACTTTCTTCTTTGCAGACCCACTTGGGCCCTGAATGCTTTAAGTTGCAGTCTAGCTGGAGCCCTGAGCAGTTAGTAGGCCCTAGCTGGGACCAGCAGCCTCTTATTACTGACCTTTTAATGTGTGCAGAAATGTAAGCTGATATTGGCAGCCAGCTCCAGGACTGAACACATTCTGAGGCTCCAGTGGAAAGGGATAGGGTAGAAAGAATACTAGGTTAGATTTTTGGGAGCCCTGGGTTCTGCTTCCGCTCTGCCACCAACTGACTATGTGACCTTGAGCAAGTCACTTTTGCTTTCTGAGCCTAGGTCTTCCCACCTGCAAGGAGGTTAGACCAGAAATGACCAGTAGTAAGCAGCTGCCTGGAACTTTGTCTTAGGAGTTTTCAAGGCTGCCTCCTGACTCAGTGGGAAAGAGTGCCATGATCAGTTAGTGATGTCTGCCCTGGGCATAGACAAAGAGAATGGTGGCCAGTGTATCACACATTTGCTGTCCCTGAACACATGACATGTGAAGTGCCCTGCCCCCTTCCCCCGCTCTGAGAGGGCAGAGTTTCCTGTTGCCCAAGAGACCAGTATTGTTCTCTCTATCCACTCAGCTCAGATTCAGGGAAGTTTGTATAAATATTTTACCCAGGGTAAAAAATTATTTCCTGCCCTACTAGAGAGATAAAAGGGGTTTCTTTTTTCTTTTGAGAGTTGAACCTGTTTTGTAAAAAAAACCATGAATTTCAGAAGAAGTTGGAGTTCATGAATCCAATCTAATAAGAACTCAAAGAAGCATAAATATCTGGACAATGATATGTGTTCTGTAAGCCCATCAAGAGTGTGAGCCTTAACAATGTTCTAAAGTGGCATCTCCCCAAAGGTGTTTAGTGGGTGCAATGTATAAAAGGGGCTCCACTGCCCCACTGGACAGCCTTGGGTTAGAGAGTCACACAGGGTTTTGTCACTGCAGGATTTCCAAGAGGCTTTGCTAAGATATTATGTATCCTAAGCCTCTAAAAGGGAGCTAGGCTATTCAGCATTCCCTAAATATCTTTGAATGTGGGATCTTGTGTGTACTTAGCATCTTGATAGACAAGTGCATTTTGGGAGATAGAATTCTTGGATTGGCCCTGAAAGAGCCCTGCCAGGAAAGCTGGGAGAAAGAGGAAATAGTACTTCTTCAAGGCAGACTGCCCTGCTCAGCACTGGGTTTTTTCTTTCTTACCCTTGATTTCATTAGAGCTTCATGATAACTTTGGAGGAGAGGGGAAGCAAAGGAAGAAAATAACTCTGTGTGTTGAGCACCTAGTATATGCCAGACAGTAAGCAAGGCAATGAAGGTCTGTCTTGCTCACAATGTCTCACAGCCCTGGAACGTAGCTATTGTTAATTCTACTTTACAGATGAAACTGAGGTTTGGAGAGGTTAGCACACTTGCAAAGGTCTCAAGCAAAGCCCGTGGATATTAAGATGAGGGTAGTAAACATTTATAAAGCACTCATCATGTGTCAGGCCTTTTGCTTAGCATTAACATGTGTTTAACATGTATTCATCCTCATAGCAGTCCTGTGATTATTAGGAGGAGGCCGAGGCTCAGAGAGGCTAAGTAACTTGCCCAAGTTCACCCAGCAAGGAAGCAGAAGGACCAGAATTCACACCCAGGCAACAGGACTCCAGAACTCCTGCTCTAAGATAATCCCAATTGCTCCAGAAATACCTTACGTAGTCCTCCCCAAAACCATGTTCCTCTCACCCCAGGTACCAAGAACATCAGCCTGGTTAGGGACTGGGTTTGGGCAGGACTTCCCTCCAGTACTCGAGGAGCCACCTCTGTGGGAAGTTGCCTGGCTGTGACTTCTGCATGTCACTCCAGGCCTCCTTCCCTCCCACACCAGGCTGGCGGCCATTGCTCTGCTGGTCCTGGATGAAGAGGAGAGTGCTTTCTGGTGCCTGGTAGCCATCGTGGAGACCATCATGCCAGCTGATTACTACAGCAAGACATTGACAGCGTCCCAGGTGAGCAAGGGAGGGAAGGGACTTAAGGTCTGCTGCTGAGTTGCTCCTATGAGCCAGTGGATCTTAGAAAAGTTAGGAATCTCTCAGGCTTCCATTTATCCCTCTCTACAATGGGACTGCTAGGGAGTGCCAGTGAGAGCTGATGAGCTTTAGAATTGTTGAGGCCCTCCCCACGGGACAGACTATTGTTATTCCAGTGGTAACATTATGTTATTAGAAACAGTTGGTTTCCTGGGGAGGGGAAGAGAGGAAAATCTGGTGTCACTCGTTATTTGCCAGTAAAGAATTTCAAAACAGGTCAGGTGGGGTGGAAGATGGGACTGGGAGGATGGAGGAGGTAATGATTCTTCACACACACTCGTCACTTCCTTCTGAGAAGCACAGCTGCCTCCATCATCTCATGACCTCCTCAGCTGCCCTCTGAGCACAAGCCAGCCCTGGAGTCCAGTGGAGCTAGGTCAGAGTCGACCCCTCCAGTCATCAGCTGTGACATCACCTCTCTGACCCCAGGCTTGTCTGGTTTTGAACTTCCTGGGCTTTTGAGAGGCTTAAATGCAAAGCCACTTCAAACCTCTTGTCTTTACTACCCCATCTCCTACCTCGCCCAGTGTCTCATTCTGGCTGCATCAGCACCATCTGCTTTATGGAGAGAGGCCATAAAAAAAGTTCCAGAGGGAACTTTCTCACTTCCCACCCCAAACCTATGAAGCCATTACCTACCTATTCATCCTGTTCCCCTTTCCTTCTGCAATTGCCCAAAACCACTTCCTCCTTCCGGGTCATCCCCCTGGGTGGGGAGGTCAGGACACAGTGGGTGAGAGGGGAAGCAAAGGAGGAAAGATATGGAGGAGAAAGGTCAGGGCTAGAGATCAAGACTTAGATCAGGAAATAGGTGGTGAAGCAGGAAGGATATATTTGGCTGCATGGAAGGGAGGCCCAACCTAATAGTGGCTTAAGTGGGGGATTATTCTCAAGTAATGACAAAGCTGAAGGTTCGTTCTATCTCTCTGACATCCTGGCATATGACTTTCATCCTCCTTCTCGCCATCTCATGGTCACAAGATGGCTGTACCACCTCTGGCACTGTGGCCATAGTTCAGAGTGGAAGAAGCAGAGGGTGAAAGGCAAGAACTTGCTTCCTTTCAAACAGCTTTCCCCAACCCAGCGATTTCTGCTTCCACGCACTGGTCAGAACAGTACCACTGGCATCTCTAGTTGCAAGGCAGGCTGGGAAATATTTTATGTTCACGTTTCCACAACTCTGAAATTGAGGTGTGTTGTATAACCAAAGTGTTGTAGTGGGTTATCTTTTGTTTTTGTTTTTGTTCTCATTTTTTAGTATAGAAAATTTCAAATGTACAAAATAATTGAGAAAATGTAATATTAACCTCCACGTATCCATCATCCATCTAGTTTCAATAATTATCAACACAGGGAGGCCAGCGCTATCTCATCTAAACTCCCACCCACTCCTCCTGCTTTGATGGTCTTGAAGTAGTCTCAGACATATCAGTTTATCTGTAAATCCTTCAGAAGGTTCAGTGGCACCTTAGATTGCATGAATTACCCAAGGTTTTGAGCTGGACACAGGCCACAACAGCCCACAGCTAACACCAGGAAGAGGATGTAAATGGAGGGGTAAGGCTGAGAAACCCACAGTTACAGGAAAGGAAGAGCAAAAGGAGACTCACATGGGCCTGTCCTGGAGGTGGGAGGCAAACCACAAAAGAACCGTGTCTTGTAGCCAGGGAAGGAGCCCAGTGCTTGGAGTCAGCAACCCAGTCAAGTAAAAGAAGGACAGAGGCATAACAGTGACCACATCGAGAGGTCACTGGCAACCACTGCCCAGCAGCATCCCTCTTTAGGTTTCCTTGATGTCCAGGGTGGCAAGGCAGTGTGACTCCCCTCAATACCTGCCGCCAGGACCTTGCCCCAAACATGCACTGAGCATCTTCTGCGTGATGCCGAAAATGGGTGTAGAGAAGCAGCTATGTGTCAGGCAATACAAGTCTAAGCTCCTGCGTGGCATGAGGCTCAGAAGGGCAAAAAGGCCAACACTTCACTGGCCAAGACCTCAACAGTCCACAGAGACCTCCGCTTCAAAGCCCAGTGCTCCAGCCCGGGAGCAGAGGAGTGAAGTGCTGCTGCTGTACCTCCCAGCCAGGCAGGTCTCTAGCTCCTCCCTGTGCTCTGCACACCTGGGCTGGGTGGGACCCATGCGGAGCAGCTCCAGGACTACATGTGGACTGGCTGGGTGTGAAGGGGCAGGCAGCGAGCGAGGCAGCCCCTTCCCTGGGGCAGCAGCTGACTAGGGGCCCTATCACCGGCCTCCAGGCGGACCAGCGGGTGCTCCAGGACCTCCTCTCAGAGAAGCTGCCCAGGCTGATGGCCCACGTGGGGCAGCACCGCGTGGACCTCTCCTTCATCACCTTCAACTGGTTCCTTGTGGTCTTTGCTGACAGTCTCATCAGCAATATCCTCCTCCAGGTCTGGGACGCCTTCCTATATGAGGGCACCAAGGTAGGAGCAGGAGGGTCCTGGGTAAGTCCCATCATCCTCTGGGTCTCGAGTCTGCCCCTGGAGAATGGGAGGACGATGTCACCTGTCAGGCTGTTGAGGACATCTGGGAGTAAGGCTTTGTAAATCAAAGTGCTTTGTACACATGAGGGGAAGTGGTGGTTCTGCCTCCAAAGATGCTTTCTAAAGTTATCGGGGGGGGGGGGGGCAGTCCTTTCCCTGGAGAGAAGCATGAGCATGCCCCAGAAGGCACATCCCTACTCCATCCGTTGCCCCTCCAGTCACCTGGGCTTCTTCTCTTCCTCCTGTTTGGACCGAGCTCTGGTATGGGAGGTTGGCACTTGGATCTGGTCCCAGTTCTGCCCCTGACCTTGCTTAGGTGACCCTGGGCAGGCCCTCCCCCCACCCTCCACCCCTGTTTCCACACGGTGGTTGATAACATACTGCACCCACAGTTCACAGAGCACCCTCGAATTTCTTGTCTCATTTGATACCTGCTGATGCCCCCAATAAAGAGAGTATCATTCCCATTAGACCCACCCGCGTCAACCCTTCGCCCAGGGTCCCAGGACAAGTCAAGGTAGAGTCAGGACTCAGCCCCAATCCCCAGATTCCAAGCTGTGACCCCCTGGGATTTCCAGTCTCCGCCTCCCCTGAGGCCTCCCCACACACACGTTGCCTCCAAGGTTTCAACCCATGCAGCCTGTGCAGGGACTCCCGCTCTGCCTGGTGTGTGGGTTCTGCTCCTTCTGGGGATTACCTGTCCTGGTCCCCCATGCCCTACCTGAGCCCCTACTTTGCCCCCAGGTGTTATTCCGCTATGCCTTGGCCATTTTCAAGTACAATGAGGAAGAGATCCTGAGGCTGCAGGACAGCCTGGAGATATACCAGTACCTGCGCTTCTTCACCAAGACCATATGCAACAGCAGGTGAGAACCTGCCCCTCTTTCCTCCACCGCTCCCACCACCCACACCCACTTGTGCATCACCTCTTGTGCGTCACCTCCTCCAGGAAGCTTCCCTGACTGACCTCTCCTCAGTAGGTTAGCTCTCCCATAGCCAGCCCTAAGCTTCCTCTGCCTCAGCTTTTTTTCACCGTTTCTTCTCTGGAAGGTCGGCTCCCCGAGGCAGGGGCCAGAGGCCTCAGCCATGTGGGCAGAATGAATGTAGGCGAGCCTGGGAAGGCACTGAGCTCCGGGCTGACTGTGCTCTCCCCCCAGGAAGCTGAGGAACATCGCCTTCAATGACATGAACCCATTTCCCATGAAGCAGCTTCAGCAACTGCGGACAGTCCACCGGGAGCGGCTGGAGGCTGAGCTTCGGGAGCTGGAGCAGCTCAAGGCCGAGTACTTGGAGACCCGGGCATCCCAAGACCCAGTGGTGCCCGAGGGTTGCACCAGCGAGGACGAGGGGGAGGCCTGACTCGGCCACCTGCACTCCCCAAAGCCTTTCTCGCCTTCAGCTGGCAGGCCACAGGAGGATGGCCATGGCTCACTGGTCCAGCCCCGGAGCCCCATCACCATGTGACACTGGAGAAGTCCCTTCCTCTCTCTGGGCCTCAGTCTCCCACCAGAACGTTATCTTCTGTGACACCACTGGCGGGGTTATCTCATAAGCACGTCCCCAGGGATGCCGCCCCTTCTCCCCTCCTGTTCAGAGCACTTTAACACGCAGACAGCAGGAGTGCTGTCTTTCTAGGGAACCTTGAACGTTCTCTGAGTTTGTCTGTATAAAACAATGTAAGTATAGGAAATAGTTCGCAAGCTTTGGCACTTACACAGTTCTCAATAACCACCTGTTTCTAGGGGAGCCCAGGGCTCTAAGGTGTCCCACCTCTAGGGCCTTCCCAGCCTGGGACACCCCTGGCTGCTGTTTCTGTGGGCGTCTCTGCTAGGCCAGTCTCCCTCCTGGTCCCCCAAGGAGCTGGAGCCCTGTGCATTTAGGCCTTCTTTCTGGGCGACGGCACCTCTCTGACGCTGTGTGAGCCTGTGTTCCAGGCCCAGCTCCCACCTGTTTCCTGAGCCTCCTTTCAGCTCAGCCCATGGCAGGGTAGCAGGGGTGGGGCCGGGGGGATCCCAGGGAAAACCTGCTCGCCACCAAGAACTTGGTGAGGGGTTTGAGCAGAGAGCCCTGGGTCAGACGTCCAGCCTCTGCTCTCCCACCACCAACTTCGCAGGCCAGGGCAAGAAGAGTCACTTTCTCTGAAAAATAGGCGATTGAGAGTGAGGATAAGGCAGCGAGAGAGAGCTGCAGCCTGTCACGTCAGAGCAGGCTCCTGTAGCACCCGCCGTGCAGGAACTCAGTTTCAGTTCTGGGCTCTTCCAGGAACTTCCTCGGCAGACAGAGGCTTCCACCATCCCCCACGAGGCAGGGAGTCAAGGCTGCACAGTGGTTTTGTCAGCCAAACCCATGACTGTGCTGGTGTAGCCTTGAGCTCGGTAATCTCTGGAATGAAGGACTGGGGATGTGGGGTTCTCACATGGAAACCTCGCTCTGATCAGAGGCTCTCTCCAGGGTTTGGGAAGGAGGCCACGCCCACCACTGGGGACCAGGGATAGGCCCTCTGTCACAGGTATGAATTTGGGTTGGCATACCAGGCACCCAGTTTCCCCACACTGTGCTCCTACACAGTCCTGGGTTGGGGACACTCGGGGTTCTTTTACTCCCATATTCCCACGGGCTACTGGCTGGTCCAAGGCACCAGGTTTCCCATGAATGCCCCAAACTGGGGCTCGATAGCCTTTCTCATTTTCACTGAACTCTTTTCATCTGCTGAAGCTCTTTCACCACCGAACAGTACCTGTGAAGCATGATGGTAGTGTGAATGAGGGTAGACTGGGGAAGGCTCCTGGCTGCACCCCCAACAGGCTGGGTGCTGTAATCCTAAGGGCCATCACTGGGGACACAAGGAGATGACACTGGCACCGAGCCTGGTGGCTGGCACAGAGTAAAGCACAACCACAGTCAGTGAGTAACCTTTTTATGAAGAAAATGTCACCTGGAGACACTGGGCCCAGCTGGTCCTTCAGACTCCAGCCTTGAAAATCCTATTCACTCCCCAGCCAAAAATAAAACTCCCTGATCAGACAGGGGCTGCCAGATAAATGGCACGGCCCTCTCCTGTCTTCCCTGCATACCCGCTCACCACCTTTCTCCCTCCTCCTTCCTTCATCTTCCCCTCCAACACCTGGCCCGGTCTCCTTTCCTTTACCCTCTCCCTCCTCCTTCACTTTCCTCTCAACGTTTACCCACTTTCCCCCCTATTTCTCATCCTCCCCCCACCCCCACCGCCCCAGGTGGAGAAGCTCCACCTAGAGCTGGGCGCCTGCACCCTCCTCTCCCCTCCCCACAGGGGAGAGGGTGAAGGTATGCAGTTGACCTAGCACCGTGTAACCTGGTTCCTACATGGCTGCACCATAAAACTGCCTGAGCAGCCTTTTAAAACTACGGGTGTTCCCCGCTCCCTTCCCCCCACCTCCCCCCAGAGCGTGTTATGAGTCATGGGCATTCTGACACACCGAGAGGTTTGGGGACCATAGGACAATGAGGATTGATGCTGATGGGGCTTCCTCCAGCACTGAAGAGGATCTAGCGCCAGAGCCAGGAATGAGAACTGCCTGTCCTCAAGCACCAGCCCGTATAGGCCAAGCTCAGTTTACAGATGAGAAAGACTCAGAGAAGTTAACTTGCCCAGAGTCTCACATTCACTGAGAGTTTAAGCCACGTTCAAGCCTGAAGGCCCTAACTAAATTCAGGAAGGGCTTTTCCAAGCTCACCTTTTCTTATCTGGAACCTAGAATACCTCCCCCAAGGACCAGGGAGAAGGGCAGTCCTGGCCCTGGCCTCCTGAGTGATTTGTAGGGCCTGTGGTGATAGCTCCAGGCAGAGGAAATTAGGAGAAAGAACCATTTGCCTGACCAGGAGGCTGTAGCGGGGACAAGTGGGGGTGGGGTGCTGCTGCCTGCTGCTCCGAGGGAGGCTGCCCAAGGGACCTCCCTGGGGCAAAATCTCCAAGAATAAAAGGATTTCTCAAAGGAAGAGGAAGGGCCTGGAGAGTCCTTTGGGAGACACCGGGCCCTCACACCACAGTGGGAGGTGCACACTCCTACAATAGCCTGTGTTCAGAGCTACTTTCCCTGCCACTCAACCTCACCTCCCAGGTGCCGCTGCCCCCTATTCTTTCTCAGCTCAATCTCCCATGGGCACAGAGCCATAGTGTACAGAAAGATCCATGTTGGGCAGGTAGATGGAGAACTTGCCACTCCCACACACACATTCTGGTTCCCCACATGGCAAATTAAACAAAGCTGACCGTGCTGACACCTAGGAAAGAAAAGTGTTGGTTTCTTGGCCCAACCCAATCAGCAATAAGGCCCAGTAAAATGTACTGGAGGGGGCCAGATCTATTACGTGGTTTTCTAGCTAGGGGTCCCTGGGCAAGTCATGTCCACTCTGGCCTCCGTTTCCCCATGCGTGCAATGCGGAGGAGGTAGCCTTCCCCAAATGGACCAGGATTAAGGGGAAGGGAGGGGGCAGCAAAGTGAGGACCCCACGCCCTACATACACAGCACCTCCAGGAATGGTCCCAGGTTTTGTCTGTTATAGAGACCTCTATCGACGCCCCCCTCCACCCGTCGGTCCATATGCCCATGTTCCCCCAGAGGTCCCTGTCAAACCAGTCTTTCTTCAAACACAGTCCCAGGCACCAACCATCATGGCACAGGGTAGGAAGATGCAGATATAAGGCCGGAAGGGCACATTCACAGGGCATCTGGGACGGCTTCCTGGGGAGGGGTGTTGGTCCCAAGCCTGAAAGGAAGAATGAGTCAGTTTAGACAGCAGGAGATGATGATGAGGGAAGAGAATTCCTGGCAGAAGAGATGGCATGAGCAAAAGCACAGAGGCGTGAGTGCAAGGGGCTGGGAGAAGTACCGGAGATACTGCCCAAACCCTAGGCGAATTAAGACATTCAGATGCCTTAGCCTTGGAAAGATTATGGTGCCCACCCCACAGGTGTGGGGTGGCTGTATTGAACCACGAGTATAGGAACTCCTACAACATCCTACTTTTCCATATGCTTTTTTGGAACATTAAATGTCCAATTCTTTTGTGCTGCTATGGGAAGCATGCAGTCAATTGGCCTGCTGAGCAGTCCAGTTCCACAGAAGTGTGGGTCAGGACTCAAGAGCTTTGCAGACCAGACTGAGGGGCTGGGTTTGGGCAGTAGGCAGGAAGCCCATCCCGATCTGAGCAGGGGAGTGGCCCAGTGAACAGTGAACACTGAGTCGCAGGCTTTGGCCCTGGCCATTCCTTCTTTCTTATCCTTAAAAAAGAGCCCCAAAGTACTTATCAACCCTAAGCCTCAATTTTCTTGTCTGTAAAGTGGGGGCAATAACAGTGGCTAAGTAAAAAAGTTTTTAGAATTACATGAAATAATATATGTAAAGTAGTACATACTATGCTCTGTTATTCACTCAACAAATATATACTGAGTGCCTACTATGTGCCAGACACTGTTCTGAGCCTTGGCCCATACAGATACACCACTGTACAAAACAAAGCTCTTCTCAAGAGAGGTGGCATGGTGGAGTGGCTATAAGCTTGGGCCTGTGAGCTTTGCTGCCTGGGGTTGAATTATTTGCTGTGTGATCTTAAGCGAGGTACTTAACCTCTCTGCACCTTAGCTCGCTTAAGTGAGTAATGGTGTAACCTCATAGGCTTGTGTGACTGTTGAGTGAGGTAATGCATTTAAGGTGCCTAGAACAGTGCCCAGCTCGGTGTTAGGTGGTGGTGATATTAAAAGGCGGGGCCTCCCTATCCGGCCCCCATTGCCTAGGGTGCGCAGTACCCTAAGCCCGCGCGGCTGGTCAGCAGCGCCCCCTCTTGGCTACCGGGAGAAGGAAGGAAGTACTCCCGATCCTCCTGCGGTCCTCCCTGCCCTTTTGCTCCCGGACGGGGTTTACCGAGAGCTTCTCCTGTGGCGGGCTCTGCGCGTGCACTTTAACAGGCCGGTAAATTAGATCGTCTCATCTAATTCTTAAACAGCTCTCTGAGGCAGACACGGTTACTGTTTCCATTCCATCATGGGGGAAACGGAGGCCCCGGGAGGTCGAGTCCCTTGTCCCGTGCCACTCAGAGAGGGAACAGCGGGACGTGAAGACAGGTCTGACTGTTCCCAGCCTCAGGCTGGTCGCGGGGAAGCCCGCCCCAAACACTGCGGCGTGTGAGAGCCGGTGTGCGCGCCGGTTCTGCGCGCGTGTGCACTCCCTGAGACCGGCCTCCGGGGGCCAGGAGCTCGGTCGGAGCGGGTGGAAAGGGAGGGAGTGGCCCCCGCGGGGCGCCCGGGCGGGGCTTGTGCCAGGCCCCTGCCCCGCCCACCAGCCCCGCCCGCAAGGCTGCGGGGGGTGAAGGCGGTGGCTCTGGGCGCGGGGACTCGGCGGGCGGCGAGGAGCGCGAAGCCGGAGCCAGACGCCACCGCCGCCGCCGCCGCCGCCGCCGCCGCCGCCGCCGCCACCTGCGCGGTCATCATCAAGGTAGGGTAGCTCCGCGCCGCCAATCGTACCCTCCCGGTGTGCGCGCAGAGTGCGTGCTGCGCCTCCCGGCTGCAGGTCCCCGGGAGGGATGCTGGGGCAGGGCGCGCCGCGGGGGACCCAGAGGAGCACGGGGGACCTGGCTTCCAGCCCCTCCGCGTGACCTTACATAAAGCAGCTCTCTCCAGGCCTCAGTTTCCCCGCCCGGATAGAGGGCGCAATGGTGGCCCCTTCCTCGCTGGGCTCTGAGGCCGCCCCGTGCTCCCGACGGCTGGGTCCTGCTTGGGCACGGTCTGCACCACCCACCCCTCCCACCCGCAGTGAAGGCCGCTCATCCTGGGTGTGGTGAGCCGATCCCTACAGGCTCCCTTGTGGCCCAAGTGCCCCCCCCCCCGTGGGACCAGTGCTGGGATTCTTCCTCTCATCTACCTGGGTGACCTGCTGGGCCTCAGCTTCTTGGTACAAGAAACAGGAAGGATGGGACACTTCCAGGTCCCTATTAAGCCAGCCTGGGCATGCAGGGTGTGGCGGTCAGAGTCTGCCCGCCAAGTTGCCCTCGCGTCTGGGGCTGAAGGAGCCCTAGGTTGGAGGTGGTGGCCTTCGGCTGCAGACTTGCCTGGACCAGACCCACGCATGCCCCTGGATTTAGGGAATGGTTATGGGAGTTTCCCTAAATCTGCTCAGGTTCTGGCACCCAACTCTATGCTCCAGCCAGGTAATAGGGCCCGCTCACTTCCATGGGTGTCAGACCCCAGAGGCAACACAATGCCAAGAGAGCTGTGTCTGGGTAGGGGTGAGTCTGGGACAGAGCACGTGTTTAAAGGACTGTGTCTCTATGCTCTGAGTAAACAGCTCTGGCATCTGGCCCAGCCCCTCAGTAAGATTCCCTCTGGAAGGCCTTGCTGCCCGATTGCACATACCTTACGGTGGGGGTCTCACTAGCTGTAAATAGCTAGAATCTGCTGGTCCTGCTCTGGGCACACAGACAACATCTGATCCCTCTTCCCCCTACCCAGAACAATCATCTGGTCTCATAAATCATCTTCTCACCTCCAGGCTGAACAACTAACCCTAGGCCCAGCCATTGTTTCTCCTGCTGGAGCCAAAGGGAACAGAGGCAGGACCAAGGAGCTGAGGTGTCTATCCTGGAATCAGCCTGGAGGGTGTTCAGAACCCACCCACATCAGGACCAGAATGTGTCCCTGTGCTTCCTGCACTTCCTGTGTACCTCTGAGTTAGCAGCTGCCTAGAGGTCTGGAGTGAGAGGCACTTCCTGCGTACCTCTGAGTTAGCAGCTGCCGTAGAGGTCTGGAGTGAGAGGAAGAGCCAGAGGATCCCTTCTCAAGGCTTTCCTGCCAATGGGTCCTCTTCCCCATCTTTTCCTATTGCCTGCCCTGATTGAGGCAGTTGTTTCTGAGAATCAAGTCTAGGCCTTCTGGTCTCTTTTGTTCCCCTCATGACCCACCCCTCCCAGGAGCTTTCTTACAGCCAAAAGAAGGTAGGGGCCACCTGGGCAATGATGAGCTCTCTCTCCTCAGAGGTATGCGAGCAGAGGCTGGACGAGCACTTGCTCAGGATGAGCTACCTTTGACTACAAATCTGGTATTTTAAAGGCTGAAATAGAGTGACCATGACCTTGCCTTCTGGCCGTGGTGGAGCTGCCCAGAACTTGGAGTAGACCACAAATGAGTGTTGTTATCCCCTCATAAAAGCAGACTAAGTATATGTGTTGTCACTTGAGCATAGCACCAACGCACAGGCTTAAAGGCTTCCTAAATCTCATTTCATTTCTACGTATGTATAATCTGGGCTGCATTTTCCTGCTTGGCTAGTCCAAGCCATTTTGGCCTGGTTTAGGGGCATGGCAGATTCCGGTTATTAAAAAGTCATCCCATGCTAATAATTTTAAAATGCACCATGGAATTATGGAATGTCCAAGCTGGAAAAGATCTTAAGAAATCATCTCATCCAACCTCCTCATTTTACAGATAGGCATCCCCTGTCTCCAAAGGGTAAGTTATGACTTGTCAACGGTCAGAAAGCAAACGAGCAACCAAGCCCAGGGATCTTGATTCCAAGACAGAGAGAGACAGAGACAGAGAGACAGAAAGGAAACACCATATAGTAAATGAAAGCAATCTGTATTTATTCCTATAGGATTAGCAAAAATAAATATGGAAGGATAAACTTCTATGCTGGCAAGGCTGTAGGGATTCTCCAGTGGCCTTTAATGTTGCAGAGCAATCTGGCATCTTATTACAAAAGTCCATGAAAATGATCCTAACTGCCCTTTGCCCAAAACCTTCTACTTTGAGGACTTTCCCATAAGGAAGTAACTAGAGAGAGAAAGAAGTGTAGTGCTGGTTTATAAGAAGTTGTCTTATAGTGAAGAAGCTCTTGATGTTTTAGCTGAGGATTAATATACATTTCACATACAGCTTAAAAAACAGGGACACTAAAGCTTCTATTGCCAGAGTCTGGCCAACACAGAAGCAGTGTGGTCCAGAGGAAAGGCCCCGAGACTAACAGTCAGCAGACGTAGATTCCACTATCCCGCCCTGTGACCTTAGGTCAATCCCTTCTCCTTTCTGTACTTCGCTTTCCCCATCTGTGAAATGGGATAGATTTGGTGATTGCTGATTTATTTTTTTTTCAGCTCTGATAACCCACATTCTAGGCTCAGTAAATCTTTTATCTGAAACCTTTATTGGAAGGAGCAGTGAACACAGAGATAACCAAAGAATGTCCCAGCTTCCCTCAGCCATCACCAGTGAATCTCTTAAGAGTCAGGCAGCTGGCCTTTTTCCCCTTTGTCATTTCCAAACTTCCAGAACCTGGATTAATTTAGAGCATGGTGTGTTTTTGTTTTTATATTCTTTACCAAATATCAGAGGACTGAGATTTTTCAGGAGAACCAGAAAATAATTCAGCAAAATCCTCTATTTATTATTTTAAGTTTACAGTCAGTGCCTTGCTTCCTTCAGAGACATAGAAGGTGCTTTGCAATCATACCTACTATGAAGGGCAGGAATCAGTGACTTCATTTCTGTGGACAAACATTTATTGGGCACTTCCTTTGTACTAGACCTTAAGATGCCTCCCAGGGGCCAGTAGAGTGCCATGAGAAACATGTTAGGTTAAACTTTGTGAAATGGCCAACATCTGGCTGCTTTTGACTTATAAGAAATGGCAATTTTATGTGGTCTGACCTAAATGGAAAAAGATATAATTAAAGAGCAGCGTGCCCCTTACTATCTATTATTGAGAGATTGGCAGGGTGTGGTGGGGGCTAGGAACGTGTGACTATAAGCTTGGAGAAGTCAAGAGGGAAGATCATGTGAGCCTCACCTTGAAAAATCAATAATAATAATAATAGCTAACATTTATTGAGTACTGAACCACCAGCCTGATTCTGTCCTAAGTGCTTTATTTATTTAGTCATTCAACCATTCATTTATTAAGCACCTACATTGTGCTAGGTATTTTCCGAGGAGGTGGGGTGTGTCTTGACAGTTAAAAAAAAAAAAACATAGACCCAAAAAATTCTGTCGTAAAGGAGCGTACAAGGAAAGAAAGACAAACAATAAATAAAATAGGTGGTGATAACTAAGATGGAGCCAAGAAACAGAGAAGTATGTTTCTGAATTGTGGGGAGAATGGAAGGGAGAGGGTTGCAGTTTTGAATAGGGGAATCCTTGAGAGGTGTCTTTGGGCAGAGGCTTGAAGGAGGTGAGCAAGTACACTGGACTGATTTCTGGGGAAAGAGCCATCCAGGTAGAGGGAACAGCCAGTGCGAAGCCCTGAGGTAGGATCATTCCTGGCGAGTTCAGGGAAGAGCAGGCTCGAAGAGAGTGACGATGGGAAAGGGAAGAGGGGACAGGTGAGACAACCTGGAATTCTGTAAATTTGTGTGGGGGACACTATTTTTATTCTTCTCTTTCAGTTGAGAAAACAGACGTAAGAGAGGTTAAGTAACTTGCTGAAACAACGTCTGACACAGGAACTAGGGCTTTCAACCCAGGGCAGCGGGGAGGCATGGAAGGCTTTTTGAACAAGGCAGGGGCATGGCTAGATGTGACTGTTAGTGAGATTCCTCTGGGGTACAGAGAGAAGGTGTGAAAGTAGTCCAGGCCTGGGGCGATGAGATTAGACCTGGGCAGTGAACACGGGGGTAGAGGGTGGCGGGAACTTGGTGCTGGGGACGAGGTGGAGGTGCACTCCAGGTGAGCAGGAAGTGAAGGAGAAAGCCTGGCTCTGGTCTTGGGTTATTTATTTAGCAAACAATAGCACTTCTTCTGTTCCAAGCAGCATGTAAGATTTTCTATACATTAACGCATTCATTCTGAAAGCAGTCTATAAGATAGATTATTACTCATAATCATTGCCATTTTTTAAATGGTTATATTATATTGCATGTAAATTATATCTCAATAGTTAATTTACAAAGAAAGTGTATTTGTTTTTTCTATTATAAATACTTGATAATGGAGAATTTAGAAAAAGATAGGAAGGCAGAAAAAATGTCCCACACCTTCTCTTTTCATCTCAGATAATCAATATAAATATTTTGGTGTGTTTACTTTCTGTCTGATTTCTACTATTATCCCCATTTTACAGATGAGGACACTGAGGCCCAGAGAGATTGAACAGCTTGACCAGGGTCATACATTTGAACCCATGTCATCCAGCTCCAGTGTCTAGGGTCTTAATCACTGTGCTATGCTATCTGCGGGCAAACCTTGCAATATCAGAGTTGGTGGGTTCCACTGAGACACACCCCCTCTGACCTTTACCCCCACCTTTCACTCACCCCACCCCCAACATCATTGCACAGATAGGGAAAGTGAGGCACGGTGAAAGGCAGGCCTTGCTCAGCATCTCTCAAACAGTTAAGAGCAGATATGTGAGGTCTTATGCTAATAAGAAGAAACAGGGAGCTGAGAACTTGCATAGGTTTGATGTGACAGCTGCTTCCAGCCTGGCCTTGAGCCCGGAGCTTGCAGGGAGCTGCCAAATGGCATGACCCTGCCCACAGGGGGTGCTGGGAACTGCCAGGGCCAAGCCTGTGTTCCCTGGGCCTGAATCTCATCCTCCAGCCAACTCCAGGTGGGAGGTGGCCAGGTGATGGGGAGGGAGAGTGCGGAGCCTTGCCAAGCCTATAGACCCCCTGGGAATTGTCTCTTGTACTCTGACTGTGCATTTGTTTCTGGCTCTCGTCACAACATACTCCTGGGACTGCTTGCTGCCAGGGATGCAGCCCTGGCCTCCAGTCCCAGCTCAGTCACTGGGTGACCCTTGGGCCAGGGTCTTTCCCGCCCTACCTGCAAAGTGGCATCATAATGGTGCCAGCTGCAGGATGAAGTGAGATGTGGATGGAAAGTGCTGGCACAGGGTGTGGCACACGGAAGTGCTCAATGGACGGCCAGCTACTGTTGCTATTCCTAAGGCTACCCCAGGGTGGTGGCCCAGGCTGGGGACCTTAGCCTGCCCTAGCCAGAGCCCCTTCCGCAACACTTCCCTTCACACCTGGCTAGACCAGGTAGGGCCCAGCCGGTGCAAGAGGAGACGGGAATGAACCTCTGACAGTGGCTTGGAGTTCAGGATTACAGACAATAAAGGACAGAGTGGAACGAAAGAAGCCACACTGCTGAGGATGGAGGCCGGACCCGGCCACTGACATGCTCCGTAGGCAAGTCCTGTCCCTTCTTTATATCTCTTGTCCTCATAAGCAAAATGTGGAGACTATTTCCTGCCTTAATAATCATAAAGATCTTCATCCCAGCGGCCATCTATTGAGGTTTTTCTATGCTTGGGGTGTGTGGATGGAGATAAGCAGACCCATCATTTCCTTCAAGGTGGTGGGGTGGGGCGCTCCAGTTCTGATAGGGAAGCCCAGGAGCTGTAGCCCCTCAAGGAGAGTCCTCTGTCCCCAGCCTGGGTTGGGGTGTGAGTTGGGAAGTCTCCCTGGAGGAGGTGATGCCTGAGTCAGGTTATTAATGTGATTTGGAGTGAGCCAGACTCAAGAGGGGGAGAAACAAGGAGGCCATCTGATAAGTCTCCTCACCTCTCCGAGCCTCAGTTTCTTCATCTGTAAAATGGAGATAATAGCTACCTGCTTTGCCTAATGGATAGGGTTGTTGTGAGGCTCAAAATTGGATAAGAGTATGGAAGCACTTCATAAGCTATAAAATGCCAGGCACCCGTTTGTCGTTGTTTATTGTGATGTCTGGAGCCCCTGGGGGTTAGAGTAATAGCCAGCCAATATCTGGGTCTAAGAGAACATCTGGTCTATTTCGAAAGGCCTACAATCAAATCCAGCAGGGACAGAAGGCCGCCATTCACTTCCTACCCCTTGATTTAGGAGCTCAAAATATTTCTGTATGGGGTGTGGCTTTGCTTAGAGGGGGGCCCCGAAGGCAGCCATGACCCAGTCACAGCCCTGTCCTGAGGAAGAGAGAACAAGTGCCCACAGAAACCCATCAGGCCATAAGCACTGCGTCCTGGTGGAGGCTGGGAGCTCTGGTCAGGCGTCAGGGACAGTCATGACTGAAGGGGACTGTAGGGACCTGCCAGGTAAAGGGATGGAGGACAAGGGAACACCACGGAGTCACTGAGAGGAAACAGACATGCAGAGAGAGGTCTGCGATGTACTGTTAACTAGAAAAGCAAGGAAGAGAACAATCTCTGTGGAACGAGCCTGTTTGGGTTTGAATGTGGGAAAAGAATATATCTACACACATGTAAATATAGAGAAATATTCAGAAATATCAAGCTGGTTATCACTAGGTGGTAGAATTTTATTTTCTTTTTCTGTGTTTTAAATTTTTATATGCAATAGACATTTCTATAAAAAAATTTGGCTGTATAATGTTACAATATAATAATAATAATAATAATAATAATAATAACTAATAATAATACAGATAGTATAAAAATCTGGCCAGTCTGCTGTCACCAGGCTGGAGGTTTTAAGGAGGCAGCCACAGCACTAGGACAGGCGAGGTCTGCGTGACCCCCCCCAGTTCTAGCCTTCCAGAGCAATTGAGAGCAGAGTTCAGGGGCAGCACTAGAGGAGAGGTCTCCGGGTGCGTTCCACGATTCTCCTCTTGGAACAAAGACTGGGGATTTTAGGTGGTCGCAAGCACAGTCAGCACTATGACCAGACTGCCCCCAAAGCCAGGGACTGTAGGCTGCATTGGCAGGAACAGGGCTACGGCCAGGAAAGGGAGGATGGCTGGAGTTCGGGCCACCCCCTGAGGCACTAGGCCAGTGGGACAGATCCAGAGGCCTCCTGGCTGGGGAAGGGCCTGTGCTCGCAGGCTCCGTGATGCTGTAGGGCTCCATCCCATCATGCCAGGCCCCAGCAGACCCCTTTTCCTCAATGATGCACGTTCTTGGTCTTTGGTCCCTAAGACTCTCACAGACCTTCCTGCCTCTTTGCAAAGGAAGTACAGAAACTAAACTACCACCGTATTTCACTGAATGCTGGGCACCACCTACTGTGAGAGGTGCCATTATTTTACAATCCATTAAGAAAGAAAAAAATAGCAGACAAACTCCGATGATGAGTTGCATCCCAGTTTCAGAGATGTTAAAACATTAGAAATAATGTCTTGAAATCAATTAGGTATGACATGTGGCAGGCCCCATACTAGATGTATCTTCACTCATTTAATTCTTACATACATTTCAACACTTTTTCCTTATTCAGCCCCACAAAAAAAAGGATCCTGAGTTCTGGCCCTTGGAAATAAGAAAATGTTCGCCCTGCAGAGTAAACATGTCCAGGTCAGAAATGCCCCAGTAGACTGGTCATTAAATGCCCAGCGCTTTGAGTAATGGGGGAGGCCTGGAGGAGGGCTGGGAGCTAATGGACAGGAAGGAGCTTTGAGAGCTTGTCGGCTGGGTTATTAGCCTCATCCTTATTAGGACCATGACCAGGAGTAGCTTGGCCTGTGGGCCATCCTGGAGCGAGACCGCAGAGACCTGCCCCACACAGATCATCCTAGAACCTCACCCAGACTAGCCCATCCATTCATTCTTTAAAGCTACTTTTCAATTTCATTTTTCGAATGGGACCTTTGTTCATGTACTGATCACTTTCTGAATGTGAAACATGGCTCAGGCCTAGGGATGTAGAGCAGAGTAAAAGAGACACAGGTGCTGCCCTCGTGGGCTCACAGACTGCAGGAGAGAGAGGCAGCAGTCCTAGAGTCCCATAACACCTGGAGCAGGTGCCCGAAGGAGAAGAGAGGGCATGACAGCATACGGAGTAGAGAAATGTGCCTAGCCCAATGTCACTGAAGAAGGCTGTACTAAGGTCAGGACTTTTGAGATGAGATTTGAAACGTGAGTAGGGAATAATAAGGTGACTGGGGAAGGGAGCGAGCTAGACAAGAGAAACAGCCTGTGCAAAGCCCCTGAGGCTGGCAGAAATGAGCATTTGAAGAATTAAAAGCACTGAGTGTCTGTGGCTCTGATCTCTGGCCATGGTGGAGCTGGAGAGGTAGAATGGGCCAGACAGACCCTTTGGGCCCTGGAGCAATGGCCATCGAGTGGCATACTCAAAATTGCATCTTTCGAAAAGATCTGGGCGAGATGGTAACAGTGGGAGTAGCGATAAGTGGATGGTTTAAGAGATGTTTAGAAGGTGGGGTGGGATTAGTGATGGATCGGCTGTGGAGACAAGGAGAAGGGGGCCACATGGACGACCCCTGGGATCTGGCGTGCCTGGCAGTGCCCTTCGCAAGGCCTGACTTGCAGGAGGGGTGCTCAAGGAGACAAACTGTAGTGGACAAGGCTTTTACCCTGTTAGTACCTCCTACCCTTGTCTGGTATTTGTCCATTTTCCCCCCAGCCATACTTAGTTATCCTCGTTCATCCAGCATTGGGATTTTGCTATTGGATGTGGAAAAAGACAGAGTAAAGGAGTTTAGGGTGTTGATAAGGGTTAGGCGATGGACCGTGGAGCTGGTAAGAGGAAAGAGAATGAAGAGAGAAGGGGGCAGATGGGTGGGGAGAAGGTAGAGGGAAGTTCTCATGAGTGAAGAACTGGAGGAGGAGGAGGCCGGGCCTGGTGTCCCAGGTTATTGGAACAAATGAGCATCATGACATGTGGAGCTGGCCTTGCAGAAAGGCCGAAACCAGGCTTGGCAGCAGATTGGAGGCATCACTAAACGGGTTATGGCGTCTTAAAGAAGGGCCTCTGGTCCAGGGCTCGCTCTCTGGGCCTGAACCTGCGTTTTTTGTGTTTGTTTGTTTGTTTATCCACTGTGGGTACTGACAAAGGGCTCCTCACCTCTGGCAGGAAGCTGGAGGTGGGGACTCTGGCAGGAAGCTAGAGGTGGGGAGGATATGGTCAGCAAGGGATTGCTTGAATTAGTGATTATAGTAGCAGGAACATTTTCTCATGGTGACAAGACGCGGGGTGTGGCCAAGAGAAGGGATGGCCAAGGTCAAGGAATGGAGGCTGTTTGAAGATGAGATGATCCTCGTACAGAGGGAAATTGAGGCTGGAGAGGCCGTGGGACTTGTTGGAGGTCACACAGCTAGGGAGTGTCTTTCCTGGTATGGTTTTCTATGCCTTGAGTTCCAGATTTCAGAGGTGGGGTTCCTTTTCTGAATCTTCCTCTGGAGATGAGACCGTGATGCTGCTGAGTCTACGGCCTGGGCCAGGAGTCAGGAGGCCTGGGAGGGGAGTTGTGGCCAGCTGGGCGATGGACAGGAATGCATATGGGGAGACTTCCTGGAAAAGGGAGCAGCTTAGCTCGGCCTTGTAGAAGCTAGACATAAAGAGCGACGGGAGGGAGTTATTGGCAAAGGAACAGCAGGAGCAAGGGGCTAGCAGCGGGACGCCCGTGAGCCTATCTGGGATGCCTCGCGCATACAGTCGAGCATCAGGTACCGGCCAGACGCCAGTGGCCGGGGAGGTGGGAGGAGCCTGCCCCGGCAGAGGAGTATTTTATCGCTGACATTGTTTAGAATCGCAGGCCCATCGTGATGATAAAAAGTCAGACTTTTAGTTGATTTTATTATTTAAGTTCTCTATAGAAAATTCGGCCCCTATTGTCTGCGCCCAGGCTGATAGTTCACCTCCCTACTGCCCTTGTCACCCCCTGCTTCCCCTTCCCAGCAGTGGGGAACAGAGCCCTAGAGGTAGGAGAAGGATTTCAGGCCGATGCCTCAGAAAGCTCAGGGCCATGTCCACAGCTGCCCAGCATTGTGCCAGGTATGGGCTGGCATACCTTGGGGACCACTGGGTTGCAGAGGCTCCAAGTCCTGCAGTGTCCAGGGCTGCTCCTGGCCATCAGAGGCAGAATCTTTGGGCACTCCCGATCTCTCCCCACTAAGCAGAACCTGCCAGAGCGTCAGCACAGCAATAATGCCTCTCAGGAGTTATTTCCCAGACCGCAGATGTCTACGGGACCCCTCATGGGCACTCAAGCAACAGCCTGAGAGCTTGATTTGCTTAGACCCATTTCACAAATAAGGAAACTGAGGCTTCAGAGTAAAGCAGAGTGACTCCTGATTGCCCCGTGTCCCCCATTGTGATAGCCCTTGTAACCTTTGCTAGGATGCACGTCTCCCTGCCACCCACAGCCGCCCTCAGAGTGAGAGGGTGATCGCACAGAGGAGGCAGCCCCAGAGGGCTGAGAGGTTCAGGGATCAGCCTGTGGCCCAGCAAGGGGCTGGACTGTGACCAGGACCAGGAGGCAGCCAGTTTTAGCATCAAGAACTAGAGATTTGCATTCCCTCTGGGATCTGCCAGTGATAACCCAGGTGACCTTAGACAAGTTACAGCCCTTCCTCCGGTCCCTCCCTGTTTCCTCACCTGCAAAGTGAGGGAGTTAGACTAAATAGTCTCTACCATCCCTGGGAGCCTGAAAATCCTCCCTGAGAGTGTCTCCATCTTCTATTCCAGTGGCCTCCAAAGTGACCTATGCAAGACATTCATTGACGTCCTGGGAAAATATTATCTAAATAAGAACGTAATTCAAAAAAGTGTAGGTCCCACTGCTCTAACCTCTGGTCCTTTCTATATGGCTGCCACTTCTGGCACAACACCACATTTGTGATCCAACTTTGAGCGGGATGTGATTTCTCCATGTTTCTACCCGTCCCCAGGGCAGAGACCCCATGGCTACCTCTGGGCCCACAGCCACCTCTCTCTCCAGCCAAGAGTTGGAAAATGTGGATTGAGTTGATGTGCTCCAGTTTACCCATCCATCATGGGGGCTGCTGGTGCTTTGCTGGCCTTTCTAGTAGCAAAGACGTGGGGTGTGTCTTCTCTCATGATCCCAACGAGCCCCATCTTTCCCTGCCTAAACGATACTCTGAGCCACGGGAGGGCCCAGGTAGGGTGAATGACCCCTGGCCTCACAACTAGAAGACCTTTCTTCCCCAGCCATCCTTGGAATTTATCCCTCTGAGAATAGCAACACAGATAAGGAACAAAATATTTGGTACTGTATCCAGGCACAGAATCAAAAGAAACTTTGTTCTCTGTCTTAGAGTACTCTCCTGGGCTGAGGGGCTGGCAACCTGGAATCCCAGTCTTGGTTCAGCCCTGTGTGGGTGGCCCTGGGTGCGCTGACTCAGTTTCTTCTCCTGCACCCTGTGATCTCTCGGGGGCCAGTGCTACTATTCTGAGGTGTGAAATCTGGGTTGGGAGACCCCCTCTACTGAGTGGTTCTCAGGCTCCATCTGGAGGGTTCGAGGATGGTCTGGACTCCAGATTAGGTGTGGGATAAGGACAGCTTGGAGTATTATAGGGAGGAGGCGGGAAACTGAGTCAGGCGAGAAACTCCATGGCCTAGAGTGGCGCCATCCCAGGGCCACATGGTCAGGGGCCTCAGACCTCTGAAGGGCTGTTGAGGGGCAGCAAATGTGATTGGTGAGACTCCAGAGACGGAGACGTGGCAGTGGGGGAAATCATAGACTTCCACGCGCTTGGAGGAGGAAGTTGGGCGCTTGCGCAGCTGGAAGGGGTGAGCTTCCCGCCACTAGAACAGTATAAGCCGAGACCCTCCGACTTTTCATGTGAAATGGCATGGAGAGGAGGGCAGAGAGCCGGGCCAGATGCCAACCTGGGTTCCTGACCCTGGACACTCAGGCGTATTGTGTCTGTTTCTTGCCTCTAGAGCAATAAGATTATCTGAGTGTGGATCTGGCTAAGAATTCAATTAGGTAAGAATTATAGATTGATTTAGATTCTAAGTCAGCGCTAAGGGAGGGGCACAAGGCTTTCTCTGTTTCCATCCGTTTAAGGGTTTGGGTGCCTCCCAGCACAGATGAGCCCCCCACCCCTGCCATGCTGCCTCTCAGTGTAGTCACATCATATAATAAAGACACAAAGCACCTTTGCCTCCATTCTCCCTTCAGAGCCTCCCTAAAGCTTCAGGAGGGTGGCAGGCAGGGATGCACAGTCCCATTTTATGGATGGGGCACTAGGGCCCGGAGAGGGACAATGACTTGAGCAGGGTCACGCAGTGAATGAGGACAGAGCAGACCAGATCAGGGGCCCTGGTCGCAGAATATCTGTGCACCTTCCATCCACAGAGCAGGGCCCCCAGCTAAAGCCCGGCAGGAGTTCTGCCTATCGAGGGCACTAACTTCCTTGAAGGGCCCTCCCGTCATGAGGGGGAGCCAGAGCCAGCTCCACAGGGGGACAGCAAGCCGGAAGGAAGTCCGTGAGAAGAGCCATCCCTCTGCCTGGGAGCAGGTTCTCGAGTACATCCCAAAGGCACTTGGGGGAGTAGTGAGGAGCCTCACCCCACAGGGCTCCTTCTGCCAGAGGCCCTGACTAGCCAGGAGTGAAAGGGCGAGCAGCTATGAGGAACCGAACTGTCTCTCCATTCCCTATCTGGAGGGGTCCTGGGACCAATTCCCCAGGAATACCGAGGGATGACTGAAGTTTCGAGGGAGTCAAAATTTATATCTGGATTTTCGAGTGTGGGTGTCAGCACCCCACGATGTTAAAGGGTTGATCAGCTGCGCAGTTCGGTGGCATGAGGTGCATTCACACATTTGCACGATCATCACTGCCATGATTTTTAAACTTTGACTTCCCAGTAACATACTCTATTCTTTAGTAGCTTTGTTTACATGTAATGATGACGAGTGTGTGTTTGGTGCCAAAACATCATGCTTGACACAAAGGACCTTACATGGACCTTTCTCCTTACCAGTCACTGCTCTAAGTCACTTTAAGTGAATAAACTCGTTGAAGCCTTACAACTCCTCTATAAGTTAGGTTCCTGATGGACCTTGCTTTACAGGTGAGGAGACTGAGGCACAGAGAGGTTTAGTATCTTTCCCCAGATCCCTCCCTGACTTGTCTGGGCCTGCTAGTTGCTCTCGTTTATTGAGGACTCACTGTGTGCCTAGGCTAAATGTTCTCTGTTCAGCCTTTGCCCTGTCTCACAGCAACCCGGCCAGAGACGGGTACCCATGTGGTACTGAGACTTAGAGAAGATGAGTCTGGGTTTGTAGCCAGGTCTCTGACTCAAGCCCATGCCTTGACCACCTGCCCTCAGTGCCTGATATTTAGATGGTGAAGCTGTCATGGAAACACCTGCCGGATCTCGAGTGCAGACCTGAACCCACGTTTATAAAAGAATATCTGAGAGATAGAAAGACAAAAGTTGGGAAGTGGCTGTGTGCTCAGGGAGCCTTTGGGGGCAGGTTCCTGCTGCCTGCTAGTTGCATATCCTCAGAAAAGTGAGTCCACTGCTCTGCGCGGAGCACAGCTCAGCATCCATGACATGGGGATAATTCTCCCCAGCCTATGGAGGGTATGAGGAGGAAATTGACAGATGAAAGGGAAGGACTCTGTAAATCACAGAACGGTGGTTCTCGAAGAGTGGTCCCTGGACCAGCTACATCATCGTCACCTGGGAACTTGAGAAAAATGCATATTCTCAGGCTCTACTCCAGACTTTCTGGATCAGAAACTCTAGGATGGGTTCAGCAGTCTGGGTGTTAATCAGCCTTCTGGGTGACTGTGATGCACTCTCAAGTTTGGGACCCACTGTTGGAAAACTTTATGCAAAATGTAAACGAGATACTGTCACCGGTCCTGGCAGAGTCAGTCTTGGGGGGGAAGTGCCCTTTCATCACGGGGCCCTGACATCTTTCCTCTTCGTCCTCAGCTGGGCCTCCTGCCTTCCGTGGCCTGAAGGCCAGTCTGAGCAATTGGTTTGGGCAGAGCTCAGGAAGGCTGGAAATGAGGAGGAGAAGGAGAAGGTGGCCCCATCATCCTCTCCTGGCAGCTGTGCCGACGCTGCCTAAGGAGTTGATTAAGGCTGAGCAGTGGTGTTTAGCAATGTGTTAATAAGCAGGTGAGGGAGAAGCAGGAAGGAGTTTCCTATCACCCTCCTGCATGTGCGGCTGAGCTAGGAAGCAGAGTACTGGATCGGCCAGGCGTGCCCCGGAGCAGGCAGGCCTAAGTCATATGTGGGGACCCTTACCACCGGGAATGGGTTGAAGAATGAAAGGACACCATTTTCTAATTTAAAAACCCCATCCGCTGAGATTTGGCCTACAGGCCTGGCCTCCCTGTGTGGTTGCTCTTTCAAAGAGCAGATATCTTTCAAAGAGGCAGATCAGGCCTTGACGACTCCTGGTCAGTAAATCCGGCGGCTTTGCATGCTTTTCCCTAAGCAGCCATGCTCCCTTCCTCCTGAGTCAGACAAGGAAGACCTCAGAGTCTTCCTCCTCCCCCTCCTTGCCATGCTCCGTGGCTCCTTCAGCCAGTTGGAGCCGGGTGTGAAATGAACCCCACTTATTTCTTCCTTAGACACAAGCCCAAAGTTGAGGGAGGAGAATGCTTTCCCCAGGTGAACGTTCTAACTACTTAATTGCAAGGGCCAAATCCACTTCAGCTGTCACCAGGTCACACCCCTGGTTACAAACGTTGACGCCTCCCTTGGTCTCGAGTGCCAGCTCTGTAGCCAGTACTCAGAGCCCCTGCCTGGCTACGGCTTCAGCCGCAGCTCTCATTGTTCTCTGCATTTGCCCAGACCCCAGACAAATCAGACCCTTTTGATTTCCCAGATGTTCCTTTTGCTTCCCCACCCCATACTACAGGCCTGTCTCTGTGCCTCAGTGCTCCCAGGTATGGCTGGACCAGGTGTGGCCAAGCACAGTGCCTTCCAGCTGGAGTGCCTTCCCTTCACTCTGTGCCGGTCTCACTCTACTTGGCCTTTAAGGCTTAACTCAAAAATCTGCACTGTAGCCCTCACCGACTCCCCAGATTTCCACTCTCTCCACTCTCCCAGCCGCATCCTGTTTAGCCTGTTTGCCTTGAATTGAGCTTGCTGGTTACATGTCTGCCTCCCCCATCAATCTGAGCTCTTGAGAGGCAGAGGCCCCTGTCAGGGTCATCACTGGCTCTCTCCTAGGCTCTAGGAAGGCCCTAGCGATGCTGGTTGAATTCACTCTGGGCCCCAGGTCCCTTGCAGCAGAGCAGAGTGAGAGCCGATTTGTGGGTCCGAGCCAGGGACTTGCCAACAACAGAATGCAGGCCCTGGCCAGATGCCCACACCAGGACGGGCTACAGAGCTTTGGCCTTGCCTCTGGCTTCCTGTGGGACCCTGAGTAAAGCATTTAGTCCCTCTCTGGGCATCATTGCCCCTCTCTGTCCAAAGACAGACCCAGGAGCTCTGCCAGGGAATGGATGATGAACCAGAAGTGGGACTTCTAGGTTTTCCTCCTCCTGGAAGTGTCTTTAGAAAGTCCCCAGTAACCTTTATCTCTCGAAACTCCCAGATAAGGATATTGTGGGGCAATAAATCTGCATGGAGTTTTGGTCAGGGCCTGATGTGGGGGAAGGAACAGGAAGAAGCTCTGTTCTGTGTCTCCAGAGGGTCAAGGCAGGAAAATCACTAGCCCTTCCAGGCCTGGGGCAGCAGCCAGGCAGACAGCTCTGCCTCCCTGACGGGTCCCAGGGCCTGTTGTGTGGGCTCAGAGCCTTCAGCAGATTGTCCTAATGTAATGGCTGGGCAGGGCAGAGGCATAACCATTCTGAAGGTGGAAAATCAAAACCCAAGAGGGGACAAGATTTGTCCAGGGTTGTGGAACAAGGGGCATCAGAATTAGGACTCTCCAACCTGACTCGCTCATCTGCTATGGAAGGACAGGCCCAGCCTCCAGCTCCTAGTACCCAGAGGGGGAGTCAGAAGAGGCTGGCGGTGCTAGTGAAAGCTCAGTCCAGGAGCCAAGTCACTCTCCTCCTGGGTGCCTGCCTGTGGGATCTGGCCTGCGGGTGGGCAAAGCAGAAGTGGAGGACTGTTTGGGGCCGACGGTATAATGGGTAGGTGGATGGATGGATGGATGGATGGATGGATAAAAGAAGGAAGAAACACAGGGAGCAGGACAGGAGGAAGGGAAGGGAGCATCCGTCAGCTGAGCTCCTACTTGTACCAGGCATGTAAAAGGTATTTTAAATATTACCTAATTTAATCCTTGGCAAAACCCTGTGAGGTGGATATTAGGATACTCTTTTACAAATAAGGGTACTGAGGCCCGGAGACAAGTGGGCCTCTCCCCGTGCCCTGGGCCACCTCATAGGCTAGAAAGACTATTCAGGCTGGGGAGCTAGGGAAGCCCCCTAGAGGTGACTCTACATGAACTGGGCCCAGGAAGATGGAGTGAGAGGAGAAGGTGTCCTAGGAGCCCAGCTGAGTGCCAACCATAGATTCGTTTTGGCTGACTTGGTTCGAATCAGAGAGAAGGGGTGTGAGCAAAGATGGGGTGTCTGGGAAAACGTGATGCTTTGAGGGGAAAGCAGAAAGACCAACTTGGTTCATGGAGCAGGTCTTCGGAGTTGAGGAAAAGGCGGTCGGGAATGTGTGGGGCCTCAACTCAAGTCCAGCAGGAAGCTTTATCCTGAGGACCGAGGGAACCAGGGCAGATCTTAAGGGAAATGAGTGGGTCATGGTGACGGCAAGATTGGAGCCTGGGCTGGAGTGGGCGAGCAACGGAGTCACCAAGAGAAAAGGCTACCCAGGCCTTGCACGGCTTGAGGGAGGGGGAGAGAACAGGTGGGGGCTATGGGGCAGGGGAGGTTGGCCACCTCAGGAGGTGCCCTGTCCCTCCTCAGGTCCTAGGGACCCAGATCTGAGCAGTGTCAGATGTCAGGAGATGCTCCCTCAAGGTCTCATCGCTTCAGGGAGAATGAGGCATGTTCTTGGCTCTCTCTGTGACCCAGTCTGTATTTCCCGTGGGCCTGTGGTGAGGCACCTGTGCTGGACCAGAAGGAGCAGAGGGCGAGAAGAGAGGAGATAGGGGCGGAGGCGGGAGGACCCTGGGGCAGAGACAACCTGGAAACGCGATGTTTTTACTTAGTGACTGCAGGGCGCCTCTGCGTCCACTGCTGATGTGGCTGGGACATCCAGGGTGGGGCTGTGCCAGAGTCACCCCTTCCCATCCAGAGACCCGGGCCCCTGAGCACGAGGCCGAGCTTGAGTGTTGGTCTCCAGCTGGAGAGCCCTGCCAGAAAGATGCACAAATGCGTGCTCTTTGGGTTCTTCCTGACTCGCAGGGTTTGTTAACGTTTTACTATGCTTGTCTGTTCCCTCCTTCAACGTGGTGAGCACCAGGGGTTGGGATTCTTGTGTTTGGAGGGCTGC
Organism: Rousettus aegyptiacus; assembly: GCF_014176215.1. Taxonomy (NCBI): domain Eukaryota; kingdom Metazoa; phylum Chordata; class Mammalia; order Chiroptera; family Pteropodidae; genus Rousettus; species Rousettus aegyptiacus. Next base: position 27,538,030 of record NW_023416306.1, read on the forward strand.
TTTGCACTCTCTGGTTTGGGAATTTCACTCAGATCCCCCAGATTTTGTGCCCTCAGCATGTACCTGTCATGTACTAAATCAAATCTTAGTGTCCTGGAAACACTGGGACCTCAACAATCTTAACAGCAAGTAGTCCCTGAGCGCTAAGTGTTCACCCAGCATTGTTTTATGTGCTGTGTGGATTATCTCGTTTAATTGGCAGGGCATCCCTGTGAAAGAGCGTGGACCCAGAACGAAACAGCCTGGCTTCAAATTATAGCTCAGCTGCCTATTAGCTGTGTGATCTTGGACCAGTTGCTTAACCTCTCTGTGCCCCAGTTTCCTCATCTATAAAAATGGGATGATAATAGTATTTATGGGATTGCTATGACAGTTGGGTTAGTACTTGGAACATTCTTCACACATAGTAAACAATGGAAGTGTTAGCTATTATTTGTTACAATGCTTGCTTTTATCAGTGAGGAAATTGGCACATTAAGTGACTTTCCTAAAGTCATATGGGTATAATGGACATGTTCTGTAATCACACTGTTTAAGTGGATACCCAGTATGTGGCTGTTGAGCGCCTGAAATATTGCCAATGCAACTGAGGAGCTGAATTTTGCATTTTATTTCATTTTATCTTTAACTTAGAAACTATGCATGACTAGAGGCTCCCATGGTGTACAGAGCTGCTGCCTGGGTCCCACGCCCAGTGATTTGATTTAAATTATTCTAATATGCATTCAAAGTTGCAAACCACTGCCCTATGTCAAGATCGTGGCATCTTATCTTGTTCTGCTCCTGGCCATTTCCCTGAGAAATATAAACGTGGAGAGCAGTAGCTCAACTGATGTTCATCTTTGGCTTCCCTACCCTTGCCCCTACCACAGGGCCTGACGCAGAATAAGTACTAAGTCAACAGTGGATGAAGGTTGGTGATTGAGTTAAATCATATTCACCTCTCTTTACAAATCTTCTTGGATTTTTCTGCTTGGAAATGTTCTGTTCTCTGGTTCAGGATATTGGGCTCTTTAAGAAGTCAATTCTAGGACCTTCTTTTTCACAGGCAGGTTGTCAGAGTCAGGGATACGAGTGACTTAAAATAGAATCATTGCACGTAAATCACATAAAAGTTTTCTGGAGACCTTTGGTAGGTGGCAGGGTGCGCAACTTGTTCCTGTTTGCCTGGGACTTTCCAGATTTTAGCTCTGAAAGTCCTGCATCCCGGAATACGCCCCTCCCCCGACCCCAGGCCAACCAAGAAAGTGGGTCACCTGACTTCCATGGAAAATGATAAGGCTTCTATACTCGCTCTGAAGGAGGGAAGAAAATGAAGCCTGTAGGGTGAGACCCTGAGGTACCATGTCACTTCAGATCCTGTCGCTGGCCTGTGGAAGGCAAAAACAAAGACACTTTATGCCAAGAAGTGACAGCTAACCCAGGGCCTGGCCTCAAATGAACAGAAATGACTGTGGATAAAAGTCTCATTGGGAAGAAACAGCTGAGACCTGGTGAGGAAGGAAGGCTCCGTGGAAATGGCTGGTCTAACAGAGACCTGAATTGATGACAGCAGGTGGGCCTTGACCTTAAGTGGGCCTTGGCTTCCTGAGTCAGATATCCCGCCCCCTACTGGGCTCATCAGAGGCCCTAATAAGGACTCAGGACAAATTAGGAAGGAACTTTCCCAATCAGGTTAGGGGCCAAGGTCAGAATCAGGATAAACTCTATGATGGATGACAGTTGGTCAAAGATTGGAGTCACGGTGAGGACCTGCCCATAATTAGATGTTTATTGTATTCGTTATTGGTCTTTGTGGATTACCTTCAAATAGAGTGTCCTTTACTCTTAGAGTAATATATATATATATATATATATATATATATATATATATATCTCCATACACACACACACACACACACACACACACACACACACACACACACATATTTTTAAAGCTAGGAAACTTGTGATTCTAATCTCCCTCTGTTAACTGCGGCTGACATAAGTGTGATTCGGACCCTCTCATGAGGCAGGTACGGGGCTAGTTCGCTGACCACAAACAAGGTCAAGTTTTAAGAGAAAAAAATAAATAAAACCCCGAATATTAGATGTGGACCCACAAACTTACAAAGGGACAATGGTAACCAGCAGTGTCAGACTCCTACCCAACCCGGATGTTCCAAACTAAATCAGGTAACTTCATTCTTTCCCCGAGGCCAGGAACAGTGCAATTAATGAATAATCCATTATGCTGGTTTGTACCACACCCAGTTTGGGTTCTGTGTGAGCCACCCTGCAGCTAACCCTTGTCCTGCAGTGATTGAGGGCCGGGCTGGGAAGACAGGCCTTTGGGGCGGGCTGAGAAGTCTCTGAGTCCGTCCGTCCGTCTGTCTGTCTGTCTGTCTGTCTGTCTGTCTGTCTGTCTCACCTGTCAGAGAGGAGCATGTGGCAGGAGGAAAGGCCTCTGAACAGGATTTGACTTTTGCTTCCTACCTGCATTGATCCTACTCATTTGATTTTGGTCAAGTTGCTTCCCCTGCACCAAATAGGGACAACAATCCCCAGGAGAGTTGTAAGGGGTGGGACAGGCAGGGAAGAAAGCAACTCGATGGGATAATGGGATAATGGGACCTTAAGCCCAGAAATGACTAAATCCTTTGGGGGGAGGAGGGGAATTCACAGCCCACAGAGCCTAATCCTTTGGCGTCAGGGCTGCTAAGCATGCATGGGACAGGGGCAGCAGAATCGATGCCACCCCTGCTTTGTGCCACACCTGAGAAGGCCTACTGTGGCTTTGATGTGGGCCCAGCTGGATGGGACTAGGCAGGATAGAACGGGTAGCCCAGATCAGCCACTCTGGCCCAGCCCGTGGGTGAGGCCTCGCAGTGCTGAGGGCTCGCTACGGTCTGCATTTCTAGGCAAGTGCCTGCTTGTGGGGAAAATAAAACTGTTCTGTGAATTGCTGAGTCCTTAAACTCTTGCGCGCACTGATACATGCGCGCATGTGCACGTACATGCACAGACGCAATTAAACACCTGAACAGATGCACATATGTGTGCACACCACAGGAGTGAGTAAATGACTTTGTATAAACACCCTGGTGAATGCAGTGCTCATGCACAGACTTACACACACAGTGAACACACAATTGCACACACAGTTGCACACACTTCACCCACATATATACGTGCACACTCCAATACCATGAGCAAAGGAAGAGGCTGCTGGCCTGGATTGGCGCTACCCCATCCCCCACTTCTGTAAGTTTCTCTCCATGATAACAGGTCTGGAAGAACCTTGGCAGTGAAGGTAGGGTGGGGTGGAGAAAGGAGGTCACTAGTGTTCACACTGCTTCCAGGTTAACTGGCTTCATCGGTGGAGGCCAACGGCCCCCTTTCTGGAGCGCGGCCAGTTGGTTTCCTGCGCCTCATTTTCCTTTTCTGTAAAATGGAAGTGATATGGTCATGGGCTGAGACGGGATCCACGGCGCGGTGGCCCACCCACGGGCTGGGCCAGAGTGGCAGATTTGCAGGAACCTGGAGCTGGAGGCTCAGGGAACAGCTGGGGTCAGCTTCCAACTCCACCGCTTCAGCCGTGTGACCCCGGGCGGGCCACTTCTCTTCTCTGCCTCATCCCTGCGTCACGTCTGTCATGGGGAGCAAGACAATACCTACTCGTTCAGTTCATGCGGGGGAAGCACTTGGGATGGCGGCGGGCATGTAGCGCCCATCCAGAGACTGTGAGTTATTGCCACGGAGGTGACTGTGAGCTCAGGAGGAGTCTTTATGCAGGCCTCTTGTGGCCCCTCACCCTGGGCAGAGAGCCGTCCCTCAGGCGGGGAGCCAAGCCCCAGGCTGTGAGGGGAGAGCATGGAGAGTGGCTGGAGAGGCTGTGACTGTTGACGACCATCAGCTCATGTTGATCTCAGCAGCCGTGACCTGCCCCCTCGACCCACAGCCTACCACGGGCCGGTTGACCCCCTCTCGGTGTTTCACTAACATGTCTCCTCCTCTCCATCCCCTCTGCCCTACGTCGGCCCAGGCGACCATCATCTCTCCCCTGTTCCATCTTTTTTTACCCCTCAGTAGTCAGAGGGATCTACCTAAAAGAGAAATCTGGTCTCCTCGCTCCCTTGCTTTAATCCCTGAGGCAGCTCCCCCTGGCCCTCAGAGTCCAGTTCTTTAACACGGCCCCTGAGGAGGTCTGGGTCCTGCCCTTGGCCCACCTCTTCCCTGCAGGCTTCCTGTGCTCTGGCCACACCAAGCATAGGTAGCTGTTCGCCAAGTCCCGTTGGTTGGGCCTGCATGTGGCAGTCTGTTAGAATGGGTAGGCTATGCTCTGTGACAGATAACTCCGCTACCTCAGTGTTCACTCTGCAAGTTTATTTCTCTGTTAAGCTATATGTCCAACATGAGTCACTTGGGGAGAGATGTTCCGTTCCATACAGTCCCTTGGGGACCCAGGATGATGGAATCTGCACCACATATAAAGTATGGTCTTCTCATCCCTTCACCAAGGACGGGTTTTGAGGGGTCACGGGCAGGTCTTACCTACTTCATCCTGTAAGTGGCACATGTCACTTCCGCCCATGAACGTTGGCCAAGAACTAACACCAGGGCTGCCTGACTGTAAGGAGGCTGGGATGCAAGGGGAGCCGTGAAATGTCGTGAGCATTGCCGTCTGCCACAGACAGGTGCGCCCCTCAGCCCCCCTCCGCTGCTGCTAAAGGTGACGCAGGGGTAGGGGACGTGGAACTGAGCCTGCTGACTCCCCCCTGCTTTCCCAGCCTAGGCCCAAGGCAGCTCCTCGGCTGCCACCTAATTGCCAAGGCCCTAGGGAGGTCTTTGTCCTTGCTGCTGCTTTCTAAGAGGACTCCCAGGACCCATTTCTCTCAGGACCCAGTGCAGAAAAAAGCTGTGTTCCTTAGCAGGTGGTGGCTTTTATCTTATACACGCTCACTAAATCCCTTTCTGATTCTATTTCCCTTATTGAATCGACTACTAGGAAGCTCAGGCCCAAATCTGAGGGCCACCCTCGCCCCCACCCCGCCACATTTCGGGTGATCTCTTTTTGTTCCCGTATTTTCCCTCTCTCCCCTTTTCCTCACCATGGCTTTTCCATTTCCTTCTACCATGTGTTCTATTTCTTACAACCTTTCTGGAATCAGATGGGTAATAACTAGTCAGTCAGTCAGTCCCTGCATTCTGTGCTGCTTGCTGTAGCTCTGGCAAATGCAGCCGGGGTTTTGGAGAGCGGAAATGCCTGAGTTTCACAGGACAGACCTGTCCCCGTGAGGCCGATGTGCCACCTGTAAGGGCTTGGCTTGTGGGTCAGGCCCTTGGTCACCATGGCTTCTTGAGGTCAACAGTCTAATCTTGTGCCTTTGAACTGAGCACAGAGAAGAGCCTTGGGCCAGCGGCCCAGGCTGGGCAAGGCACCTTCTTTGTCCTGACCGTGTGGGTATCCAGTCAAACACGACTCCCCTGGGAAGTTCCTAGGGCCTGGGCTGGGCAATACACTGTGCTGGGCACTCCTAGAGCACAGCCCCAGGCTTTTTTTTTTTTTTTTTTTTTTTATGAGGAACCTGCAAGCTATGGTAGAGAAGATGAGACCTGACACTAAACTGCAAATCAGGGACCTAAGGGCAGGGAGGAGAGACAGCTGTGAGGAGCAGAGGAGAACAAGATCTCTGCTACTCGTTGCACCAAGGAAGACTCTGGGGGCTTGGAGGCTGGGGAAGGAAAGGATTGGGGCTTGTGGAGATGGGCACAGGCAATAAGTCGCTGGGAAGGGCAAGCCAAGGAAATGGTCAAGGCAAGGGCAAAGGCCCCAGAGGACTGGAAATGGAAGAGCAGACACAAGGGAGGCTGGTGGTATTCTTTATCTGGAAGGTACCCTTTAGAAGATGAGCAACAAAAGGTGAATCATGGAATATGGAATGGGACCCAACCAGAAGGCCTTGAATTCCAGGCTCAGTTTGCCCTTGAACTTGTAGGGCAGCAGTGAATGGGGAGCAACGAAAGATAATCTAAGGTGGGGGCTGAGGTGGTGAGGAGTCCAGCCAGGCTTGGTGTCCAGAGGATCCCTCTAGCCTACATGGGGCGCATGGAGGGGAGAGCTCAGTGGGGTCAGCGGAATTGGGGGCAGGGAGTTTGACCTGAGCGGCAGCGAGGCTGAGAGATGGCTACGTGGTATCATGCATTTGGCCACTGATGGGGCCTACATCCTCTTCTATGCCATTTATAACCCAGTCCTGCTTACCTCTCCAGCTTGTATTCCCCTCACTTACATTGCCCAATGTATGTTTATATGTGTATATAATGTATATGTTTTCTTTTTAACATCTCCTTGCTAATCTTACAAAATTACATGTAGTTGCCCAAACAGTCCATGTTTTCTCCTGTCTCCAGGGCTTTAGTCAGGGTCTTGCACCTGCTTGGACCTCCTCACCCCCACTCTCACCCCCACCCCAGCGCTCCCTTGTCCTGCCAACATGCCAACTCCTACTCATCCTTCAAATGACAGCTGACGTGTCACTTCCTCTGGTAAGCCCTCCCTAACTGCCATTTACAAACCTCCATAACTAGATATAGTACCCGGAGTCTCACTGGCCCAGGCTCCCCTCGGGGCCTCACACACAGGACCCCTTGCTCCTGTAAGGCTGGGCTCAGGCTTACTCTCTCCAAAACCTCAGTACCTGACACAGGGCCTAGTCACACAGCGGTGCTCAGTAACTATTGAGTGAACAAATATAAGGCTGGATGAGGAGTGAGGGCGGCTCAGGATGCCTGGCTGATAATAGTGGTTGTAATTATTACTGTTGATCAAGGGATCTAAATGTATTTAATTTTACCCTCATGACAAGCCTATGAGAAGGACACTTTCATGGTCCCCATTTTTCAGATGAGAAAACGGTGGCTTCAGAAGTTAAGTCACTTGCCTGCCCAGCTGGCAAGAGGCAGAGCTGGAACTGGAAGCAGGCAGGCTGGCTCCGGAGGACACACACAGCGTTACACACTGGGCTGGGCTGGGAGCGGGAGGGGTGGCTGGGCTGTGGGTGAGATGGTGGATTGGGAATGCGGTAAGGTCTCTATGCTTTTTCGTGTTCATACTTGAAGGGATGAAAAGCAAACAGGTCCGCAAAAATTGTATACCACCTCACCACATCTCACCAGGTCCACAGAAGTAGCCACAAGTACAGCGTGTTCACTCGATTGCCCTTCACAATGCATCACCGTCATGCCCTCTTATATATTAGATCCCCATGTGTCTCGTTATCAGGGTAGTGAGTCTCACACTCTTTCTGTCCCGTTTGTGGCCTGCAGATGTCATGGCACCCCCAGTACCGGAGCTCCAAGTTCCGCCACGTTTTTGGCAAACCAGCCAGCAAGGAGAACTGCTATGACTCGGTGCCCATCACCCACAGTGTCCACGACAATCACTTCTGTGCCGTGAACCCCCACTTCATTGCGGTTGTGACTGAGTGCGCTGGTGGGGGGGCCTTCCTCGTCATTCCCCTGCACCAGGTAAGGATGCATGGTGAGCCCCCAGGCCCAAGCAGCTCCCTGGAGGCAAAGCAGAACAGAGGGAAAGTAGAAAGAGCCTGGGTATCTGGTACCATCCACGGGTTAAAGTCCTAGACCTGCCAATGACCAACTGTGTGACCTTAAGTAAGTAATTTCACCTTTGCGAGCCTTAATTTCCTCATTGGGAAGAATATACTTCTCCTTGGATTTCAGCAATTGCCCAGCTATTCCTGGGACCTCCCTCCACCCCCCTGCAAAATAATTTACTCCTGAATAAAATATAATTTTTGATGCATTTCTGAGCTCAAAGAACTTTGGGAAATCTCTAGTCACTTCCCCTCCCCCCAAAAGAAATAAACCTTAAGCCAAAATCTAAGTAGGAGAGAAAAGCAGAAAGTGAACAGGAAGAACAGGCTTGCCCTGTGGGCAGATATTAACAGTATAGGTTGGACCATATGCATTTGCTGATGTTTAATAGTTTTTGACCCCCAGAATAGCAGTTTCAGATTGATTAACCTAATAGCAGATCTTTGCAATAGCCTGAATCTCAGCCTCAGGGCAGACTCTCCGAAAGGTCTAGAGGGATCTTGGGTTGGTAGTGTCTCTGGTTCACAGCAGAAGCAGAGACAGAATTTGTCTAGAGGAAAGTATTCACAGTTTAGACAGGAGTGCCACAGATTAAGATCAGGGAAATTCGTAATCTGAGATTACCAAGCATGTAAACTGCCATGAGTAAGAAATAACAGACTTAGATCCCCAAAGGACTTCAAAAGTGAAAATAACTACAGATTGGAATATCATAGACCCGGTTTCTGATCCCAATGCAATTGACTTAGAAATCAATAACAGAATATGCATCGTAAGTTTCCATTTATTTGGAATTTTAAAGACACATTTCTAAATAACTTCCAGGACAGAGAAGAGATCAAAATGGAAATTTAAAACTACTTAAAACTGAGTGATAATGAAAAAACATCACAAAACTTATGGGATGCAGGAAAGTGGCGATTCAAGGGAAATGTGTAGTAGCACCCATGCCTATGTTAGAAAGGAAGAAAGTCTGAAAGTAATGACTAAATGTTCAACCTGAGAGGTTAGAAAAAGAACAACAGAGTAAACCCAAAGAAAGTGAGAAAGGAGATAACAAAGAGCAGAAATCAGTGAAAGAGAATACAAACATACATTAGAGAAGGCCCAAGGACCCAAAAGTTGGTTCCTAGAAAAGACTAATAGACAAATCTCTGGACAGATGGCCACAAATAAAAGAGAGAAGGTACAAATAACATTAGGAACAAAAAAGCAATATAACGGCAGAGCTTCAAAATATAAAACCCTAATAGGAACAATTTTTTGATAATATATTTGAAAATGTTAATGATATAGTCGCATTCTTATAAAAAATATATAACCTGCCATTACTGATTCAGGTAGCAACACAAGGTCTGAATAGTCCTGTAACTATGTTTTTAGATTGTGTAATAAAAATCTGTCTTAAAGAAAACAGAAGGAAAAGGCAGGCCATAGAGTAAGGAAGGATATTTGCACAATTAGCATGACAAAGAGCTCATTTCCTGAATGTATAAAATGGACTAGGACAAAACAAAACAAAACAAAACAAAACAAATTAAAAAAAAAAAAAAAACCTGAACAGGTATCTCATAGCAGTGAAAATCCAAATGGTTACTGAACATTTAAAAAAAGTTCTCAACCTCATTAGTAAACCACAATGAGCTACCACTACAAAGACCAGAAATGGCAAAAATGTAAAAATCCAACGATAGTGATGTCGAGGATGTGGGACTATGTAAACCCTCAGACACTCTGGTGACAGGGTAAACTGGCACATGTATTTTGGAACAAAATGTGACACTTGCTATTAAAGAGGAAAATCCTCATACCCTGTGACCCAGAGATTCCACTGGTAGGTACATACCGGGCAGAAATGTGTGCTTCTCGGCACCAAAACACAACAAAGGAATGCTCAGGGGAGCGTTAATATTAGCACAAAACTGCAGAAACCCAAAGGTCCAAGAATTGAATAAATAAATTATAGTATATCCACAGTGTGGAATATACAGAATCATGAAAAGGAACAAAGTGTAGACAAATATACCACAAAGTGAATGGATCTTAAATACAAGGGTAAGGGGAAGAAACCAAGTAAATTCCATACTGTTTCGTTCTGCTAACCTAAGGTTAAAAACGGACTAAAGTAAACTGTAGGTTAAGGGGTTGCATAAGAAAGTAGAAAAACCTTAAAGAAAAGCAAGCAAGGGTCTCTCAAGAAAACCGGTATAATAATTACCTCCTGGGCGAGGGAGGCTAGTGTGCCGTGGTGGTCTCCTTGGTTCTAGTTCGTGCCTTGACCTGGGACGATGGCAGTTGTACGGTTAATTTATTTTCCAACAATTCATTAAGCTGGACATTTACATTTTAAGCACTTTTTAAATGTAATATAGTTCAGACAAACACAAATAAGGATGATACTAGGTTCATGTGGGGTTTTTTTCCACGTAACTATCAAAAAACTGATTAATCTTTTATAAACACTTCCAGAGAAAAGGAGAAAAGGAATTGCTCCCTTCCTTGTTCTGCGAGGCCAGTATAACCTTGATTCCAAAACCAAACAAGGGCAGAATAAGAAAAAGATTACAGACCAATCTCACTCAAGAAGGTGAATGCAAAATTACCAGCAAACCAAATCCAGCAGTGAGTAAAAGATACATCCTGACCAAGGTGGATTTGTTCCAGAAACTAAGGACAGTCTAGTATTAATAAATCTATAAACATAGATCATTCTATTAACAAATAAAAGGAGAAAAACCATAGGGTCATCTCCATAAAAGCAGAAAAAGCATTTGATAAAGTACGATACCCACTTATAATAAACATCTTTCACAAACTAAATAAAGGATTTCACTAATATATAGGAAACAGAACTTAAAAACCTTTTATTTTGAAAGAATTTCAACCCTACAAAAAAGTTGCAAAAATAGTCGAATAAACAGATTTTCCTTCACCTAGATTCACCAGTGTTAACATTTTGCCAAATTTACTTTTTATCTCTTTGATATCTTTCTCTCCATTTATGAGTGTTTACAAATTTTGTTTCTGGTCCAGAATCCAAACCAGGATCATGCGTTGTATTTTGTTGTCATATCTCTTAGTCTACTTTATTTCATGATATTGATAACTTTTAAGCAGTAAAGGCCAACTGTTTTATAGAATTAAATTTGAATTTGTCAAATTTTCTCCTCGTGACTATGTTCATGTTATGCATTTTTGGCAACAATATTAAACAAGTTATGTATCCTCAGTTCATTACATCATGTGACATATGTTGTCAATTTGTCTCATTGGCGATATTCGATCTCCTTATTAGTATGGTGCAAACATCATTCATAAAGAAAAAATGTTAGAAACATCCCTTTAAAATTAGCAATAAGGTAATAGGTGCTGGTCTGCACAGTAAGACTGGAAAAATAAGTTATAAGAATTGAAAAAAAAGTAAAACCACTATTATTTACAGATACAATTGACTACACAGAAACCCAAAAGAACATATAGTCAAATTTTTAGAAAAAATAATAAGGGTGTTTGGAATGTAGCCAGATAAAAAGATTAGAATACAAAAATGAATTGCATTTTTACAAACCAAGAATGTTTAGAAAATAAGCATTTGCAGTAGAATAAGAGAGTGAATGCCTAGGAATAAAGAAGCAAGATTTAAAAGGAGTTCAGAGAGCATTATTGAGAGACTAATATTAAAAATGACCCAAGCAAATAGAAATATGTATCATGTTCCTGAATAGCCACTTTTCTCCCTTCCCCAATTTCTACAGCATTTTCCTTTTTAGGACATATTCCACAGCTTATTTTTTTCTTAGGGCACTATGCCCCTAGTTCTTTGAATTAGTCATTTGTATTCTTCTGCTAACATGTACTTTGCTTACATATGTATGACATTGTGGACACATAAAGTCGATGTTCATAAATTTCCATTGATTGAACAAATTTTCTACTAATGAACAAATTACCTTTGTTCATCCAAATAAATAGGGAGGGCATAATCGGCAAAGGGAATTGAGCAAAGAAAGACATGGAGGAGGCGGGACTATTCGAGGACTGTTCAGAGAATAATGCAGAGAGCAGTCTGGCCAGAACGAATGAACAGTCTGTTTAAAGGAGGAAGGGAAATACCCTGGGGAAGTGGATGGGGGCCAGGTGGGAAGGACCGTGGACGCAGGGATGAGAAGTGTGAACCGTATTCCAGAGACATGAAATTTTTTAAGCTGAGGAGGGACAAGTATACACAGTGGGATATATGGAAAGACTTGAAGGTCAGAGCTGGAAGGACCCCTAGAGATGGCCCATTCGTCTACTTATTTCTCCCAAGCTCTTGGGTGCTTTTAAAAGGTTCTGTCCACCAAACAAACTGCATTCTTAATTAATTATATAGTTAATGTGATTTCCTGATTTTTGTTAATCGGACTTTTTCAGAACTGTCACGGTTTCAAAGTATGAAATAAATACTTAGTATACGTAGGTACTAACAACTGATATAAAGAGAATAAATATGTTCAATGTGAAGGGAGTGTGACCTGGGTGGGGAGAGGGGGCCTCGCTTAGATAGGAGGGTCAGAGAAGGCTTTTCCGGGGAGGTGACATTTGAGTCGAGAGCCACCTGAAGCTCTAGAGGCAGAGCAGTCAGGCAGAATGAACAGCAAGTACAAAGATCCAGAAGGGGGAAGGGGATTGGTGTGCTTGAGAAACTGCTTCCCTTGTCACACGGGCAAGGGTAGTGGGAGGTGGTCAGGGAGAAGAGCAGGGTGAGGACTGTGAAGGCCCTTAGGCCTGGTCAGGAATCTGGTTCTATTCTGAGTCCAGTAGGAAAGCCGCTGGAGGGTTGAAACTCAGTTGTTCCGTGCAACCTAACCTTCAGTAAAATGTGCAATTCCCTTTGAGCTTTTTTGAAATAGCATCATAAGTAGCTTGAGGACACATGTTGATTGCTATGGTCACAGACTCCCAGGAGCTGGAAGCCACTAGTCAGAGCTCATACCTGTGGGTCACGACACAGATTCTGATTCGGTAGGTCTGAAGTGAAGCCGGAGAACCTGCATTCCAACAAGCTCCAGAGTTGGCAGATAAAATACAGGATGCCCAGTGAAATGTGAATCTCAGATGAACACCAAATAATATTTTTTGCTTATTTTTTAATTAAACTTTTTGTTTGTTTGTTTTGACATCATTATGGATTCACATGCAATTGTAAGAAATAATACAGAGAAATCTTGTGTACCCTTCACCCAGTTGCCCCCAATAATAACATCTTGTGAAACCAGAGTAAAATATCAAATCCGGGATATTGACATTGGTACCATCAAGACACAGAACATTGCCAGCGTCACAAACGTCCCGCATGGCTCCTTTTATGGCCACGGCCACTTCCCTTACTCCCATTGTCATCTTAACCTTTGACAACCGCTAATCTGTCCTCCATTTCTGTACTTTTGTCATTTTAAGAATGTCATATGAATGGAAACATAAAGTATGTATTTTACCTTTTGGGCTTGACTTTTTTCACTTAGCATGAAAGAGCCATCCAAGTCGCTGCAGGTATCAGTAGCTCGTTCTTTTTTATTGCTGAGTCGTCGTAGTCCCTGGTTTGAATGCACCACCATTTGTTTAACCATTCGCCCGTTGAAGGCCGTCTGGATCGTTTCCAGTTTGGGACTGTTAGGAATAAAGCTGCTGTAAACATTTGGATATGGGTTTCTGTGTGAAGATAAGTAAGTCTCCATTTCTGTGGGATAAATGCCCAGGCGTGCAATCACTGGGTTGTAAAAGATGTTTGGTTTTATAAGAAACTGCCAACATGTTTTCACAAAGAATTTCTTAGTATAAGTAAAATGTTGCATGAGACATACTTACACTAAAAATAATATTTGTTGTTTATCGGAGCTTCAAATATCACTGGGCATCCTGTGTCTTTATTTGCGGGTCCTGGCATCCCTACTCTGGTGCTGCTGATCTGCTGGCTTGCAAACTACATTTCAGTAACCAGACTCTCATCTAGTTCTTTTTTATGTAGATTAAAAACAATATAATGAGCCCTTCCATACCCAGATTCTAGAATTTTCAAGACTTTGCCACTCTTGTTTTCATCCATCCCTTTTTGCCCCCTGAACTATTTTAAAGCACATCATGGACATTTGGTCATTTTGCCACACAAACTTCATTCTAAATATACAATCCTAAAAAAGAGTAACATTTTCACAGCATCGATAATAACCCCTGTGCCGTCTGATTCCCACTTCGAGTGAAAACATCCCTCCTTGCCTCATAAATGCCCCGTTGTGTTTGGTTCATTTGAATCCAGACAGGCCCACGCATTGCATTTGGTCGACATATTCTTAAGTAACTACATCTAGTGGGACGAAGCAGGAGCAAGAGGCTGAGAGAAAGGACACACGTGCTGGTCCCATCGCGTAGCCCTTAACCCTGGGCAGACAGGCCTGTGGGGCCCTTTGGTGTATTACCAGGCACAGTGCTTATGCTGATGACTTCATTAGCCCATTTGGAAGGAGTATTGCCTCAATGTGCAGAAAAGGATGTTGATGCTCAGGGAAATGACTTCTGGAAGGACCCTGAGCAGTAAGAGTAAGGACCTGAATATGGCCCGGTCCAGGGTGTGACCTTGGGGCCTTGCTTTCATTTAACCAGACTGCAGCTCCTGGCTCTAGTATACATTGGTTTCTTGTCAGTTACCAGGGATTATGTCCCATCCAGGCACAGAGAGGTGTCAGTAAAGAGGGCTGTGCGAAGGAAAGGAAGGGACAAGCTAGCTAATTATTTAATGGAAGTGTGTACAGGACTGTTGGGTTGGAAGGTGCCTCCCTCACCACAATGCCCCAGGTGGTGTCAGGTATCCTGAAGGGAGTGGCGAGCAGTCAGGGAGGGCTCTTCCCTTAGCCGCTGTGACCAGGTGAGTCTGTTGGAGGGAGGTGCCTGCAGCCTTGACAACAGAGGGCAGTGCTCAGAGAATAAGGCACAACGGGATGGTCTGGGGACAGGCCTGCCCTGAGCCTGGGGACATGCCAGGGTCAGAGCCTGACCCTGGGGCCTGGCCTGCAGCAGACCTGCCTCTTGAAAAGTTGAAGGGAGAACTTTGCTATGAGGTGTGGAGGGCGGGGAGGAATGAAGGCAAGAGTAGGCGGAGCCCGGTGCCGGGCCCTGTAACATTGCTGGGAGTGGGCCAGGCCAGAGGGGACCAGGGGTCTGAGGGGGCTGATGGACCACCGTGACCTTCAGGTGTCTGGAAGGAGGGGAAGGGGGACACTTTGCTGCTGTGCTCCTAGAGGCCAGATGGACCCTGCTCAGGCCTGTGTCCGACCATGTCACTCCCCTGCTCAAATGCTTCCCAGGACTCCCCATTGCCTGCAGACGAAGTCTTGCCTTCCTCCTCAAAGCCTTTCGTCACCTGTCCCTGCTGACATTTTGAATCTCAGAGCCTTCCAAGCACATACCTGTCCTCTCCACACTCAGATTCCCCTTCCAGAAATGTACGGTATAGGCTAGTCTGGTTTTGTTTGTTTTTAAGTTTTTTCAGTTCTAGGGGTCTGTTCAGCTGGGAAGAGAACTTATCCAAGGAATGCATCCTCTGCCTTCAAATTTCCCAGGAGTTGGGCTGAGATTCGGGGTGGGGAAGGTGTTTATGGGGTCCCAAAGGGCAGAGCTAGGTCCAGAATTAGAAAGTGAGGGGAGCAGGAAGGGCCACAGGGAGGCCACACTGGGCTCAAAGTAAGAAGCATTTTATCTCAGTAAATACAGTCTGAAAGTGAAATAAACCACTGTGGGGGACGGGTAAGCTTCCCATCTCAGGAGGTGACCAAGGGGGTTACCAGATAACCTGCGGTTCACTGCTGCCAGCCCTGGGTATAGGATTCTACCGTAAACCACCTTCGTGTTCACCTGTGACTCGTCTGGGCAGGGCTGATGAATGACCCTCTGCCCTAAATCCTTATGGGAATGTGATTTGCATTTTAGCAACTTGTTCCCGGGATTAGGGAGCACTCCTATCATCCTTCCTTTTGCTCGGCTCCTCTGGGAAGCCCTCTGGCCCCAAGTCTCACCCTTCTAATCAGGACATGATTCATCTGTCCACGTGTACGTCTCTCCATAGGGCCCAGCCAGGAGCCCTGTGCGGGGTGACTGTCTCCAAGCCCACAGCCTCGACCCTCCTGTCTGGCTTCTTCTGTCCCATTGTTTAGTCTGCCGTCCCTGCCATCTGTTTCAGGATCCTTCCTGCTTAAAACTTAACCTATGGCTCTGCCTTTCTGATTTGAAGTGCCTGTCCTCCTCCCTAGCCTTGTCAAAGTCTCCCTCTCTTTAAGGCCCGATTCGAAGGTCTCCTTTTCTAGGAATCCTTCTCCAATTGATCCCCTGGGCCTTTCCTCTGCCTCTCTCTCCAAGCCCTAAGTATACTACATCCTGCCTCCTCTACAGACTGGCAGCTCCTGGAGGGCAGGGCCCGTAAGTAACTCATCTTCCACCATCGCATTCAGGCAGCGTGGGACCTGGCATGTAGTGGGTCTTTAGTGAAAGTCTTGTGTGATGCTGATGATAACTACGGCGTGAGGATAGCAAGAGGCAAACCAGGTAGTGAGAGGAAACATTCCCGGTTCTTGTGGCTCAGTCGTGAACTGGTTCTGTGGCCCTTAGCACCTGATTGTCAACCCCACCGATGCCCAGTTTCTGCATTATACATAGGAATTCTTTTGCTACTTCCTGAGGTGGTTGAGAGATCGGTCAAATGTGAACACAGCACCTAGCACAGGACCTGGCACATAAATGACGCATTAAGTTATGGTCCCTAACATTTATAAACCTGTTCCTTGTAGAGTGAGAATGTGCTTGAGTTCATCAGCTGGAATATGATCAAAGCATCGATTTATTCAGTGAGGGCAGCCCTGGAGTGACCGCCCATCAGCTGGGTGGAAAGTGATGGGAGTCCCCCTGCCGAACAGTCTGGCTTCACACTGAGCACGTCCCTGGGCCCCTGACACATTCTGAGCAACAATACTTGTGATTAGCTCTGACGAACTTAGACTGGTGAGTTTACTGCAAGCTCACCGTGTCCCAGCACAGTCTGAAGCACTTTATGAGTATGGACTCATTTAATCCTCGTACCCACCCTGTAAAGTCCTAGTACTGTTACCTTTTTGTAGACGAGGAAACTGAGGCATAGAGAACTGAAATCACTTGCCCAAAGTCATGCGGTAAGTGCTATAGCAGGAATTTAAACTCAGCCAGCCAGAGTCGGCCTGCCCGCCTAACATCTTCTCACACCGTGCACACTACCTCCGCCTGCCCCACCACCCATGTTTGCTCTGGGCAGTTGGGAGGGTCACTTGAGGCCATGACTATGGCATTTGTGAACATGGCTGCCCCTGTGAGCCCCGGTGGTCATGACAATGGCCTCACAGCTCTACTGTCCAGGCAATTAAGGTATGGTCCCTGAGCATCCCCAACCCGCCTAGATCTGCCCTCCAGGGTCCTACAGTCCTGTCTACCTCATCTGCCCAGGGCAGCCCGGCAGGGATTTAGAGGTGGCGTCTCTCTAAGCTGAGTAGCCAGCTCCTGCACCAAAGCCAAGGTTCTCCGTGGTCTGTGAGGAGAGCAGATATATCTCCGCTGATTTAGAGCTTATGTCTCCCATAAATCAGAAGCCTGTTCCTGGCCGATTGCTGGCCTAATGGACAAAAGGGCGGAAGTGGCCTCCTAATTATAAATGTCCCTTTCTTGACCGGGCTTTTAGCAGCTCAATCAATAGCCCATCAGACTGGATAAATGTCTGTTAATGTGGGTCCTTAGCATGAAACCCATTTAGGCACAGAGCAGCCTGCCAGCCTCAGGGGGAGGACCAGCCATCCCTTGTTCTCTGGAGGGGAGGAAAAGCTGTCTGGGGCTGGGGCCTCTGCTCTTAGAGGCCTGGGAGGAGTGCTGGCCCAAGCTCAGACCTGTGAGGAGCTGCCCCTCTGAGCCTGAAGCACCTCCTAAGTTTATGGCTGGGCCGACCTGGGAGGTGTGGTCTGAGAGAGAGGCTCCTGGGCAGTTTGCCTCCTGTTGGCCAAGGCCAGCCTAACAATCAGCTCTTCTGAGGAGCCCTCGGGGCAGAAATTGGGGCATGGCCCTGGGCCAGGGTGTAGAGGTAGAGATAAAGGCCCTGAGAGCGATGTGGGTGTGCCATAGCAAGAGACCCACCACTGCTCATGCCCTTCGACCCAGGAAATGATCCAAGAGAAGCAAAAGACTGTCTGCAGGAAGGGGAGCAGGACGCTGACTCAGAGAGGGCTGGTTCTCCCTCAGGACACAATAAGGACACCACGGACTCACACTTGGCAGCCAGAGCTCCAGCCCAGCTCTGCCCCTCACATTCCCCATGATGACCCTGGGCAAGTCCCTCCTCCAGCCTGGGACCAGTGAGAAAGGGCTGTGACCCACTAGTGATGCCTGCCACCACTGTAAGATAAGAGTTTTGCTGTGTTTTTCCCATTATTGGTCTCTTGAACAGCCTTTCAGGTTCTGCAGTTTTATAACAAATTCTTGGCTAATCCTGGAAAGATCCATCTTTTCTGAAGTCTGGAATTTTATCCTAAATACCTTTTTTTATTGCAAAATTTACACCATTTTTATGGAAAGTTCGGGAAATTTTTAAAAAACACAGAAGATAATAAAACCACCCAATTATCCCACTATCTAGAGGTCATCGTGAATAACATTTGGATGCATTTCCTTTCAGTCGTTCTCAGTTCTGATATGTACATGTATGCGTGTGTGCATGTACCCCTCCCCCCTACACACGCATATAATACTACTCTTATGTGAGCACTGCTATAGAACGTCACTGTTCGGCTTTTCACGCAAAATATCTCCTTTTACCCCCATGACAATCCTGCAAGGAAGAAAGAGATGATTATTCATTTTATAGATGAGGAAAAAGAGGCTTGCAAAATTTAAGCAGACACAATCAGATTTTAGTTCTTTAAAGCTTACTTGATGGCAGCATGCAGAAGGCCTGGAGGCTTAACCAAGGGGTCCACAGCTGGACAGCAGTCCCGTGCAGACCAGAACCAGGGCCTGTGGGCGCAGTATTATCCTTCCAAAGTCCTGGATCTTGGTGCTGCCCCTACTGCAGGGAGCAAAGAGCATGTACCTCTCTTTCCTGTCCAGGACCCCACTTTTTTCAGCCATGGAGAAGGCAGAACCACCTGAAAGAAATGGAACTTTTGCCCACCTCCTCACACATCACTATCGAACGACACCAGGCCACCAGATTCTCTCTCTCTCTCTCTCTCTCTCTCTCTCTCTCTCTCTCTCTCTCTCTCTCTCTCTGTGTGTGTGTGTGTGTGTGTGTGTGTGGGTATAATTTTTTTCTGAACTTTTTGAAGGCAGGTTTTATATACCTTTGCTCCTTACTCCTAAATACTTGAGTGTTTCCTAAAAGTATGATACTCTTACATAACCACAGTACGTTATCAATAGTAAGTTTAACGTTGCAACAATACTTTAATCGACCGTTCACTTTTTAATTTGTCAAATAATGTTCTTTATAGGGTTCCTCCTCATTAAGGGATCCAGTCCAGGGTGAGGTCTAACCCCTTCTTGAGGGGCAAGAGCTGGGTAGGGCTGAGTATTTCTGAAGGAGAACCCAGGGCCACTGTCTTTGCAGAGCTACTAAAATGTATACATAAACCCTCTACAAACCAGGAGCTCAGTTGTCTGTCTCCTAGTTTGCCCAAGGTGACGGGAAGCCATGAGTGTATTCTCGTAGCAGCTGCCTGCTTTACAGCCTTATTAAACAAGGTCAGAGATCACCCTACATCTTTGCTCAGTCTTGAGTCGTCCAGTAAAAGTACAGTGGTCTCTGCAGGGTTGAGGAGGTGAGGGAAGGAGGCAGTGGGTGTTCCCTGAGTTCATCTTGAAAGTTCCTTTTTAAAAATCCTGAGATGTTGATTCTTCAAGGTCAAGTACTGCATCTTGTGCCCACCTCGTATCTTTATTGATGCCTGTTCCCTAGGTTCCTCATGAAGATTTTCTGAATGAAGGGATATTGGCCAGTTTTCTTCTCAGCTGTCTCTCTCATTTAGATGTAAAAGTAGTGAGGGAAGCATTCTGGTGGGTGGGCTCCAGAACCTGAGGCAAAATGGTGGATGTAAGCCATGCCTGCATAGGCGGGCAGAGGGCCTGGGTCCTGCTTCCTCTTCTGCCTGGACCATGCAAGGGTGATGTACAAAATGAGTGTGTTGGTCCCTCCCTGCCAGCTCCAAGTTTCTATGACTGAACCGGTGTGGTGTGGCTGCCCCATGATCCAGGAAATGCAGGTCTGTCAGTGCAGTTAGAAATCTCAGCTTCGGAGCTGCGAGTAATGGGCTGTGGGACCTGTGTTTCCTCTCAGCGCCTATACAGGAATTCTCAGCAGGAGAGAGGGGAAGGGAAGTAAACGCCCTTTCTTTTTAATTGAAATATAAGTCATATACCATAAAATTCACCATTTTAAAGTGTACAGTTTAGTGGGTTTTAGCATATTCCATGGATGTGCAACCATCACCACTATCTCATTTTAAAATAATTTCGTCGCCCCATAAAGAAACTCCATACCCATGAAGCAGTCACTCCCCTTACCCCTTCACCAGCCACTAATCTGCTTTTAGTCTCTATGGCTTTACCTATTCTGAATTTTTCATATGTATTAGTCAGGGTTTTGCATACCAGGAACCAAGGGATGTATTACTTTGCTCAAGCAATGAAACCACATCTGGTACATCATCTAAGCAGAACCATGCAACATTTTGTGACTTTTTACATCTGACTAATTTTACTTTTCATATCTGACTAATTAGCATAATGTTTTCAAGGTTCATCTGTTTTGGAGCATACATCGGTACTTCATTATGTTTTTGGCTGAATAATATTCCATTGTATGAATATACTACATTTTTTATATCTGTTCATCTGCCGATGGACATCTGGATTGTTTCCACCTTTTGGCAACTATGAATAATTCAGCTATGAACACTGATGTACAAGTTTTTGTAGGCCTATGTTTTCATTTCTCTTGGGGATTTATACCTGAAAGTGGAATTTCTAGGTCATTTGGTAACTCTAACCTTTTAAGGATCTAGCTCACCGTTTTCCAAAGTAGCTACACTATTTTTGCATTCCCACCAGCAGTATATGAAGGGAAGTGTCCTTTTATTGAATACCTACTATGTGCCAGACACCATGCTAGACCCTTGCCACACCTCATCTCCTATGAGGTTCGCACCAAACCTGTGAAATACCTATCATGGTCTCCAATTTATTGAGCAAAACACTGAGGCTCAGAGAAGTGATGTGACTCCCCTAGATCACATCACATCACTTACCACAGGGAACAGTGGTAAGCCCTAGATTCACACCCTTACATTTTCCTGTCTATGTGGTGATTGCTGACTGACTGAGTGACCATTCAGATGGTAAGTGGAATTAGTCCTCTCCCCTCTCCAACCCTCCTGGATACTGTTTTGCAGACGGGAAAGTTGGACCCCCACTATCCGAAGGTCTGCGGGCACAGAGGGAACGTCTTAGACATCAAATGGAACCCTTTTGACGATTTTGAGATTGCCTCCTGTTCTGAAGATACCATGGTGAGTGTCAGTGCCTGAGGTCACTCCCTTGACCAAGAGGAGAGGGATTAGGGCAGAGGGAGATGGAATGGTCTGGACTCGGCTCTGATGCTTCCAACTTTTGAGGTGAGGTTACTCAGTGAGAAAGAAGTAAGTTAGATCGAGAAGTTCTGGGCTCTATGGGACTTAGGGCACCACCCCTCCTTTCTGTGGGCTTCAGTTCCCCCGTCTATAAAATGCACGTAATAGCTCTCAACTGTCTAGTGAAGATCAAATGCATTCATATTCCAGCGGGAAAGGCACTCTTTTGGGGGAACTATAAAATGCTATGAGGTGCATTTCTATTGTGGCCAGAAAATATCATGCCACTTAATCTCACAGACAATAGGGAAGCACATTTTAAAAGGAGAGGAATGGGACACCAAAACCATCATAAAAGCTTCGGCCTCGCCAACTTTTTTGAGCTCCTGTTCTGTACCAGTCCCTGCTCCCCCAATGTCGAGTGTTATTCTTTTATGATTTATTCTAGAACATGGTGGATATGGCTTCAAACAGACACAGATAAGATCACATGATTCAAATAAGGATAGAAGTCATAGTTACCATTTGTTATGAGCTCACTGTGTTCCTTACTCTACACGTATCATTTCACTCAGTCTTCCTTCCCAGAAACCTCATAAGGTACAGTATATTTCTGAGGTAGAAGCCGAGGATCTGAGAGGTGAAGCTATCCGCCCAAGGTCACAGAGTTTGTGGAGGCAGAGCCAGGTTTCAAACCGATGCCTTATTTTGGAGCCCAGTCTCTCTCCCCTGAGCTATGCCCGTTACCTAAAGTGCAGCAGCCACAGATGGAGGAAATGAGGAAATACTACTAGAAGCATTGGCAATGGAAGGTTACAGCTTCTGAGTTCCAGGTTTAGCTCAGAGTTGCCTGGCAGCCAAGGTGAAAAGGGAAATAGAATGTATTGCAGAATCCTCACTTCTGATCAAAGGCTAGTTCATCAGGAGAAGCAGGTAGAAAATTCTAAGAGTCTTCGTGTCATTTTCTATAGAGGAGATACTGAGGAACATAAAGACGTCCCCTCCAAAAGAAAGTGCTTATCCCTGCCCTGTCCTGCTCCAGAGACTGTGCTAGCTCCCTGGTTCCCTAAGGATGCAGCACAAACCCTTCCTCACAGCATTTGAGGCTCTACCCTGGGTCTTTGAGACAAGGTGGGGGGGGAGGTAGAGCACTGTACTTTGGGGATATTCTATGGTGGGAGGCAGATTTGCTTTGATGTCCAGCCTGGGAGTCAGGCCTGTGGCCCACCCGCCCGCTCACCGTCTCGGGTCATTAGGATGGCAGAGATTACCAGGGGGCAAATGGGGAGGACTGGGCTCATCCCAGGTCAGTGCTGGCCCCTCCTTGGGCTGGAGGACCTTGGAAAAGTCCAGTCTCCCCGTGGGGCCCCAGCTTCCCCTCCACCGAATGAGAGTTGGATACAGAGAGAACTCCCAGCCCTTCTGCTGAGGAATGCCAAGGTGCCCCTGGCGAACACCACCCCCGGCTGTGTATCCCTGACAGATTAAGATCTGGGACATCCCCAGGCAGCTGCTGTCAAAGAACCTCACAGCCTGCAGGAAGGAGTTGGTGGGCCACTCCCGCAGAGTGGGCCTGGTGGAGTGGCACCCCACAGCCGCCAACATCCTCTTCAGCGCTGGCTACGACTACAAGGTAGGTCTGTGTATTAGCTTCCTGGGGTTGCCCTGATAAATGACCAAACTAGTGGCTTAAGGCAACAGAAATTTATTCTCACAGTTCTGGAGACCAGAAACCCCAAATCGAGGTGTTAGTAGGGCCATACTTCCTCCAAAGGCTCTAGGGAAGAATCCTTCTGTAACTCTTCTAGCTTCTAGTGGCTCCAGGCATTCCTTGACTTGTGGCCGCATCACTCTAATCTGCCTTCATCATCACATGGACTTCTCTGAGTGTCCATATGTCCTCTCCTCTTCTTATAAGGACACCAGTCATTAGATTGAGGGCCCACCCAAATCCAATATCACCTCATTGTAACTAATTGCATCAGCAAAGACTCTGTGCATATAAGGTCACATTCTGAGGTTTCAGGTGGATGTGAGTTCCGGGGGGTGGGGAGGGGGGACACTAGTCAACCCGTTAGTCCTCCTGGAGGATATGGGCTGGGCCTTGCACTGAGAAGCTTCCGCCTGCTCAGGTGACTGCTAAGCTAGTAGGCTGTGGGCCGTGTGGATTGGGGAAATCTACAGTATAGGAGACCTAGATTCTACTCCAACCCATCTCTGATGCGCAGTGTGACCCAGGAACATCTCATGTCTTCTCTGGGCCTCAGATTCTCAATCTGTACACATACGGGGTTGGTGTGACTATAGCTGTGGCTTTTAAACTCTTCCTTTCACAATTCTATAGGGCTTTACTGAGGCACCTCAGGGGCCTCTGTGGTGGACAGATGGGAGTGACTGGGAGGGCCTTTTCCCCCTTCTGATCATAAGTGCTCTTTTATCTGTCTGTGTGGATGTGTCTGCAGGGCTACTGCATGGGGCTGTGCAGGTTATTCTGTACACAACTCCAGGGGGCACCATTCATACCATGGATTATGGGAATAGATTGCCCAGGAACTGTGCAGTGCACAGCCTGTGCAACTACACGTGGCGGCCCGGTCGATCTGTATGAGGTAGAAGCTGCTGCTAATAACTGTCCAAAACCCCTTGGACTAGCTGGTTCCCTGGGGTCCTCACAGTATGGATGTTTTGTTGCTCCAAAGCAGATGGTGTTTTCCTTTCACTGCCAGACAGCCTGACTCCCGGCATCCCCCTCCTGACACATGGCAGCTTCAGCTAGCAGATCCATCCTCCCACCTGAGGCCTCCTGGCCAGAGTGCCATCTGTGGCTTCCCTCCCGGGGATACCATATTTCACTATAGCATAACCGGCGTGTGACTGCGGGGGCCAGGAGTGGGGGTAGCCGCTGTGCTCAGAGCTGGGTCTCTGCCGTGCAGGTGATGGTCTGGAACCTAGACACAAAGGAGTCTGTAATCAAGAGCCCCGTGAAGACAATTGACTGTCACCAAGACGTGATCCTCTCCATGTCCTTCAACACTAATGGCAGCCTGCTGGCCACCACCTGTAAAGACCGCAAGATTCGGGTTCTCGACCCCCGAGCAGGGTCCATCCTTCAGGTCGGTGCTCGGCTGGGGTCTGGCTTGGGGTCAGAGGAGCAAGGAGTGGAATGGGGATGGCAGAGGCTTCTGAGAACAGGGCGGTGATGCTGGCAGTGTTCTGGCCAAGGCTTCACACATTATCCAGTCTATTGGGAGGTAGGATGTGTCACTCCCATTTTTTGGATGAGAAAACTGAGGCTGAAAGAGGGTAAGCAACTTGCCCACACAGAAAGCTGGGATTTGAACTTGGCCTCAGCTCTGTCAGGAGGCAAGACATGGGGTTGGAGACCTCAGGATGCTATTGATCCATGGTGTGTGACCTTAATCAAGCACTTTTAGGTGTCCAAGCCTGTGTTTTCTCATCTGCAACAATGGGCAACAGTTAGTCTTTCCTCTCGGAAGGTTAAATGAGATAACCCAGGTGAAAGTTATCCTACTCAGGCCCCATGCCTTGCATATAGTGGGTGCTCAATAATCCTTCAACAAGAGCATGGAGCTGGGCAGAAGTTTGCCTCTTTTCATAGCTCTGAAAAATAACTCTGGAAGGATTTTCCAGGAAGAGCTGGGGTGAACCAGGAAGGCACTCTAGGTGGAGCACCAGCATAAGCAAAGGCAGGGGAGTCCCTAACTGCACATGTTCCTCCAGGAAGCCAGCTACAAGGGGCACCGGGCCAGCAAAGTGCTGTTTCTGGGGAACCTGAAGAAGCTGCTGTCCACGGGCACATCCCGATGGAACAACCGGCAGATGGCCCTGTGGGACCAGGTGAGTCTCCCACGAACGCCCCCCCCAAGGCTCCTCGCCATCATTCCTTAGCTGAGTGCTGGCTTCACTCATTCATTCATTCATTCACTTACTCACTCACTCACTCACTCACTCACTCATTGATTGGATTAATTGATGAATAACAGGGAGATGCTAGCAGCCTGATGGCATGAGTGCAAACCTTGCGCATCTTGTCATTCAAGGAGGGAGAGGGATCAGGATGGAGGAGAGGTTGCCGTATAGCAGGGAGAACATGGCCGCATCAGGGACCAGGACTTGTGGGGAGGAAGGAGAGGGCCTTCTGGGCAGAAGAAACAGCTAGAGCAAGGGCTCGGAATGAAATACTGAGGCATGTGGGCAGGAGGAGTTACATGTTCAAGGCAGCTGAGGGCGGGTATGGGGATAAGGGCAAAGCCAAGCAGTATTGATTTGAAGGAGCACTTTGGCCGGAGTTTCAAAGACTGGACAGATGGCTTCCTGGATCTTCTTCACCTATTACAGTAAATAACAAAACAGGCGGTAGAGGGCCGGAGTGAGATGAGGTGTGTGAGAAGCGATTCATTAAAGGCAAATGCTAGCAAATAAAAGGTGCTCGCGCGCGCTCTCTCTCTCTCTCTCTCTCTCTCTCTCTCTCTCTCTCTCTCTCTCTCTCTCTCTCACACACACACACACACACACACACACACACACACACACACAGTCTTTCATGTTCTCACACATGCACGTGCATGTGCACACACATACACACATCCAGAGCCCCAGGGCAGGAATTCTTAGCTCAGAGAGCACCACTGAGGACTGCCATGAGTGACCCACAGGCCTTCCTGGTCTCCCTTCCCTTGCAGGACGACCTCTCGGTGCCTCTCACAGAGGAGGACCTGGACGGCTCCTCAGGCGTACTGTTTCCCTTCTATGACGCAGACACCAACATGCTCTACGTGGTGGGGAAGGTCAGCCTGGCACGGGAGGGAGGTGGCCGCATGGAACCCCAAGCCTAGCCCCACTGGTGGCCAGACAGTAGCCTGGGACCCTTGGGGTACAAGGCAGGGGCAGGGGCAGGCAAGAGCTGGGTACTCTCCCCCTGTAGTGAGCCCAGCACCCCTCTCCCACCTCCCTGGTTCCCTAAGAGCATGCGGAGCCAGGGCTTTAGCGAGACACCCCAAGCTCGTCCCTCCCCAACTCTGGGTCCAGACGAAGAAGGACTAGTTGGTGCTTCTCTTGGGGAACACCTTCGAATTTGGGGCAGAGCAGGCGGCCTGCTTGGCAGCCCTGCCCCCTACCCACCCCACCCCCCACAGCAGCATTCTCCCACCCCTACCCCACCCAGTCATTATGACAGTGACAACCAGAAATGCCCCTAAGGTAAGACCCACTGACTGGTTTCAGGACATGCCACTCTGACCTTTGTGCGCAGCTCATGGACAGGAATGGAGTTCAGGCCTGTGCTCCCAGAGCTTAGAGCCACCGGTGGGCTTTGGGTCATGGTTGGAGGGACTGAGGGTTAAAATGAAGACCCTCCTACTGCCTTGGTAACAGTTCTCTGGTGTCCCCTTATGTGAGGTGGCTTTGCCAACTCCGTATGTCCTGTGGACACCAGGTTTCTGCTACATGGCATTGGGGCGTCTGCTTGGGGGATGATGGGAACCAGCTCTGAATCATACCCTCCTCCTCAGGGAGACGGGAACATCCGCTACTATGAGGTGAGCGCTGACAAACCTTACCTGAACTACCTGACCGAATACCGCTCCTATCACCCACAGAAGGGGATTGGTGAGTGTGGGGCACCAAGGCCACTTGGGGTCTTCAGAGACAGGGATGAGGCAGATTTGAGCCCTACCCTGGGCGGGGAGGAAGATGGCGAGTCAACACTGACTCTATGAGAGCTCTAGTTAGGTGTGTGGGAGGTTCTCTGGGAGAATTCCTGAAGGAGGTGACATTTGAGGAACAGGAGGAAGTAGAGAACAGCATGGGGAGAGAATAAAGGTGTTCTAGGCCGGGGATAAGCAGTTACAACAGTAGCAAGGAGATGGGAGAGACTGACCTAAGAGAACCCCTACTTTTTCGGTGTGTTTGGAGATTTAAAAAAAAAAAAAATGCAACCATTGTCTATAAGAAACCCACTTAAACATAAAACACAGCTAGATAACAAGTAAAGAGGTAGGGAAAGATATTCCATGCTAACAGTAATCAAAAGAAAGCTGCACAAGCTCTATTAAGAACATCTGGGTCCTGAGCTGTGGGGATGGCGATGGAAGGCCTGGAGCAGAGCACACCCCCTGCAAAAGTCGAGATAAAATCACTTAAATCCTTGAAGGTGGGGATGGAGCCTGATGATTGCAATCCTGTTTGCCCAGCCCAGGGCCCGGCCCTGCAGAGGTGTTTGCTCATGAGCTGTTTGTTGAGGGAAAGAAGAGGGGAGGAGGGTGGTCTGTGTTCACATCCAGATGTGCAGCCTGGCTTCGTTCCTCACTCTGGGTCCCTGTGACCCCAGCCCAGCTGGAGCCGCTTGGCCTTTATTGGCTGTCTGCCTGCAGGTGTTATGCCAAAGAGAGGTCTCGACGTGTCCTCCTGCGAGATCTTCCGTTTCTACAAGCTGATTACAACCAAAAGCCTCATTGAACCCGTATCCATGATTGTGCCCCGGCGGGTAAGGGTGGCAGTGGTGTCTGCAGGGGAGGTGGGGAACCCTTTCTGGAGAAGACAGCCTGGTGCCTGGAGCCTGCGCCCCTGGGGCAGCAACAGGGAAGCAGACGGCCGCTTACCTTAAGGGAAGAAGGTCTTTCTCATGGTCGCTGTGGAGTCACTGGGAGCTCGGAGTCCTTACTCTTGTCCCGTCTCTGCTCTTGAGTTGCTGTGTGACCTCGGGCACGTTCCTTTGCTCTCTGGGCCTCGATTTCCTCAACTCACGGGTTGAGGAGGGTCTAGACCCCCAGCTCTCTAAGAGCTCAACTTGTCCAGGTGGCATCCCCTGCCACCCCAGCTCTCACTGTCCTGACTTCTCCTGCAGTCAGAATCCTACCAAGAAGACATCTACCCACCCACGGCAGGGGCCCAGCCCTCTCTGACAGCCAGGGAGTGGCTCAATGGGATGAATAAAGGTGAGGAGGACAGAGAAGAGGCTTTGGGCCAATGTGGGAGGGAAATGGAGTGTCTAATGGCTCAAGTAGCTGAGAGCGGTTTGGACGGTATTTATATTTTCCCATAACCCCAGGGGACTACTCCTTGACTGTCAGTCCCCGGTTGCTGGGATGGTTACTTACAGGTCCAGGAAGGGAGGGACTTGTCCCAACTGGCTCTGAAAACTCCCTCCAAATCAAGGGATTTTGCTCCATGGAAAACTACTTCAAATCCTGGGCTGTGCAGTGACTGGATAGTCTCAGCTGGATGCCCATCCACCCACCCCCACGTCCAGAACTGTTCTTTGACCCTAGAGACCCTCTAGGGAGCAGCCCCCACCCAGGCCTTTCCGCCCACTCTACCGACTCTGACTTACCCTCCCGGAACTGTCAACGTGAGGGCCATATGTGCTCCCCATTCCGGCCCCAGCAGCTGCCTCTGCGATTGGGATTCCCGCCCCCGACACTTTATTGTATAACCCTAGGCAGTCTCGCCCCTCTCCGAGCCTGAGTTTCCTCAGCTGTCTCAGTGATGTCTGCCTCCCCTGCTTCCCAGGGCTATTGAGAGCGTTCATGAACTGGTAGATGGCAGAACGCAATGTGGGCAGGACTGTCCTTACAAAGCCAGGGCAAGGCTTCGCTTGAGGAACTTGAGGTGTTCCGGGCAGCTCCAGGGTGCGCACCATGCTGCCCCTGCAAACCGAGCCTCCTTAGATGTCATGTGCCTGGGTATTTGCGCTCTGGTTGCCCCGGTCCGCGGGTCCGTGCCTGCCTGCGTGAGGCCACATCTCCCACACCTCTCGCGTGTATCCGTATGTCTGCGTGTGTCGGTGCCCCCATGCCCATCTGCTCACTGTCATTCTCGGTCCTGACGTAGCCCTTTGCTTCCCTCCCAGAGCCAGTCCTGGTGTCCCTTAGGCCCGGCTCTGAGCTGCTGAGCCCTCGGCCTCTGCCACCAGAGAGACCCCTCCTCAACCCCGCGGTCCCTGCCTCGCCTCAGCTCTTCAACCAGACAGAAAAGCCGGTTGCAGAAGATGGTCGGAGGCCATTCTCTCTGCTGGAGGAAAAGGCGCCAAGGTGGGCGGCAGAACACAAGGTGGAGGAGAAGAAAACCTGGCTCACAAATGGCTTTGACATCTTCGAATGCCCCCCACCAAAGACAGAGAACGAGGTGTGAATGAGGGCGAGGGGTGGGGCTGCGCTGGGGGGCGGGGCAGGACTGGCCGTGGAAAATGAGGGGCTAGAAAAATAAACAGCTATGTGGTCTGGGGAGCTGCTTAATTCACTGTGTTAATTCATGCAACAAACAGGTAATGGGCACCATCTGTATGCCAAGATGGCGGGTTTACATACAGATGGTGGGGAACCAGCTATAAAACGCAGAGGATTTGACTTGGCGGATGTTAAAGTCCCTTCCAGCTCTAGGATTTCGGTGCTTTCGGAGTCAACATTTGTTAAGTGCGTGCTGTGTGTGCCAGGTCCTGTGGCAGGCACTCTGATACATCGTCTGAATGAATTCTCTCAGCAGCCCTGGGAGTAAGCATACAGTGGCTGAAAACTCAAGGCCTGGCGTCTCACAGAAGGATTCTAATCCTGGCTCTGCTGAGTACTGACTGCAGGACCTCAGCCCCAGGGCTGAGTCTCTCTCTTAGCTTCAGTTTTCACAGTGGTAGCATGGGAGCGCTAATACTACTGCCCTTACAGGGGCATTGTGAGCATCCTTACTTAGGGGGAGCACCCAGCCCTAGGACCATTCTATACAGCAGCAGCAATTGTGATAATGCTGAGGTTTGTTTCCTGACTCTCATTTCCTGGAGGAGGAAATTAAAGCCCAGAGAGGCTGAGTAACTTACCTGAAGTCACACAGTTTAGTGGTGGTGAAAACTCCAGTCTTCAGAGATCAGGGCTAAGTACCCTTCATTCCATGGGGGAACCTACGAGGGCAAAAAATATCTGAAATATCAAGTCTTTCTGAATTTCACTTACTAGGAACAGAAAACCAGGTTTTATAAAAGATGTATGCAATGGCCGCATGTGTCTCGGCCACATTAATTTAATCACTTCCATCTTTCTGCATCCAAAAGGGGCAATATTTTGTCCTTTCTGCTAGTGTCCTTCCCCTTGGCATTCCCGGACACCCAGGTGACCTTCCCTTCTGTTCTGTGCTCTCTCTCCCAGCTACTACAGATGTTCTATCGGCAACAAGAAGAAATCCGAAGGCTCCGGGAGCTGGTGACCCAGCGTGAGGTCCAGGCCAAACAATTGGAACTGGAGATCAAAAACTTGAGGATGAGCTCAGAATGGTTCTGAGTGAAGATCTCTCTGCCCTCCCTTACCTCAGGGACACCACTCGGCTCCACGGGGAGGTCCAGAGCCAAACCACAAGTCCCTGGAGAACAACCACTATTTCTATATTTTTTATCAGAAAACGAAACTCAGTCGCTGAAAAGATTCCAGTGGGACACAGTGCTGTTTTTCTCTTTGCCTTCTCGAAACAACGGTGTCTGAATTGACTCTGTTTAGATGATGCCTTGCCTTCTGTTTAATTCTCTTTGTATGGGTCCACGATGAGCTATATTCCCGAGGGAAAGAACACTGTAGAAAGTTAGAGCTGGAAGGTGAACCTGCCTGTGATTTTCAAACAGTGGCCCACAGAATAGGGGGAAAGCTAAGGAGGGCTGTGCCTCCCACATTCCAACCAGACAGCGCCCTTTCCTTTTTGTTTTATATATTAGCTTCTATGGAATGCATAATTCTGCTACTCAAAAAAATTTTAAGTTTGAAAAGCAGTGATTGGCCCAACTTCCTCATTTACAGGTGAGGAAACTGAGTCCCAGAGAGAAGCAAGTGATGACAGTCCCCAGAGAGTTCATGGCAGATCTGGGCTGAGCTCCTAGTCTCCTGGGTCTGTCTGTCTGTCTGCTCTTTCTGGTCTGATGCAGGTCTTGGCCCACAGAGCAAGAATCCATTGGTTCTGGCCTCAGCCGCGCCCTTGACTTGCACAGTGACCTCTGGCAAGTTACTCCCTTTCCGGTCTCATTTTTTCCATCTGAACATGGGAGGAATCTACCGTCTGAGACAAGAAATGTTGGCCTTGAACTGAGGAAAACTACATATAGGGTGATGATCTGGGTTTGCTGCAGAGACTCCCAAGACATTGGCAAAAGGGGCAGAGGGCATTTAACTTCAGGGAAAGAAGTCAAGGTTCAGCCCAATTTTAGAACACGAATAGGAAGCCAAACCTATCCTTGCTTCAAACAGAATCAGCCGGATATGGGTAGACACTCCCTTATGTGGGACACAGACATCAAGGCAGTGCCCGTGACCAGTAGTGCCCATGACCACTGATTGCTACCAAAGCCCTCCAGTCACAGAGCCTGCCTCCTCCAGGATGATGTAGGTTGATGTCAGCCCAAGGTAACAGAGGAGGTCCACAGGAGGTAGGGAGCCCTTGCACTGGCAGTATGCCTGCAGCATCCCCTGGCTGCCCAAGAGCGGAGGCTCCTGGAGAAGGATGACTGCACCAAGCAAGGAAGTAGGACCATATTGCTCTGAAGTTCCCTTCCAGTTCGAGAGTTTTTGTGTGCCTCCTTTGCAAATCTGTGTTCTGACCCCTTCTCTGGGATTCAATGGCCCAGCTAGAGACGGGGAATGTTGGAAGTTAAATATATCCTCCCTACCGAGGAAGTGCAGTCAGTCAGTTTTGCATGTTGCAAAGGGTGATCCTAGACCTAGGATGGGGACTGCAGGAGGCCACCAGCTTGGTAAGTTTGAACCCAGGATGTGCATTAGAATCCTGGAGTGTTCAGGAAATACAGATGGCCAGGTCCAACCTCAGAGCCAATCGAAGCTGAATCTTCGGAGTTTAAAATTATGTTTTTATAAGCTCCCAGGTGATTCAGTAATACTGTGCAAGTGTGGACCCGCTGGGCTAGTCCATCTGTATCTATCTACAGAGAAGTCGAAAACGAGGAACACCAGACAGGAGCTGGGGCTCCAACCCTGTCCTCTCAAGTTCTGGCTAGAGACTCCTAAAATCAGGAAGCATCGTCCCAAGCCTTCCCTCATGTCTCTGCCCCGTCCCGGCCCTCCCCGCCCTCCACACCTGTCCAGGCTGCAGCTACAGCATGATGGGGGCTCTGAACTCCTGACTGCCCCATCCCCTGGCCATGACTGAGTCCCCTGTCTGCCAGCATGCATATGACTCCCCAGTTCTTTGTCTTGTCCTCCATTTACCCAGTCACTGGGGCCCGCCAAGCTTGCCAAAGACCAAACCCTGGCATTGTCGGGGAAGCAGAGCTCTAGTGGATGGGGTACCTTACCTGCCTCGTTTGTGGCCAGCACTTCAGTTTACAAAGCCCTCCCACTTCCACTCACTGATATATCCTACTCTAACATGGGTCAGGCAGGCATCATTATCCCCATGTTCTAGAGAGTACAGAGCTGTCCTTTTTCAAGCTTTCCCCACCCCAAAGAAACCCAGACCTCATGCTTAGAAATAATCTGAAGGCATCCATGAACAAACTTGTTTTCTTGTTTCTTTTTCTTTTTTTCTTTTTTTTACATCTAGAGTATATTATTTAAATTATTTCACAGCAAGGGAGAGGGGTATGTAATTTTTATCAGATATTTTTTTAAGCCATTTTTTAAAATTATGTTTTTGTTGATGTTCTTTACTGATGAAGTAGAACTTGCCCCGCATTTGCAGGGCCAGGCCCTCCGGCTCAGGGCAAGCAGAATGTGCACTCATCTCCTTACTCCACCCCCTGGA
Source organism: Rousettus aegyptiacus (assembly GCF_014176215.1). Classification (NCBI taxonomy): domain Eukaryota; kingdom Metazoa; phylum Chordata; class Mammalia; order Chiroptera; family Pteropodidae; genus Rousettus; species Rousettus aegyptiacus. The sequence continues at coordinate 27,571,035 of NW_023416306.1, forward strand.
AGCCCCCCAACTGTTGACTCAAGAATTTCCGAGAATGAAGACAGCACTGGGGGTTGAGCTTTGGGGTGTGTGTATCCACCTTAGTGCTACAATAATTGTTCTTCCTGGAACGAAACTTGAGATTGTATCACAGAGGGAAGCAGGAAGTCAGAAATTGATCTATGCTTTTTAAACCGTGCCTGAAACAGTTTGATTGTTTTAATGTTGTTTCTGAAATTCCTTGTACCTTTGTAAAAAAAAAAAAAAAAAAGTAAAAAATAAATAGATGTGGAATCGTGCAATGGAAAGAATATAACAAAATAATAAATAGCATCTGCCTAGACATTTTAATACACAGAGCGTTCCTTTTTTTTTTTGATTTGTTCTACAATTACCACTTAACTACCTGTTTGCTCTAGAAACCAGGCTGGGAAACAGGTAAAACAGAATTGGTCCCTGCCTTATGAAGAGAGATCAGTCATGGTTGGAGGGAAGGGGAAAGCCACAATGGAGAAGTGCAGGCTGCTCTAGGAGGAGAATCAAGGAAGGCTTCCTGGAGGAGATGGTATTTAGGCAAAAACAAAGTTAAACAGGAATAAGCATGTCAAGGGCATTTGGGGAAAGTGTGTTCTAAGCAGAGAAAACAGCCTGTTCTCCAGCCTGGAAACAAGCAAAGGGTAGAGTATAGACCAGGTAGGGATTAAAGGTATTAAGAAGCAAGGGCCTTGTAGGTCAGAGCTGAGACTTGTTCCCTCAGCTTTACTGAGGTATGATTGACAAATAAAAATCATGTATATAGGTCGTACGTGATTTTTTAAGGTGTGCATTGTGATGATTTAATATATGAATACATTGAGAAATGATTGCCACAGTCGACGCACCCATCACCTCACATTTTTTGTCTGAGGTGAGAACACTTGATATCTAAACAAATTTTGAGTATACAATACAGTATTATTAACTATATAGTTACCATGCTGTATAGTTACCATATTCATATATCTTATAACTGATCTGGTACCCTTTTCCTCTACACCTGCAAACCCTGGCAACCACATTTCTACTCTCTATTACTGTGAGTTTGACTTTTTTTTCAGATTCCACATATAAGTGATATCATACAGTTTTTGTCTTTATCTGGCTTATTTCACTTAGCACAATGTTTCCCAAGCTCATCCATGTCACAAATGGCATGATTTCTTAGGTCTGAGTAACATTTCACTGTATATACATACACTACATATTTACCCATTCATCGATCAGACACTTAGATTATTGTTTCTATATCTTGGTTATCATGAACACTGCTATAATGAACACCGAAGTGCAGATATCTCTTTGAAATACTGACTTCATATTCTTTGGATGAATACCCAAAAGTGGGATTGCTAAATCATATGGCAGTTCTATTTTTAATTTTTCGAGGAACCTCCATACTATTTTCCATAATGGCTGCACCAATTTACATTTAGTTGAGGCTGAGACTTCAGCCTGGGGGCAATTGGAGTTTCCAGAGTGTTTCTTACAACTGTTGAAATGGTCATTTTTCCTGGGGAAAGGGCACGAGTAAATGAAAAGTGTAGGTAATGCATACCATCTAGGAAGACCACAGCCAACTTTGGTCCCATCCATAGGTCTGCTGCATATTTCTGAGCATGACTGGACTAGTGTCACTAAGCAGGGGAAGCCTGTGTCCTTTCATTTAGCCCATTAAGAATGCAAAAATTAATAAAAAGAAAGGTCATTTAAAATGGAGCAGAGAGGCCAGAAGGGGGAGCCCTCATGCACTACTACTCTAAGTCGATTACAGACCTTAACAGGAAGAATTGCCAATTAGCAACAACCGGAAGACATGCACCTAACAATTGGATACTACCTTACTATTCCAACAGAAGGAAATTTTCCTTCTTGTCCAGCAATTCAGCCAATAAGAAACTACCACCACTCTTCTCCCATGGTCTTTCGTTCAAAACAACCCCTCCCGACTTCCTTTTTTCTATAAAATAACATTCCTCTCCTTTGTTTATTGGACTTTCGTATAGTTTTTGCTATAGCTTGGTTGTCCTGAATTGCAATTCTTCTGCTATCCTCAAGTAAATCCATTTTGCTGGTAAAATAGCTGTCTGTTTTTTTAAGGTCTGCAGGAACAAGCCCACATTTCTGCTGTGGCACCTCTAGGCCAGACACAAAACCGGTACCACCAGGCCTGAACCACCTCAGCACTGGCTAAAAACTGCAGGAGCACGTGGTGCGGGAGAGCGCCCTGTTTATCAAGAGGGTGATGATGCAGCTTCTGCCCCTTGACAGCCCTGCACTGTGATCCTTCCATCCTGTAGCTGGGCTGGCCAGACCCGCCCCGCCCCACCGAACTGGTTTCATTTTCCCACCAGAGCTCCTCCTGCTCTGCGGCAGCCCCAAACTGGGGGAAGGGGATTGAATGGCGAATGCAGCGGGGCTAAGCGGAACGTCTAAGGAGCCTGGCTATGTGGAGTCGGAGAAATCGTATGGCTTCCGCTGTCCGGAGCACGACGACCGCGTGGCCGAGCTCTTCTGTCGCCGCTGCCGGCGCTGCGTGTGCACGCTTTGCCCGGTGCTGGGCGCGCACCGGGGACACCCTGTGGGCCTGGCGTTGGAAGAGGCGGTGCACGTGCAGGTGGGGACGCGGGGGGCGCACGGCGGGGAGCGAGCCCAGGAGCAACGGTCGGGGAGGGGCGTGCCCGGGGTCCAACTGCCTGTTCCCGTTAGTACCGGAAACCCCAAAGTAGCTGGCAGTCATCCAGGCGGCCAACCTATTTTTCAGAACGAGAAACTGAGGCCTAAGGAAGGGCCAAGGTGAGCCAAGGCCAAAGTTAACATTCAGAAGAGGTGAGTTTAGGAGTGAAAACTTGGGAAGCCCCTGCTGGTACCCAGATACTCTTAGCCTCGCTCCCTATGGCAGGTTCACCACACTGCTCTAGGGCTGGAAGAAAATCTGCCTTTTAACAAAGATGAAAAGTCCTCCCTGTTGGAAAACTGCCGTGTAGCCTGGAAAGCCACACGAACATCTCCGGTTTTCTCTCCTGGAGTTAACAGGGCGGGACTGTGGACTGCCTGACTATGCTGGGAGCAGCCTCAATTGTCATCCCTGCCCACCAAGCTCTGCGCCCCTCCCCTCACATACTTCCGTTCCAGCCGCATAACAGCTGGGTGGAAGCTAAAACAGCCGTTTTACAGATAGGAAAAGGAAGGCTCTGGAGGCAGAGGCAAGTCTTGAACCCAGGACTCCACCGGACAGATTGCCCCCCACGGAGCCTATTGTCTCCTAGAAGTCTGCACCCTTGCTTAATCCTAATTCTGGGAGGGACTCTTGACTCTTGTTCAGGACTTGTGGACTATTTGCTCTGTGGCTCCCATCACATCTCTCCTCTTCTCTGAGCGAGGCAGGCCCACCCATCTCTGACAGACTTTAATTCTACCACTAACACCTCCGAGAAGTCTTCTGTGATTCACATTTCCATGCATGGCATGACTTGACACTCACGTGTGACACCTTGAAGCTTTAAGGTGATAACGGGCCCTGTGAGGGCCTGTTGAGCAAGTGGAGTCCTGGGTTCAAGACTTGCCTGTGTCTCTAAAGTCTTCCTTTTTTTATCTGTAAAATGGTTGTAACAATAATAACTCCTCAAAGGGCTCTTTTCTAGAGTTAATAGCGGTGCTATCCAGAGATACTGCTTATGGGTCTCAAAGGTAAGTCCGCCCACCTAACTGTGGGTAACCATTTTGTATCCACACTCACCTATTTATTTATCTGTCATCCATTAATTCAGCACATACCTCCCTACCATGAGTCAAGAAATAGATCAATTCTTCCCTTACTTGGAGGAATTCTCTGGCTGGTAGGGAGAAAACAGTGAAAATACTGTATGATAAGTATTGTAACTGGCACAATTGAGGCAGTGGTCAGTGGGAGCCACATAGAAGACAATATGAACCAGAGACAAGAAGCCCATGAAGACTTCCTGGAGGAGGTGCCATTAGAACTGGCCTTGAAGGATGAGTGGAATTTCACCAAGTACCAAGATAGGAGAAATACCCAGTGACTGGAAGGCACAGGCACAAGGCTCATCACGTAATAGGTGCTCAGTTAATATTCAATCTGTAAGTGCATGCTCTTTGCCTATTCTCAGGCTGCTTGCCTTAAAGTCCTATTTGAGGGACTGGAAAAGCAGGTCACAAACAGGATTATCCTAGAAAAAAAGGGTGAAGGGTATCAAAGCTTGAAGAATCCCTAATGTGGGCCCCTGAGAACCAGAGGGGCCCTAGTTCTAGCTCATCCTTCAGCTTGCCACTTGACTTTGGGCAAGTCACCTCACTTGCCGAGTCTCAGGTACCTCAGCTGAAACACAACACAGGGATGAGAGGAGATGATCCCTGGGGAGCCTTGTTATCTTGAAAGTGATATTAAGACTTTCCCCTCTAACTCTTTTACATACAGAAATTCATCCAAGAATGTTTAAAGCAGCTGGCAGCCAAGAATCAGCAGCAAGTTGGCAACAGAAAGCAGATAGAAGATACTGCTGAGCATCTCAAGGCAAGTAGACATTTCTTCCTTGTTCTTGTTGAGATGTTCACATTTCTCCTCAGACACAAGGTTCTCCCCAATATGGAGAAAAGGAAAAATAAAAACCAACCTCAAAGGGGCAAATCAGATTTAGTGAGGTCAAGGGCTTCTACAATTTGGGGGCAAAAGAACACAAAATTAGGTGCAGGACCATGACAGGGTCATGCTAGTGAGGGGCCTAAGGCTACAGTTTTGTTAGCTTTGTGGTGAGTCTGCCTCTGTCCAGAGCCCTAGCCTTGTCCAGTAACAACTCACAAAATGGAGGAACAGCCTTTTCTCCCGCCATCCCCAAGGCCATTCTCTTGAAGGGACTAGTTCTCCATCTCCGCACGCCTTAAACAAAGCAAAACTCAGCTTAAGGAACACAAAATAGCCTTTAGGTTTCACTGCTATGGTGAAAGAAAGTAAATACGGTATAAATATATTCCATAAGCATTTACTTTTTTCAGGCTTGTCCTTTCATCACAGCGTTTATTTAAATGGATTCTTTTGTGGGTTTTAAATGGGAAGTTGGGCTGATGTTATGAGCTGCCATGTTGGGAAAAGATATTCAGTCTCAAGGAGCCTTTTATGTGAACTCAGCCATTCCCTTCTCAGTCTCAGCACCCCCTCCTCAAAGTGAGGCCTGAGGCAGGATGCCCCCTCCCAGGGCCTGTCCTGCTGAGAGCTCTATGAACCCCTCCCTGACTGACTACCACAAGTCAGGCATGGAGACTGGCCTTGTCCATTGGAGAAGCTGGCACCCAGGTCTCCCTGAGGCCAGGCCCACAGCAGAGTGCAGATGCAGAGGCCCATGCCAGGCCACAGAACTGGCTCCATGTTTGCCCAACATCACCATCTATAAGGTGACTACAGGCTCCAGTTCACTGGGGACAGTTGTGGTTTATACCTGTGGGCCTGGCTTAATTATTAATAGTGTCCCCCATGTCTTTAAGAGCAGGACTCCAATCCCAGACAGATAAATCAATTGAAAGGAATGTGGGAACCGAAAGTTGGCACACCCGAAGGGATTGGGGGAGGTGCTTTGGGCTGTTCAGCCAGAACAGGACTGGGGCACAAGTTCAATATCTGCAAATCTCTGAGCAGATACAGAGTTAGGATCCATGTAGAGAGTCTAAGGGGGCAGGCTTCAGCTTAGTCTAAGGTATCGTTTTCTCCTTTTACCTCTCCAACCTTTAAACTTTTATTTTGAAATAATTATAGATTCACAGGAAGGTACACAGAGATGTTTTACCCAGTATTCCCCTAAAGTTACATATTACCTAACTATAGTACAATTTCAAAACCAGAAAATTGAATGTGTGTATAAATTCTGTGTCAACTGATCATGTGTGTAGCTTTAAGAAATCACCACTGTAATCAAAATACTGAACTGGTCCGTCACCACCAACAGCTACCTCATGCTACACCTTAATGGTCACCCCACTCCTGCTCCCAACAATCTCTAACTCCTGGCAGTCACTAATTTATTCTCTATTTTTATAATTAGAGCATTTGAGAGTGTCATAAAAATGGAATTATATAGTACATGACCTTCTGAGACTTTTGTCACTCAACATAATGCCCTTGAGATCCATCCAAATTGTCGTGCATGTCAATAGTTCATTTCTTTGTATTGCTGAATAACATTCCATCAATCCAGTAGCATGGATGGATATACCACATTTTTAAACCATTCACCTCTTTTGGGACATTTGAGTTGTTTCTGGTTTGGGGCTATTAACAAATGAAGCTACTTTGAACAATTACGTATAGGTTCTTGTGTGGACACAAATTTTCATTTCTCTAGGATAAATGCTGAGGGCTAGTGCTGGGTTCTCTGGTACTTATAGGTTGAGTTTTTTAAGAAACAGATAAATTAGTTTCCAGAGTGGCTGTGCCTTTTGGTATTTACACCAGCAATGTATGAGAGATCCAGTTTCTCTGCATTCTTGTCAACACTTGGTATTTTCATAAATTTGTAGTTTAGCCGTTCTGATAGGTGTGTAGTGATAGCTCATAGGGTCTTCATTTGCATTTCACCAGTGGCTAGCGATGTTGACATCTTTTCATGTGCATATTTGCCATTTGTATATTTTCTTTGGTGAAAGATCTCCTTATATCTTTTACCATTCCAGATTCAGTTGTTTCCTTACTGTTGAGTTTTGAGAGTTGTCTATATATTCTAGATAAGAGTCTTTTGTCAGATGTGTTTTACTAATATTTTCTCCCAGACTCTGTAGCCTTGTGTTTTCATAGTCTTAACAACCTTTTGCAGAGTGAACGTTTTTAATTTTGATGAAATACAGTTTATCAACTTGTTCTTTTATGTATTCTGCTCTTGGCATCTAAGACCTCTGCCAAGCTCTAAGATTTCCTCCTTTGTTTTTTTTTTTTTCTCAGAGTTTTATAATTTTGCATTTTACATTTAATTCCATGGTACATTTTGAGTTAATTTTTGTGTAAGGTATGAGATTTAGCTCGGGGTTCTTTTTTAACTTATGGATATCCAATTATTCCAACACCATTTCTTAAAAGACTGTGCTTTCTCCATTGATTTGGTTTTGTGAAAAATCTGTTGGCTATCCTTGTGTGTGGATAAGTCTGGGTTCTCTATTCTGTTCCATTGATCCATGAGTCTCTCCTTCTGCCAATACCACACAGTCTTGATTACTGTAGCTGAGAATAAGTTTTGAAATAATTGCTGCCTCCCCCTTTATTCTTCTTTTTCAAAATTATTTTAGCTGTTATAATTCCTTTGTCTTTTCATTTAAATTTTAGAATAATCTTGTTATATATACAAAAAGTAGACTTTGTTGGGATTTTGATAGAAATTGTGTTAAACCTGTTTATCAAATTGGAAAGAATTGACATCTTTGCTAGGTTATCTTCCAGTCCATGAACATGGTATGTCTCTTTATTCATTTAGATCTTTGTTTTCTTTCATCAGCATTTTGTGATTTTCAGCATATAAATCCTGAACATGTTTTATTAGACTTATACCTAAGTGGCCTTCAAGGTATTAACAAAAATGTAATTAGTGGTCAGCTTTTTAAAGCTAAGAGGTATTTTATTTATATAAAAATTTAGATGTAGAAAAGTAGGAAGATGTGGCTACCTTAGGCCTACGTTCTCACATGGATGCTATCATAAGAAGGGTACATGTTCCCCAGATGTCCTGCCTGACCACTCTCCTCACTATGTTACCAGCCTGTTTCCTGTGAGCATTTACATTCCTGGCCAAGAAGTAGATTTCTTAAAATTCAGCCATAATTCTACCACTTTAGGCCAACCATTGCTCACATGTTGAGATTTTTTTTTTCTGTACATGTATGTGCTTTTATATAATTTGAGACATGTTCTATATAGAATTCTAGTATAGAATTCCCCAATCTGGAGGTGAGGCGATGTTGTTTGTTTCTTTGTGTGATTTGCCATTGGAATCATCATCTTGCCTAGGTATTTTCTGTGATGTTCCACATGCCCCGGTTGTAAAAGTGCTCCCTCAGAGCACTGTGGCATGAGCAACCGTGTGGGACTCTTTGATTTTTCAGTAGTTCCAGACCAGTTGCCATGTGAATTTTTTTAGTTTTGAGATTCCATGAATTTTAACTCCAGGCATGTTGTTTGGTTTGTTTGTTTTGCTAGTGACTCTCTTTTTGCCTATTACCCTGGATGGATGACAAGATTCCTTGGCCCTTCCCCGGGAGAGTAGGTAGAGTTTTCTGGTGCCTGGTTCATGGATGGTGCAGCTTTCTGTGACTCTCACTTGATGCAGGTGGCCCCCTTCCCACTCTCAGCTGGTATGGGGCCAGGTGCCGGGAGCGCCCTCCTGGATGAGCAGGCCCCAGTGTGCTGTGCTCTCACACACCTCCGCCCCTCCTGGCCGTCACTCAGCTCAGCTCCTGTCCAAGGCTCTAACATCAAGTTCCCTCTTTGTTTTTGGCACCTGAGGATTTTCTTTTCTGTTGTTTGATTGTGAGGTTATTTTTCATTTATTGTTTCTTTGTTTGTTTTTTTGAGCTTGGTCATATGATTTTAAAATTTACTCATTTTATTTTTGTGTTTGGAGTAGAAAGGGGGATTTTTCCATGTCAGCTCCTTCTCTCTTACTGACCAAAACTATATGTCATTTTATATATGGGTTTTTGTCGTTGTTTAAGATCTTTACACGTGCCTGTGTTGTCAATGTCTACATTAGTGGCTGTATATGCCATGACGCAGATTTACTATGATTCATTAAGCCATTTTCCTAACGTTGAACATTTAGATAATTTCCAGTTTTCCACTAATATAAAATAATACTGCAGTGAACATTTTTGGCACTATGATTTATTTCTTTTGGGACGTAGTCCCAAAAGTGATGCGTTTGGCCCAGCAGGCACAAACATTTGTGAGGATTCTCATGCATTCTGCCGAACTGTAGCAGGCGTAGTTGGTTTTAGTGGGATCTGGAGCAGCCATTCTGCTCCATACTTGCTTACACAGAGACAGTACTAAGGAAAAGGCCATTCCCTTGAAATTTAGTCCATAAAACAGCTTTGTACATAAATTAAGACCAATAAAGTACATACACAGTCCAAAGTCAGGCATCAAAGGCCAGGGCGAACCAACCACTCCAGAGACAATCAAGTTGGTTATTAATCCCCAACCAACACCTGTTAAACCATTTTCTCTGACATCCTTATTAATATGCTGTTCACTTCCTCATCATGGCTCCTCAGGAGGCCAATAAAAGCATGTGTAGGGAAAATTTGACACTTACCTGCTATCCTAATTTTTATTCAAACTGGAATAAGGTGACAGAGTAGTTATGTTTTTTCTGAATCTTCCAAATTTTCTACAGTGAGCTTTTGATACTTTTATAAATGAAGAAGAAATATATAATTATATATATACACATATATATAATTATATACATATGTAATATATAATTTAAATATATATATTTAAGGTTAGTTACTGTCTATCGAGTCCCGACCTAGGTAGGGATTTAAAGCATAGGCTGTCACACAGGAAGGTAGAGGTGGACCTGGGGCCATGCCTGTATCCATCTAGGCCCACCCAGAAAGACAGAAGACATTTGAGAGGTTCAGACAGAGGGGATGAATGCAGGGAATAGTGACACGGCATGAAAAAGGCAGAGAAGCCAACCAGGGAGTGGCGAGGCAGTTAGCACCAGCAGAAAGTACCTTCACCCCTGGCTGCACAGACAAAGGGAGGAGGTGATATTGGCAGAGTGCATAGTCCAGGGCCGCCTAGGCAGGAGCTAGAACCAGAGCAGGCCTGTCCTATGGGAGCAAGAGGGTGGAAGGGACTAGAGGATGCAGGCATTCATGGAGGCCCTGGCGGGAGACACACACTCTGGTTGTTTCCTTCCCCTCGCTCTCTCATCTCCCTGTGGGTCCTCCTCGCATGGACCATACCCAGCCTGAAGGAGGATCCCGGCCTGCAGGAGTCAGTCCCTCCGCCCTGCAGAGCAGAGCTGGGGAAAGACAGGAAATGGGCCTGAGGCACATAGGCCTATACTGGTGCCCTGGGGAGTATATAAACATCCTTGGTTCCTGGCTCTGTGCCATTCCCTGTGACCCACCAGAGCTGCAAAGACTGAACCACAGCATGGGGTCGGGGACCAACGGGATCAGCCTTTGTCAGACTGAGAAGGAAGATAAGGACTCAGCCAGGCCTTGCTATTGACCCTGACAAAGTCACTGGTCTCCACCATCCTGCTAGGCATGGCCATTCTTCTGGCTCCTAGTGGAGGGCACTGCCACATTTCAGAGAGCATGGACGTCATAGCTAATGTGGCCTGGGCAGGGTTGGAGCGCGCACCCCTTCCCTGGTGGGATCCCCCTGAGAGGCGCCCATAGCAGGATTGTCCAAAGTCATACAGAGTTTTCAGCAAAAACAGCTCTTTCCATTCTCCTCACAGTCTTCTCACCCTCCAGGGGCCTGGGTAGAACTGGAGTCACACGGCTGCCAGCACTCCACATGTAAAATCCCTCACCCTCCCATGCCCAGGGCTTCATCTCTGCTCAAGTTCCGCCTCTCCTCAGACCTTCCTCATCTAGACTGTGTCAGGCCCTCACCCAGCCTCAGCCCCGTCCAGCATGTCCAAACCCCAGTCCAGTTCATTCTGGGATCCAGTTTCACTTTGAACAAATACAGCCTAAACCAGACAGCATACTTTCTTGCTTTGTTGCTAGAATTCTCTCTCTCTCTCCCTCTTTTGTTGGTTATTTTTATTTTTTTAACCATATTGCATAATCAGCTTCATATGTTTACACATTAAGTTTTCTTGTGGATGTTTTCAAACAATTATTACAATGTGTAGTGCCATTAAGCTTATTTTGTATATTCTTCTTTACAGAGTGGATCTGTAGAAACTGTTTGGAATGTAGCTTGGTTGGCAGGGTAGTGGCTCTCTTGGTTTCTACAGAAAGGTCCTCCAAAATGTGTTCATAAATTAAGGGTTTGGGACACATTTTTCTTTCCTTCATTTGGCCATTCGACAAAGATATTTTAAGATATTTTGAGTCCAGGCTCGCTGACCATAGAAACCATGTTGCTAGTACAGACTAATTTCCAGACTAGCCCAAAGCTGATTTAACCTACATGGCATGTAGCAGTATAAGCTAGCCTCAGAACCTAACCACTGCCTAGAACATTATATAGGAAACACAGATTTGGGGAACCCGTCCCTTAGATCCTGCTGCACCACACGTCCCTGGCCCACTAAGGAGAGGACATGGCATCACAGGGGAGCCTGCCCATCCCCATGCCTGCCCAGACGCCAGGCAGCAATCTCCGTGTGGGCCATACAGATGCTTGGGCTGAGGAAAGAGGCTGGCCTATGTTTCTTTCTTTGTTTGTTTCAAATGATTATCTGTTTCATTTTTTAATTGTACTAGTAATACCTGAACATATGCTCATTTTAAAAAATTTAAACAATACTATATTAGAATATAGTAAGGACTGTAGAACGTGCTAAGTGAGTTACCCTTCTCCATCCCCTCATCCCACATTTCTTCCCAAATGTGACAGCTCACAGGCATTTTAAAGGCACTTGCAAACATACAGATTCATATGTTTATATGCTATAGTTTTCGTTTTGCCATCTTTTATGTAATGCGATCATTCTCCTATATGTATTATTCTGCAACTTGCTCTTTTTCACGTGGTGTCTTGGAGAATCTCCATGACAGGACCTACACTACATTCTTTTGGTGTATGTCATAAAATATACATAACATAAATTACCATTTTAACCATTTTTAACTGTATGAGTCAGTGGCATTAATTACATTCACAGTGTTGTACAACTATTACAACTATCTGTTTCCAAAATGTTTTCATTACCCTAAACATAAACTCTGTAACCATTAAGCAGTTGCTTCCCGTTCCCCCTCTCGCCGGCCCCTAGTAACCTGCAACCCACTTCCTGTCTCTGCAAATTTGCCTATTCTGGACATTTCATATAAGCAGAACCATACAACATTTGTCCTTTTGTGCCTGGCTTATTTTATTTAGCATAATGTCTTCAAGGTTCATCCATATTGTAGCATGTATCAGAATGCTGCATTCTTTTTAATCATTATATATTATTTCATTAGATGAATGCAGCATAATTTATACAATAAACACACATTTCCCATACTGAAAATTTTGCCCAACTTTTCTCTATCACCAAGAATACTGTAGTGAGCATCTTGGCACACATATCTTTGTGTGCATGTGAAAACATTTTCTAGGATCAATTCCTATAAGAAAAACTGCTGCCTCAAAAAATTTACACATTAAAAATTTTAATACCGTCATCATCTAACAATGCAGTACCGACAGACGCTGCCACCTGCCCATCCTACGTACCCTTCCAGATGCTGATATTATGCATCAGGTCAAATTCATCCAGTCCGATGGCCAGAAAATACTTTCTGATTACACGGCTCACTTCCTTGATTGGGAGGCTGAGCTTCATTGTTCTGCAGTGCATACTACTAGGGAATAGTCTGCTGTTGCAGGGTGATTTCTCGGATTTCTCTTTGGTTGTATGGCTTGTTCACCAAGATCCCAGGCGATTTTTCCTTGCTGCTTGCTACTTATTTCCGTCACAACTTTGATTTGGTCGTCAGAGGGATAAACAGAGCCTCTGTCATCTACGCCACTCTTTTTCCTCCTTGATGTATTTCTTGAGTTGATGGTTCACATGTTCCTCTGTCTTCTATTTGTCCTCTAAAGTGATCTTTTATTTAGATCTAGAGGCTTGATCAGATTCAGCTTCATATTTGTTGGCAAGACTACTTCATAGGTGGGTTTCTGTCTTAATTTATTTTTATATATGGTGTAAGGATCTAACTTAAAATTTTTTTCAAATACATGGTTAATTCATGTTGTACCAATACCATTTATTGACACCATTATTATACATACATACATACATACATACATACATACATATATATATATGTAAAATATATACATATTCTTTTCTAAACTCTGTTCTTGATCATTGTGTCTATGCCTAAGCTACGTGGTTTAAAATCCTGTGGCATTATGGTTTGTTTTGCTCTGTAATAAGGTAGCTTGTCCTTCATTGATCTTTTTAAAGCAATTTTTGGCTTTTCTTGTGCTTATCGTCCCCCATGATAATTTAATATTTGTTTAATCTGCATGTTAAGACTTTTGTTGGGGCTCTATCCAATTCATAGACTAACTTGGTAACAAATAGCATCTTTATAGTAATGGATCTTCCCAGCCAAGGTTATAGTTTTTTTCTTCCACACATTCAGATTTTTTTTATGTCTTTCAGTACAGTTTTATACTTTATCTTTTCTTTATCTTGTTTCTACAGTTCTTGTTAGGTTTATTTTTAGATATTTTTCTATTTTTTTCAGTATTTTAAAAGGGACTTTTATTTCTCCATGCATTTTCTAATTGATTATGGCTGGTATTAAGGAAAGCTTGAGTTTTATAAGTTGATCTTGTACCTGACTGGCCATCTTGCTTTTAGATGGATAATAGCTTTTTCGTGTTGATTATTCTACATTTCCTGGTTGGAACTCATATAATCTACAACAGGTTTTTTTTTTTTTTAGGCTCACGCAGAGTCAAGTAAAACCTGGCTGACAGAGAAATTCAGTGAACTCAGATTACTACTTGATGAAGAGGAAGTGATGGCCAAGAAATTCATTGATAAAAACATGCAGCTTACCCTCCAGGTGTACAGGGACCAAATCAAGTCTTGTGGGGAACAAATTGACCTCTTGAACAGTCTCTCCAACAAGGTCTGGAGTATCAGCCAGGAGCCCAGTCCTGTACAACTGCTGCAGGTAATGCTAGGTTTCTACCCTCATCTTGGTTTCTGTGGCATTGAACCACGGAATTTACACACTGAGTAAATACATAGAGAATTGCCCTGTCAGCACATAGACTTTCTTGGCACAAGTGGTTAGAAAATATACATTGTTAGGAAGATAATATATATCTTAGATTAATGAAATAACATTTACAGCCACCATTTGTTAGGGCCTCTGTGTTCCAAGCACTTTATGTATCTTATCTATAATATTTACCAAAACTCTGCAAAGTAGAATTCTCATCCCATTTTACTAATGAGTAATTGGGGCTCAGAGAGATGAAGTGACTTTTCTGAGATCATACAGCTGGTAGGTGGCAGCACTGGGATCAGAGCCCAGGTCTGTCTGTCTCTAAAGCCACAGGCATCATTGCCTGGCCCTCTACCTAGATAGTCTTCAATGAGACACCCCTCCTGGAAAGGTAAATGTCCTGTCAGCTACTGAGCAGACCTCAAGAGCTGAGTCACAGTTGGCTCATGGTGCTCCTTGGCCACTGGGTTCCGTTGGAAACTATTACCTTATACTGAAGGAGAGTCTAAGAAATAGCCCCTGTGATGCTCATGCTACACTCAGTGAAAGCATGTGTTGAGGGTGGTATTCCTGTCTTCAGGGAACGTGGGAGAAACTCCTCTCTCATGTCGATGCTCCTGTGCAGTCACCTGTGCACCTGGATTGCTTTTCGCTCATGTCACTCTTCCTGTTTCCTTCTTTTCCATGGCTTCTGGGAAGCTTGGAGCCAAATAGGTTCCAAATAGCTCAGCTAAGACTTCGTGGCATACGTTTTATTCCTCATCTCACTCCGGCTCCCAGCTTACATTCTTATGCTGGTCTCCTCTTTGCTTCATTCTTCTCACTGTAAAGGAAAATCTTGCAGTATTAGATAACCTTTGTAAGATGCTTTAAAGGCTTGTGGGGCAAGGCAAGTACAACTAAATAAAGGTGGCACCGAGTCTAACCACAGATTAGCACAGGCTCTGGCTGGAAAATAGGACAAGTCAGTCAATATAAAACCAGTCAAGCCTGTCCCTGATGGTTCTTTGCACTCTTGTGCCTTTGTGTGACCTTAGTCAACTTAGCCTGGGTCTCACCGTTAGCTAACGAAAAATAAACCTGACAAAAAATTGTGAGTGAGGTGCTCTTATAGGCACAATGGATACTGTAGTTCAATGTGCAGAGGGGTACCTTTGTCTGTTTCTTTTAAAATAATGCTACCTTCAAGGCTTTGTCATCTTTTTTCTTTATTCTATGATTTTCATCGTATTTACCATTCCTTCCATTTGCTCATTCATTTATTCATCAGATATTCACTGAGCAACCTGTTCTGTGCCTGGCCCCAGCTCAACATTAGTAGCTCATGGATGGGGACACATGCTCAGAAACCGGTATTTACAACACAGCTCAAGCAAGCTAGCAAAAGTATGTTCCTGAAATATCCGCTTCTGTATAGAGGATCGGGGAAGACTTCTAGGAGGACGTGATAATAGAGCTGGATTGAGAGTATGAGGAGGAGCTCTCTGGGCATATACACAGGGACAAAGCAGAAGAGACATCCCATGCAGAAAGGAGCCATGTGCATGTGAGAGGTGGCAGGCTGGAGAACCACTGGGGTTCACCCTGACTGGACATGGGGCAGGGGAACAAGAGAGGGGCAGTTGGAAGATGCAGCTAGACCAGGAGGCCAGGGCTCGTTCATGAAAGGCCTTATGTGCTTGGCCATGGAGTTTAGACTTTGTCCTATAAAGAGATGGGAGCCAGGGAAGTGTTTTGAACTGAGGAATGACATGGTCAGGTTAATGCTTTAGAAAGGCCGCTTTAGTAATAGGTCGAAAGACGTGGTTGGCAGGCTAGGACCGGAGGCTAGAAGGGAAGCTAGGAGGAGGTCACAATAGCTAGGAGAGAGGTCATGGCGGGCTAGACCAGTAAGGGCCAGAACAAAAGGGGAGAAGAGAAGAAGGCAGGTTTAAGAGGGGCAGCAGGATTGGTGAATGAAAGTGGGGAAATCCAAGATGACACCTGGTTTCTGGCTTGAGATATGGGTGGTTAGGGGACTGTTTCCTGAGTCTGCAAAGGCAAGAAGCAAATGTGCTCAGTTTCATTCATTTATTTATTGCAACCTAAATGTTTATTGAGAATCTACTATTTGTCAGACCTTGTGCTAGATGCTGGAGTTTGGGGTTACCAGGTGACGGCATTTGTGCTTCATCCCCCTCCCCAGGCCCACCCCACCCATCTGCCCTCTGGGCCACCTTCCTGCCACCCCAGAGCTGCTCCCTGCTTTCTTGCTAGTGCTCTGTCTCCCTGGCTAGCTCTACTCTAGCCCTCTGGGTATGATCTTAGCCCTGGCTCCCCACAAATTATTTTCTTCCTCACCAAAATGAGGATGGACTCTAGACCTGTAGCTTCCTAGGCTGGACGGGGCTTGGGTACCATTCCACAGCCCCTCTCCCAAGGTTCAGCATCCAACCTGATAAGCCTGCCTCTGCCCGACAGCTGAGTGCCATCCATCTGCCCATCCTGTCTTGGGCAGCACAGCTCATGAGCCAGGGCCTGCTCGCCTAACACAGTCTGCTGTCTTCTAACTCATTGCCTAGGACAGCTCTTCAGAAAGTGCAGACAGTGTTCTTAGTGTCAAACAAGAGAATCCACTCTAACTTTTAAGCAAGATATGAGTTTATGAAAGAGTATTGGGCAGCTCACAGGATCTCCAGGAGGGCCAGGAAGTCAGGATGGAGATGAGGCAGCAGGAGGGAAGTCCAGGCCACAGCACAGATGTGCCCCAGTGTAGACACCACGACCTCTCTGCTCTGCAAGACATTGCAGCTCACACTGCGGACTCAGGGCGCCAGCCCCCAGAGCCTCTGCCACAGCTGTCCCCAAGAGTTACACACTGTTGTCAGTATTTCAACCTCATTTCCACATCCAGGTCTTGGATTGGAGGTGCCTTGTTACATGCCTGCTGCATGGGTGCGAAGGTGGCTGAGAGTACATTTTCTAGCTTCTGTGTAGCAAAGCCACACTTAACACATGAAGGGTATGTAAAACATGCTGTCCAGGCAGCAAACGGGACAAGTTCCTACTGTGGTGGCCAGAACCCCTCAGGTGGCATTTCCGCTGAACTTCCAGGGACTCCTTCTCCAGGAAAACTGGTATCTCATGAATTTTGTCCCCTATACTTCAGGCAGCCCCCTGTCACATTGCCAAGTTTCAGGGCCCCTTACGAGATGCTGAGCAGCTTAAAGGCGGGGCAGTCTGCCTGCCTCCTTCTGCCACCAGACCTCAGTGAACACGGAAGGCAGGAAGCGGGGAACAGAGCCAGCATTAAAACCCAAATGCCACATCTCTTCTGCTCTTTGTGGTCTCTCCAGGCCCCCACTCCTGGGCGTGCAGTCTGGGCTGACCCCAGGTACCAGGGCGTGGTGCGGTGGGGCCCATGCTTGCTGGCCCAGGTTTGTTCCTAGTGCTGAGGAGGAGCCACCCTGTCTCCCATGTGCCTTTACAGGAGTTCACAGCCACTGAGCGGGAGCTGAAGCAGCAGATGAGCCGAGAGGAGCTGTGCCACCCTATCCCCCAATCATTTGAGCCCGTCAAGAGCTTCTTCAAGGGCCTCATGGAAGCCATGCAGAGAATGTTTCAGACGCCACTGGACGTTCGCCTGAAGGAAAGTAAGTCACCACGAGACCAACTTTGTGTCCCTTCCCTAGTGTCCTTTAACCCAGAAACAACTGAGGAGAGCGCCACCGTGAATCATGTCTCTCCCACACAGAGGCCCTTGGCTGTGCAGTCAAAGGCCCCTGGGTCGGGCCCAGCCCACTCTTCTGATGTCACCTCCTACCCCTCCCAAAACTGTGTCCTGCCTCTCGCAGCCATGCTGCTCCGCTCTGCCCCTCAGTTGCCCCTGGGATTCTGCCACACCTCCACATTGCTGCTCTGGGGTCCCCGCTTCAATGGCCAGCTCCCCCTCTTCTTCCGACACCTGGTCAAAGCCCAGCGTCCCTGTCGGGCCAGCACACCTGTGCTCAGCTGGGACGCCTTTCCACACCACCTTGGGCTCACTCCCTCTCCTGGCCATCTTCCCCTCTGCCCTTCCCCTCCAATATCTGCCCCATCTCCTGCCTGGGGGTGTTTGTGAACTGGATTCATGGACCCTGTCCCTGACTCTTACAAATGCCTGAAGGTCAAGAACCATTTTGGGTCCAGCTCTGAGGTTTCCTCAGAGCCTGATGCAAAGAAGGTATCAGAAATATCTGTTCATTCATTCATTCATTCATTCATCTCTGCTATTATGATTCATTCAGAACATGTATGGAGTCCCTATTATGTGCCAGGCATAGCTTCTGCTTTTATGGTGCTCAGTCTTTTGGGGGAAAGACAGACAGACAACAAACAAATATGTTGTTCGATAAGAGCTCTGAAGAAAAATAAAGTGATAAGAGCTCTGAAGAAAAATAAAGCAGGGTAAGAAGACTAGAGGGTGACATGGGGGAGGAGCTATCTTATATGTGGAAGTGGGGAAGGCCTCTCTGAGAAAGGGATGTGCGAACCGACTTGAAGGAAGCCTTCTGCAGCCTCTGCAGACCTGAGGGGCCAGAGAACGGAGTGGTCACATGCACAATGTGGAGCCAGGCTACCCGGGGCCCTGTCCCATGTCCACCACTTCCTAACCCTGCCATCTTGGGCAAGGCACCTAGGTTTTCTATGCCTCTCTTTGCAAACCCATAACATGGAGATGATAATACAGCGCCCCTCACGGGCTTGTCATAAGGATGAAATGAGTTCTTCTATGCAAAGTACTTAGAATGGTGCTCAAGCATAACTAAGCACTGTGTAAGTGTCCGCTATCATTGTCGCTGCTGTTGTATCTGGGGGAAACGTCTCCTAGGCAGGAGGAACAGCATGTGCCAAGGGCCCGAAGCGAAGGAAGAGCCTGGCGAGTTTTTGGCACAGAGGGGGCCAGAGTGACTGGAGCACAGCGGGGGAGGGGAGAGCGGCGGGGGATGCGGTGGAGGAAGTTGGGAGCTTCCTTCTCAGACCGGGGCTGGCAGGGCAGTGCCCGCCCTGAGGGTCAGGGGACAAGGAGGAGGAAAGGGATGGGAGGAAGCAAAGCAGAAATACTTCAAGCACCCACTGAGCACCCTCTGAGAAACGGAGCGAGGTGAGGCCAGGCCCCGGCTGCAGAGCTGGCCGATTTCATGAGGTAACAAAAGGAAACACAGCCGGGGGCCAAGAAAGGTCAGAGGAAGAAGAGAGCGATTCTGATGGCAAAAAATAATTACATCTTCTTGAGATGTAACTATTTTTTTTAAAAAAATCTCAAATCAGAATTGTAGCAGTCAATATATCTCCATTAAAAAAAAAAAAAGAATAATCAGTATCCAGCAAATAGGCATCGAAGCCTCCCCACACCACCCTTGGCAAGAAGATACTCAGATGGACCCAAAATGCACTTCACTCACATTTACATTCTCAGGGGTCCATTCCCAAAGAACTGCGGTGCCTGCTGAGTGCCTGATGGCAGCTAACACTTGCTCTGTGCCAGGCATTGTTCTAAGCACTTTACAGAAATCCATCCAACAACAACTTCCCACCACCCTGTGTGGCATGTACCTTCGTGATCCCTGTTTTACAGATGAGGAAGCGGAAGCTCAGAGAGGTTAACCGACTTGCCCTAGGTCACACATCTGGTAGGGATAGAGACAGAATTCAAACAGACTCTGGTCCCACGGTCGGTTTTGTCATCCCCTGGAGTCTGCTTCCTCCCAGGCCATCACCCTCACCCACCCCCATGAGGCCATCGCTCTCGCTATCAGAGGTAATATGAGAGGTGCTAAGTCCCAGGCAGGACCCTAGGAGATGGGGGTCTCGCAGCACCGCAGCGCCACTGCCCTTCCCGTGCCCGGCCCCATTTCTCTGCCTGTTTGTTCCACAGTCATTACAGGTTCAACAGGCCAGAATGGAACCCAGCATTCTGCCCGCCCCACCCCCCCTGCCCCACCTCCCCAATCTGCTGCTGCTTGTCTCTGATCTGCTCTTCATTCCCCACTCCAGTTAACAGGTAAACCCTGGCACTTCTGCCACTGCAGTTTTTCCTGAGTCCAGCTCCTTTACTACCCTCGCTGTCCCAGTTCAAGCCTGAGCCTCCCAACAGGGCCTCTGCCACCACTCTCGCTATGCCCACCCATTCCTCACCGGAGCCAGCTTTGGAAACCCTTCTGTTCATGTCTGTGCTACCTCAAAACACCTTTCATGGCTCCTCATAGCTGACATGCCACTCCCAGCACCTGCCCTAATGTCTTTGCTTATGCTGTACCCTCTTGTCGGGAAAGGCTCCCATCCTTTTTCTTGATGTCCAAATCTTCCCACTCCTTTAGGTGTCAGCTGAGGTGATTCCTCCCCCATAAAGCCTTCCTTGAGCCAAGGTTGGTAGTTCAAATGAGCCTGTTTCTCACCCCATTTACTTGACTGAGCTGTTAAAGATGGGACCATGGCTTGGGTTCCCCCCGAACTCCCTCTCACCTGAACGAGACATCACCGTGACCTTGCTAAGGACTCAACTTTAATTTCTTGGTTCCCATCTCTATCTTGGAATTTGCATTTCTGCCATTTTTGACTGTTAAACACATAGTTGATTCTCAGGATGGTCCTGGAGCCTGCCATCTCCTGCCTGCGTTCAAGGCTCACTCACACTGACCTGCCATTGCTGAATTACCTTCCAACACCGAAAAGTGCATTTCTTTTTAGATTTCAGCATTGTCTTGGAGTTTTCCTGTGACTGCGAATTTGCATTTCCTACCTTAATTTGCATGTGATTCCTGGGGAGAATCTCGTTTTGTAATATTTTTAGTATGTTTTGTAATTTGTGCTGCTTGCATGAGCGCCACACACTCATTTCTCACAATTCATTGCAGATATGAACTGCCAGCTCTCCAGCTCTTCCAGCACCAAGCTGGATTTCTTGTTGAAAACAAGCTTCTCACCAGAGCGATCACTCTTCTTAAAATGTAAGACCCCCAGAGTGGAGAGGTTTGGGTGTGTGGGTGGGTGGGGAGATATGGAGGCCCCCCTTTTTTCCCTAAGAGACCCAACTTGTTTTTTAACCTTTATTACAGTTTTTAAATACAGAAATAATTTATGTTCATTTTGGAAAAATAAGAAAACAAAAGAAAGCAAAATTTTAAAAAAGATAATCACTCATAAATCACTGAAGAGCTTTGGAAATTCTTCTGCTTATGTCTATACCCTAGTAGACATGTACTAATAGATAACTACTGTTATTTGCCCTTTTAGCTTTCTTTGGCATATCTATATATAAGGTATATATTTTTTACAAACATGGTGTCCTACTATACATACTGTTTTGGAATGTTTTCATTTACTGATATATTGCGAACATCTTTGTTCCCTTAAAAAAATCACACAGGTAATGCATGCTTCTTGTAAACATTAGTAATTACAGATAGACAAAGAGAAAATAATTGCCTCCTCCAGAGATATATACTGTTAATTTTTTGACATATATTCTTTTGGATGTTTTAAAGGCATATATAGTTGTACAGATTTTTTTAAAGGATCATAGTATAGATATTCTTTTGTAAGTTTTTTAATTTAACAGTACAATTTTTTTCTTCAATAAATATAAATATTATTATTATTTTTAAAAGATGCACAATATTCTATTGAATGACTATGCCATATTTAGCCAATCTCATAATTTGGGCATTTAAGCTGCTTTATATATTCCTTTCTATAAATTATGCTATAATAAACATATATTCTTGGACATACTTGTTGATAAATTAATAAGTGAATTAAAATACCTTAGCTCATTTTTAGATTATTTTTTAGGAGTAATTTCTCAAAGTAGAATTACTGGGCATACATTTTTTTAAAGTAAATCTAATTGAAATATAAAATACGTCAAGAAAAGTACATATATCGTAGGGGTGCAGCTCAATGATTCTTTAAAAGTAGACACGTTCTATAATCTCCTTCAGAAATGGTCATTTCCACCTCCCCAGAAGCCTTCCTCATGCTGGCTCCTATTCACTATCCCCCAAGCACAATCACTCTCCTGAGTTCTAACACTGTAGGTTAGTTTTTCCTGTTTTTGACCTTTATATAACTAGGTCATTCAGACTGTTCTCTTCTGTGTCTTGCATCTGTCGCCCAGTATTTGTCATGTGTAGCAGTAGTTTGTTCTTTTTCACCAGTTGATTCTCAGGATGATCCTGTATTTTTTAATACATTATAGTATTCCATTGTACGACTATAGCACACTTCGTACAACTGAAGGACATTTGGCTTCTTTCTGTTTTTGCCTATCGTGAATAATGTTGTTATGAACATTCTTGTGCACGTCTTTTGATACGCATATGTATTCATTTCTGTTGGGCATTTACCCAGGAGTGGGAAAAAAGGATGCCCACTACAACCATTTCTGTGCAACATTGTTCTAGATGTTCTAGACAGTACCTTGAAGCAAGAAAAAGAAATGAAAGCTGTAAGGATTAGAAAAGGGAAAAAAATCATTATTCATAGATGACATGATTACTTACAGAAAATCTCAAATCTACAGATAAATTAGAAATACAAAGTGAATTTAGAACAGCTGCTAGATGTAATGTCAGTATACAAAAATCAATCATATTGCTATATATTGGCAATAAACAATTAGAAAATAAAATTTTTAAATGTTATTTTCAGTAACACTTTTTAAAAACTAGGAATAAATCTAACAAAAGATGTATAAAGCCTCTCTACAGAAAATTCCAAAACATTACTGAGAAAACTGGCAGTATGTACTAAAATTTAACATCCACATACTTTACAAACTAGACTTTTAATATGTGGTATAAAATCAATGAGAACTATTATTGAGAGTTTAAACTCCACCACCCTTCTTGAGGACATTGGCAGTATTTACTAAAGGCCTTAAAAACAATCATCCCTATTGACTGAGCAATTCTTTTAGGAATATATCCTAATGAAATAATCAGATGCATAAAGATATAATCATATTAGTGTCTGCAAAATCTTTTCAAAAAGTCTAAATATTTTTTAAAATCGGGGGGGGGGTTAGATTTAATTTTAATGCATCCATACATCAAAATCTTAGAGTCGCCATTAAAATGCTATTAGAATATTATTTGATGTGGTAAAATGTTCATAACACATCAATAAATTTTTAAAAAGAGATTATTCAAGAGTATGTATGGTATGATACCAATGTTAAGGAAAGCTATAAACAGCAAGTAAAGAAAAAAATTAAAAGACTATACACCCATGTTAACAGTAAATGGGATTTCAACAAATTTTTTTAGAAATTGGCAAATTCCATGGTTCAAAATTCAAATGGCACAACGGGTGTACAGTAAAATTTCCTTTCCTCCTCACGTTCCCCCAGCCATCTTCCCAGGGTTAAAAGAGTGGGTTTGCATTTCTCTGTGAGTGATTTAAGAATTTTCCCATTTTCTGTTGTGAACCAGAGGGATGGCAGGTGCTAAACAGGGTTGGTTTCCGGGGTAGCGGGGGGCGGGGCACGCCGTGGCCCCGCCCACCAGGCGTGCCCCGGTGTTCCCGCCCTCCGCAGACGCGCGCACGCCCACTCTGGATCCTGACACGATGCATGCGCGGCTGCGCTTGTCCGCCGACCGCCTAACGGTGCACTGCGCCCTGCTGGGCCGCCTGGGACCTACGCCTGCGCAGCGTTTCAATGCGCTGTGGCAAGTGTTGGGCCGCGACTGCTTCGCCGCTGGCCGCCACTACTGGGAGGTGGACGTGCAGGAGGCGGGCGCCGGCTGGTGGGTGGGCGCGGCCTACGCCTCCCTGCGGCGTCACGGGGAATCAGCCGCCGCCCGCCTGGGCTGCAACCGCCAGTCCTGGTGCATCAAGCGCTATGACCTCGAGTACTGGGCCTTCCACGACTGCCAGCGCAGCCGTCTGCAGCCCCGCCACGACCCCGACCGGCTGGGCATCTTCCTAGATTACGAGGCTGGTATCCTCTCCTTCTACGACGTTTCAGGCAGCATGCGCCACCTGCACACTTTCCGCGCTGCCTTTCAGGAGGCGCTCTACCCGGCCCTGCGGCTCTGGGAAGGGGCCATCAGCATTCCCCGGCTGCCCTAGGTCTCTAAGGCTCTGGTCTCACCCGACTCAAAGGTGATTGGTTAACTAACTGCTCTCTAAGCACCCCCCGTCGTCTACAAGCTATGCTTTGTGCTTTAACTACCTCTCCAAGGCTAGTCTCAACCACACCCTAAACACAGTTCCGCTGCTGCTGCTGCTGCTGCTCTCATCAGATCTTCCCACCAGAGCACTTGTACTACACTGCTTTTAGTCCAAGTTCCTGAAAAGACACACCTGCAGGTGAGTCCTAAGCATCCTGACAAGCTACAATACATTATCCTTAACCTCAGACCGCCTCCCTCATACAGCAGCCAGAATCCCCTCACACATAGTAGGTGCACAATAAATATGTGAATGAATGAGAGTCTCCCAGCCCTGACTATGCAATGTCCCTTGGATCTGCTGTCTCCTCTCCACTCTACTTCAGCTTGTCCATGTCACCTCCCTTCAGAGTAGCTTCAAAAGCCTCTTAATAGCTACTGGCCTAAACCCTCTCCCATTCTCCTCCACTTATAGCCTGAGTGATCTGCCTAAAACCTCGACCTCTCAGAACTATGAAGAGGTTCCCAAGAATGGAGGGCTGGCGGGGAAGCACTTTGCCTCACTTTAGCATTCAAGGCTTTTCTAGTCTGCCCCTCCTCAACTAGCCCCTACTGCTCTTTTCAGAGACTCTCTCGATCAAAATTGTGTGTCACCTAGTTCCACCTCTGCGCCTTAGGCTCTTTCCTTCTCCGGTGCCTTATACACATTTATATAAGAAAGACCTTTCTTCTTTGCCTGTCTCAGTCTTCCCCAGGCTTAACTGCTCCCAAGGAAGTCTCCCCAAGCCACAAGAATCTATCAGAGCCACAAACCTGGACTCTATTTTTCCAATTAGTTTGGAAGCTTTCTAAGGGCAACTATGTCCTGTACTCCCCCACCCTAAAGTATTCAGTAAGACCTTCCCACGCTGTGAGATTGAATGATCAGCAGCAAGCTATTCTTGACTCACTGCAACCGGGATGGGAGAGCCTCACAGATTACCCAGCCTGACCTCATTATACATTTGGGGAGACTAAGGTCCTGAAAGAAAGTTGCTTAAAGTCACCCGTGGTGATAAAGGGCTAGGCCACACCCCAGCTCCCAGGCAAGCGCCTGAGTTGCCTCTTGGCCCAGCCCTGCAGGCCTAGCCTTCAACCTGGGAGATAGTACTGCTTATTTATTTCTCAGGGGATGTTGGGAAGAAATCAGGTGACCATTGCTAAGCAACCACGGGCAGTTTTCCCACTGTCCTAAAATTAAAAGGAGCTATGAGTGGGGTTTGGGCAGCCCAGACACCATAGGCTCCTCAGATCCCTCAGATCGCAAATGTTACCAAGGAAACCCAGAGAGCCCCATTTTCTGGAAAGAACTGACAGTAAAAATAGAGCAGGCCAAACCAACATGACCTCACAGGGTGGCCAGCACCTCTAGCAGGGAGGGAAAGGCCTCTTTCCAGGGCTCCTGTCTCAGTTCTGAAGGTTCAGGTTTGATTTATCAAACTCCTTGGACAGTTTTTAAGAAATACTGTATTAAAAGTATCTTGTTAGATGCATGGCAAGAGGGCAGTGGTAGGGTGAGGAGAATGCAAAGGTGAATCTCCCATGTCATTTAAACAGACTCTCAGTGCATCAATTTGAACGTTATAAAACAAATTTACAATACTTTTTGACCTAAAAATGGCCATTTCACATGGGGCAATCTAATACAAGTAGAATGCAGGACAGAAGGGACCTCGAAAGTGCTTTTAGTTCTAACTTAATCATTTAAAACTAGCTTGGATAGATGTCTAAACACTATGGTCCAGGAATCCTGAAAAAAAAAAAAAGGCAAATTAATTCTACTGGGGATGGCACAGAACTGAATTCAGGCAGAGGGCATTCCTGGAAGAGGAAGAGGGGACCCTACATCTCTGTTCATCCCTGCAAATCAAGACTTGTTCCCAGACCCACAGCCATAGGGGCCTAGTAATAACAGCCCTTGTTCTTTAGTCAGACACTGTTCTAATGCTTTACAGCTATTAACTCATCTGATCCTCACATCATCCCTGGGAGGTAGAAAGTTACCCAGTGTTATACATGGCAAGATTGACACACAAGTCACACAGCTAATGGTGAAGCTGGGGTCTCTGCTCAGGTCTACTAGGCCATAGTGTTTGAGCAAGCAGCCTGGGCAGCACCTGCTTACTCTAGCCTCTCTCTCAGCAGGCCTGTAATGCTTTGCTTTGTTGCCTTGTTACTCTCTGGGATCCAAGTCTACCTTTGCATTTCCTTCTTTGGGCTCTGAGATGAGTTCTTACACCCAGATGGGGTTTTGAGAGTAGCTGGACTATAAGGGGCAAAAACTGGTTTTTATCGAATACCGACGCTGTGCCAAGGCCTGTGCCAGCCAGAAAACGGCACTTTTGGTCCACAAACAATTGTGACCTTAGGCTAGTCACTTTTCACTTCTTGGAACATTATCTGTAAAATGGGGGTAATGACTCAAATAAGCCAAAGGATATGAACTTGCCTTAAAAACTGTAGAGCTGTGCCATGTCGGGATGCATGAGCATCCCCAGCGGGGTCCCTGTGATGCTTATGCTGAGACAATTGATAAGCCCAGCTGCCACCTGACGGTAGCAGGAGCCTCCCTGAATATTCTCAGCAGACGACTGAGCTTCCTTGGGGTCCCTTACTCATCACTTGCGCTTTCAGATTTGAATTTGTAGAAATACATTGATACAGCAAATTGCTTACAGATATGTTCAGATGACAGCAATTTTCTAATGTATGGTTTATTTTTAATAAAATATGAATATTGTCCCTTTTAACCATGGTCTTCATTGGGAGTTAATGTCGCTTCATGTACACAGCACTGAGGCCTGGATGGGGCCTTGCTCATTTTCCACCTTCACAATTTTCTTGCAGTGGTCAGCTGGCCCCTGATTGAGTGTCTCCAGTAATGGAGACTTCTCCACTTCTGAAGATAAACCTGCTAAGTTCTTGCTTATGTGTAAATTAACTCTGCCTCCCAACCATTCCTATCCCAGAGAGCATTATGTGGGTTTTGGCATCTTTGTGACCATCCTTTACCAATGCTGAAGCCACCTTTGGCCCTTACTTGGGTTTTTAGAGATTTCAAGGACTGCATCATCTCTTCCATTTCTGCAGTTGCACTTTGGCACTGATGCCAGCCTAGCGGAGGCGCAGCCTAACAGAGGTACTCCTCATAGCCAGGGCCTGGTGGACAGGAGTCCAAACTATGAAGACGTGACAGCTTGCCTAAGAAGCCAAGCTAGATGGGGAGTAAGCATGGGATGGGGGACCCGGGTCTGAGTCTGCCATGTTCTGCTCAGAAGCCTGCCATGGCTCCTCACTGCCTACAGAAACAAAGTCCAAACTCAGCAGGCTTTTAAGCCCTCGCTTCCTTCCCTACATCTTCCAAATCACTTCCTTCCTCTTCATGTGGCCATTCCCTGCCAAACCATCACCTGCTAGTCCTCAAACACTCTGGGCACTTCCCAATCCTATGCCCCAAATCCCACGATTCCTCCTGCAGTTACTTCTCAACCTGCAAAGTTGAACTAAAGCACCACCTCCTCCAAGAGGCCTTCCCCGGCCATACCTACTCTTCAGCCCTCACTCCTATGGCTCCCATGACTCTTGGAAACATCTCGACAATTCACACACATGGGGTACTGTTTGTGGAGGTACCTGCACCCGTTAGTTAGGCTGTGAACTCTCTGACAGGGGCCATCTGCTGTCTCACTGAGGGCCCAGCACTGCATCTCCCACCTGGCAAGTGCTCAGGGATGTCTTCTAGACTTGAGTTCCCGACTTGAATGGGATAGAGGTATGCCTTGATGTCAAGTCTTCCACTCCCAGGGCAGCCTTGTGCGGCATGAAGTGTCCTGTACCTCACCCACACATATAAACACAGGCTCTCGTACTATGTGCCCTGATGGGAAGTGTGTTCTACACAATGGCCCTCCTTTCACAATTCTCTCCAACTCAGTCCTCTACACAAAAGGCAGTTAAGACCTGTGACCTCAAGTTCTTTCAACTCTGTGCCTTGCTGATTCCTACCCTCTGAGGGAAATCCACCTGAGGTTTACAGACTAGCCTGGGCCCTTCTAACATCTCCATTAGGAGCCAACTGACTAGTTCCCTGCTTGAAACCATCCGCTGCACATTGTCAGCTAGAGCCAGGCCAGGCCCTTCCCTCTCTTTCTTTCAGACCCACATCCTGTTTCCAGGCCCTGGAATGCATCCCTCTATTACCATATTATGTCCTTTCTTATTAGGAAGTCTCAGATGTTTGCTTAAATGTCACCTTCTCTGCTGTTGTAGAAAGAAAGTCCACGGAACCAGAAATTTTGATCGCCTATTCAAGGTCTGTTTATAGGGAGAAATGAAAGGGAATAAATACCAGCCAGAAATTGATACTATCACACTTCAGTTGTTAGCACATCAATTTTGTGAGTTTACTTTTACACAGGAGTACAACCCAGGATCCCAATCCTACCCCACCCACATGAGTATCTACTGTTTTGGGATCTATAGGAGAAGGAGGTTCTATACTCGCAAGTAAAGAAATGTCAAATGGCTAATTTATGTATCTGAAAAGAGTCAAATATACACTTTGAAATAAGAGTTATTAGTAAACAAGATCAAATGTAAACAAAGATTAAGAATTTGAAAAAACACTTGAAAAGAATCATTAATCTCTATCGGTTCAAAAGAACAAAGGCGAATATTACATGGAATCTCTGTGAAAGGTTCATGCTACTGTTCAAGGAACTAAAACAATCTTTTTTATTAGCTGGGTTTATAATTTCATTATGGATTATAGAAGGGCTGATTTACAATACTACCATATGCAGAGTCACTGCAACCTGCAAATACACTAAGCCCCACATTCCCCACCTCCCTTACACAGCTCTACTTTTCCCCCATTGCACGTATCACCTTTTAATAACTGTGTATACTTACTGCGCACATGTCCCCAGCTGAGTGGGAGTTCCTTGAGGAAACGGATTTGGGTTGTGTCCTCAGGACCTAATGCAGGGCCTGGCACATCTCTGTTCAAAGAAGGAAGGAATGCCATTTCCCTCTTTCCTCACTGAGATGAGTGCTTTGGGTATTTCTTTGCCTGCAAGACCATTTGACCAACCACTTCTCTCCTACCAAGTGATCGCCATAGAGCTAACTGCACACAGAGCCCCAGGGTGGGCAGGGCATAGGGCAATGGAGAAGGAGAGACAGCAGGAGGTGTGGAAGGGAGATTTTGGGTCATCTGGGTTGGCTTTGCGGGCAGTATGAAGGAAGGCTTGCTTAAAGGAGAGGACCCATACAGCCGGAGCTCATCCCTCTTGTACCCATACAACTGGAGGGTGATGACTTAAATGCTTTTGAGCCCACCTCCCCTTCAGGGCCAGCCAACTTGAAGCAGAGATGATTGTATTTGCTCTTTGTATCCCTCCAACAGGCTTGACATAGAGCCTGGCCCCCAAAATGTGTGCTGTCTAGGGCGGGGGAGTGGATGAAAGCCAGGTCTTAGGAGGTCACCACTCCTGCTCCACCTCACCCAGCCATACCCCACAGCACCAGCAAGGCAATTCAGAATCCAAAGAATGGCACTTTATTTTAAGACTTGATTTTTTTGCCATGATTTTCTACTGATTCTTCCATGATGGTGTCGTCTTCTTCGACAGTGACCAGGACCTTCTTGCCCACCAGACTAAAGATGTCTTCAGGAGGGTAGCCTTTGGGCTCACCCACCTTCACAGTGAGCATGTCCAATGTCAGAATGGTGCCTTCTGGAATTTTCACTTTGGCCACCACAGATTTGCCCAGCTGTGAATAAAATTAAGACTCAGGGTCAGTCTCACAAGAGTAATTAGTACATGTTGCTTTGCACCCAAGGAGCCTTTAGAATAGGGACTCTGTTTCCCCCTTGGTGCCTAGAGCAGTATCTCACACACGGCAGGAACTCGGCCAGAGTGGGGTGAACTCATACTCAGGGGAGGGGCCTTCACAATAAAGTACAAAGGAAAGGGCTCAGGTTATATTACCAAAAAGAGCAAGGTCCAAATCTCAGTCAGCTGGTCCAAATCCCAGCTGTGGCTGAGTTTCTTGGTAAAATAGGAAACAAGTGCCTCTATCTTGTTTCAATGATAAAGATTAGTGATAATAAATGTAATCTACATGGAACATTGAACATGGAACGCTCCTGATAAATGAAAATTATGTCATTTACTTTTGTCATCATTTAGTTCAATATCTCATTTTAAACACAGGGAAACTGAGGCCCACGGAGGGTGGATGACTTGGACAAGGCTGCAGGGGGCTGAGATGAGAACCTAGGATTCCTCACTCCTTGCCCACTGCTCTCAAGGGACACGAACCTTACGGCCACTGTGCTCAGTAAAACAAGAATATGGAGGGCTCACAAAACGGTATGTGCTACTCAGAGGACAGGAAGGGGGATCTCCTAGGACAAGGCAAAGGACGTGCAGGTGCAGAATGAAGGATGCTGAAACTCATGACTGGCATTTCTATGTCTTCTCCACAATGCTGTTAAACGAATTATCTATTACATTACTGTACATCTTCCACATAAGGGCCAAGGAATCAATATAGAATTTAGTGCCAGGACAAAACATCTGTCAACAGACAATTACCAGGTTATGCATCCTGTTATATTCCTCTGTTTGCTCCGGGAGCCAGGAGACTCAGAACTAAATTAAGTGCTCAACTCTCCATCTGGTTTCTGGTACAATTCTCTTCTCTTTTCCTCATCAGGGAGTTTGTTTCTTTTTACTATTTTTGTAATTTCCTGGTGTATGTGCAGCTTTAATTTGAGGGAAGCGAGTAGGGCCCCACTAGAATAAAGATGACATGCTGATGGTAGGTATTTGCCTTGACCCAGAGAGCCCACAGCCCATTAGGGGTGTCTGCACTTCTGGAAGTCCGGGACGCCTGGGTCTGAAACTCTGAGGCGAAGACTAGGCCAGGTGCAGCTTCCAAGAAGCCCAGATGATCAGAGTGCCGGCAGCGCTCCTGAGCTCACCATTTCCTGTCTGAAGGTCAATGCTACACAGCTCGAACTGCTCCTGAAGGGATATTTGTGTCATCTCCCACCAACCTCCTGTGACGACCCGCCACTCCCATCTACCCACCAACCCCCTATGACAAGCTGCTGCCCCCATTTATCCAGTGGCCCACCCCGCCGATTAGGGAAGCCTTAGTGCATCATAGGCCCTTCTCTCACTGCCTCACGGAACCTTCTACCTGAATGTTTCTCAAGACTTACCTACTCCAAGGGACCCCGGACCTGACCTATCTGAGTGCCTCACGAGGCCCTGGACACTACCACCATTCCCTTACACTAGGAGTCTAGAGCTCTGGGGCCACAGGCTTCAGAGACTTGGTGAGAAATGATAAAATGATCCTAGGCGGCCAGAACTGCTAAAGTTCCCTTAAACAACACGTTTCTCCTGCTGCTAATAGAAGCCCAGAGAGACTCAGAGGGCTGGAGTGACATTTATCATCCCATTGACCAGGGTTCAGGCAAGGTTAGTACTGACTCTACCTGGCAGGTAAGCCCACTGCAGCCCTGTCAGAACAGTGGAGCCCGGCAGGGTTGGGAGAACCCACCTTTTCATTGCAGGCCATCTCACAGGGCAGCAGCTGCTTGGTCGGGGAGCCCATGGCCCTTTCCACAAGGCGCACGGACCGCACCAGCTCAGCCAGCTCTCCAGGCTCCAGTGAGGCCGAGTGGTCACTACCCTTCCAGGTCTTGTCCAAAGTTATATGACGCTCCAAAACCTTGGCCCCCAAAGCCACTGCGGCCACAGATATGGCTATGCCTGTTTCATGCCCAGAATACCCTATGGGAATGTCAGGAAAGACCTTCTGATACTCCTTTAAGATAAAAAAAGAAAAGAAGGTTAAGTATTATGGTGCTTTACCCATATCTTCTGGAGTCAGGCCGATCTGGGCTGGAGTTCCAGCGTAGCCACTCACCATTTGTGAGACTACGGGCAAGATACTGAGGCGCTCTGGGCCTCTCCTTATTGGGGATAATTATACTTGTGGAGGGCTGCCCTAAATTCTTGAAAAGCACCTGGCACACTGTAAATCCTCAAGAAGTAGCGGCTATTGTTATTGAGAATGCATTTTAAGAATGTTTCACCAGGGCAAACCACTGGGAATAACAACAGAGTTATAACCAAATGCCTAAACTCATTCAAAAAGCATCTGTCACATTTAATTAGCTTGAGCTGCTGAAAGCAAGTGTGCTATATGCAAAAATAACATCAATAATATATATACAGCCCAATCTCAAAACAGTCCTTTGGTGGAAATGCTAAATAATTAATCTGTTATCTATAATTCACTGAATGCAACAAAAGACATCCTAAGTCAAGTGAGTCTTGTCAGTGAGGGTGACCAGGAAGCTTAAGTACAGTAGAAAGACTCAGATGGGGCTTAATAAAAGGACAGTTGAGTGGCGAAGGCCTTAAAAACCAGGCTCAAGGGTATGTGATGGACAAGGGAATGCAGGTTGCTAGGTCGGGGGATTCGAACTGATGAAATATGGTAG
Organism: Rousettus aegyptiacus; assembly: GCF_014176215.1. NCBI lineage: Eukaryota > Metazoa > Chordata > Mammalia > Chiroptera > Pteropodidae > Rousettus > Rousettus aegyptiacus. The sequence continues at coordinate 27,603,678 of NW_023416306.1, forward strand.
GCTGGGCCCAAGATGGAGAGGGCTGGCAATTTAACGCTCACTGTAACCTGGTATCAAAAGACCGGACATGAGTGCTCCTTGGATAGGGACGGAAAGGAAAGGGGGACCATGCTGCACAGAGAAAGACAATCAAGGAAAATATTTGGAGCCACATATACTAAATTGTTGATTATGGTAATCTCAGTGGGATGGGATTATAAGGATGTTCACTTTCTATGTTCTATAATTCAAAGCCATTTGAATTTTTAAAAATTATGTTTAAATTTTAAAAATAACCACTTAGAGATGGCTAGAAATCGAGAAAAGACTATTAACTAAGAGGGACAGAAAGTTTAGATAAAATATAACTGTCAGTTTTCAAAAAAGTTTAATTTTTTTTAAATTTAAATATGAAGACTGTAGCAACATGTACAAAAGCTTACACTATCATAAAAAAAAAAAAGTCAAATACTGTCCTGAAAGAAATATATGAGAGGAAAACTAGTTAACTGCAATGTAAGGACTATATGTGTATATAATGTTTAGAATTACACTAATATTACTGTAATGTGTTTGTATGATAATTAAACATAGATACATTTCTACGTAAGTTTCGGGAGCTGCCAGGGGGAACTGATAGAGCTGGCCTGAGACAGTAAGAGACAAAGGATTCTAGTTCCAGCTTTTCCCCTAAACTGCTGTGAGATCTCGGCCAAGTAAGTTCTTTACCCTTTGGGACTAGACTTCACCATCTGTAAACTGAGTCGGAATAGACAAATCCTGGGAGAGAAAAGGCTCCGTCAAAATTGTCACTGTATCCAGTTTGAGCCTCAGGAATGCTCAGAATTACAGGTCGAAAATAACAGAGCTGGCAAATAACACAGAGCAGGAAGAAGCAAAGGTTTCAAGAAAATCGATATGAAGAAAAACAAAAATATATTTGTACACCAGTATCCTAACAGCATTATTCACAATGTCCAAAAGGCGGATATAGCCAAAATGTACACTGATGAATGGATAAACAAAATGTGGTATATATACACAATGGAATATTATTCAACCTTAAAAAGGAATAAAATGCTGACACATACTATAAGGTGGATGAACTCTGAAGACATGCTAAGTGAAAGAAGATGATACAAAAGGACAAATACTGTATGATTCCACTTATCTGAGGTATCTGGAGTAGTCAAATTTATAATGACAGAAAGTAGAATGGTGGGTGCCCGGTGTTGGGGGAGGGGAAAATGGGCAGTTAGTGTTTAATGCATTTAGTTTCAGTTTGGGATGATAAAAAAGTTCTAGAGATGGATGATGGTGATGGCGGCACAACAATATGAATGTACTTAATGCCGCTGAACTGTACACCTAAAAATGGTTAGAATGTCATGTCGAATGTCATGTACATGTTACCACACATACAAAAACAACACACTAAGAAAGGAGATGAGCCAGCGATTCACAGAAGAGGGACCTCTAATGGCCAAGATACATGGGTAAAGAAAATGTACACAGATAACTATGAGGACTCTACCTTAAATTTTAAAATAAGCGAAATTAGGCTGTTTTAAGAAAATTTAATTTATAATCACCCTCTTTAGAATGTATCTGCTTCCTTAGCTGCATCGTTGGTTCTAATTTGATTCTGTAACAGCAAGATTGTCAAAGGATGTTCAAATTACGAAGCATGTCAAAGTGGGTTAGACTCTTGGTTGCAAAAAAGGCTACATCTTCCCTGCAGTAAATGACCCAAGAAAAGCCATTTTGCAGTGGTCCAATGAGACAATGGCCCTCCCATCTGCTCACCGAGATGATGCGCAGGTTGACATCCTCAGGCAGGAGTGGGTATGCACTGGTGCACTGGAGGAAGCAGAAATTGGGGTTGAGGGGCTTCACAATCTGATAGACTTGCTTCATGGTGTCCATTGACTGCATCCCACTGGAGATCACCATGGGGCGGCCTGAGTGACCCAACACCAACACCATCGTCACTTTCTTTTTAGGAGCTCTGACTCTCCCTCAAGCACAACCCAACTGCTGGTCTCATCATTCAACTGAATTCCACAAACATCTCTCAAACACCATGCCAGCCACTGTGGAGGAACAGAAGTGAGCTTGGTGGGTTCCTGACCTCAACCGCAGTTAATGCAGACTTCCTTCACCCCTCAGCATCACTTAGCATAGTGAACTGAATTAAGGAGTCGGAGGCATTTCACATTCCTCAGAGAAAGATGAGCATTTCATTGGATTAAGAGGTGTGATAGGGTAGGCACAGACCCCAGATTCAAGAGCATGAGCGAGTGCGAGGCTCAGAGCTGCCACTTACTAGTTGTGTGGTCTCAGATACCACATCTCTGAAATAAGTACAACGTATCTTAACCATGTGACCTACTTCAGTCCCAGGGTGGTTGTAAGAATCAAATGATATGACTTGTGTTGTAAAACCACATTACAAATTGTAACGTGCATATATCAGATATTACGATACACATCTAGAGTATTTCTCAAAGTCGGAGCCTCCTCTAAGAAGTCTTATATATCCTTAATTTCATATTTCTATTAAGTTAAAAATAATTTTAAAATTTAAAAATTCATATAACAATTGTGTGTCATCCTTAATTTCTTCCCTTTCAAGTCAGTACGCAAAAAAAGCGGAAGTATATAGGGATTGCAAAGAGGTTTCTAAAGTCTGTCTTCATAAGACTCCTTTTACTTGCCAGCAAAGGAGTAAAAACGAAGGTTTGGACTCCCTTAGATTTTATGGCAAAAATTAAACACTTACCTTTTTTGGCTGTCTTTTCCAGGTAAGGAAAATTGTTAGTGTCCCCAGATCCAACTTTGAAAAATGGAACATTCAGTTCATGCAGAAACTCAACTGCCATCTACAAAAACCAAAGAAGGAGCTCTTTTTCACTATTGTTCAAAGACACTGCCCTCAAGATAGGCAAGGAGCCACAAATAAACGGAAAAACCCCTCCTCTTACCAGCCAAGGGGGACTCTCTCAACAACTTAAAAGCAGGCAAAGATCTGTTATCAGTCATTTCATTCAAATCAAACATTCTTTTTTTTTTTCATAGCCACCCATCCAATGTCTAACAAACATTGTCTGCTGGCCCAACCGGGCTACAGAATCCAGAAAAGAATCAGACTCCTGGCCAGAATTTCTTCCCCAGGGGCCCAGGGCCCAATGAACGAATGAAAAAGGGTTATGACCTAATCTTGACCCAGAAAGACAGGCAGGGAGAAAAATGAATGTTCCTCAAAGGCCTTCCCTTATGCAGGGCCAAAAAGCTGGGAAAGAGGCCATTTCAATCCTTGCCAAAAGTGAAAAAATGGAGCATTTATGGCCCAGCCCTGACACGTGATCTTCAGCTGGCAGGCCCTATTAGACCCAAGCCCTTTCAGACCTCAAACCATGCCATCCACAGAAAAAAGAAACCTCAGTAGCTTTTTTTTTTGAGATAACATCACTGGCTGAAGTCGGCTATCTAGAGCCCTCCAGCATCCTTATCTGGGGTTCATCAATAAGACTCAGGAGATTGACAAGTGTCAACAAGTGCGTGTGGAAAGAATCAGCAGAACACAAGTTTTAAGAGTGAAATCTCAGTTTGCTGTTAAATTACGAGAACCTGTTAATACTATTTTTTTAAAAATTGAAGTTGAAAATCAGAAGTGGGGAGAATCAATGTCTCAGAATGTTTCCAAATATCTAAGTTCTGTCCTACGATACTGCCTGAGTTTCCGAAGTGAGTTTGGTAGACTCGATGAGGTAGGTCAGTGTTTCTCACACGCTTAATTCAGGCACATGAATCTCTCAAGGATCTTATTAAAACAAAATGCAAACTGACTTTCAGTCTAGGACGGAGCCCGAGAGTCTGCATTTCTAATAAGTTCCTGGGTAATGCCAAGGCTGCTGCTCTGTGAATCACACTGAGGAACAAAGAACAAGATTACCAAACCTGAATATTCAAAGGGCACAGAGGAGGTAAGGAACAGTAAGAAAATGTCATTCTGCCTCCAGTTTCTTTAAATCAACCCACTGAGGCCTGAGCTTCTGTCCACCTTCCCAGTGGGTGATGAGCTACTCCAATCATGGTGACTGCACTCAGAAAATAACTTTCTTCATATGTAAGCCCTCTACTAATGTACTGGTTAGAGCTGCTGGATAGCCATACGGAGTGGCTAACCCACCAGTGGACAGTTCAAAGGCAGTCTGCAACCCCCTCCGTCTCTGAGACTCTGTCCAGTGTGGCCCGAGTGCCACTCACCTCCCAGTGTGCTAAGCTACCTTTGCTGCAGTTCTTGCTGCCTCCTTCATTCTTCTTTATTTCTCCCTCATCTCTTTCCCTTCCATATTTTTCTAGCTCACTCCTGTGTTAACCAGCCCTAGACTGGAACTGAAAAACATTCATTTTTAATATACTGATTGAACCGAGTCAAACTTTCCCACCCCTCTCACTCTATCTGGCAGATAGAGTGTTTTCTATTTTCAGAGGGAAAATTCTACGCTAAGTTTTCTTCTATATAGTTTTCGATTTGTGAGAGAGGCTTATGATGAAAAAGTCTCCAAGAGCATGCATAGATATATGAGTTCACTCAGGAAAGGTACAAAGTGAGCAGAGGCAAGGAAGGGCCAAATGCAGAAAAAACACTTCTGAACAGCTTACCCATAGGGGTTGTAAAATCTACACTTTTCAAACGAGGGGGAAAAGGGGCAAATTACTGCTCCTGAAGGATTGACTAGATCATTTTGCAGTCCTGGGAAAGCAGCCCCACCTAGCGGCCATTTAGAAAACTGTCATTTCACATTGATCTTTGCACAGGGTGCCAACTTCAGTCATGAGCACAATGCTAGCTTTTCAGGTCTGTGCCCAGCCTCCTCAGGCTGCATTAGTGCCTGTGGCCCCCTTCTCTCTGTGGACTCCTTGGCTTCCCCTAGCCCTGGCCACCCAGCTGCCCATCCCCTTTCCATGGAGGGATGAATGCTGCCTGGTGCCCTCTCTACTTCTCCTTCCCACCCTATAGCAGAATGCCTTTTAGAGTCAGCCTGAAAGTAACTCAGCCAGTATGACCCTCCCTGGGAATCCACCTGAGTTAAATACACCAGCAAACTGGTTTGGGTGAAATCCTGCATTGCCAGACCTCCTTCTTACAGAGTCCTTGTCTAGCTTTTTCACCCCCGTGTTTCCCAAAGGTAACCCAGAATCCTTGTTTATTCAGGGGGATGAGCTTTACTGATTCTAAATAAATTAATGAGAATTGACAATGTGTGCCCATTTCTATATAATGTCCTGTGAGAAACTTTGGGGCCCAATGATCTAAGGGGTAACAGAAGAGAGAGAGAAGCTGAGGTTTTTCTAAAGCCCCTTCCATTCCCCTCAGTTTTTGGGTCCTGGAGGAAAAGGAAAAGAAACCTACAGTGATGAGCTGGGGAGAAGACTGGGTGCTGGGGCACTTCCCAGGGTGAGGAACCATGGGGGGTAGGGGTGGGAAGCAAGGAACTGAAAGAAGGTTGGGTCTGCCCTCAGCCCAGTGTCCCCGTCAGACTGCACCATGGCCTGGGCAGGAAGCACCCTGCTGTGGTGGTGGTAAAGGAAAAGCAGGGAGGAGGAGAGGGCACGGCGGAGGCAGGCACTGGGAGCGACGGCCAGCTCTGGTGGGATGCCCCATTTGTGTGTGAGGGCAGCACGTCCTTCAGGGGCCACCTTGATGCTCAGGGCTTCCACTGGCTTTCTGAATAAAACTCTCCATTTAGACCAAAGGCATTCTGCTCATCTCAGCAGAGTTCCACGTGCTACTGTGCAGCTTTTGCCCAGATGCCCCGATAGTCTTCTTGGCCTAATAAAATCCTGCCACACCTTAACCTTTCCTTAGCAAACAAAGAATGCCCAGGACAGCATGCACGGTAGAGAAAACAGGCACTCAATAAATGCCTACTGTCCATAAGGAAGTTAGGGTGGATAAATATTTGCCACGTAAATGCAAAACAATGGACCAACCCATTTCTGGCAGCTGGGTAGATAAGACATGCTGGTTCAGAAGAGGAACCTGGCTGGCAAAGCAAATTAACTCTTGTAAAGACTTAAGAATGCATTCCCCCTCACTGTGCAAGCCAGTCAGGAGACTAGCTGGAAACAAATAGCATTCTTGGGACAGAGGGGTCTCCTTGCCCAGATAGTATGAAGCAGAAAAACTCCAAAGGGTTCTAAGTAACAGAACAGCTATCATTCAGTGGATGCGGGTGTTGGGCTGCCCTGGCACCTCACAGGCTTCTCACTGAATCCTACCACAGGCCTGCGGGGTGGGCATCTTTATTACCCCACTTTTATAGATGGGGCACCTGAGGCTCAAAGAGGTTAGTCACCTGAGCCCACACAGTGTAAGTGCCAGGACCTGGACTCAGTGTGGCTGCAGAGCATGTGTTCTACACACCAAACTGAAGTGCCTCCTGGTAAATCGAAAGGGCAAAGGCCAAGAGGCAGCCCCAACTACCAACGCCCATGCTCCTCGCCATCTCCCAAGTGCTGCTGCTTCTCGCCTCAAAGCCACCTGGGAACAAACGACCTAAAGTGACCTTTCCTAAGCGGCCTCACAGATGCAGGGATGTGCCCTCTCCTTCGGAATCCACGTGAAGCTCAGGTGCCTGGAAGAAACATAGACTGACAGGAAAGTCCTCATTGGGGCAAAGTCACTTTAGTGATGTATTCCCTGGTCCTACAATGACTCCGTCCCTACAAAGGCTGGAAAAGCCTTTGGACGGCAGCTAGTTCACACACACGAGAAAAAATGGAGGCCCAGAGCATAGAAGGAACTTGCCAAGCAGAGAAGGGCAAGAACCCAGACGTGCCGACCCTCAGCCCATGTTGCTTTCCTCAAATGTAGCTACTGTTCGCTGAGTGCCAGCTGTGTGCTATGCTTTAGGTGAATGATAATTTAATCCTCATAAAGACCTCACAAGATGGGTTCAGGTACGAACCCACTTTATAGCTGAAGAAACAGGAGCACAGAGGTTAAATAACCTCCACATGACAAACCAGGAATGACAAGCAGAACCATATTCAAACTCAAAATCTGACCCCATAGTCCATGCACTTAACCACCGGACCACACAGTCCAGGTGTGCGTCATTCAGCATGGGGACCTAAATGTTTTGGTGCTTACACTCTTCAAAATTACTAAGGACGCTACAGAGCTCTGTATATAAGTTCTGACAATCTATATTTACTAAATTAAAATTAAAACAGGAATTTTAGATTTTTAATTTTAAACTTTTTGAGATATTTATAGCTTCATATGCAGCTATAAGAAATAATACAGAGAGATTACATGTACACTTCACCCAGCTCCCCCCGACAGTAACATCTTACAAAACTATAGTGTAATATCACAACCGGAAGAGTGACACTGATAGAGAAAGCATCCCCGATCTTATTCGGATTTCACCATTTTTACACACTCATTTGCATGTGCATGTATTTAATTCTATGCAATTTTACCACATACGCAGACTCACGCAGCTACCACCAGTCATGACAGAGAGTTACGCCATCGCTGCGAGGTTCCCTCCTGTTCTCCCATCACAGTCACTTTCACCTTCCTCCCCTCTCCCTCTCCAATCCCTGACAACCACTAACCTGTTCTCCACTTCTAGAGTTCAAGAACGTTATGTAACAGATTCACATAGTATGCAGCCTTCTGAGACTGGCTTTTTCATTCAGCATACTATCCCTGAGATCCATCCGAACTGTTGCATGTACCAGTAGTTCGTTCCTTTTTATTGCTGAGTAGTATTCCGTGGTCTGGATGTACTATTATGTTCAACAATTCATCTGCTAAAGAATGTCTGGGGCTACTACAGATAAAGTTGTTATGAACATTCGTGTACAGGTTTTTTTGTGTGAACTTAAGTTTTATTTCTTTTAGGATAAATTACCAAATGACAACTGGTGACCCACATGATAAGCACGTGTTTAGTTTTATAAGACTCTACCAGTACATATCAAATGGGTGAACTGTAATGTGAATTATATCTCACTAGAGTTGTTTTTTTAAAAAGACAGAAACTGACATTATTTTCTAGAGCAACTGAACCATTCTACATTACCGCCAGCTTGATCCATTTTCTCTATATCCTTAGCACAATTTGGTGTTATTGCCACTTTTTATTTTAGCCATAGTGATAGTTGTGTAGTGATATCACATTGTGCTTTAAAACTGAGAAATGTTTCAATCACAAGCATGGACAGGTACAAAAGAAAAAGTAGATAAATTAGACATCGTCAAAATTAAAAGTGTGCTTCAAAGGAACCATCAAGAAAGTGAAAAGATAGCCCACAGAACTGGAAAAATTTTTGCAAAGAATGTACTTGATTAGGAACTTGTATCTAGAATATATAAAGACAAATAACCCAATTTAAAAATTGGCAAAGGATCTGAAAAGACAGTCCTCTGAAGAAGATATACAAACAGCAAATACACATATGAAAAGATGTTCAACATCATTAACCATCAGGGAAATGCAAATCAAAACCACAATGAGATACTACTTCATACTTGCTAGGATGTCTAGAATCAGAAAGCCAGATAACAAATGTTGCTGAGGATGTGGAGAAACTGGAACCCTCATACACTGCCAGAGGGAGTATAAAATGGTACAGCTACTTCGGAAAAGTCCATCAGTTCTTCAAAAAATGTTCAACATAAGAGTTAACATATATATACCCAAGATAAATGAAAACATGTACATAAATGTTTAAAACAGCACTATTCACACTAGCCAAAAAGTGAGGACAATCCAAATGTCCATCAACTGATGAATGGATAAATAAAATGTAGTATATCCATAAAACTGAATATCACTCAGCAATTAAAAGGAAGTACTGACACATGTTAAAACATGGATGAACCTTGAGAACATGATGCTACATGAAAGAAACCAGACACAAATGACCAAAAATCAAATAACTGATACATAGCCTGATTCTACTTATATGCATTGTCCAGAACAGGCAAATTTACAGAGATGGAAAACAGATTCATGGTTGCCTTAGGCTGGGAGAATTGGAATGAGGAATGGCTGCTAATGGGTACAATTTTTCCTTTTGGAATGATAAAAATATCCTAAAATTATGTTGATTATTGTGCAACTCTGTGACTGTACTAAAAACTTTAATTGTATATTTGAATTGGGTGAATTGAATGGTATGTCAATAAAACTGTTATTTAAAAAAAAGAAAACGCCTTTCATTAGCCACTGCTAGAGGAATGATGCCATCACACATTACATAGCCTCTAGAAAATGCCACTGTGAGAGAATGACAGTGAAAAAGAATGACAGTGAAAAAAGCAAATGACATATGAGTACCACAAAGATACCTAGTTCTGACATTGCGAACCTTCTGAAGGTTCTCACGAATCCCCTGATGGGTTCCTGGACCACACTTTGAGAACTATTGCCATACTCTTTGGTTTGTTTATTTTTTGTTATTTTGGTTTGTTATTGTTGTTTTTAGCTGTCACTGCAGTGAAATTCCAAGATGATATTCCATTTCTCCTTGCTTTGGATGGATTCGATGCTAGGTATGGTCAGGTTTTAGGAAAACTGTCCCAAGGAAGCAACTATATTGTTCCTAAACCACTGAGGCTAATTATTTTTAACAAACTGTTCAGGACTTAGTTTTCCAAATGAAAGTTCTTCTCAAAGTAATTACTCTGGGAAAGGCTGTATGCTTATCCCGAAGACAAGATTAGGGATCCAAAATACTTCTGTACTCTTTTTTGGAAATTCTCTCTAGAGCCTGTTTATGGGTCGTGCAAAGACAAATCTGTATCCTTACTGACTCATTACTAAGTCAGTTCAGATCAAAAGCTTCACCCAGGAATTTTGAGTCTATTCACATTTGGCACAAAAACAAGCAGCAGTTTCCTGAACCAAACCTGCCCTCTAAGGATGAGGACTTGGCAGTCCCTGAGTGTCTGAGTCCTACAGGCCATTGCTAAAGAGCAACCCCATAAGGTTCTGAACTCCACAATACTTGAACCAAGCAAGAAATGAAAAAATGTCATTTCCTGGGCCTGAATTTCCTTCCACCAAGGTATTTACTAAGTATGTACTATGGGCCAACACTGCGCCAGCATCTGGGTTCATGGTGGTGAACACACAGAAATGGTCCTGCCCTGAGAAGTATGCTTTACATATGTAAAGCCTGCACAATGGATATTTTTAATCCATGCACCTGCCCTTTACCCATGAGGAAACAGGCCTCCTGGAGAGACACAAGAAGAGTGTGGTGAGGAGGGCAGGCTCTGGAGTCCACCTGGAGTCCACTGTGTCCACAGCAGCCTCTGCTGATCAGAAGCTTTTGACTCCCTCTCTGTTTCAATATTCTCATCTGTGAAATGGGGATAACGCCTGTCCTATCTCAAGAGGTTGTTAAGAGGAATAAAAGAGTTGATACATTTAAAATACCTAGCACAGAACTTGGTATATCAGAAACACTCAAGAAATATTAAGGATTCTTATTTTTGATCACTTGGCATGTTAATGGCAGAACCAGACACAACACCTAAACTCTTTCTGACCCCAAACCCACATTCTTTCCTACTTAACTTTTTTTGACTTACAGATCCTTTTAATGACCTGATAAAACCCACTAGCTCTTTTGTTGGGCTCATTCATTCATTCTACTACAAAGCGCCAAGCACTGGGGATATGATGGGACTAACAGTCTGGTAGGCGGAAGCAATAATTAACACATCGTTACAGAAGTAAAGAGCACCAGAACAGAAAGCACAATGTTAACAGAACGGAATTTAACCAGGGCGAAAACGGCTGTGTGACACTGTATAAACTTCCTGGCCCCTCAGAGCCTCCATTTCTTCATCTGTAAATTGAAGCATAGTAGAGATAAAATATATGACTATATGTGAAAACACCTGGTAAACCATATAATTCAAAAGTTGGAAATTATGATTGTAAAATGCACAACTATATCTGAAGAATGTTATGTTTATGAATCCTGTAAATGGAGGAATGAATTTGGGCTACAGTACTGAAGCCTGGACGTGCCAAGTCTCCCAAAAGTCTAGGTTCTCTGTCTCCCCACCTTTTTTAAACTATCAATGGCATAGACTGGATTTATGTTTCTTTGGACTCGATTTACAGCTACATTTTGGGATTGGAACCATGGCTCAAAGGGTCAGAGGCCTAGAGAATGAATTGGGGTCAATTCAAATATTCTGGTTGACTAGAAGTATCCCAAGTATTTCAAGAGCCACACAAATGTTCTTAGGTTTCATCTAATGATCCATTCCTGCAAAGCTATCGTAAGGAAAGAACCCAAAACACAGAAAAAAAGATGTTCATCTCAGTATTATTTATAAACACACACAAAAAAAGCATTCTGCATGTCCAAAAGTAGAGAAATAATAAGTACATTGTAAATCCCCAAAAGAATTATTGTAATGGCTGTGTGTAGTGCTAGATGGGTGCTTGCGTAATTGGGGGGATCACTTCATAAATTGTATAAGAAAAATCAATCAATCAATCCTCAAAAGAAATATTACACCACTACCAGAAACTTTAAGCACAAGATATAAGGAGTTATATGCCAATTATATCTCAGTAAAGCTGGGGGGGAAAACAAGATATGGGTAAAAGCGTGTGGTATAATGATAACTGAGCAAAATATGCATGGAATGAAATATTCACAAATATAAAAACCAGGCAATAAAATATGCATATAAAAAGACTTCAGGAGGAAATAAAAAAAAAAAGAACTGCCACATAGGGATTATGAGTCAGTTTTTTCCCCCTCTTTATCCTGTTTTCTAAACTTTCTGTGATATTATTTTTATAATTAATATTCTTTTACATTCAAAAAAGAGCACATGAAGGACTCTTGAGAAGCCAGGACACAGAACAGATGGGACCCGAGACCTGGCACCAGCTAGCCTCTTCCAGGATGTCAGCATGGCCACTCCCTTCTGGATGATGCCAATGCCACCCCACCCAAATCAGCCAAGGCTACTCAGCAAGGGGTGGACACCTGTCAGAACTGAGTTTTCCACTAGGGGAAAACTGGCCCGCAGGAGTCTCCCACAAGCTTGAGGGACTCTGAGATTCCAGTGTGGCTGCCCCCTGCTCCCAGAGACAACTTGTTTTGAAAGCTATGGTACTCTTCCCGCTCTGGCCTCCCGTTCAGTTGGGTGTTTATCTGGTTAACGCTATGGGGAGCTCCAGATTCAGAAAGCACAAAAATGTGTCTAAAGTGAGCAAGGGCTGCGGAGCTTGCTCTAAGCCAAAAGCCACCAGGCCACCTGCTATGCTCTGAGTCTGTTAAAGTGACAAATGACATAGTGGCAGAGGGCTCACCTCATCCATGCCAGAGGCAGTGAAGAAGATGCCAACCTCCTCGGCATACCTCTGCAGCTCCTTGTACTGGGCATGGCTGAATTCCAGGTGGCGCTTGTGTTCCCCATACGTCTTCCCCCAGGAGTGCTTCGAAGCATAGGGCCTCTCCAAGGCTTTCCGATTAAACTTGTACTCCAGCTCACTCTTCTGGAACTTGGCACAATCAGCCCCACATTCCTGCAACACACATTAGGGCTCTTTCCAATGACCCGTCGTGGATTCTCAAAGAGAAGAGAAATTGTTGGGGCAACTGCTATGACATCATCATCTTTAAAAACAATGCTGATTTACAGAGGTGGTAAGAACCCCTAAAGAAGAGGAACAGGAGATGTAAAAAGTCTTAAAGGAAGAAAGGTCAGGGATGGAGCTTCCCCCCTAACTCTCCCCTTTAAAACAGGAAGAAAAAAAAAAAAGAAAGAAAGAGAAAGAAAGGCAGGGGCCTTTTTTGGGCTTTGCATTGCATTGTAATATTTTTTAAAATTAATCAAACAGTTAAGGAAGATATCAAGTTGTGTAACTCAGTGGAGGGTAGTAAAATAAGCACCAAAACAAAATTTAGCAGAAAAATAATCAGAATCTGACCCTAACTCTGAGATAAATCACTTCCTGTCTCTGGACTCCCAAGTTTCTCCATTTATACAAATAGCTGCTTTGGGCTAGCTCCAGGACCTATAACTGTTCTAAGAAGCCCCTTTTGGAGGCGGGAAACAAAAGAACAACTCTGCTTTTAGCCGTTTTGCATTTGTGCTTTTCTGTATGACATCCTGTTTGAAGAAGAGGTTCTGGGCAAAAAAGCAAGGAAATAAAACTTAGAAATGCCTTAGCCTTACTGAACGGAAGCTATAATATAAAAGCTGGATTGTCTGGCTATAAAAGCTATCATTATATTGCCAGTCAGCTTCTGATCTCTCAAAATTATTTGTTAAAAACCACTCAATAGAAAGATTAAGAAAACCCTCTAAAGTCTCAGCTTACTGACATTTCTATAGACACAGAGGTATTCATGCTGTTCAAAATCTTGGCTCCAGAAATGTCTGTGCTAAGAGTGATGTTCCCACTCCTGGAAAAATCACAAGATGGCACAGTCAGGATATGAAACTGGAAAGAAGTTCAAAGAGCGTAAGAAATGAAAGTGACATTGGGCAACACAGTTCTCATTGTCTAGATGAAGATCCCAAGGCCCAGAGTGACCAAAGTTGCACACGTCTCCAGCAGAGCCAGTCAGACTGCTTTTCTAAAGGCTGTAGACCAAATATGTCCTGGTCCAGGGCTGCAACCTGAATCCCTGCAACACCCAGGCCTCCAGCAGGCTAATGAGGTCTTCGGGGTGACCCTTAGGCTCCCTTTCCTTTTCACCTCTTCTATCTCAAGAAGTTAAATGGCTTGCCTCCATCTGGGCAAACCTTCTCTTTACAGGAAGAAAAAAGTGAAGTAGTAGATACTACTAAAGACAAGAGGTCAAATAAAGTTATACTACATTCCACAGACAGCAGTGTGGAGAACAAGTTCCTCTTCTTTTCTCAGCTTCTTTCCTAAAAATGAGAGATTTCCTTATCTGTTTTACTATAATGTTGATGATTTCTTTGTCCAAGGTTTTGCTGCATCTCTACTGACAAAAAACAAACAGCAGAACTCCAGGATGAGCCAAGGTGTGATGCTCCAATTGCATCAAAATTTGAAAGTTAAAAGTATATTCAATTAGCAAATCTCTACTTATAATAAAGTTATATATAATTATAATAAAATAAACTGAGCAAAATCGACTCGTAGTATTGCAAACATATGTGTCATATGAGCAAGCCAGGTTGTACCTAACACACTCTGGGTAACTAACTTGAAAAGGTGACTCCATTTGGCAACTAAAACAAACAAAAAAAATCCTATAATATAAGGATTTCAAAAAATTCCACTGCTTTAAATTTAAAAACAAAAACACATACACATTGTAAAACAAATGAAACTGAAGCCTACTGAGGAAAAGTCACCTGCCCAAGATTATTCAGCTAGTAAATGACTGATATCTTGACTCTTGTGCAGTGGTCTTTCTACTATAACCCATCTTCAACCTCTGCATTCTTCTCCCCCTGGAGAACTATCTTTCAAAATTAAAAGAGAAAAAAAGAAAAACACTATAACTTTGCTTCCACATCTTTAATATCTCTAGGTATTTTTACAACTCAGAATTCAGAGGTGACACTTCAGAGAAATAGTTGCTCCTTAAATTAAAAACAGGAAATTCCCCCTAGAAAACAATGTTACAGCACAAAAGGTGAAGCCCTGTGACTAGGAACAAAGCTCTGAAATCCATTAAATCCATTATTCACTAGTGGTGTGACCTTGGGCAAGTCACTTATCGTCTCTGAGCCTTTAAAATGAGCAACAGCATCCACATCATTGTGTTGTAAGAATTAAATGAGATGAAACATTTAAAGCGCTGAGCCCAATATCTGAGAGATAAGCACTCAAAAATGTTAGCAACTGTTACTTTTTAAAGGTATTTTTATGTTTCAGTAGGCTTTCATAAAAGTAGTCCTGAAAGAGTAAGATAAAACCTAATCATGAACATTTATGGTCATTCGAGGGGATATTTTCTGAAAAATGCCTCCATAGGCAATTTCCTCATTGTGTGAACAGCATAGAATGTGCTTACATAAACCTAAATGGTATAGTCAACTACACACCTAGGCTATACAGTAGAGCCTATTGCTCCTAGGCTACAAGCCTATATACTGTACAAAACACAAGATCAAATCAAGCACAAGAGAAAACGATGCAACCAAGAGACAAAATAAGAGATGAAGCTGCTGCTAGTATAACAGTACAGTTTTACGGCAAATTTTTAAAAAACAAGAACAGAGTACACTCTACTTTAATAATAAGTACAGTACAATAAATATAAAAACCAGTAACATAATTATTATTATGTACTGTACATAATTGTATGTGCTATACAGATGACTATTGAACAGCATGGGTTTAAACCACAAAAGACTACTTATATGTGGATTTTTTTCAATAAATATAAAGTCTTCCATAACCCCATCCACATCCGTGGACACAACCAATCCACAGGTGCAGAGAAGCGACTATATGCATTGTTCTTCCATTTTAAATAAGGGACTTGAACATCTAGCATTTTGGTATCAACAAGGGGTCCTGAAACCAACCCTCTGTGGATACTGAGAGTCAACTTAAGTTTTTGGAAAGTAAAAATTCATACGCAGATTTTCAACTGTGAGGAGGGCACCCCTAACCTGTATGTTGTTCAAGGGTCAACTGTACTTTTATATAACTGACAGCTTAGTACGTTTGTTTATACAAGCATCACCACAAACACAAGTGATGCATTGCACTATGACATTAGGATGGCCACAACGTCACCAGGCAATAGTAATTTTCAGCTCCATCATAGTCTTATGGGACCACAGTGTATCTGCAATCCATCCTTGACCTAAACTTTGTTATGCGGAGCATGACTGTATTGAAACTCCTATGTGCCAAGCACTGTGCTATAAGCTTTATGTAAGTTATCTCATTTGATCCTTATGACTCTTACTTAGGCAAGTACTTATGAAGCCTGGTTTTCAAATGAGACACTGAGGCTCACAGAGATTAAGTAACTAGCCCACATTCACACAGCTGGTAAGTGATAATCAGGATTTGAACTTTGAGTCCTGGCATTTTAACCATCTCACATTCCAAATCCAAGGAATGGCGGGCGAGAGAGACCACAGGAACTTCCAGGAACTTCCGGAACTTCCAAAAATTCATCTTCAATGTCAGAGGTGAAAAATGATATGCAGGAAGGGGCCAGGTCATCAAGGTCTTGAAGACTATTTTAAAGGTGAGGAAAGAGTGAAGATATGGAAAAATAAAATGGAGTCATTTTATCCAAGCTGCTAAATTATTAACATTATGAAGGTTGAGGTGTGAAGAAAATGATTGTTTCCTAACTTGCCTGAAAATTTAAATTTTTGAACTTTCCAGTCTTGCGTCAACACCTAGAGAAAAGTTGTGTCATTGCCCAGACATCCATCAAACCTGCAGATAACTCTCAGACTATTCTCTAAATGACCTAGGATATGTCCAGACTTCCTGGCATCCATCATCCAGACTGCTGACATCTAACTGATAAGTGTCCTGGACCAATCCAAGCGTTAAAAATGCTGGTACTAATTCTCAAGGATGTGACTTTAGTTTAAGAACTCTACTTTTTTTTCTTCGTAACACTTCTATGTTTTTGCCTAATTCTGTTTCCGAACTCTAAAATCCTTGAATAAATCTTTATTATTTATTTCAAGCCAAAGCCTCCTGACTCTTTTTGAATGCCTTGGGGAAAAGTTTCCGATTCTACCCACAGGCAGTGGAGAGCCAGCCACCAAAGGTGTCAGACGGCAGGGGTACGGCCTGATGAAATCTGTTTTAGAAAGATCAATCCGCTACCAAGAAGGGGAGAGCGAGGTCAGGTTGGGAAGCAATTGCAATAATGCAGACAAGTCAAGATGGAAAAGGAATGAAGAAGAGAATTCGAAAAACTGAGAAATGGACTTGGCAAAGCGGACACCATGCCCAATCTAAGAGGCAGAGGAAGGTGGTCCCGGCTCCCCGCGGCTCCGCCCCTTCTCGGAGCCCCGCTAGCAAGCCGGCCCTTCCCAGGGCCCGCCCCTCCCGGCACCCCTGTATCCCGCAGCGCTTCCCTCACCTTGGCCACGCGGATCATCCGCTTGGCCACGTCCAGGTCGCCCTGGTGGTTCTGGCCGATCTCGGCAATGATAAAGCATGGGTGCTGTCCGCCCACCCAGCGCCCGGGACACAGCTCCAGCTCCAGCGGCATCGCGGCCGCTCGTGCTCCCGCGCCCCTCGGCCCGCCTGGGTCCTGCCGCCACCGCCTCTGGTCAGTTGAGTCGGCAGCCCAGCAGGTCCACACATCCACCCCGCCACGTCAGCCCGCGGCCGCCGCGCGGCCAATCATCGGGCCCCGCCTCGCTCTCAGGAGAAGGGGGCGGAGCTACCCGCTGGGCGGGCAGCGTCGCCGGAGGAGGAAGTACAGCGTCCTCCGCCCGGCTTAGGCGTGTGGCTTCCGGCCGGGAAGCATGTCCTTGAATATCGCGGGGTCCCTACGTGTACCGGTGAACAAATATTCCCTGAAGGAGGCTGCTGGCTGCCTTCGCAGGGCGTAGGCTAGGTCCAGGGCGTAGGAAGAGCGCGTCGTAAGGTGTAATGGAAAAAACGGCTTCTGAATTTCGAATTACAGTGCTGGTTCCAGCGCAGCCCCTGCCAGTAACCAGCTCTCCATCATGCATATGTTAGTCTTTCTGAATGTTGCTTTCCTTTTTCTCGGAAACAGGAAAATTATATAGAACGTAAGTCACAAAATTTATGAGATGATGTCTAGAAAATCCTGATCACAGTACTTGGCCCATAGTAAGCTTTGAATAAGTGGTAGCTTTCCTATTATGTGAGAGGCAACAGGTTTCAAAAAGTTCCACTGACTTGTCCAAAGTCAATTCAGAAAGTCAGAGAAGAGCTTGGGGTAGGGTCCTTGGATTGCTTCCCAGTTTAGGAACCCAGCTATGCTGGGTTATAGACAAAGTTGAGAAATAAAAGCCAGTTTGAAGGAAAAAATACCATTGATTCCCAGCTCGACTTATCAGGACTGATGAACAGATTAACAATAACAGAAAAGACATGAGAAGGCATCCCTGGGTGGAAAGTGAGCAGAGTAGGTTCTGGACATGGTGTTATAAATAATGTAGGTGACCCTGCCTGCCAGACAGGAAGAAAGGAAGGTGTGAAGCTCAGTAGAGGTCTGGGCGGGAGGGAGAGATCTGGGAGCCATGCTGAGTGAAGAAAGGACCAAGGATAGATTAGATTGTTAAAGAAGGTAGCGTGCAGAAGGATGACAGTGTGGAAGAATGAGCCTTGTGCAGCTGCTCTGGAAGAAATAGAGAAAGGGATCAGAAGCAGGTGATACTGTGTCCTGAGGAGGGAGGAGAGACTCACAGGGTCAAAGGCCCAGAGTAGTTCAGAAGAATAAGGACCAAGACCTTGGGGGTCACTGTTGATAGCAGTTTGGTGGCCAAGGGGAGATGAGGAAACAGGGTGAAGATAGACCTTTCCTCGTGAAAGTTAAATTGGTGAAAGCATATGGAAAATGGATCCTGGGCTACAGGGGGTCCTAGAGTTGAGGGGTACTGAAGAAGTACACATTCAGAGCCCAGGAAGAAGCAATCAAAAGAAAGAGGTTGCAGCAGAGTTCATTCACTCATGATATGTGGGTATGCTAGACTAGAAGGCATGTGCTTTATGTCTCTCAAGTTTAAATGGCCTTTCACACCTAGCTGAGGAACAGACCCTGATTACAGAGAAAATGAAATCTAACAATAAAGTAACTCAGTCACTTAGGGCCAAAGAAACCCTTATGGTTTTGCCTAATTTATGAATAAGTAGAAATTAAGTTTAAAGGGAAAAAGGAGAAATTATGTTTAAAAATATAATTATCCCACAAAAGCAAGTTAGGCTGCTGTTATTTGTGATTAAATAAAAGCTTTCAGTAAATTAAAGTAGTGCTACTTTACCTTATTATATTAAGGAGGAAAGGTCATAATTTTCAATCCACTCTTGTTCTTTATAAAGTTAGTTTGTGGTGCTTTTTGGTGCTTTTACTGCTTGAATAATGAATCAATGTTCAATCTGTTGAAATAGATGAGAGCGTGTAGGAAGATCTTTAAAACAAATTAAAACCAATGGGGATTTTTTTCTGTTATTGGCAGGAGAGGGCAATGAAGAACTTAGCTTTGGAGAAACTAGGGTACCAAGTGCTGGGTCATGGTGATAAGGTAGAGGATGGGGACCCAGTTCCCAGATCTGAGATGCTAGAGTCTGGGGCCCAGTGGCCAACCTTACTGTGCTAAGCCCTTCCTGCAGTTGGCTCCTCCAAAGCCTCCTCGAACTTAGGACTCCTGCCTTATTTTTTGCCATTCTGTGTTCCAGCTACACAGAACTAGTTTTGAGTTCCCCTAAAGAGTCATGTTCTCTCACCGCCAGGCTTGGCACAGGCTGTTTCCTGAGCCTGCACACTCCCCACTGTAGTGAGCCATGCTTGGCCACCTTCTTCACCTCTAAATCCCTTAGTTTCTACATATGTAAAATGGGAATTACTGGGCATCATTTTACAGGGGGGTTGTGGATTAACCCATTTCTCATTTGCCCCGAGAATACTAGAGAATACTTGCCAGCAGCACTTGTGGCTGCAGCATTTACCCCGAGATAACTCACAGATTATAGTCCTAGCCTTACCCCCAAAGTTTGCCATGAAACATCTCACTTTGATTATTATTTTCACATCACTCTAGTATATCGATAGTCTTTGGAAACAAATGATAGCAAGAAGAGTTGGAGAGAAACGCGATATTTTTGTGCAGAATGTGATCTTCTGTGCTTTGAAATTTACCACATGAAAAAAATTATTAAATATTGATAATCGTATACATTTCTGTTACATTAGAATTAGAGACAAGTTCTGTTTAGAAATAATTCGAAGACCAGTTTTTATATTTTATTTTCACATTGAAAACCAGTCAGATTTGCTTCAGCCTCGAAGAGCATGTTTATGTAACATTACATTAACACTGGCAGCGAGCTGCACTTTTTTTTTCCTAAATGGGAAATGGGTTAAAAAAGAATCCTCAAAAAAAAAAAAAAAAAAAAAAAAAGTATCCTCAATAAATGGCCTTCTGCTCCCTTCCTGACTTGAAACAGAAGTGCCCCCTAGTGGCAGATCTACATCCTGCTCATCCTGATGAGAGACTAATGCTATTTCCCAAAAAGAAGACTGATGATTAGTCTGACCAGTAAAACCAATTTACTAGTATTCCTATTGCAGTTTTTGGAAAACACGTCATTCACTGTCGGGGGCCGGGGGGGGGAACAGGGTGCAGCCCTCATTCAGCTTGGTCTGGATAACTGTAACAGCCTCCTCACTGGTTTCCTGCTACAGGTCTATCCTTTCAACTCCCATCAGCCCAAAGCACAGTTGACATTTCCCACCAGCTTAAACCCTTACGTACTTCTCAGAAGGGCTCTCAGGTAACTGGGAGTAACAGCATCAGTAACTACTAGCATCTCTATTGCTGGTTAAACTTGGAGTGTACCCCACTCTGATGTATACGGCTGGAACAAAGCTGCATGCTCACTTAGCTTGGCCCTTATTTTCAGTTGAGGAACTGGAGGCTCACAGAAGGGAAGTGACTAAGGAAGGTCAAATACTAGCCAGTGGACAGGCTGAGGCTAGAATAGGTCTCTGGATTTAATTTGAGGCCTCGCTCATGACTCCACCCCTGCTTTCAAGGCTGGAGTGGGGTGGTCCTGTAATGAAAACACACATCCTAAACCCCTCCTGGCCCAGGGTCAAGCCCCTTAATCAGAGTAACTGTTATTTTCTCTCCCTATATGCTCTTCCCAACTCTGCTGAGACAAGTTATAAAGTACTTGGTCAGAGATTATGAAGCTGACCTAATTGGCTCTGGGAAGAACTTCTACACTTGATGTAATCTTGGTGATTTTCCTGTGAGCAACTGTTTGGCTGGCCAAAGCTTAAGTAGGCTGGTAACTTGATTCCCCTTTTCAAACTGTCAACACAGCAATTATCATCAGACTTATTAAAATTGATGTCAGCACAACTTGACAGGGCTGGAGAAAATAGCCTGAGGGTAGAACCTTTGTGATCTGTCTCACCTTTCTCTGGTGGTAGGCTACCTGGAGCCCAAATGGAAAGGACTGACTCTGCTGTAAGTCTCCCCATGTGTGACTAGCTAGGAGTCCTGGTGGGGGAGATGAGGTTGGGGGAGCTAGTGTCTTAAACAAGATATTCCGCATTTCCATTAGAAGTGTCAGTCACTCTTCAGGTCCCAAATTCCTGTAGCAGGAGTGAATTCAAGGTAAGAGCACACAGTTGAAAACAAGGCTACATAGTTTCCAGGCTAGGTTCCTTCATCACTCTACCAGTTGGGCCAGCTCTCGTACCTCAGTTTCCCCACCTCTGTGATGAACAATAGTTCCAAGCCCTTTTATTAAAGGATAAATGCTTCCAATGCAATCATGATATTCTAACATATCACACAGCAACAGAGCAGTTGATCTAGCTGGAGGGCAGGGGTATGTGTGGAAGAGATGTCTCCACTGACCATGAAGAATCAAGTCAAGACTGGTCATCCAGCCCATCACAGCTCTCACCCACCTCAGACATTTTCTAACTCAAATATTCACTGCAAAAGCTGGAGGCAAACCCATTCAGTGAAGGTCTGTCTCCTTTAAACGGGAGACAACTCCAGAAATACGGTCTACTCTGTGACCTCATCACCAAAAAGCTTGCTTCGTCAAGGATTTAAAAATCGTCTTTAGTCAAGAGCAGCTGAGCCTCAAGGACCTCCCAAAGGTCAGAATGTCACAGGCTTTTGGAAAACATAATTTCAAAAGAAAAACACAATAGAAATGAAAACCTGGCTTGACGAATCCCTAGACATCCTCACTGGCTACATGTAGTAGGTCAAGCTGACATTTTACAAAGTGAATGCACAAGGTTTGACCTTCAAGGCCCTGCACGATAAGATCTCAAATTACTGCCCCAGTCTCACCTGCCATTCTTCTATTCTCATTTTCTAGTCAAACTTGCCTATTTGAATCTAAATATACTCAGCAGTTGCCTACTGCAGACCTCTGCTCATCATGCTCCTCCCTTTCTCCATTCTTATTTCTAAACCCCACTCATATTTGCATGTGCAGGTCAAATACTTTCCTTTCTAGGGAACTTCCCCAATCTTCCTACTTGGAAACTACCTTTCCAGCCTCTGAATAATCCTAGAACTTACTGGACCTCTTGTTCTAGGTCCTAGTATCTCTGCTGTGTCGGTCTTCTCTACTAGTTACCGTGTGCACCCAAGGGCTAGCTTGTCTCTAACCCAACCCTCCCTCTCTTGCCCAGCCAGGAATGTAGCATATCCTAAGTGCTTGGTAGATACTCAAAAGTTCTGTAAACTTAAAAAAGCAGGAAAAATTATCATCCAAAGTTATTTTGATATTTGACATCAACGAAACTTAAGGACACTTAGGCTACAGAAGAAATTGCTTTATAAGGTATTAAAGTATTGCCAAATGACAGATAAGGCCTGTGGTTGGAGAAAATAAAGACCTGCTAAACCAGAAATCAAATCCAATAGTTTTGAATTCCTTTTGTAAAAAGCAAACTCCACTTTAAAGACTAGAGACTTCAATTTTAAAGTAGACATTTTGGGGATTCCAATGATACTATGTAACTTTTCCTAGATATAAATTCAAATTTGATTCTAATCTTTAACGCTTCTTTACATGCATAAAAACCCCACTTATTATAGTAGCTTGTAGCTAAGATTTACTAAAACAATTCTCAAATCTTCCACTACAAAAATATTGACAAAGCCGTCATAACATCTATGAAATGGTTGAGCCATTGAATACACAGAATGCAGAGTATCTTCCCCTCCCCCAAAATCCTTTTAAAATCTGTAAGAATAGAGAAAATTTCCATCCTCTAGAAAAGCTGAGCTGACCTCAGGCAGTGCCTGCCTGCTTCTCAGCAAGGCTTTTCACATGTCATTCCTCCTTAGCACGCCTGTCTTGATAACAAACCATACTCTGTTCACCCATCAGTCAAACCCCTGCATGTTTCGGCCTTGGTGCAAAGCCCATTTTTTCTCTTCAGACATTCCTGTCAGTGAGGGTCACAGACCATCAGTGCTGTAAGACTTCAGAAGCCATTTGGTCACACCCCCACAATTTTACAGACTGGGAGGTGATCCAAGAGGTCAACACAAGGTCAACCAGGAAATCAGTGGCTGAGCCAGAACTAGAATTCAGCTCTCCTCCGACAGCATAAGGTCTCTTCCTTTATACTGTCTTCTTTTCCTTAATTTGCCAGTTATTTGACTCTAACATTTTTATTGGCTTTTAGCGGCTCCAGAGCACTAAGTTTCCAACATATTTACTCTCAGTCATTGAGAATGAGGATTAGATTTAAATGTTCAAAAATCATACACTTGTGCATTTCCCCTCAACAAACACTAATATTAAAAATGCCAGAGAAACCAGTTCTTTAGTGTGTTTTAATTTTAGTGAGCTTACAATTAAAGTCTATTTTAAAAATGTAAGCATACAACTAGGCTTTACCAAAGAGGAACATGTTTATTTCACTTAAATTCTTAAAAATACTTTTTTGGCAGTTGTCACATATAATGTCCTAATGTAAAAAAATTTCATTAAAAAGAAAGGCATGAAAAAAAAAAAACAGACCCAAAATGTTAAGATTTTATTTACAAAGCTTCTTTGTTGTACAGAAAGTAAAAATGCTGTTACAATCTTGGTGTAACTGGTAGCCACAGACTGTTGACTCACCAATCACAGCTATCCACGCTACAGCAAGAGTCTTACACAAAAACCTAACAACGCTTACAATTTTGTTGGGGTGAAGTTCCCAAGCTTGGTGGTGGATTTCCAAGAGGGACTAAATGGAGGAAGCGGAATGTCACAGGAACTATTCTTTGGCTCTTTGGGTGGGTGGGTGTCCTGGGGTTTGTATCACAGCTACTTTTTTTTTTTTTTTTTAAACAGCTACCAAATCCATATGAGCAGTCCAACCAATACTGAACAGTTCTTTTTTCGCAGGTTATTTGGGGTCTTAATCATCTTCTCCTTCATCATCTGTTTCTCTCTTCCTCTTTTCACCTTTCCCGCTTTCTTCTTCCTCTGTATAATAACAAAAATTCACTTTGAGACAACTGAAGAGCATTTTGCCTACGTTATCGCTAAGGGAGATAATAACAATGAATTTTCTGGTGGTTGGGAGATTTAAAAAAAGATGTAAGCTTGATCAGATCCATATGTTGTTAATTAAGAGAAAGGTATTAATTTTAAAATACATAGTGACCAACGGACCAAGAAGAGCAAAATGCACGGTGGCATCTCAAATCACAGCAAAGTTAACCTGGTTTCCTCACTTTTAAGATGCAGTCTTCCAAATGTTTCTTACATTTGTTGGTGCCAACAGTGAGACATTAGCAGTTATTAAAAGGCATACCAAGAACTTCAGTGTTAGCTAGCTTGTTTTTGACCCATGCTTGCTAACAATTGACGCTGGGCAGGCCATTTAACCTCTTAAAGCCCATTTTCTTATTTATAAAATGGGGACAATGGTACTACCTTGAGAGGGTTATTCTGAGGATTAAATCAGAACACGAAGTATTTAGCCTAGAACATGGCAAGACACAAATTGTAGCAAGTTAATATTAACGAAAGAGATTTCTTAGACTCCTTGGGTATTTGTGACAGAGACCTACACATCAGTTTTCAACTAGTAAAAATTCATGGCTATTTTAATGAAGTTAACTAAATCTACATCAAATTATATCCCAAAAAGCTCCTTGAAGGCAGAAACCAGGTCCTAAGGATTGTTTTATCAGTGTAAATTAGTTCAGTGACTGGCACACAGCAGATGCTGACAAAGTATGAACCAATGGAAAGCAGAACCACCCGGTAGTCTGAAACCTACATGAGCATGAGAATCTGTGCTTTCAATGAGTATTAAGAGGTATTTCACTGGTTTTGATTGTGGTGGGAAAGGAATAACACTGATAAATCGGAAAGATCCTTTTTATATATCCTGCAAAAATTGTGATCCAATTAAGACTTTTTTTAAGGAAAGAATTCCAAACACAGAAACCTCATGCCTGGTAGTAACACAAATGATGGGGACTCAGAGAGGCATTATCAATCACCACAGAGCAGGGGAGCTGCACTAGCACAGATGCACTGACAAGGCTACATAAAAGTGCCTGTGAAGGGCACCAGGGGAAAGGGCATTTCCTTTTTTTCTCGGTGGCTCCAAATTCTAAATTAAATGATGCCCTCCCCCATTTTTAATTAAGGACACCAAAGTGCATGCATTAGACCGACCTTCATCCTCATCTTCATCCTCATCGTCTTCATCTTCATCAACTTCTCCATCATGTCCAAAGTCTTCATCCTAAAGAATGGTAAACAGCATGCCATTATACAAAAAGAAGTAAAAAATATAATTTCCCAATGAATGTGACAATCCATCAAGGAAAAATCGTAGTTATTTTTATCTACTTTCATGAACTGAGATTTGTTGGTTTTTCTTAATAAGCTTAATGAAAAATTGTCTTTAAAAATTGCTTTTCAGAAGCATTTTATTTGCTAGACATGTTTAATTAATATACAACTTGTAATGGACAATTCAAAATATGACTTTCAAAGTAGGTTTGGACAAAGATTTCTACAGTACTGTTCTTATAAAAAGCTTCTTTCAGGAACTTACTTTCCTTAAACACCTTAGATTATACAAATGTTCAGCCTTATTTCTGTACTAAAAAAAATATGCTTTTTGATGACCTCTAACTTTGTTGACCTGTTTTCACAAACCTTCTTGAGGGTCAAAGTTAAGCACTCCTTTCTCCTATCCTCCTATGGGATGCAGTTCCTCAGAGATACTGTATTACTAGGTAACCCATTAAACTAGGCTACCTACTATTTCAGGTCAGGGCCACATTTTTATTTAACTGCATCCCCAGCTCTAACACAGGAGGCATATATTTACTGAATTAAGTAGAATATACAAGAACAAGATCAGACTTGGTAAACATTCCCTTTCTTTGAATACAAGAATGGGATGGACATACCTTCGATTTCCAGTTTTCTCATCCTACTGAGTAACACTCAACTCGTTGCTTCCTCCCAAGTTAAAGGGTCAAAACTGTCTTGCAGACGCAAGTGCTATGTCCAGTTAGCAGTCAATAAATATTCTATTTATTATTTATTAAAAAGGGGACCAAGAGCTCAATTAATCAGACTGATAGTAATCTATTTGCAAGTACACTAATTTCTTCAGAAGACCATTTTCTTTTCTTTTTTTTTAAAAATTCACACTTTGAACTATAAATAGGAAGCAGGACAGAAAACAGTTGCACTGACCTCCCCACTGACTTCATCTTCATCCTCTTCCCCTTCTACGTCATCATCTTCATCTTCGTCCTCTTCGTCATCAAACTCTTCATCCTCACCATCCTCATCGTCCTCGTCTTCCTCATCTTCTCCTTCTGAAAACAGTCCAAAAGGAATTCATTCAATACCCTGATGTCTCATGGGGCACACCTGCTCAGGTGTTGGGGAACTGTGGGTTGGTCCACAGCACAAATGAACCAGTCACCTTCTTTTTCTCGAGATGCTGCAGCTCAGTCCCTTTGTCCAACAGAGTCCCATAAAACCCAGAGGCCGTGACTCCTGATGGACTATTTTAGATGTACACTGTAATACTTACTGATGAACTGATATAATGTCTGAGATTCACTTCAAAGTAGAGAAAAGGGAAGAAGGTGAGGTTGTGTATACATATAAAATAAGATCAGCCATGAACCAGTAATCATTGAAGCTCAGTCATGGGAACATGAAAGTTAGTTTTACTATTTCTACCTTTGTCTATGTCTAATAGAATTTTTCCATAGTAAAAAAAGTTACAAAGTAATGAAAGAAAACAAACAAAAGTCTCTGAGATAAGGGTACCACTACAAAGCCAGCTGCCTACATCAGGAACCTGGGAGAAAGAGGAGGAGGCAGGGTAAGAGAGGCTCCTGCATCCTCTGTCTCTACTACTTTTGGTGCAGGCCTCTAGTCAAGCAGTTCTTACCACTCTTGGTCCTGGAGTCTGCTGTACTCTCGCCTGCCTCCTAGCTCTGCATGTTCTTTTCCCTTTCTTCTCCGCTAGGCTAACACTGACTCAACCTTTGAGTCCCAGTTAAAAATCACTTCCTTAGGCAGACTTGCCAGACCTCCTTATCTCAACTCATGTTCTTATACAAGCACCTGGTGCTTCTCTATCACTGCACACTTTGCTCACTTCTGATTATTAGTTACAATTATTTAACATTTTCTTCTTAGTAAACAGTAATCTCCAAGAGGACAGGAACCATGTTTTGTTTTGTTTTTGTTTTTTAAAAAAAACAAAAATCTATTTCTCACAATCCCTAGCACATAAGAATGCTCAAATATTTGTTGCCTGATTGATCTTCACTCTCAGGAACTGCCCTCCACCCTCCAAAGAATATCCTTTACAGGCTCTTGCATATGTGGCCTTTCAACCTGTTTAAGGTGAATTTAAATGGACAACAAAAGGCACAAAGGGATTTTAGGAATCTGTGGTGAGGGGAATAAGTGACGTAAACATTTGGAATAAGGTAAGATGTCCTAGTCTGTGTCCATTTTATCAACTTCCCATCTCTTTTTTTTTGCCTTGTCTCAAATCTCCTGCAAAACACAACTGTAAAAATGCTTCTGGAGTACTACACTAATAATTGCATCCAAGTTGCCTGTTTTTCCTCCTGCACTTTTCTCAATCATTTGTCTTGCATACTTTTTATCTTAAAAAAAATAATGCTTCAAATACAATAATTCCACAAATCTGAGCAACTCAAGAATGCTACAATGTGTTTTCTTCATGCTGACATGTGAAAACTAATTGCTTTGCTTCCTCGAAGCCAATTGGAGGTGAGAAACCATTTATCCTAAAAGTAACTCAAGTAAACATGTCACTGTGCAAAGAAGGCACAGCTGATTAAGAGGGATATTTTGGGTAGAAAATATTCAAAGATTCTTAAAGATAACTGGATGCAAAACAAAACAAAACAAACAAACAAAACTTAATCAAATGTCAAAAATAGAAATTATATTCATTATGGCCAGAGATTATCTTCCTTATTAATGAAAACTGTAATCCAACATATAGTACTTTGAAATCATTATGTTATTAAACTTTAGTCATATAATAAAGGCAGGGAAGCAATTTTATTTATATTTAGACATAACAAACATGTACCAAGTACCTAGTAAGTGTTGGGTCCTAAGAATAAAGAGAAAAAAAGACGGTCCCTACCCAAGAAGATAATCATGACACAGCTAGAAGGGACAGGTCTAGCAGAGAGTGACAAGTGCTATGAAAGAGGTAAGCAAAGGGCTGCTCGTGTTAAAAAAGCTGAATTTGTAAGGACGACTGGGCAGTAAATAAGAAAGGAGAAGAGCTAGAAGGAAACTAAGAGACATGAAATGACGGTCCTTTAAGTAAACTGTAAACCACAAGTACTTCGATGGGTTGCAGTAGCCTATAATCTGTAGGCTCCAAATTCAAGACCAATTAGCTAACAAACCATTTTTATTTGGTATCATTTGAAGGCCTCAATGTCCCAAGAGCTTATTAAAATTAAACAGATATCCTAGCTCCAAAATTCGATGGAATGCCTGCACGCATGGATATATTTTTCTCAACAGCAAGAATATTCATTAGCTTTATCGGGACCCTTAAAAAGCAGTCATTAGGTTCACTGGACATTGTGCCCACTCACCTTCATCATCCTCTTCTTCATCCACACCATCCACTTCGGCATCTGAGTCAGGGGCTTCTCGATCCTCTCGGTCATAGCCATCCAGGTAGGTCAGCTGGGGCAGAAGCTTGAAGACACTCTCTCGGTAGTCGTTCAGGTTAGTAACTTCACAGTTAAACAGATCCAGGCTTTTCAGACAGTCCAACTTTTTCTGAAAAGGATCAAAAATACAGCTTCTAAACCAAAGGAATGTAAGCAACAAACCCATTTCCTAAAGAGGTAAAATTCTAGGCTCTGTATTGTTAGCTACTACCCACTCTGCCTTGTACACAGGAAAACAACTTAAGTCCTTTGCAACCTTTATGTCAGAGGCCACTAGATTTTAACTAGTCTTTCCCTTCTACATCTACCTATCTCAAAGAACTGTTTTTTCTGGCAGCATTAGTCTTAAGAAATATGAATTTCAAAAAGTAGTTACTACTGGGAGGGGGAGGGCAAAAAAAATGTTACTAAAACTGGATCTTTTCAGTTTTGAGACAAATCACAAAATTTAATACATTTGGTTCAAAACTAATTTTAAATATTTGAGTAATCAAATGGCCAATAAGAACTTATTGGGTATTAATTAAGCACAGTCTTCAATGCTCTGGGGTAGTAATATGGGGGGAAAAAGTCATTAATTTTATTGACTCAGTATTTGTGATTTCTATTTGAGCACACAGATGTGAAACATTAGAGAATAAAATGTAATAAAGCACAAAGTGTGGTGACGCAGATATTTTCCAGGTAGACAGGATTCAATACATGCTGGGGGAAAGGAAGGGAGACTTAATTCAAACTTAAACAGAGAAACATTACACTCTTTTCTTGACAGTCACTATTACCAGACTTTTCTGATATAAAATTCTTCTGGTTTTACCATACCTTGAAACTTTGTTGCAATACCTCATTTGTTTGGAACCTGTTTTATCTATCTATCTATCTATCTATCTATCTATCTATCTATCTATCTATCTATCTAAAATGGTTGAAATCTAAAAACTGGCCCCCAAAAAAGTTTTTTAAATAGTTATAAGTGGACAGGAAAATGTCCCTGTATTTTATGGAGAACTTCATTTGTTATGACATCAGTGATTAGTACTTCAACCCCAAGTCTATTAAGAGATTGAGAGGGCAGAGGTCATATTACAGACAAGTAAAGAG
The DNA here is from genome assembly GCF_014176215.1 of Rousettus aegyptiacus. Taxonomy (NCBI): domain Eukaryota; kingdom Metazoa; phylum Chordata; class Mammalia; order Chiroptera; family Pteropodidae; genus Rousettus; species Rousettus aegyptiacus. Next base: position 27,633,694 of record NW_023416306.1, read on the forward strand.
AGCAACAGAAAGTGACAGCAGGCCCTCTTAGGGTAAAGAGGAGAGGGTATAAAACTAGTGCGTTTTTAGAATAGGGGCTCTAAGCCCAGAGGGCATATGCTACATATAGCTTCCTAAATGTAATTTTTAATGGTTCTGAATGAAGAGAAAAAGCCTGGTATTCTCTAATAAAGTAGTAATAAAAAATATTAAGAGGATCTCTGCATGAAGTTAAACTTCAAAAACTAAATGTTGATGCTTAAAGGCTTTGATGCTTTATTGGAAAAACTGTTTCAACATTCACAAAGACCTGAGATAGAATGCAGATGAAAAAAAACCCTGTCTTCAGGACTTGGGTTTTCTGTGTAAATCTGGAGAATTACAAAATGATATGAAAAACTTTGCTCTAAAATAGAACTTGGCAAAAAGATGGTCTGCTGGCCCATACCAGCCCATTGCCTGTTTTTGTAAAATAAGTCTTATTGAAACACAGCCACACTCATTTGTTTATATATTACGTATGGCTTCTTTCATGTTTTGATGACAAAGCTGGGTAGCTGTGACAGAGAATGTATAAACCTACAAAGCCTAAAATATCTATTACCTTTAGAGGAAAAGTGTTACTGACCTCTGCACTTACAGAATCTTCCTTTCTCTGGTCAAAGATGAGGTTCCTACAGTTGTTTTATTCTCACTGAGCAGCCCTTAGAAACAGGGCCAGACAGGGAACACAGAGCAGGGTTATAGGAACAGGCAACCATACTCCTCAAAACACCAATGTACAATGATCCAGGAGTGTGTGGATCAAATAATGTACTTCTGTTCTGTACATCAGTCCCTTGAGGTCTTAAGAAAGCTGTCCCCAGTCCGTTTCATCATAGGGAGAGCTGCTGTTATGTCATGTAGCTTTCAGATTAGGTTGCCCACTGGGCAGGCCCTGACCTCCAGAAGCCCAGGTATGAATTCTTGCCAAAGAGAAAAAGGCTGAAATACTCACTCCAGACAACTAGCTAGCATACTGAGAACTCTCTTCTCTTCACAAAAGGTAGACTCTATAACCAGCTAAGATACAACCATAAGTAAATGTACACATCTTTCCTAAAGAGGCTCAGTCTAAAAATTCTTTCTTTGCTCAAAGACATGAGCCACGTACTTCTTAAAATTATTCCCTACAAATGAAAGCACGAAAATGCATACAACCCCTGATCTTTAATGCTCTACAGTGCCCCAAGCCCCTGCTCTAGTTCTAGTGACTATCCCAGTACACAGGGACTCCAAAGCTCTCCTGGTTCTGAAAATTTATAAATCTGTGAGACTTTTGGTTACTTCTTGAGAAAGGACCCATTATAATTCAGACATGCCAAACAGTATGCTAGAAAACCAAGTGAAAGTAAATAAACAAAATCCCCAGTAACTATAGTATCCTAGAATTGTTTAAAGTATTAAAATTATACTTTAAGGCCTAAAATACACTATACACAGATCATTCAGATCCCAATGTAACGTCTAAATACTGCTAAAAAAAAAAAAAAAATCACAACTCTATCATACCAGAAATTTGGCCTAAAACTAATAGGCTAGCCATAATAAACATTAAACATTTTATTAACAATAATTTTGCTTGCCTTCTTAGAATTTAGAAGGGCTTTGGGGGATGGTTTGGATGGCCCAGGTCTCTTAAAAAAGGTGTCCAAGGAAGTTTGAATTGATGCCTTCTTTGTCTCTCGATTAATGTCCCTGTAGCAAGTAGAGGCATTCACAATCATTGCAGTGGCTGTTAAGAACTGGGCTCAACGGAGGTGTTCAAAATGTATGTGGTTAATGAGGATGAGGATGGTGTTTTTTCCCACTGAAGAATATTTTCAGAAGTAAAAATGGACCCAACACTTCCCCCTTTCACCTTCTATAGTTTTATTTTATTCCAAGTTCTAACTTTAAGAGACCTACCTACCACCCCCAGGAATCTGAGTAGCTAGTTCAGAGAAGGACGAGAGCTCGGGCTTTTCCAGATAGTCTTGGATGTGCAGCACTGTGGCTCTGTCATAGGTTAGCCAAGTGTGTGACTCTGGACAAGGGATTCGGCCTCTCCCAAGCCTCAGCTTCCTCATGTGTAAAATGAGGGCCATGCTATTTCTATCCACTTTGCAGAAATGTTCTTTGAGAGTTACTAATGACATATATAAAGCATCCACTACAGTGTATGGTACATAGCAGCTCCTCCAAAAATGGTAAATACGACAATGAGTATTTCTCATTCTTCACTGTCCCAGGGGACTGAGGCTTTCATAGCCACCAAAGGGCCCTCATACATCACTTACAAGGTCAGAAACAGCCAAGCAAACAGCTCCCTCATACGATTTGCTACTGTTCTGCCTGTGTGCTAGAGTAGTGGTCCCCAACTTTTTTGGCACCAGAGGCTAGTGCTATGAGAATCTGATGCCTAACAATCTGAGGTAAAGCTGAAGTGGTGATGCCAGTGCTGGGGAGTGGCTACAAAGACAGTGAAGCTTTGCTCACCTCCTGTTGTGTGGCCCATTTCCTAACAGGCCATTGACTCTAACAGGCCAGTAGTATGGCAAAGGCTTCTGATGGAAACATCAAAGAAGACTCAGGTTGCCATGAGAATTAGGCGACAGCCAGTAATCTAGCTTGGAAAGGTACTGCCTAGTACTCTGTTCTATGAAAGAGGGATTCCTAGGCTATCAGTAACCCTGAATTGACAGGCCTGTCATTAACACAAACAATAAAGTCTTGGTGTAGCCAGCTATCTGACTTGGGAGATCATCAGCACTTGATCTGGTGATCCTGCTGGAATTCCCAGATAAGGTTAATTTGGATATGGAATAAATTTGCAGGTAAAAGCTAAAGAACAAGTCCCAAGAGCAGCAGAAAGAATGGTGGACTTGGATTCGAATCTGTACTCTGCCTTTTATCCTGTGGCCATTTTTTAAGCATTCTAAACTTGGTTTCCTCATCTCTAAAATGAGGATGCAATGGGCAAATGTTAATATCCTTGAATACAGCAAAACTCAATGTTTGCTTAAACACTGGAAATGGGGATTGGTTTGGAGGAAAAGAATAGAACTAGTAAAAATGAAGGAGCTTAAGTGTCTGGGTATATATATAATAGAAAAAAGGAGCAAAATCCATGGAGCTAAGCTAAGAAACATGCTCCCAACATTTATGAGAAAATGAGCTAAATGTGGTCCACTTAATGAAACATACAAATAAAGTGACTCAGTAAAAGATAATTAAATCCACATTGGAGCAGTTCCTCAATCAGGAGGGAAAGGACCCGTAATTCTGAAAGACTCTTCACTGAAAGAAGTCACAATTTAACTCTATCTTCCATTGAAATATCAACAGAACATTCTGTACAAGTGATGTGAAATCCAAATATTGCAATATAATGTGACATCAGAACAGAGATAACAGGATGCCTTATCCTCTTGGGTTCTGCTCTTCTGGATCATGAAAGGCAGCTATCTACTACATAACCCTCTCCCAGTTAATGTTTGCAAGTTGTATCAAACGGAAATACTGACTTTACGTATCCAGTACAAACAAACAGAAGCCATAGGCATCTTTGGGTAGTATGAAACAAGTTTTGAGTTCTGTTAGCCTTACTAAAATGGAATTCTACCTGTATGCCAAATTTATGGAATGCCATACTTAGCGAAAACAGTCATTTAACAATCTTGAGTTCACAGAAATTTTCAGATGGCATCCAAAAAACAGCCCACAAGGCTGCCCACAACCTATATTAACCTACTTTCAGAAGCTCTTTTCTGAACACTACAACTTCTACATAGACTGGACCCCCATTAGCACAGCCTCCCAATTTACAAAGCAAAGTGTGTTACCTTATTCTATTCTCAGAACTCCTAAATGAGTTAAGGCAGGGATTATTGTCTTCCCTGCTTCACAAGTGAGGAAACTGAGGCCCAGAGAGAAGAAACAATTTGCCCAAGGTCACACAGCAAGTCTATAACCCAACTGGCACTTAAACTTAACTTTCCATAGCTTATCCCAGTGTGTAAAATTGAGGAGGACTGTGGGGTTCCCATGTAAAACTGGGTAACAGTGATCCAGCTAGAGCACCAGATCACAAATTAGAAGACCTAAAACTTACTGCAACTGTCCTTGGACTTCCATTTTATCTACAATTCAGATATACCACCCAATATAGTTTTTTTCTGTAAAAGTATAGAATAGCCTGGCCAGTCTGGGGAAAAAATTTAACATAAATGTTTAATTTCATAAAAATATGAAATTTGAAAAAGACAAAAAAAGAATTCTTAGAAGGAAGCCACCACAGTATCAGGAAGGGAGAGCAAAGTCATAGGAACACACCTAACTAGAGAGGCTCTGACCTTGAAAACTGGACTCCCCATAAAGAATTATAATAAAAAGCTACCACTTTGTCAATGAATAATTATTTCCAATCATTTCCCTCACTATAAAGAATTATGAAAATGAAAATGACCAATAAATCCTGGATTCCAAATTCTCAATTACTTACCAAAGGTTCCAAGGTGCTGATATCTTTCAGTTTATTTCCACTTAAGTTAAGATGTGTGAGATTTGGAAGTTTTTCTGCCAACATATCCAGACCCCCATAAATTCTATTGTCACTGAGCTCAAGCTGCAAGAGAAAATGCACACAGTACAAGCACAAATACACAGAGAAACATATATCACTAAGGTGTTCCAAAGAGCAAATAGACTTCTTAAATACATATAAAGTTCAAACAACCTCTAATTTTATTAAGGCATGTATATTCATTTTGTTTGATTAAATCCAAATAAGTAGTTTACCTATCTCAGCAACATTTAGGGGGAGGAGAGACAGGACATGATGAGAAGAGTTGTTTTCTTAACCAGCTGCTAATTATAACAGTTTGCTCAAGAACTGGGCCCTAACATCAGTGAATACATTTTCTAACCTAAAAAGTGGGTCAAAGCAAATTAGAATTCTTTGAGAAGTTGTAATACCCTATACCTGCCAGAAAGGGTAAATGGTCCATGCATTCTAAGCAGCTTACTGTGTGTGCCAAGCAAAGCTTGTTATGCCTACTTGAAACCTAATCTAGTTCTGTACAGTGCTGACACACTGTGGGGTTCTACATCTGGAAGCCACCAGGGACTGTTGCTCTGAAGATTACCAGAAGGGTACATGCCCCAAACCAAGCCCTTACAGAAGGTCCATGACCTAAGGAAAGGGTGTCAGGCAAACAGCTTCAGGGCTGACACAACCAACTCCCCAGAGGCCACTTCTTGCATAAACCTGGCCTTTATAAAAACCTACTCTAATTTCTTAGCTGCAAGTCATGTGGTAGCACAGCAAGTGGTGTGCCAATGAAAGAATGAGCCTTCAGAAAGGAATAATCGAATCTTAGAATGAAAAAAATTGAAGCCTGGAAAAATTAGATGGTTAAGGGCATCTAATTTAAATTCTTCATTCTGCAGATGAGAAAACTTAGGACATACAGCTTGTTTCAATCCCCTATTTTGAGTGCCAACGACAATGGTAACTGTACCCAACCCTTACATAGTACTTAAGTGCCAGGCACTATTTGAAGCACTAGAAATACATGAACTCACTTGATCTCACAATAACCCTATGGGATAGGTAGAATAGATAGATATGGAAACAAACTACAAAAAGACTATGTAACATGCCCAAGATCACACAGCTGGTAGTGGTGGACCTTTGAAGCCAGTAGGCTAGCTTCAGAAGAAGCCATGCCCTCCCCACTATGCTACATATCTAGAATAGCATGAAACCATCATGTAGTTTAGTGTACGACATACAATGAAATGAACATCTGGTGCAGAACAAAGGAACTTTAAAAATTTTATTCGTTAAAAGAAATGAGTTTAGAAAACAATTCAAGTTTGCTGCTTAAGTGTTAAGTACGTCAGGAGACAGCAATGTTTCCAAAAAAATTTTTCTGCCAATGGGATATTCTTGTCAAATGTCTAACCATGGTCTAGATTTAAAAATCTAAGTCTACAATAAACAAAGACTCAAGTGTTAGCTTTATTGAGATAGTAGTACATCAAAGTAAAGAGAACACTTCCTTTGGTTGGTTGGACTATCAGACATATGTAATATTCATGTCCTTTAAACATGAATATCTTAGGGAGCAGAGATAAGGCAATCCACCCACGAATTTAGTGGCATATTTATTCTGAAATGAAAACAATATGTAAATTTAGGAAACCTGTGACATGTATACACTAATTTCCTTCAGATCCTGTTTCTTGTTAGAAAACCACCTGTGCTCTAGGTAGGAAGAAAATAAAGTCCACATAAGCTGTGAGAACATCTAATCTGCTTTTGTTTGATTTATTGATATCTCCATTGCTCCCTCACTAATGCTACAAGTAATTGATTAAGATGTCAGGATTTGATAAAGCCTCTACATAGATGGTCACCAATACACTTACTTTCTGAATAATTCTGATAATACAAAGACCATAGTAATTCAGGAAAATTATCAGGATGCCAGGAAAATAGAACCCAAAACACAAGATCTGCTAGCATCAAGTTTATGTAGATACTAAAAAGCCATCTGTTGTTTAATGGACTAATCAGAGCTTCCAGTGTCACCTGTAACTCATACAAATAAAAAGATGACACTTGAATCTCTAAGGTAGATACTTATCAAAAGAAAAAAATTTACCAATTGAAATATAACAGGATTCTTTCGGATAGGAAGTAGGTCACCCTGAAACTCACAAGGATTGCCTGAGTATTTATTATCTAAATAAAGCAAATAAGTAAAAAGTGTTTCTGGTTTTTAGTTCACATACTTAACCAAAAAATAAGGCCCTCAGGATTTAAAAGCAGCTACAGGAACAGCTTACCTACCTTTTGCTTAAGTTTGATTACAGATTTCTTTCTGTAATTTTTTTAAACATAATTTTTAGACAAATTTTTAACATAAGTTACCTAATAAAGTGAACACCAAAACAATGTAGAATTCTACAATTACATGACCACATACCTTTCCATATGTAATGGAAAGGTGCTGAGTTGGGAAATCAGAGATATGGGTTGTTTTTGGCTCTAGCACTAACCACTTTTGTGGGTGGCTTTAGGCAAACTACTATACTTGTCTGGGTCTACCGGTATGTCTGTACAACAAAGGGTTAGGCTAGAAGATCAAAGTTTCTTCTAGTTTTGATATTCTGTGGCTTTGTGACAGTTAAATGTGCAAGAATAAGAGAAAATACCTTTGAGGGAGTGTTAGAGGAAGACAGTGATTAGTCTATAATTAAACCAATAAAGCACTAACTATGGGCCATCATCAGATAAGATAGGAAAATACAGAAGCTTTGTTACAGTTAGTCACATTTTAAACTTCTGGTCATTAAAAATTATTATGCAATAGGTTCGAATTATCATAAAGACTACAAACTAAAGTCTTTACTACTTAAACTCATCCTTAATCTACAAACATAAAACATGAAGAGTGGTAGGCACCTGTGGTTCCTAACCCAGAACATACTAAGAACAAAATATATTTAACAGTATAACAACAAATATATAACAATTAACAAATGATCAATTATTCACAAAATAATTAGTCTTCATAACTATTATTTATTGAACACAGGACATGTATTATTTCCGAACATCACAGCAATTCTGTAATGTCAAGGTGGTATCACCAGTTTACAGGTGAGGAAATTGAGCCCTAGAGAGATTAAGTAACTTGCAGCAGATCGCCCATCAGGGAAATGATATAGCTGGAATTCAATCCCAGATATGCCTATTTCCAAAGGCCGTATGCTTTCTCCTAGACTAAATGCCTCCTTATAGGTAAAATCACATATTTTTCCCTTTCCAGGATGGTTCTCTTTTACTGTTTAAGAAAAAGCACTTACCTTTTTCAATTTAGGTAGTTTGGGGAGATTTGAAACTGAAATCAAGCCTACATTTATTAAACTGAGGAACTCTAAGTTCACAAATTCAGCTGTTAAGCCCTCAATTTTCCCATCATTTGATTTGCAGTTGTCCAGGACAAGTTCTCGAACCTGTGGATGACAAAGAATAAAAGTTTTCAAAACCATACAGAAAACAAAGAACAAAAAAGCAAATGCCAGCTATAAATACCCAACAAAAACATCCACGTACGGGGTCAGCCTCTACTTAGACCTAGATCACGGTTATAAATAAGTGAAAAATGATTAAGCCTTTAGTAACAATATACTAATAGATATCCAAGGGTGGAATGTTACACCATGGTATAAATAAAGATTTAAACTCTTTCCTTTCCACAGACAGAAACTACAGTTCTTAAGATATAAATGAAGAAACTATATCCCCCATATTCCTTTTCCCAAGTCTATTCCCCAGGGGGTAACTTTAACTACAAATGCAGGGTGAAGATACTCCCTCCTGCCACCCCCCTGCTTTTTTAGGCTGAGTCTCCCTTAAGACTCAGGGGGTTGACACAAAGAAAAAAGGAAAGCTTTATTTTTTCTATTAAGATCACTAAGAAATGGAATATTACTCAGCCATAAGAAGAGATGAAATACTGCCACTTGCAACGACATAGATGGACCTTGAAATAATCATACTAAGCAAAACAGAAAAGGTTGAAAATCACATGATATCACATATGTGGGATATAAACCTAAAAGCAACAAATAAACAGGACAAACAAACAGAGACGCATGGACATGGACAATGGACTAGTGGTTACCAGAAGGGAGGGGGGAGGGAGAAAAATAAAAAAACGAGATGTTAAAAAAAATTATATATAGATATAGTATGAAAAAAATAAATAAACTGGCATTAAAATAAAGATCACTTAGAGATTTTGGTAGCACTACACGTTTCCACTTGCGGTTTTATTAATATTTAATAAGATTATCTTGACACTAGGAAGGGGTCAAGATGCAAAAGGGATTAATTCAAAACAAAGATTAATTTGGGTTACATGTAAAAAAATATTTCTAAGGGAGAGAACTATTAGATATTAAATTAGGTTCTTTTTTCAAACCACAAAATTTTCTTTGGATGTTCTGAAATTCAAAACTCAAATCGCATCTGAAGATTCTGAATTCTGAATACTTAATAAACAGTCTACTGTGTGAATAACTACCATCAAAATCCTTACTGCCATTCTCACTCTATGGCTGACTCTGAAACCTGCAACTTTTTTTAGTACATTTTGATCAATTTACAGTGATGCAAATTAGTTTTAACGGATAAGGCTTTCGTGCAGTGTATCTACCAAGTTTAATAGCATTAATCAGGCATGTATACAGAAGGGAAATGCTGCTGGTTCTCAAGTGAGAATAGGAGCTAGTTTTTATCCTCCCATACAGAATCCAAGGATCCTATTCTAGTGATTGCTATCATTTATGGAGAACCTACTTGTTATTCTTTGCATCACCAACACCCTCCCCCTATTCACAGAGAAGGAAACAGATTTATAGTCAGTGCTACCCACACCACCACAACTTCTCACTTGCTTCTTCAGTACTTCTCACTACTCTGTCTACTTCCTCCTCAAGCCCTGGTTTCAGCAAGGATATATGTAGTCCTATTATACCTTTTTACTTCTTTCTTTCCATTTTTTCCTAGATCCTCTGCCATTCTTCCCTCTTCTGATGGAAATCAGTATATCTGAAAACTTAAGAGGTCAACCGAGGAGAGTTGGGCTCTGAAGACAGATTCCTGAGGTCAAATCCTGACTCTGCCACATATAATCTGTGTGACCTTGGGGAAGTCACTTAACCTCTCTGTGCTTCAGTTTCCTCATCTGCGAAGTGGAAAAAAAACAGTACCTACCTTATGGAGTTGTTGTAGAGAGTAGTGTTTAGGACATAGTCAATGCTGACAAGTAATCTATGGCAGAAGGGAGTAGGGGAATGACAGAGACCTTTGCTGTTTACTTTATTCATATCTGTACTATGTTTTTTTTTATAAACACATATTTTTGTATTTTAAAAAATACCACCAAGCCATTAAAAATGGTCAACTGCAATCACTACCCACCTAAGTATACTATAATACAACTAAAATGGTCCCATTTGGTTTGGGGATTTTCTATGACTATCTCAGACAGAGAATCCAAAATCACTATACAGAATGACACTAATATGCCGAAAACCAACTGATGAGGAATTAAGAGTTAGTCATATTGCCTCTTAAGCCATCTTGCCTCTCAGCTCATCAGGTGAAATTACCTTGTAGACATTTCTCTCAACTAGTAAAATTGTACTTTAACTAAAGTCATCAGACACTGCCGTGCCATAAAGCATTCAAGTGTGAGTTAGAACATGTTTGCTGAACCAAACAGAATAGGAATCAAGAAGAGGAAACTGGGATTAAAAAACTGTCAAAATGGTTCCAATTTGCCGGTTTAATTGTTGAAGAAAATGGGAGAGAAACTGAGGCTCTGGTTTAGAGAAATGGAAACCATGTAGCCAGATGGAAATAAAGAGAACAGCTTACTGCAGGAGGGACTTAAGGAATACCACAGGGGCATCAAGTTTAAGGTTCCCATAGGATGTCCAGATGAAAGGATCTCCAGGCAGCTGGACATGTGGGTCTGAAGTTCAGGGGAGGTCCGGAATGTAAATTCTGTATTTGGGAGTCATCAGGACAGAGGCAGTAGTGGAAGGATGAAATTCCTAGGAAGAGGGCCGAGGATGGACCCTGGGGGGCCCTGCAAAAAAAACTTGAGAAGAATCAGGAGTAGTACCCAAAGGTGAAACATTAGTTTGAAATACTAAGAAAGGCTTACGAAATAAAGAACAAGAAGTTATTTAAAAAGATTGAAAAAATTAGAAAACGTAAATGCTGATCAACAAGAACTCCTTTTCAGGATATACTGTGGGATGAAAAATGTACAGAATGTATAAGGCTTATTTATGTACTATGTCACACATTCTCTTTCTTACATGTACATAAACTCTTAGGATTAATTTCTCAGGGAAAGAAAATGTGGGTAGAAGACTTTTCTCTAGAATCTTGTTTTATACTTCAAAAATGAGAATATTAAGCCATTAAAAAAATGATGGTAAAAAAAGTCACTGTTAGACTAAGCTTCGTCAAGGCAGGGTCATGTCTATTTCAGTTACCATTATATTCCAGTATGAGAAAGTGTTAAAAAGGAAAAAAATAGTCATAGGTTTGTTACAGTACTGCCTGGTGGTTTGTGTCAGCATTGTAGGGGATTAAACAGATGATGAAATGAGAGAACTTGGATATATGGAGAACCTACTTTCTGATCATAAGCGTGATCACATTAATGCAAAGCATATTAATGTTCATCACTATTAGTATCTTGATATATTTTTTCAGTCTTTCTTTGTATATTTTAAATGTAGGTGAAATAAAACTATTAATTAGCTTACTTTAAAATAACTGCAATTTTCCCCATTATAGATAATGCTATGATATCTTTTTACGTAAAATTTCTTCTGTAATTAGGATTGTTTCCTCACTATTGTTAGGTGAAAGAACAGAAACATTTGACTTTTACTGAGTTGGTAGTTCTTTATTGAAAATAGCAACCAACCCCACTTCAACACATTTTTGTGACCTTTCTTGATATGTGAAAATTCTAGGCATTTGTATTTATTTACCTTTTTCCTAAGAATACAATTTTTACCCTATGGAAAAAATAAATACCCCAAAAGAAACACTGATGAAAAACAGACAAGCCATAAAAAATACAAATTGTCAATAAACATTTAAAAAATTGTTCAACTATAAGAATACAAAGTTCACATTAAGAATGAAATATATCCTACTCTTGTTAGAGGTGGTGCAGCCTTTCCTGTGGAGAAGCAATTGGCTTGTATGAATATAGGTGTAAGTGAGTTTATAAGTGGGAGAGCGAGAAGCTTAAGGAATGCACATGTGAGACCTTTAATTTTCTCCATGAACAGAAGGCAACAGAATTTACTGGGGTGAGTAGGACAGAGGATTGTATGGTTCAGCAGAGAATGCATGTCCCTTGACTTTTCCAGGAAGGCAGAGGATGTAGTAAAAAAATGTGTTACCCCCAGAAGAGAGCTCCAGAGGCACAGTAAGAGGACGAGAAGCCACTGGGGAATAAGGACAAGAGTGAGAATTACTGCAGAAAGCAGAGACCACAAGAGGGTCCCACTCAGTACTGTGCCTGAGGATGACAGGTCTGGAAAGACTAGCATCAGCAGCCTTCTAGCCTAAAGTTCTAAATAGGACTTCGGTGAAAAGGTATCTTCTCTCCGGCATTGTCAGCAGCAATTTGAGATAATAACTGAGGCTCCCCACTTCCCCATTTCTTCCTCAAGTGTGAAGAGATCCAGACTGCCATGGAAGGAGAAACAACTGTGGAAAAGGGTGCATGGGCTGGGTGTCGGGGGCAGACAGAATATAACCCCATGGCCTCCCAAGCTAGGTCAAGAATAAATGGGAGGTTCTAATTAAGGAGAAATGGCCCTAATTCTCCTTCTTATGCCCCAAATCCTCCCACGGCTACTACCTAAGGAGGAAAGGTTGCGCAGGCACTTGTACATTTGTGTGTACAACTTAGAGAGCTACTGGTCCAAGAAAGAGGACTAAGATAGCTGGCCTTTTGCTCGAAGATAAATGGTTTAACTTTTGGGGTCAAATTCACTCTTCTTCATACCTCATTTTCCAATTAAACTAGCCTTTTCTCAAACATGAATTTAAAGTAAACATTTAAAAACAAAAAACAAAATTCTATTTCCTACTTTTTGTTTTATTTTGTTTTCTTTAACTACCAGCAAAACAGTTCTGTTTTCATGGAAAAATATGGGCTATATCATAGCCAAGTTATGGGAACTGGAGCTTCAGAGGACATCAAGCGATTTCCCTTACATCCTCTCCAATTTGCTCTCACTTTCCACTCTCCTGGCTAATCTAAAAAAAAGATCAATTTTACCTAACTGGTCAGGTGACCTTCCCCAATTATAAGTTACAATTGTTGTAAGAAGACAAACATAAGTATAGAGGAATTAGAAGATGATCATTTTTAGTTACCAATTCTTTTTTTTCAATTCTTTTAATTAGAAAATATGATTATTGTAGTAAGTGAAATAATCCAAAAATGTAGAAAGAAAAACTCCTGCCACTCTTGCTAATTTTCATCTTGAATTAACCAATGTTCAAACCTTCCACTTTCCTATTATTTTAAAAGAACGTTTTCAAAATGACAATAAAACAGATTTGTACTAGTGGTTCTTAAATGTGCTTAGGTGGCAGAACTATTGCCATGAAGTCAACACCCATATCCTACTGGTGGGTAAAGAAGGGAAACATTCTAAAGAAGCAATTTGGCAGAAGACAGAGATTCACATTACATGTTCATTTCAGTACTATTTAAAATGACAAAAAAAATCTTCTAACCACCCCCACAGAGATGGTTAAATTATGACTTATGCATATATTGACAATGGGGCTATCATAATGACAGAAAGATAAGGATGTCTGCTGTATTTTACTTACACAACTAAATATATGCTACACACCACAATGTCTAGATGGGTGTGTGTGAGAGATTTCTACTTTTAAAATTTTTGTTTATCTATAGCTACTATTTTCTGCTCATCTATATCTAATTTTCCTTTAAGAATATGTATTATTTATACAAGGAAAAACCCAATTAGTTGCTACGTAACCAATTTTTTTTTTTTTTTTTTAGAATATCTCTTTGAGCTCAAAATTACATCACAATAGACACAATAATAGATGTCAAAAGTTAGGGAAAATGTAAGGAAAACCTGAATTTTTTTTCAGTAAGCTGAGGAAAGACTTCTTATTTGTGGCATATGAAATGTCCGTCTAGCATACTGTCCACCAGTGTTGCACAGGGACAGACTGTGAACCAGAGGAACTGCTTGGCTTTCTAATAACTTAGAATGAAAAAATCAGAGCTACTATCAAAGCTAGCTGTTCCAAGATGCAGTCAGCAAGGAAGGTGCTCATGCCAACAATTTCTGTGGTATGTTCTAGGACTATACAGTGTGTTCTCAACGAAGTAACTGACAATACAAATACTTTATATGTAAACTATTTCATATCCTTACCTATAAGATATTTTTAAATGGTTATCACTATTCTTTATGAAGGTTTTAAAAAGCCATCTTAGTCATTTTTGTTCCACTGAGAACAGATCTCTAATATAAAGAACTGTTTTGGACTCTGAAAAAAAATTGACTTATATGTGTATTTTAGTTCCTCCCTACTTAATGAATATACCTGTGTTTATTAAGAACAATGACGTAGCAACAGGTGAACTGAACCTCTTACCTTGATCTAAGCCTTTGGCCAAAGAACACAAGAAGGTAGTGTTAACAGGGCCTTTTGCAAGCCCCCAAATAAAATAACAAAAAAGCCATACACAAAATACAAGATCATTTGGTTTTATAAAAACAAAAAAATGTTCATGATCAAACTTCACCTACCCTCCTCACTTACATCTTGTTTGATGACATTAAGGTCAATCATGGGATATACTGTTGTGTATTTAAAAGCCTCCTGCCCATACCTTCGATGGAGAAAGAACTTTCTCTTTCCCCAAATGACAAGTATGCAGGATCCCAGAGGCAGAAGCCAAGGCTACTCTCTAAGAGATGGCCCCACACAAACAAAAGGACTCATGTGACTAGCTGAGTTTGGTTTTAAAGGAGTCATTTTGGAACTCCTCATTTTCCTTAAGGATGATGCTTTCACGCAAAAACACTTAACTCCTCTTTTAAATAGTCTCCCTGTCAAAGCCCCTAGGGGAGCCTTTCTTTACCCCCAGTCTTGGCTGGCTCCTGTAACACTCTGGAGGGCAGTGCAACAGGCACCACAGGAGTCTGGAGAGAAGGGGCTACTCTGTCTTGTTCCCACTGCTTTTCCAGGTCCTGGTATCATGCTGGTACTCAAATCTTTATTTAATAAAGCAGTGGATTACTGTAGGCCAGTGCTGCCCAATACAGTAGCCATTTGTCAGTTGTGGCTTTGAACATTTGAAATGTGGATAGCGCAACTGTCAAACTGACCTTTTAATTTTAATTAAAGAGCTACATGACTCTGGTCTGTCTATGGCAAGAGAATAAGGCCTAAGTTGATTACTTGAAAAATTAACACTTGCAATTACTTACATACATACTTTTAAAAAGCAATGTATTAATTATCTCGTATATGAAAAAATTCTATATAGTGGGAACACCAGCCCAGTCACGTTTCCCAGAGAAAGCAACACTGCTCTTAACCAAGTACTTTAACAGTACTTCAGTGCACAAGGAATTCAAATTCTATATTTGAAAACTCTTAAGAACCATGTACTTGTCTTTTGGAAATTTGGGCTAAATTTAATTACTCCACATCCTATTGATTTACAGCTATTCAGTAATAATGTAAACGTCTGAAATTAAGAACTTCTCAAAATGAGAACAGAACTCTTCGAGTTTTGCAGTGTGAAGAGGCTTGACCCTTCAATATACTAGCACGTGGCCGGCACAAAATGTCTGACTCCTAAACAGAAGGGACTAGCATGGTCCCAGCCTTAACTTTAAAACCGGGAGGATTCGAGACGCCCTCGCCTTCAGAGCCCCCAAGAACGCTCCAGGTGGACACGCAGTGGGGCGCCCTGAACCTCATTTGTGGTGACGACAGGGATTCCAAAGCTCGTGCACACCTGGTAAACCATGGTTGATTAATTTCCACAAGTTGGCAACTTGTTACCCACAGCCAACTGCACAAAACGCGCCCATTGCCACACTGGGGCGGGATGGGAGGGCTCGGGGGCTTCCCCACTGCCAAAGCGCGCCAGTTACTCGAGGTCTAGCGGCAGAGGCGCGGCCTCCGCGCGTGGGGGTCGGGAACCGTGCCCCAGCCCCGGGAAACAGCTCTAGTTCGCGGGGAGGGTAGGGGTGGCGATTCTTAAAGGCCGCCGACCGCTCACGCAGCCGCGGCCAGCGAGTGCTGGCCTCAGTCGGCCGCACTCGTGCACGTGCGGGGACAGAGGCCGCGAGGCTCGCCCGCAAGCCCGGCGCCTGGCCCGGGCGGAGCCGGCCACCTGGCGTTGCCCTTTTAAGAAGGAGGAGGAGGGCAGCAGTGCTCCCGAGAGTAGATGAGTCGGCGGTGGCGGAGCGCGCGGCTCCCGCCAGTGCGCGAGCCCCAGAGAGGCGGGCGAAGAAGCCACGAGCTCGGCCCGGGGCGCAGCGGCCGGCGGCCACCGCCGGGGGCGGGCGGGCGAGCCGGGCCCGCAGGCCGGCTCTCGCGGCGGAAGGAGACGGGTGCCCGCCAACATGGCGCTGTGTCGGCCTGTGGCGCGCCCCGGCTGGCGCGAGGAGCCGCCGCCCGCCCACACCAAGGGGCCAGCCTCCGGGGCAGGGGCCCCAGGCTCCTCCGCCGCGACGCTAGGGGAGGGCGAAGCCGCTGCCGCCGTCACAACGGGGCCCACCCTGGAAGGTCGAGAGTGGGGAAGGCCCGGAAGGCGAAAAGGAAGCGAGAGAAATGGGGGAGAAAGTTTTATTTTTAGGCTTGAAAAATGGCGGGAACCGCGTCCTTTTTTCAAACTTGGCCACGGGAGGGGCGGCGGTTGCGCCACCTCCGCTGCCCAGGCTTGCCCCTCCCCCGCTCCGTGAGCGCCAGGGCGCGCCCGCCCGAGCCCCCGGTCTCCCGAGGGGGCGTCTCGCCTCCCCTCCGAGGCAAAAGCCCCCTTCTCGCCCTGTGGCCCTGTCCTCGACCGGGCCGGCGCCCACCACGAGGCCGGGCTGGGAGACCCTCCCCGCCCGGCTGAGCCCCCTGCCCGGCCGGCCCGGGGTGCGCAAAGCCCGGCCTGGCCCGCAGCGGGCCCGGGCTGGCCGCGCGGCTCCTCAGCAGGCCCGGTCCCCGCCCGGCCGCGCATCCCGGGAGTCTGCAAACATGGCTCCCAGCGTTACACAACCCCCTCCTCCCTCCCTCGCCGCCGGCCACACGCACACACGCTCCTCTGGGAAGGACCCTGGCGGGCGAGGAGCTCAAAGTTTGTTTGCCCCCACCTCACCGCCTTCCCCGGACGGCCGCGGGGGCCCGCGGGCGCCAAAGAGTTAATCCCCGCGCGCTCGCTCCCCCCTCCGCGCCTGCCCGCCTTCCCCTTCCAAGCCCGCGAGTTGCGCCCTTCCCTGCGCCGTGGCCGATGAACCCGCGGCCGGGGCCCCGCAGGTGGCCACCATTACATGCAAGTCATCGGAGGGAGAGGGCGCCCGAAAGGGGCTCTGCTTACAGCTGCCGGGGTTCGGTTCCTCAGCTCCAGGTGGATCCTCCTCTTCATGTCCATGTTTCCCTCTTCCCCCCTCTTCAAACTTAACTTTCCGCGGCGGGGGCGGAGGGGGGAGAGGCGTCCAGGCCTGCGCAGCTAGTGCCGTGGGAAGGGGTCTGCTGGCGACAGAGGCCGGCGGCGCGGTCCCGGGCGGCAGGCGGCGTGCGGACAGGCGAGCGGAGCCCCCGAAGCCAAGTTACTCACGGGAGCGGAGAGAAACCATGGAGGGAAAAGGGGGCTGGAGCGCAGCGCTGGCCTCACTACCGCCGCCCCCGGCCGCGGCCCCGCACTGCGCTTAAACCGGCAACGCGGCACAGGCCACTGGTCGGCTCGGCTCGACTCGACTCGGCCCCGCGCGGCGCCGCTCGACTCGGGGGCCGCGGCTGCACCAAGGACGGGGCGGGGAGACGCGGCGGGAGGGGCGGAGGCGGTGGGGTGGGGGGAAGGCGACTTCCTCCCCTCCCCTCGGTTGCACGTGGGGTGGCTGATGTAAGACATTCCTTGGGGGCTTCCCCGCCCGCCGTGGAGCTGAGACCCCGGGACCCAACCTCGCTGAGCCCGGACGCGGGTCTCCGGCCCGCGCGCCTGGACGTTTGCCGGGAGGGTTCGGGGGCAGGCTTTACAGACCGGCTTCGGGGGTTCGTAAGGCCAAGTCTGTACGCGGAGGCTCGACCGAGCCAGACTGACACCCGCGAAGGCAGGAGACGTGAAGGGAACACGGGACGTGAGGCTTTCGGGTTCACCATCCGCTCTCCCACACGGTGTAGGTCAGCACCGAACCCCGCTGTCTCCTTAGCCGGGTGGTGGTGGAAGGGCTTTGAGGATCCCCGGTCGGGAGCAGAAACGCGGCCGACTGGTGTACCGCGTGGCACCGGACGAAGTCGGCCTTCGCGGCGGGCGGGGACCTGGGCAGCCTCCGCCGCTTCCCCAAGCCACAGAAGAGCCGAAGGTCCCAGAGTTAAGGAGAATCGCCCTGGGTTTCTAGTATTTAAATGCAGAGTAGCAAAGCAGCATTTAGCATATCTGATGAGGCCTCGGAGTTTTACAGTTTTTCTGCGGACTCTTATCCCATTATTCCTTAGGGGGGACCCCTGTGAGGTGTGTAAATTCCTGATGGTCTTGGTTTCAGTGAAGCCTGGCGGGTAGCCTTTGAAATTGGTCAGAGAGCACCCGGAGAACCAGAGTTAGAGCACCACGTTTGCTTTTGCAGACCTCAGGGAGTAACCTAAGGTTATATTCAGCTTAAAATAAGTAAACATGTCATGTCTTAATAAGAAAACATCTTAATTCTAACATAGACCAGAGGCTCCAAAGATTGGGAACAACTTATGAATAGAGAAAAACACAGATCTGTGCATTAACTTAGGGTTTCTTAAAGACTCCCCCCTTCCGTTTTTACCTGTGGCAAATAAGCATTTATACCAATTTTAAGATATGGAATGAGTTAACATTTCAAAGCAAAGGGAAGTTTTAGATAATGGAAAAGGCAAAAACTTTCTAGTATGTTGTTTCCTGAGTCTAGTATTAAAATGTTACTCTGAGAAGACATCTCTGTGATGGGAAGATGGTGAGGGAGTGCTCTTCAGGATGTCACACAAGGTCTGTAACCATAAGGTTATGAGAACCACAGGGTTGTGAGATGAAGACTTTTATGAAAAACTAGTAAATCAGTTCCATGAGCTAACAAGCAGTGATTGAGAATTCACTTTTAGGACTTGATATGCTCTTTTTCATTTAATCCCAAAGACAACCTGTGAAGTAGATTGTATTTTAATCATTTTACAGATGTGGAACTGAAGCTCAGGAACCTTAAGCTGCATGGCCATCAAGAGGTGGAGCTTGGGTTTAAACCCAGATAGGTCTGACTCCAAAGCCTGTCAGCTTTTCTGCTACACCATCAGTCTGACTGGAATGAAGTCATCGCATGGGGAGCTGATTTGGAACCCAAGGTCAGGAACATTTGTAGAGCACCTTTAAAGAAAACAACATGCAGGCGCCATCTTGTAGGTAAAGGGGAGATGCCGAAGGAGACTGGACTGTGGTGGCTCTGTGCTAAAGAGAGTGGTAACCTAGTGGTTCGTGGCGGAGGTGGTACTGATACTTAGGGAAGAACCAGGCAAATCTTGGGACCCTGTCTTCTCTTTATGACTAACTCAAGGGTGCGAAGGACTCTTTCCTCACAAGATAAATGTGTGTTTTATACGATTAAGCTACAAAGTAATTAATAAACATAGCCACAATGTGCAGCAAATAAAAAGAAAGCAAAAGAGCCAAAGGAGGAGAGACTACAGACCAAGTACTGTCCCTTCTGACACAGCCGGTGCTGACATGCACCTCTGTGAACAAAGAGCATGTGTTCCAGTGACATGCTTCTTTGTCAGGGGCTTCACTGCCAGAGGCATAAATAACACAGGCAGAACAGGGTGTGTCTCACTGCCCTGCCAACATCTTCCACTGGACTGTCAGTCCACAGGCTTGAAGGGGCTGTTGTTGTTGCAGTGCCCTGGTTTTGACTACTGCTGTACTTAACATCATTCTGAGTATGCATCTGGGTGTGAGAAAGAAATAGAACATATAATTGTATCTAATTCACAGTTATTATGTTTATGGATTTATGGATTTGAAAGAGGGCCAGAAAGGAATAAGGAAACATGAAAACAACTTATTAGTTTGTCAGGGTGTCTGAACTATGGGTGAATCTCTTTTTACTTCCATTGATATTAATGTCAGCCTAATAAATAATAAAAATATCAAATGATGCCTGGTTTTGGCACCCCTTTGAGTTTTAAAACTGCCTGTTAATCAGAATGTGTAATTTCAATAAACTCCAAATTGTTTAAGAACACTCTAAGCTAGTTTGTAACTCCTTGGATCTCCTCTCTACCCTACTGCCTCAGCACCAGTAGGTCATTCATTAAATTATTGGATGCCCCGAGCCTTCCACAAATTCTGTGGCTGGAAACAAACTTTAATGAATCTGAAGAAGAGAGCATTGGTTTAACTGGCTTTGAAACCAGGATGGCAGAATAGTACCCTTTCTCTTTAGTAAAGACAGTATATGAAGTAGATGCATAACATAGGATGCGGAAATCATTACTCTTTAAATACTAAATACTTCCATCCTTCCCCTTCTCTCCCATCCACATATGCAAGCATTGGTAACTCTGCCCTCTGAGTTTCTACAGTATGCTGTGTGTAGCTGTTATAGCAGTTAGGCACCACGTGGGAGTTGTTGAAGGATCTAAAATTTCAACTAGACTATGAGCTCATACAAATATTTCTGGATGATATAAATGGAGAGTAGGAGCCTGGAGCCATCTTTAGAACATAGGTGCTCTGAAAATGTGTTCGGTTGAAAATAACGTTGCATACAGTCAAGAGTACTATCTAGGCAGCTGAGATTGTTGAGACAAGAGGGGAGGCAAATAGATGAAAGTGGGTTAAGGAATGAGATCCTATAAGCCTCCAGATGGTAAAAACAGAGGAGGGGAGTATCAGGTGGGTAGGCAGCTGTAGGTCCTGTAAGGGGCCCTTGCCAAAAGAACCAGATTCCTTTCTGCTCTGAAACAGCTGTAGGTGCTTGGCCTTCCTGGGGCAGCAAGGAAGCACTATGTCTACCAAAAGTTAGGCTTAATGTTTATTAAGCACCATCCTTATGCCAAGTACTGTGCTTGGGACTTTCGTATATATTGCATTTCAGTTAATCCTGCCAACAGCTCACTGGGACAAGACTGTAATCCCCTTTTATTGTTTAGGAAACAGACTTGGAGAAGCCAAGTGAACTCACAAGGCTAGTAAGAATCTGGATTTCTCTGTCATTAAGGCCTTACTATAATTCATTCTCATTACTTTGATCCCCTAGTACTCACAGCTGCTTCTGAAAAACCGTTTTTGTTTCCTTTGCTTTAAGAAGATTTATATGCTCATTGTGGGGGGAGGAGACACAGAAAAATAAATTTTAAATTTAAATTCCTACCATTGAGATACACCCACCATTAAGGTATATACCCTTGTAGCTTTTTTCCTTTATTATACATATTTTTTAAAAAATATTGGAATCAGATTGAAGATTTTTTTGAAACTTGTTTTTTCCACCTACCATTACAATAAGTAACAATTCAATAAATGTGAGTATTAACTTTGCTCAATGTTTTTCCCTTTTTAGAGAAGGAATCCCGTGATGTGGAGTCTTATTCCATCATTTACTGGCTGTGTACTTTTGGACAAACCATATACCTGTCTAAGGCTCAGGCTGCTCATTTCAGGACTGTTGTGAGGGTTAGCCATGATCATGAGGATGAAGCTCCTACCTGGCACAGTGCCTGGCACTCTCCTCTGTACACCTGCTTAGTCACTGCAAGCCCCAGTCTCTTCCTTACCCTAAGCAGAGGCCCAGAGCTTTCTGATCTCCTCAGGGGCTGTAGAAGTTTTGATGTGGCCATCAGTCCTCCACCTCTGCTCCATGTCCTTCTCTTCATCTAGTTACCCTGCCTCTTTGATTGAGGAAAGGGCTTACCCCAAACCAATATAAGTTTTGATTCTCAAAATGGGTCGATTCATTTTTCTGTTACACACAGTCATTGGTCTCTCTTCAGGAACTGGAAATATGCTCCTGAGCTAGACCAGAAAATATCTTAGTGGCCCCACAGTGTTGGGTATGCATCTCCTCCATAATTAGCCAGCATCCCTACCATCTGGACTCTCTCTTACCTCAAAGGGATTTTCTTTTTCCACACAGAACTAAGACCGATCCAAGAGTCCTGCTCCTGCTGACTGAACTTTCCCATCTGTTCTGAAACTAACTTTGCCAGCTCTGTTCTGGCCACGGGCCCCTTCATGGCTATGCAAGGTAGTCTTCCCTCATTCTAGACTCTGACATTCCTGAGGTGGCTTATGTGCTCCCTAATTTGCTGCTAATCTCTTATATTGGTAAAGGTCAAAAGTCCCAAATGCCCTCACACTTTACTTCTTGAAAATCAGGGTAGGAATGCCCTTCTAGTTGCTAGAAGAGATGCTGCCCGATTCACAAATCACTTAATAAAGCCAATTAGATCATTTAAAAAAGAAGGAAGAAAGGGAAGCAAGGCAGCCAGTTTTCTGGTTTCTTTTTATGTTTATATATATACTATAGAAAACTTGGAAACTATACTTAACAAAGAGAAGAGAATAAAAATCTCAGTTCAGGGCTAAGCATGCACTTATCACCTTTGGTGACTACTCCTCCAGTCTTTTCTCTACACCCATATGGCACTTTCTCAAGTCTCAGATTGCCAGAAGCATCACCTCATTAATAACAACATTTCAGGGAGACAATGAGGGGGGGAACCCAGTACATTAAATATTCATATTGAATATAGAGACATCCTTATTTCAGAAATAGTAGGTAGTAACAAAAAAACCAAACAAACAAAAACAACAACAGCAACAACAAAACCTAACATAGTACCTAGGAAATACTGTATATATGACATTTAAAAATTTTTTCAAAAGTGGGATGATGCAGTAACCAGCTTTTTTCACTTAACAATATATTACGTTTTCATGCCATTGAATAGTCTATAATATATATTCCTTGAGGACATTTTTCTACAAAACAAAAATAGCTTTTCTTTTTCTGAATATAAAGATAATACATATTCATCTAGCAAATTCATGCAATGCAAAACAATATAGAGAAGAGAATAAAAGCCAGCCAAAATCTCATTACCTAGCAGCAACCACTGTTAACATTTTTGTAACTATTTTCTGAGCTATCTCAATGAATGTAGATGCATATATAAAATATGTAATATTATATAAATGGAATCAATATAAATGGTGCTTCGTAACATGCTTTTATTTTTCACTTAGCAGTAAGTCACAGGGATTACCCTAATATAAGTCTACTTCATTTTTTAAAGTCTGCTTTACATTTCACTGTATGGATGAAGCATAATTTATTCGCCTGGTCTCCTACCAATAGACATTTAGGTTACTTCCAGTTGTTTACCATTATACATAACATCTTTGGACGATTAGCTCCTAGAAATAAATTCATAGAATAATTCCTGATTCAAATTATAAATATTTTAAATTTGGGTATGCATGGCAAATTGCACTTCAGAGGCTGTACTTCGTTTATACTCCCATTAACAGTATGTAAGACTTCACCCTTGCCTAAATTACTTCTTATCTTTAAAACATTTTTGTCGATCTATTTTCAACTAATGTCAAAGTTGAAAACCTAAGAGTGCCAGGACACTTCAATGTGAAAGGAACAGTCTTTTAAACAGATGGGCTGGGACCATTATGTGTCCACATGCAAAGGAATAAAGTTGAACCTCTACCTTACACCATATACAAAAACTAACTCAAAATGGATCATAGACTCACAGGAGCTAAAAACAAACATAGACTCAGAAAAAAACACAGGAGTAAATCTTCATGGCTTTGGATTAGGCAAAGCTTTCTTATATGTGACACCAAAAGCGTAACATACCAGAGAAAAAAGAAAATTGATTTAATAAAAATTACAAACCTTTGTGCTTCAAATGACACCATCAAGAAAGTGAAAAGACAATGCATAGAATGAGTGAGAATATTTGCAAATCATATATCTAATAAGGGACTTGTATTCTGAATATAAAAGAATTATTAGAACTCAACAACAAAAAGGCAAGTAATCAGATTAAAAATGGGCAGAGAACTTGAATAGACATTTCTCCAAAGAAGATATACAAATGGCAGATAAGTACTTGAAAAGAATTGCTAAACATCATTAGGTATTAGGGAAATGCAAATCAAAACCACAATGACTTATCACTTCATACCCGCTAAATTGGCTGTAATAACAATGATGGACAACATGTGTTGGTGAGGATGTGGGAATACTGGAACCCTTATGCATTGCTGGTGGAAATGTAAAATGGTGCAGCTGCTTTGAAATACAGCCTGGCAGTCCCTTAGAAAGTTAAACATAGAACTAGCAATTCCACTCTGATATGTGTACTTGAGAGAATGAAAATATATGTTCATACAAAATCTGTACATGCATGTTTATAGCGGCCTTATTCATAGTAGCCGTAAGTTGGAACTTAAATGTTTATAAACTGGTAAATGAATAAACAAAATGTATATCCATTCAATGGAATTTTTTCAGCCATAAGAAGAAATGAGATACTGATACATGCTGCAATATGGTTGAATCTTAAAAATAATATGCTAAATGAAAGCCAGATATGAAGGCTACATACTATATGATCCATTTATGTGAAATGTCCAGAACAGGCAAATCTATAGAGTCAGAAGGCAAATTAGAGGTTGCTGGAGATTGCATGAAGGGGAGAATGGAAAGTGATTGCTAATGGATATGGGTTTTCTTTTTGGTGTGATGCAAATGTTCTGGAATTATATAGTGATGATTTGGTTGCACAACTTTGTGAATATACTAAAACCCACTGGATTGAATTGAATTGCATACTTAAAAGAAGGTTAAACAGAACTGCCATATGACCTAGCAGTTCCACTCCTGGGTATATACCCAAGAGAACTAAAAATGTAAATCCATGCAAACAGTTGTACAGGAATGTTTATAGCAACATTATTCATAGTAGCCCCAAAATGGAAATAACCCAAATGCCTATCAACTGACGAATGCTTCAACAAGATATGATATATCTGTGTGGTAGGCAGAATAATGTCTCTCCAAAGATGTCCACATCCTAATCTCTGGAATTTGTGAATAAGTTACCTTACACAGCAAAAGGGACTGTACAGATGTGGTTAAAGATTTTGAGATTATCCTGGATTATATAGGCCAAAGCAATCACAAAGGTCCTTCAAAGTTGAAGAGGGAGGCAGAAGATAAATGAGGGGGGGGCAATTTTACTGCAAAGGAGGAGGTCGGAGTCATGTGCCTTGAGAAGGGCTCTACCTACCAGTGCTAGCTTTGAACTAACTTTGAACTTGGAGGAAGGATGCCATAAGCCAAGGAGTGTCGATTGCCTCTGGAAGCTGGAAAAAGGAAGGAAACAGATTCTCCTGTGGAGCCTCCAAAAAGGAATACAGCTGTGTCAACATCCTGATGTTAGCCCAGTGATATTTATTTCAGATTTCTAACCTGCAGAACTGTAAGATAATAAATTTGTGTTGTTTTAAGCTACTAAATTTGTGGTAATTTGTTATGGCAGCAAATATATATCCATGTAGTAGAATATTATTTGGCCATAAACAGGAATGAAGTACTGATACATGCTACAACATAGATGAAACTTGAAAGTATTATGTGAAAGAAGCCAGACATGAAAGGCCACACAGTGTATGGTTCCATTTATGCAGAATGTCTAAAATAGATCCACAGAGACAGAAAGATCTGGTTGCCAAGGGCTGGGAGTAATGGGTGTGACTGCTAATGAGTATGGGGTTTCTTTTTGGAGTAACAGAAATGCTCTGGAATTTGATAGTGGTGATTGTTGCACAACTCTATGAATATACTAAAAACTACTGACTTCCACTTTAGAAGGGCGAGCTTTATGTTATATAAATTATATCTCAGTAAAACTAAATTTTAAAAAATCAGGCAAGTTGACAATGCTATCCCGTTCTTATTTTAATTTATATTTGTGTATATAACTAATGTGGCTGAATATTTTTTCAGGTATTTATAAGCTAGTCATACTTCTTTGTAAATTGTTGATATTTTAATATTATTAATAAGTGCTCTGTGTATATTAAGAATATTAATCCTTAGTCTGACATACATGTTCAAACTATTTTTCCCCATTTATTGTTTGCTTTTTCAATTTTGTTTATGGGATAGATACACACATACACTGGAGAGGGTGATGAAGAAAAATTTTTAATTTTTATTTAGGATAAAACTAATCTTTATGGTTATCGCTCTATGTCATACTTAGAAAGGCTTTCCCCACCCCAAGAGTATATCAATATTCACCTATATTTTCCTCTGGTATTTCTGGTTTCATTTTTATGTGAAATCTTTCACATACATAGGATAACATTTTGATGTATGGTTTGAGGAAAAGGTCTAATTTTCTTTGTTTTTAATGGTTAGCTAGTCATCTCAATACCTGTCTTTCTCCAAGGAACATGAAATGTGACCTAAATTCTTACATATCCTTAAGTCTATTTCTGGACCTCCTTCTCTGTTCATTTTATTTATTCGTCTATACCCTTACCAGTACCTCTCTGGGAGAGTTTAGAAAATGGAGCCAGTGAATAAATGGCAGCAGACCGGAAGTTTACTCTCTGGATAAATAGGCTCAGGAGTCATGCTGGACTGAGGGACACCTGGCCCAGATGAGGGCGCATCTCCATTAACCATGCAGAAGTGGAGAACATACCTTTCGAAATGCCCAGTGCCACCACTAGTGCTCTGCTGTCCCCGTATAGCTCCCTTAACACTTCTTCTCTCTCCCCCAAATAATATCCTGTCAGTTTACGTGTTGAATGATATCAGAAGAATTTCTCATTAGTCATGGTGGATTTAACTTACATTCTTATCTTCACACCCTCTCAAACCCTTAAAAGGATTTAAAAATAAAGTTGAGGAAATTTTTCCAGACAGTAGAACAAAAAAATATACTACAGGTAAAGGAAAAATAAAATTCATGGAGCAGTCCTGGAGACCTGATATTTGATTAATTAGAGTTAAAGAGAACGAAGAGATAAAATGGAGAGAATAAAGTGGAAGTCTACATCCCAAACAGTGAGATAGGCCTCCAACTCCTCATTTCCCACTTAGTTCCAGAATGCTAACAGCCATTCTCCAAAATCAGGAAGGTTCTTTTCTGGGGAAAGTTACTGATTTAAGAAAGAATATCTATGAAAACTAAATCTGTTTTAGTTATAATATTTTTAATTTTGAAGGGCTCTTGTTCTTTATAACTGCTCATTTTTCATAGCATCTTGTTTTTATTTCGTTGATGTACCATCTCTTATCTTTGAAAAGATAAAATTTTATTCTGATATCTGAATTATCTCTGTCTTCTCCAGGTTCCTTTTTACTAACTCAGATTTCCTTTTGTATTAGAGACTTTCCTGAGTATCTGATTATCCTTGAATATCCATTCATATTTATAAGAGAAGCACTATATAAGTAACTGGAAACTCTGTGTGCACTGGTCAGTCTCAGAGTCTAGCAGGTATCACTCCATGCTGATCAGGAAGCAAGCTTGCATTTCTGTTGTGAGACCCCCGAATGCCAGTATTTTCAGTACCTATAGTTTTAAAGGATGGAATTATCAAGAAATAGTACAACAGAATTCCTTTGGATTTCCAGATTAAAATGGGTGACCAAAGCACATTATAATGAAATTTCAGAAAACCAGAGATCCTAAAAGTGTCCTAAGAGAAGAAGAAAAACAAAAAACTCACAAAGGATCAAATATCAGAATGATGTGAGACTTCTCAATAAAACACAGGAAACTAAAGGCAGTGGAGCAATTGATGCCTTCAGAGGAAAAGGATCCTCCTCTTAGAACTTAACATGCAGCTAAGCTATCATTCAAGAATGAAAGTAAAATTAAAATATTTTCAGACATTCAAGATCTCAAAATATTAACCCTCCACACACCCTTTCTCAAGAAGCTGCTGGAGAATATATTCCCATGATGGAAGCTGTACAGCAGTCTCGGAGAACAACCCAGTACAGATGGAACAAGAGGACAGAGGGCTCCAGGAAGGATGATGGAAAATAAAAATAAAGATTACCACCCATGTAACCACACTGAGAGGTGCTTTTCCGACTATGATAGGCAGAGAAATGAAGACAAAAATAATTCTTAACTCCAGGAAAAATTAAAAGTACAAGAAATATAATTACAGTATGTTATATGGCTCAACTAAACATTATGTAGTCACATAACATAGCTAACCAATACTGAAAGGAGGGAAAGTCACAGCTGTGTGAGAGCGAGGGTGTAAGAGAGCCAAATTATTATTTTTCACAGTAGGAAGTCAATAGTTTGTTAACAGTTAATGTCTAAAATTAATTTAAAAAATAATATAACCACATGACTTATATAAAAGAAAGCAAACACCAGAGGCAACAGCTAAAAGAATTATAATTGCTGTCTCTTATTCTCTGGAGTGGGAGAGGCAAGGCAAAAGACCCATGTGTTGGTAACAAGCTCTGTAGTACTATTTGGCATTTAGAACTCTGTCCATGTATTACTCTGAAACAAATGAAATTGAAGTTAAAAAGCGAGCAAGCTAGCAGAGGATGTGAATGCTGGGCAAGGGTGTTCTGACTGCCTCAGATATCTGTTCCCTAAGGGCTGGATGTCCACGGGGCGGCCCAGGACAGATGGTATGGGAGGGGCCAACAACTTTCCTACCTTTTCTCTTAAGCAGTCTGCTCATGTAATGAAAGTGGGTAGGACATGAGCTCAAAAATGGATCAGATTTTCTTAATCTAACTGCAACATGCACCTTAAAAGAGTAAAGGTGTTGCTGAGACTCTGCCATTACATTTTTGTCAGATTTCGCATGGTGTTGGGAGATTCCTAATGTCCCTTCTTCACATATGTTTTTAGTGAGAAGTTTGGAGATGGCAGGGGGCTACTAGGAAGCCCCTGTTTTTCTGAGCAGGTTTCTCTCTCTCTCTCTCTCTCTCTCTCTCTCTCTCTCTCTCTCTCTCTCTCTCTCTCTCTCTCTCTCAGACGGAGGAATAATTACATACAGTAAAATGCACAGATGATAAGCATACAGTTGGTGGGTTTTGACAAAGTCGTATACCTGTGTAACCAACATCCCAATCGAGATAGAAAGCACTACTATCACATGCCCCTTTTGCTCTTCCAATGCCCCATCAGAGGCAAACCCTATTTTCATTATATCCCCAAGAGATGATTTTGCCCATTCTTGAACTTCATATGAATTAAATCATACTACACATATGCTCTTGTGTCTGACTTCACTCAATATTTTTAGGATTTATCTAGGTTGTTGGCTGCATCGGTAGCTCATTTCTTTTTATAGATAAGTAGTATTCCAGAGTGTGACTGTACTGCAATTTATTCATGCATTTTCTGAACAAGTGTCTTCTTTCTGGTGACCAGCTTTGTTTTTGATCTGGAGCTTGTCTTCTTTGTGTGATTCTTTTTACTAACACACTAATGGGGTTGTTTCTACTACGTGAAGTTGAAGGATAAAAACTCAGCTTTTTTAAAGGATCAGCATAATTTACACGTATGCTATAAATGGAAACTGGATGCAGTACATGATCAGTTAGGTTACAACTATTTCTGTACCAGGAGACTAATTAAAAGCTTGTGATAATAACCCACATGTGAGGTAACTGAAGTCTAGACTAAGTGCCTGTTGTGAGAAGAGAAAGGGAGGGACAGACAGGATAAACATTTCACAGGAAGACTTGACAGGGCTTTGTGACAGATTAGATGTATGGGATGAAGGAGCAGTGACTCAACAGAAGGACATCTGCTTGTTGAGTCTCTTCCCATTACAGCTTGGGCCAATCAGTCCCTCTGTGCCCTGTAAGGGAATTTAAAGAGCCCTGGTTCAGTGGCTCAGTCTGCCTTCCAGGCCCATGCATCTTTCATCCTGTTCCTGGTAGTTATCTCTCACCGCACTCTGGGGAGCTTTTTAAAGGTGTAGTGACAGTGGGAAAGAACACTGAATTTGGTCTTGGTTAGTTTTTCATTCTCTCACTCACTGAGGCTCCCTAAGTCTCAATTTCCTCATAGGTAAAATGAGGATGAATAAATATACCCACCCTATGAGATCATTTTGAGGATCAGAGGAACAGACTTCAAATTTTTTGTAACGGTTCACAAGAGACTAATAAAATTATTCACCTGGAGGAGAGGGTAAATAGAACAGGGGAAGAAGTGGGCACGAAACTTTGTGTAGGCTTTTTAAAAAAATTATGTGAACATATTCCCTTTTCAAAACAGAGACAAAAACAAAAACAAAACCTTGAACAGAATTTTGAAAAACTATATAAACAGGCATTCTAGGCGCTGAAAGAGAATGAGAACCAGAGACTGGCTACCTCCTACCTATGAAAATATTTAAGTCCATTAACCCAGAAGTCCTGTCACTCTGGGATAGCTGGACAATAGGGAATTGTATCAGCTTAATGACCAAAAAAGAAAAAAAAAAATTCTGCTTGGGTTGCAGTAAGAACTCTGAGAGTAAAGAGTAAAGAGAGTTAGATCCTGGTACTGGCTTTACTGTGTAATTTGGGTGGGTTCCTTCCCCTCTCTGTTTCTTCTATTAAATGAAAGAGCAAAACTCTGTGATCTTTGAGGTGATTCCAGCTCTGACATGCTAGAATATAATGCTAATTTCTAAGCGACAAAGGTTATCGTGATGTCATATCTATAAAGGATTCGTTGGTGGCATTTTTCTATCTGAGACAAGAGCAGGGTTATGAATATCATAGTTATATTTTCACCTTTTATTTCCTTTAATACTGAAGTAAATATCCAAAAGTGGCGAATCAAATGGAGTATGTATTCCAGGAAAAGGAAACTGAGTTGTGTTTCAGTAGTGCTATTGGTGCAATCCCAAGCTGACCACCACAATGCTGTTTGCTACTGATATCAGGGTAAGAGTATATCAGTGATAGTTTATGAATATATGGCACTTCATATGGCTATCAACGAATAGGACCTCAAAGATCAAATAGTTTAATTTTAACAAGACCCAAAAATGAACTTTGGTGCCAGGGAACTCACCTCCTTCTGAGGTGCTTCATTCCGTTTTTTATATTGTTCAAATCATTAGGAAACTGTTCCTTAGGTTGAGCTGAAATCTTGTTGCAAATTGCTGAAATGTGAGCCAGTATTAGACCACGTCTTGTTGGCTCTTCATCGCATTTAAAAATACCTCAATTAGTTTCCAACATTAAAACATCATGAGATTTTTTTACATAAACTATTTCTGGTTTCTCTTGAAAGATCAAAAGATCTGTGTGGTTGCCTTCCCAATATCATTCTCCTCCTCCTACTCCTCCTCCTCTTCTTCCTCCTCCTCCTTTTTAATAACAATTCAAAATTTTGTTCTGGTCCTCATGCTCCCTGGCTCAACCTATATGCATTGGGAGAGGTTAATCTCACCTCTGGTTCTAGGACAGGGAGTGCAAACTAGTCCAAGTTCATCAGCATAATCCCACCTCTTGTCACTTTTATTAATTCAGAAATAAGCACCATCTTAGAGATTGGGTTCCCTGGAAACAGAATCCAAGATAGAGAGTTCCATACAGAAGGTTTACTGAGGAATGCTTTTGGGACATTCACCTATGGGGACGTGAAGAAGACAGGGTGGGTGGGCATGGAGAGAAGCTACCATCACAATAGTTGCAATGAAGTCGTTACAGCCAAGGCCTCAGCTGATCCCACCAGGAACTCAAGAATGGGGGTGGCCCTTCAGAGTTGCCCCAAATTAAAGGGGCCTGGGTGTTTTTATTCTCATATCAGTCTGTGCTTCAGGCTGTGCCTTGGAAAGAGGTGAAAACCCTTAGGGGAAGTGGTTTCCTGAGGCTGAGAGCAAGAATATTCCCAGCAGCTGAGGGATAGGTGTGTCCCTCTGGAGAGAGGATCTGAGAAGAGCCCCGCAGTAGCCACTACAGGCACATGACTCAGTCTAGATTAACAGAGGTTTGTGAAGGCCTTCTGAAAAGGAGGCTTCTGGAAGTGTCATTTATCTTTCCAGGTATGGATGAGGAGCTCCAGCCTTTGGGGGCAGCTATTTACATCAAAGTCAGCTTTGATGACATTGGTGTTCTGGTGAATCAAACCAAATTTGAAGCTTGAATTACTCTGGGCTTTTAGTGTGCACTTCATTGTTATAAGTCAGTTTTTCAGTTGTGTTTTATTTACTTACAAATGAACATACTTTGACACACTCTGCCAATGTGGAGCTGCGTTTTCTGGCCATAATCTGCTGAGTAGCAGCTGCCTTCCTTTTAGATGGGTCACTTGGTTTCCCTTTTACTAGCACCCACTCAGCTTTTAGGAGTGGTAGCAGAGAGCTAAATCCTAATCTTCTAATAGTAGGAAGCATTTACGTAATGTCTAAAATGGAAAAATCAAGAAATAGCAGCAAAAGCATGTGTTTGTAAACATGGAGGTAAACATCAGAAGAAATAGCTAAAAGATTTGGCAGTAGTTGCCTCTGGGGAGATCTATCAGGGTGGGATCGGACATGAGACCACAGCTGGGTCTTGTGGGAAGCCTTGCAGTGCACTTTGATTTGCAGTTCAGTGTATTCTCACTGAGAATGCAAGAATGCATACTCTGGGGCATCTTGCACTGTGCTCTGTGACTCTCCCAATCCATAGTTCTCCTGCTGTCTTCTGGCAGGGGGTTTCCTAAGTGCTGGCTAAATAATCATCTTAAGCTACCCTTTCTTTCCTGATTAACTTATTCACTCTCTCTGCAACTGGGAGACTCCTTTCCCTACTCTTGATCTCTCCCTTTAAGCTCCAGATCCATATTTCTCCCACAGGATCACCTTGGAACTCCCCTAACTTATCTCTCGCTCGCGTGAGGAAATGACCAAGTTCCTCACAGCTCTGACATTCTATGTGATCTAAAAAAGAGATGGAAACATTTAACAAGTCATAAGAATGGATCTCTTTCATTTATATAATATTATTAGCCATTTTTTCTCTTTCCTCAGAATAGACATTTATTGGGCACCAACCATGTGCCACGTTTGATACCAGATGCTATCACATGGTTTTGCTGTTTTAACATCTCTTCTTGTCCTAAAGTTTTTGTTTCCTCAGTTTAAGCATCTATAAAATGTATATAAAGTTATAAAGATTAAATGAGTCAATGTTGATATAGCCTTTTAAAAAGTACTTAACAGATGTATCATAAGTGAATATCTTCTCACATTCAGTCAGCTGTCTTTTTGTTTTGTTGATGGTTTCCTTTGCTGAACAAAAACATTTTAGTTTGATGTCATCCCATTTGTTTATTTTTTCTTTTGTTTTCCTTGCTCAAGGAGATATATCCAAAAAGAAATTACTGTTAGCACTATCAGAGAGTTTGCTGCCTGTTTTCTTCTAGAAGTTTTATGGTTTTGGGTCTTACATTTAAGTCTTTAGTCCATTTTGAGTCTATTTTTGTATACGATATAAGAAGGTGGTCCAGTTTCTTTTTCTTTTTCTTTTTGCATGTATCTGTCCAATTTTCCAAGCACCGTTTGTTGAAGAGACTTTCTTTACCCCATTGTATGTATATTCTTGCCTCCTTTGTCATATAGTAAGTGAGCCTATAGATGTGAATTTCTTTCTGGACTCTCTATTCTGTTCCATTGATCAATGTATCTGTTTTTATGCCAGTACCATGCTGTTTTGATTACTGTAAACTTGTAATATAGTTTGATATCAGGTAGTGTGATACCTCTAATTTCATTCTTCTTTCTCAAGATTGCCATGGCTATTCAGAATCTTCTATGGTACTGTATAAATTTTAAAATTATTTGTTCTAGCTCTTCGATAAATGCCATTGACATTTTGATAGGGATTGCATAGAATCTATAGATTGCTTTGGCTAGTATGGCCCTTCTTAATGATGTTGATTCTTCCTACCCACGAGCATGGTACATGCTTCCATTTATTTGTACCTTCTTCGATTTCTTTTTTCAATGACATAATTGTCTGAGAACAGGTCTTTTACCTCCTTGGTTAATTTGATTCCCAGGATACATCTGATAAGAGGTTAATATCCAAAATATATATATAAAAAAAACTCATACAACTCAACAATAAAAAAATAAACAATCCAATTTAAAAATGTGAAGAACACCTGGACAAATATTTCTCCAAAGAAGAAATACAGATGGCCAATAGACATATGAAAAGATGGTCAAGGTCATTAATCCTCAGAGAAATGCAAATTAAAACCACAGTGAGATATCACCTCATACCTGTCAGAATGGTTATCATCAATAAATCAAAGAACAAGTGTTGGAGAGGATGTGGAGAACAGGGAACTCTCATATACTGTTGGTAGAATTGCAAATTGGTACAATCGCTATGGAAAACAATCAAAAAATTAAAAATGGATATACCTTTTGACCCTGCAAGTGCACTTCTGGGTACTTATCCAAAGAAAACCAAAACAATAATTCATAAAGATCTATGTACCCTATCTATGTTCATGGCAGCACAATTTATAATAGCCAAGATGTGGAAGCAACCTAAATGACCATCAAAAGACGATTGGATAAAGAAGTTATGGTTCATATATACAATGGAATATTACTCAACCATTAAAAAATGGAATCCTACCATTTTGCAACAACATGAATGGACCTTGAGGTTATTATGCTGAGTGAAATAAGTCAGACAGAGAAAGATAAATACTGTATGGTTTCACGTACATGTGGAATCTAAGGAACAAAAAGAACAAACTAATCAAAAACAGACTCATAAATACAGAGGACAATCTGGTGCTGGCCAGTGGGGAGAGGGGTTGGGGCACTGGGAGAATGGCATGAAGGGTTAAAGAAGTACAAAGTAGTAATCGATAGACATAGACGGTCACAGGGATGGGGAGCATGGCATAGGGAATGGAGTTAGCATTAATGCATTGGCTATGTGGAGGGTCAGGGGAGAGAAAGAGCAATCCGAGGTATCGTTTTACGAACTATATAATGTCTAAGCAATGTACTGTATACTTGAAACTCATGATGAAATTAAAATTTTTAAAAGTACTTAACATGAAATTATCAATTAGCACAGCATTTGGATTGTGTATGTCTGTGCTTACTGGGCTTCAGGGGTAATAAGAAAATACTCCTTAAGAGTAATCTTTTAGGAAAGACAGACACATTAACAAAAAGTGATATTGTGACTGTGATACAATATGATAAGATCTTATACCAGGGATATGATCTAAAGAATATGACCAAAGAAGCCATATTGGGGTAAGGGACAATTCTTCCTGGAGTAGGGTTGGGGTGGATGGAGGCCCAGGAAGATTTCACCAGGAGAGTATCATTTTAGATGGGCTTTGAAGAACAAGTAATAGCTTTCCAGGTTGGCGGAAAGGATGTTTCAGGTATAGAAACTAGCATTAGGCAAAGTCCAAAGAAGTTGTTTTAAAGGGCCTAGCATGTTGGGGGAATAAGGAAAATGTTTTATTATTTTAAGAATTGTAGCTATTGAAAGATGTGGCAAAGAGAACTTCCAGGAAAACCCCCAAGCAGCTTTAATTCTGTCTGGGAAGAACCTCTCATGCAGTATAACCCTTACTTTTTAATTTTTTATCATTTTTTTTATTGTGGTAAAATTAACGTAACATAAAATTTACCATTTTAACTATTTTAAAGTATACACTTCAGTGGCATTTCACACATTTACAATGTTGTGCAACTACCACCACTACCTAGTTCCAGAACATGGTCATCCTGAAAGGAAACCCCATACCCGTTAAGCAGTCACTCCCTATTCTGCGCTCGCTTCCCCACCCCCACCCCCCAGTCCCTGACAACTACATATCTGCTTTCTGTCTCACAGACTTGCCTATTCTGGACATTTCATGTAAATTGAATCATATGCTATGTAGTCTTTCAATGCTGTTAAAAAGACAAATGACATCTTAATATTATTATGAAAATAATTTTGATCTTATAGACCCCCTGAAAGAGTATCAGGATCCCTGCGAGGTCTGCAGACCAGACTTTCACAACTGCTGGTCTAGGTTGTCCAAGGTGTAGGGCATCGGCTCCCCATTACGGCTTCTATTCCAGCACAAGATGATGATCATGTCCCTGTGTCCAACCTGAGGTCTCTCCATCTCAGCATCGTATTTCCTGTGAAAACTGTTAGCCATTTTCGGCAAAATTAAGATTAATACAGCAATGGATTCATACTGAAACTTCTCAAAGGAACCAGACAATCAAATGGGGTCATATTTAATTTGTTAGTAATAAATCTGAATGTGGTAAAACAACAACAACTGTACCACAAACTTACTTCCAATAAAATTCTGATCACTTCCTGCCACTATCATTACATTACATAATATAATCACAGTAATTACCATTTACCTGTGATGAGAGCTGTCATGTACTTTTGAACATCAAGCAGCATCCATGCCATGAATTATTAGCCCCTTTCTCCTCTAATGATCCCAGCTTATTTTATTCTTCAAGTGTTCTTCTCAAAGTAATTAGCACACTTATTATCCAGCATATTCAAATGTTAATGTGCATGCTGTACTGGCGCTATTATGAGACCCATTTTGCTCAGGAGCTAAAATTATGTTGCCATTCTGCTTGGTGCTAGAGGTTCTGTGCTTGAAACCTGTTTCCCACATGCAAGGAGCCAAGGTTATTTAATTAGAATGCTGAGCTAGAATGAAAAGAGTCTGACACTTAATATAGAACCTGTAAGCTAAATGGGTTCAGCAAGTATATAGGCCTACATATTTTGAATTAACTATCCATCACTGTGGAGACAATCAATATTTGAGCAGACTGGCTTTGGGGCATGTTTAACATCATTACTCCAGGGTCTCTACTAAACTCTGCCTCTATAGCTTAAACTGCCAAAAATCACAGTTCTGACAATTGGAAACATTTTCTTCATACTGAGCTGAAATCTGCTTGAATTTTCACTCATTTGTTTTTGCTCTGCTCTCTGGACTGGAACGTGACTGCTCTCTGCTCTGTGACTACCCTTCAAAGACCCTGTCCCACGGTCTGCTCTTCTAAGGCCCAATTGTCCCAGATCCTATATGACAGGTTACCAGTCCCTTTACCACTGTGGTCACTCAGTTTTTCAATGTCCCCCACCACCACCTTTAAAAAAAAAATGAGGTGCTCAGATCCTGAAACGACAATCCAGGTGTGGTCTGATCAATGTGAATATGAACACTCTTGTTGGATATAATTCTATTAGTGCTTTCCAAGAGAATATTACCTTTCTGTTATCTGGCACTGATTTCATAATCAGATAAAACCATCACATCTTCTAAAGTATATATTGGTACTTAGGCAATTAGCCATTTAGACTCAATTTTAGGATCCAAGATTTATCATCATTATATTTCATCATTTTAAATTTAGCTCAATGCTTTGGCCTGCCGAGAGCCTTTTTATATCCGGAATCGATCCTTTCCATCCACAAATGTTATCAATCTATCAATATTACTATCTTTATGCAAATCAAAGTTAAAAAACACCAGAAAGAAAAGGCCGCAGGATGGAGCCCTTCACCTTCTACCAGAGACCTCAAATCAAAGTATTCATTCAACCATCCCCTCCTACTTCCAATACACACACCTCCATCTCAACTGTTCCATCCTCGAACTCAAGTTGTCAGGGTGGGAAGATATCAATGAATATTCCAGGTTACTAACTGGCTGGTTAAAATGGCCTGGAAAAGAAACCGAGGAAAAGAGAAGGGGGAGTACGTAAGATCTTGTGAAGGGCCAAGTGTGGTGGGACAGGGTTCTGTGAAGCTGCTTCGCCTAGACCCGCAGACCAGCACGAGTTGGGGCTATATTAAGGCTGAGTCAAATGGAAGACAGTCAAGGGTTCTGCTGTGATGAGAGAGAGGAAATCAATAACCAGGAAGCAGAACCAATATTGGAAGATAGCCAATTAGTACATCAAACTGGAGCGACTAGGCAGAAAAGAACAGAGACAGGCAAGGGTCATAAGGAGAATGAAGCAAAGAATAAGCATGTGAAACAGAATCTGGGCATGCTAAGTGGGCTCCCAAGTTCCGCTGTCCAATACGGTAGTCACTAGCTACCGGTGGCTATTTAAATTTAATAAAAATTAAGTAAAATATTCAGTGCCTCAGTCACATTAGTCATATTTCAAGTGTACACTAGCTGTATATGACTAGTCGCTACCATATTGGATAGTCCAGAAGAACATTTCCATCATTTCAGAAAGTTCTATTGGACAGTTTTGCTCTAGAGAATTCCAAGTGTACTTCTAGAAAAGGGCCAAATCATGTAGGGTTATCATTTTAACATACTTAGTTTTCCTTTGCTTTCCTTCAAGACCCAGCTCAAATATCAATTCTTCTGGGAATTTGCCCCATGGTTGGTCTATAATCATATTCTATAGGCAGCAGAGCATTCTGGGCTATACAGGTGTTAGTGATAATGCATGGATCTAGGGAGAACTTAGTATGGAGATCCTAGCACTGCTATTTGTTATTCCTTACTGAAAATGTGACCTTTTTCTATCTGGGGAAGGCATCCTTTGTGACAAAGCAATTAGCTTTGGGATTAAAACATATGGGGTGGGAGGGAAGAAGGTAGAAGACACTGGCCCAATCAGCCATAGTGGCGGAATCCACCTTTATAGCTGTAAAAAATAATTTGTAGTAAAAGCTTTGGACAGCCTGTCCACAAACATTCATAGGCTATCTTGGCCAGGCAGTCAAGAAGTAGAAGTCAAGGTCTGATTTGCCTGATGCTAGCTGTAAAAAATAATTTGTAGTAAAAGCTTTGGACAGCCTGTCCACAAACATTCATAGGCTATCTTGGCCAGGCAGTCAAGAAGTAGAAGTCAAGGTCTGATTTGCCTGATGCAAGATATCTTGTTATCTAACCTGTGTAACCTCACTAAAGTTTTTAGTCTGCCTCTTTCTCTTTTAATTTCCTGTGCTAGAAGCTTTTACAATTTCTCATAAAAATCTATGAATTCTACCTTTTAAATCTCTCTAGAATCTGTCCCTTCCTTCAGTACCCTCAGTTAATTTGTCTTTTCTCCTTTCCTACCCAGCCCACACACCACCACCTAAATGTTCTAAGAACCTTGCCTGATCATGACATTCTCCTCCCTAAAACCCTTCAATAGTGCCTCATGACATTATAAAAGGCTACTCCTTGGGACCCCAACTACCTTTCTGGTTTCAGGTCTTTCCACTCCTTGATGTGGAGCACATGCTCCAGCCTCCCTGTTACCCAGAACCAAGATGCCCTCTCGCATCTCTGTGCTTGCAGCTCCGCCTGCCTGAAATGCCTGCCCCGCCTTTTTTTCCCCTGGGGGATTTCTACACCTTGTTAAGGTTCTTTTTAAATCTCATCTCTGAGAAGCCCATCCTGAGCTCTCAGACAGATTTAAGTGATCCTTCAGCTATGCCCAAACACCGTGCAGGCTTTGGTTATAACACATCCTGTGTATAACACTCATGGGTCTGTTTCTCCCACTAGACTGTGAGGTCTCAAGGGCAGGCAGC
Source organism: Rousettus aegyptiacus (assembly GCF_014176215.1). Lineage (NCBI taxonomy): Eukaryota > Metazoa > Chordata > Mammalia > Chiroptera > Pteropodidae > Rousettus > Rousettus aegyptiacus. The sequence continues at coordinate 27,673,126 of NW_023416306.1, forward strand.
ACATCTGACTCATCTCTTACCCCCAGTTGCAAGAACAAGACCTGACTCATAACGAACACTTGCTAAATGCCCATTAGAATGAACAACAATCTGTGCCGTTATGAGGTTCTACTGTGACCAAAAACGAAGACTATGAGGATACTTTGTGTGGTGTGCTGCTGCCGTGCTCCTTGGGGTTCACTCACACTGACAGAGAGGCCTATGGACAAGTGGCCCTGATAGTTGACGATGTGGGGAAAACAAGAGGCCTGCAGCTGTTTCCACTGTAAGCTCCACTGCACACTGGTCATTCCCACAACAGATGCTACAACAGGCACAAGCCTATTTCGTGTGTGTGTGTGTGTGTGTGTGTGTGTGTGTGTGTGTGTGTGAGAGAGAGAGAGAGAGAGAGAGAGAGAGAGAGAGAGAGAGAGAGAGAGAGAGAGAGAGAGAGAGAGAAACACAGGACCCCTTGCAGAATGTTGTTGTAGAGACACATCTGTGAGTAACTCTATGAAGGCAGTTACGGACAAGAAGGAGAAACCTCTTAGTAGAATGGAGAGGGCTGAAGCATTGCTACTCGTATATAGCTGGTGAGAGAAGTCAAAAGCAACACTTTTTAAGTTTTAAAAAGTATACCATGCTTTATGGTTACCAAAATACTTCCATTTCTATCTTCTGTTATTCACCCCATGAGGTGGGCAAGACAGAGCTGGGGTTGTTATTTACAAAGAAGGAAACTAATATCTAGAGAGGTTTTAGGTGACTTGCCCAAGGTCACATTTTGAGCAAAGGCCCATAAAAATGAAACAACTTTTCCAGGGTCATGAAGTAATAAACAGACCTATAACATATGAGGGTTGCCTTAAAAATCTGCTGGTTTTTTTTTTTTAACAAAATGTTTAAAATCAGAAACATTTTCTAGTAAATTAAGTCTGTAGAGGGCTTTCAGGCAGCTCTTGGGAAATTTGACTAGATGACATTAACTATTTCTTCCAGCTATGAAATTTTATGAAATTTAGTGTTTACTATGTGTCAGGCTCATGTAACTCCATAAAGTACAATTATCAGCTTGCAAGTAATTTCCAAAATAAATAGCTCTTCTGCCCAGCCCAGCATCCGTCTGACTTACCGAGTCACCACCCATTACTTACTTATTCCATCACCTAGTCATCAATCTATTCTTTCCACTCCTTCTACTCCCTACGATGTGGCAACTCTATTACTTGATCAATTGTCCATTTCCTCTGTCAGAGATAACCAGGATTTAGAGCTAGAGCCATAATTTTTCTATAAGACTAGAAAGCAGAACTGTCATCATGTATTATTGAGATCTTAATTTAATTCCCATTAAAGCGGAATTAAATTGACTGGATAAGTTCACTCTATTCATCCCTCCTCAGAGGGATGACTAAAGCCAATTGGGTGCCATATTTGGAAGAGGGATGTGGAAATGGAGTTTTCTGTAGATCAGGGTAGGTATGTAATTTTCTGAAAAGGAAAGTCTGCCTTGGTTGGATGGACCAAATTATTTACATTTTGTCTGACAAGATTCTCCCCAGCCTCCTTGCATGAGAACAAAGTATTGCACACCCATCTGAACTGGGTGAAAACAGAAGCTAATAGCAGCTCTGTGGAAACAGATACCTTACCTATCTTCTGATTCAAGAACCCAGGCTCTATGCCCTGCACTACATACTCTTCAGGGTGATAGTTGCTCCTATTAATTAATGTTTCCTGAGAAGTGAAGTACTGTGTCCAATTTTAATGATAAAGTCTATATCAATAATAACATGTAACATTCTATTTTCGTTTTCATCAAGAAGTCCAAGGCCCTTCAGATAGAAGAATTATGGGTAATTCTGGGTGTTACTGGCAGTCTTCGAAGATGGCTAGTCTGTCTGGGTTTGTTTTAATTTCTCCCTTTATTACCGAGGGCATTCTGACACTTAAATGTTAGAATAAGATGTGCTTTTGCTGATGGGGAGGGGACTCATTACAAAGTGCTGGACCAGGCCTGCCACCCTCTTTTCTTTCGGCGGAGCATCAGACTTTCCTATGTGACTCCCACACAGGTGTCTATCGTGGCTGAGCCAGGCTGGCTTCCTTAAAAGCGGGATAAGAGTACTAACAATAAAGGGTGACAATACAGAACATAAAGAAGCACAAAGGAAGTCTTCATACTCACATTGAACTTACCCAGGATATATGCTGATAAAATCAGATCTGAGCGTATCCTGAGCTCCATCTGTTAAAGGTGCTCACAGTCGCTTAGCAGAATGCTGAACAAGAAAGACCTGGCAATACATTTTATGCCTGCTAAAATAATGACTTCCCTTCTCTCCCCAACTTGGCTAAAAATACAAAGTGTTACTAAAAAACAAACAAAACTCCCCACAAAACACAAAAATACCCTACCCCTCCAAAAAAAAAAAAAGCCTGTTTATTGAGCAGATTATGAGATTATGACAGAATATCAATTACTACATGTTTGGAATGCAAACATCCCCAGTGCTAACTCACTCAGAGGAGGAATTTGAGGGAGGGGGAACAGAGTGTCTGAGAATTAGGGAGCAAGGCAGGCCTCTGAGGGAAAGTACGGGAGCCAAAGCTCAAGACCTAGTTGTCAAGCGAGAATGGTGCAATTGCCACTGACGTCCACTTAGTGGCAGCAGTTCTAGCCAGAGGCGCCTCTACCTTGATTGGTTCAGGTGATGACTACTGAATGAACACCTTGTGCCAGGCTCTCTGGCAGGCGTTGCTGGCTGCACCATGTGGAAGGTTGCAATTCGTCAGCAGAGGTCCTTGGCGGGGGGGGGGGGGGGGGGGGGGCGGCGGGGGGGGGGGGCGGGGGGGGCGGGGACTGATCTAGGTTACTCTAACTCTAAACTCCAAGTCCAGGGCATAGAATCTGCTGGAAGCAGGGAGTTTAAGCTTCCAAACAAACGGAACTAAAGCATCATGTTAGATGCTAGTACATATTCTATGCCAGAGTAAGTAGCTAAAACTCCAAAGGATGAAGAAATAGCAAAAATGGGAGAGGCTAGTCTTCAACTAGAGGTGCTATTGAGAGTAGCTGATATGAATAATAATGTGTCTGTGGCAGGCCGAGGAGTGAGTTGGGTATTCGCTCTGCCCCTTTTGAATTGTAAACTACCCAGTAAAAGGGAAGTTTGGTTTTAGGATAGATTTGGTCATGATCTAGAAGTTCTGTGAAATGAAAATAACCCACTGATTAATTACTTATGACTGCATTTCCCAAGGTGTTAGGTATGAATTCCACTTGGGGAAGTGCAGATAATTGTAGATGAAACACCTTGTATTTTAATAGTTCGGTATTTATTTTAATGTGCCTTGGAAGTAATATAACTTGTTATACAACACACCTGTGATTTTACAGGTGATGATGTTGGTTTTCCATTTACAATGCTATTACAAATTTTCCATTTTAAATACTTTAAGTAAAAATAAATTTATTCAAAGAAAAATAAAAAGTAAATAATAATACAGAAGATGTCATTACAGGAATATGGAATATAAATAATTGGAAAGTTTGAGAAACTTTTGTTGAGCTAGGGGATGAAGTTGATTAATTTGTAGACAGAAGAGTTTGGAATATCAGACAGGTGAAGGAAAATGGTAGACTTTTCAGAGGATCTAGATTCCAGTTCCAACTGCCACTAAACCTGTGTGACAGCGGCCTTTCTCTGGATCTCCATTTCCTTATCGATAAAATAACTCTAATTCCTTGCCTAGCTTTATTATTTAGTGGTTCTATTTCGCTTATTATTATCGAGATTAGGAACAAGCCTTACAGTAAGTGCATTAAGCGTCAAGGTCTGCTGTGTGCCAGATGCTTTCCATAATGGTTTTTCTTAATTCTCATGATAGTCATGAAAGGTAAGTGTTTAATGCCCATTCTACATATAAGAGAAATTGAGGCTGGAAAATTATAAGTAACTGGCCCAAGGTCACACAGAACCTGATTTGAATAAATTTATATCTGACTCCAGAGCCCGTATTTGTTTCTCTTAGCCTTGCCATGTCTCAGTGATCAATTCCTATTCACCCTTCAAAACCATGCTCAAGATCATTTATTCCAGAAAGATTTCTTTGATCTCATCTCTCCATCTTGGTTATATATCCCACCTCTGTGTTCCCTTAATTTTCTATGTATGCTGTTTTTTTATATTTGTCTTTATATTCCCAGCACCCTACATAGTTTTGGCCACAGAGTAGAAAGTCAACAAACTGCAGAAAGAAGGAAAGTATGAGGGAGAGGGTAAAAGGGAAAAAAGAAGAGAGAGGACATTGCAAAAGAAAATATATTTCTAACTATTTTATTAAATATGAAATAAGTAGAACCGAGAGATAAAAGAGCAAGGTGGTTAAGCTATGGCCTTCTAGATCCAAACCACCCTGCTTTATTACCTATGAGGTGTGTGAACTAGGACACAGTGTCAATGCCCGTGCTCTAGTTTCTTCATCTGTAAAATAGGGATATCAATAGTACCTAACTTAAAGGATGTTGTAAAGATTAAATGAATTATTATATACAAAGTGCTTAGAACTGTCTGGGATATGTTAAGTAGGTGCTCAATAAATATTATTATTTCTATGAAATTCATAAAAGGAAAAAATTTAACACTTATAAAGTGAAAAAATACATAACACTATTATATATAGAGAGGCTCTTATCTTTCTAACTCTACTTGTTGACCAATGCAGAGTCATTCTAAGGTAGTTATGAATAAAGAGAATTATAGTCATAAGATGCACAGAAAAATACCTTATCTTTCCACTTCTATGGAAGCAGAATTAAGCACTTCACCTCTACCCCCAGAACATTTGGAAATGTTGATATTAAAATTATCACACTGTAGTACATTCTAAATGCAGGTTTACTTGGCATCTATTACCCTCAGACTAAGTTCCTTAAAGGAGAGTACTCTTGTTTCATTCTTCTCTACATCTCTAATTCTTAGCAAAGGGGCTGGTGAGAAATAAATGTTCAATAAATGTTTGCTGAATGAGAAAAGATGTGTACACATGAACAACAAAATAAAAAAATATGATGTTATATTTACTATATAAGAAGCTCAAATCAAGTGTGCTTATGGCTTAGAAAGGAGAGATCACTTCCAGGTAGGAAAAGATAGTGAAAAGGATGGTTAAATCTATGAACTTTAAAGTCAGACAGCCTTGGTTTTAAGCCTTAACTCTGGCACTTATGAGCTTATGTGAATTGGGGATATAACCTAACTTCTTTAAGCAATAATTTCCCTATCAGTAAAATGGGGGATAATATTAGTTGGAAGAGCTAAATAAGATCATGTATGTAAAATGTCAGGTACCTATTATGTGTTTGTACAGTGGCTAACATATCATCATCATCATCATCATCATCATCATCATCATCATCATCACAATTATCATCATCAAAGGCTTTGTGCTGGTGGTACTCTGCCTGGATGGGCAGACATAAGGGAAGGACACTAAACAGCCAGGAGGTGTGAATAAAGGTACTGTGCGTGCGAGAGTCAAGGCCACATAAGGAGGGCAAGTAGCATTGTTTAAATGGAACACTGGGTATTTTCAGGAAAGTAACAGTAGAGAATATTGGGAAGTTGGCTTTAAATTCCAGGCTGAGAAATTTAGTCTTTATTCTGCAAGTAATACTGAGACTTTACAGGATTCTAAACAGGTTAGTGGCCATTTCGGAGCCAGCTATAAGAGAACTGTTCTGGCTGTACAGGATAGTCTGGGGAGGGTGAAGGGAGATGAAAGCAAAAAAACCACTTAGGAAGTTTTTCCAATATTTCCCATGGGAAGTTGAAGATTCCCTCTTGGCTGTGGGTATGGGACTGGAAAACAGGGAATGTGCATATAGAACACTGGGAAGAATAAACTCATAAAATTGTGTCCAACTGGATATGAGAAGCAGAGTGAGGAGGCAGAGTCAAAGACAACTCTGGCGGTTTGGAACTGGATGACCAGGAGCATGGAACTCCTAGCAGAAATAAAGCACAGAGGAGACTGTATTTAGGGGTGAAGATACATTTACTTATTGTTGCAGAATATTCATGTAATGAATGACATCCAAGAGATATCTAAAAATGTGATCTTAGAACTCAGATATTTATTTAGAAGATATCTGTATACGTTGATAGCTGAAAATATATACTTGGGAGTATAAAGAGAAAAAAGAATCAGGGCATCATCCTCTGGAAATATCTCCCATATCTAGAGGAGTGAAGAAGAAGCCTGTGAATAAGGATGAGGAGGAAGGAGAGGGGTAAAGATCACTACCATAGAAGCCAAGAGCAGAGCTAGTTTCTAGGAAGGTATAGGTAGTCAGAGGAATCATGAGCTATGGATAAGTCAAAGAGAGAACTGAGAAGGGACCACTGGACTTGGCTTTTAGGAAACCATTGATGATTTATGAGAGAACAATATGTGGAAGAAAAAAGAAGTAGAGTGCCGATGTGAAGGAATGAAAAAGGGATGTGGAATAAAAGGTAGACTGAGAGTACATTGTTAGTTCAGGAAATTCAGGAATGAAAGAATAGAGACGTGATGGTAACTCAAAGTGGGAACAGATTGTTCTTCTGCAGATAAATGACTGCTCACCAACATTTATCCAGAGATGCTATTTGTCTTTACATTAAGAAATAAAAAGCAATATTTAATGGAAGAGGTCAGAGGAGGGATTTGGAACAAACTAGATTGAAAGTCAGGTTACAGCCATTCTAAATTAAAGTCCGGGAACATGTTATCTGTATGTGTACAGCAGCATCTGTTTTAGCAAAGACAGGCCAATTTATCACATATCAACAGTCCGTGTGAAAGAGAAACAAGAAACTCTCCTTCCCTGCTTAGGAAGACAGTTTGATCTACTTTTTGGAAAGAAATTTAAATGCTTTGAAAAAGTATTTTAGCATGGAAGGAACACTAAAAAAAGAGAAGTGTACAATAGCTTCCCTTATTTTGACTTTTCTACCCAAGTGCACTCAAAGAAAATGCCCAGGTACATCATTAGAACACTCTAATAATACTATTAACACCGCCCAAGTTTATGGCACTTCTCTCTGCACAGTGCTGCTCATTTTATAAAGAGCTCTCGTGACCTCTTTTATTCTCACATAATCCTTGTATTACTTTTTCTCCATTTTACAAGAGAGAACACTGAGAATCAAAAAGAATTCAGCAATTTCTCCCAAATTACACAACAAGGAAATGATAGAGTCCCAGACTCCTCGCTCTTTTTAGTACATGTTTTCAAATACCATGCACCTGGTCTTTACAGTATACTATCACTCCAAGTGTGGAATGACAAACCAAAGTGTAACGGGACTCTGATCTCCCTGGTTTGAGGGTGCTATAATTTTATCAACATAGCCTTAAACTACATTAGCTTTGGGCACCTTTACCAAAGTCATGTTTATGACAAAACAGTACCCAGTGCTACTTTTTCACCTCCATCATAAAGAGCCGTAGGACAGAAGTTCTTAGCAATGTGCTTTCTTCCCTCTTACATCTGCCCAGTTCACTCAGGCCTCTGAAGTGCATGACCAAGGCCTTAATACTTAATCCAGATGGGTCAGGAGGCAGAAAAGCAGTTCTCTCCCTCAATCTCTAGTTTGGGCTAGCAGGAAGAAGGCCAGACTTGGAGGCTGACGGTTCAGTTTCTAGGCTCAAGCTACCGGCCTAGCTCTATGACCTTTGTTAAATGACTCCGTACACTGAGCATCAGTGCCTTTGTCTAAAAAATGAGAATAATAATAGCTATTCTATAAGACTGCTGCAAGGATTCAGTGAAATAACTCAGGAAAGTTGGGCCCTGTGGTAGGTTTAATTTCCTTCTGTAGCCATCTTGAAATTCTTAATAATTTCTGAAGGAGAGGCTATGCATTTTCATTTTGAACTGGGCCCTGCAACTTATGTAGCTGGTCCTGTCTATGCCCTTGGCATTTAACCTCTTGGAACTCTACAGTCTACAATGAATTGAATTAAGTTGTTGGGACAATTCTCAATCCTTCCTTTACTTATTTGCATATTTGACATAGTTAATCGCTCCCTCCTTCCTGAAGCCTTTTTTCCACTTGACTTCTAGGACACTAAACTTTGGTTTTCCTCTGCTTCTTCGCTGTTTTCTCCATAATTGATTAGCATATCCGAAACAAAACTCCTGATCATCTCTTGCAAGCCTGCTCCTTCCAGTTTTTCTTATCTGTTCATGGTAACGCCATCCTTCCAGTTGCTCAGACTGAGACCCTCATCAAAGTCTTTGACTCTTTATCTCTCACTCCATATCTAATTTATAAGCTGCTCCAGAATCCAACCTCTTCTTCACCACCATCGTCACAGTCCAAGCCTTAATCATCTCTCACCTGGATTACTGCAAAACCTAACTCATCTCCCTGCTTCCACCACCTCTCTATGTGCCCAGTAGTCTATTCTCCACACTGTTGCCAAGATAATCCTTTAAAACTATGTCAGTTTGCAACCCTCCTCTGTTCAAAACCATCCCATGACTATGTATCTCAATCAGAGTAGAAATCCCCACAAGAGGTACCAAGCCACCTCTGTGAACCCTCCTTCTATTACTCCCTCTCCTCAGGCCATTTGTTGGTGCCCTTCCACCTGGAATGCTCTCCCAGATGTCAGACTGGTAGGCCCCTCACTTCCTTCAGTTTCTACTCAATCGTCCCTTTCAATCAAGCCTTCCCTGACCGCCTTATTTTAATAACGACCACCATCAACTTTCCCCCCTCATTCCCCATCCTATCATTCCCTGCTCACTTTTCTCCAAAGCACTCATCACCATCTGATACGTATTATATTTTATTTATTTGCTTATTGTTTAACTCTCCCCATTAGACTTTAGCCTCTGTAAGGGCAGGGACTTTATCTTTTAACTACTGTATCTCTGACATGTAGGATAATGTCAGTGAATGACAGAAAGTTCTGGAACAGGTGATGGTATTACTATTATTAAACAACAGCCATATCAGCCCTTCTGAGTGTATAAAGTACTTTCATAGGCTGCACACCCTTGAAGCTAGCCCTGCATTCAGGAATGAGGGCATTCATGGGGACTACTGTGGGCCAAACCTCTCATAGACTATAGTGTGGAGATATAAGGGTGAGCCTAAGAGTTTGTGGTGTAGAGGGAGGTTTCATGTACATGTGCAAATAACTCTAAAACAAGGCAGCATTTGCTAAAAATATCCAGCCTTTCATACCTAACATCTCACATTCTGGCAATGACCCTAGAGTTTTCTAGAAAGAGAAGGAACAAGGAACTATGGCTTGTGAACTTACAGTGTGGCTATTTCTGTCTCTGACAAGTTCCTGCTCTGGCCTGCTTATCACACCAGAGACACCTTGCCTGACTTCCAATCTAGTGTGCTCCAAAGTCCCTCCGCTGGCACCCTCCACCCAAATTGCCCCCTAATTAACTGTTATCTGAGACCCCACCCTCTTACGGTCCCTTCACGTTCTACTCCTAGATACAGGGAACATGAGGCAGGGGTGGCATCAACTTAGGAAGGTTGCGACAGGGCATAAAAAATCTAAATATTTCCTTACGATAAAGATGTATATGTTTCTCTATGAGGCTACAGTACTTAGAACTCAGGGACTACATGTGTCCATCTTTGTGCCTTGACAGGCTTGCTCAGTGTGTGGTACAGAGTGGGCATTCGGTAAGGTTTGCTGAATCGTTAAACCGGGTGGGTGTCATAAGCTCTGAGTAAGGATAATCCTGTTTAAGAAGCACTCCTGCATCTTCTGCAAGTTGCCCCAGAGGAATTCTATAAGGTTATTTTATTGACCTATCATGAGGAAACAACCTAACCAGTAAGAATTAAAACATTAAAACATCTCAAATAGAAACCAATCTTTAAATGAAAATTTAAATTATAAAATGCTACTATTTTCATAATTTTCAGTTTAATTTGTATTTGATTTTTTAAAACCCTTCATCTGAAAATCCAAAAATTATCAAGAGTTAAATTACAAAGCATGCTCTGCATTCCCTGTAAGATTCCTTTAAACTTACCTGAATTTTTAGGTAGAGACTTATGAGAAAGCATGGGAACTGAGAAACTTAAAGCTAAAGCATTAGGATCTGCTTATTAAGAACCATGCTAAATTTTGGTGGTAGATATTTGTGTGTTTGTTATGTAATTCTCAAGACTTTTCAGTGTGTTTGAAAAACTTGCTTCTTTCATATGTTCGCATCACACATACATTTTCATACCCAAGCAAGATCAAGCATAAAAAGATGGCCCATCTTATAAAGAGTAAGAGGTGCTGCCAGTAACAAGTAGGAAAATTTGGGACAGGTAAATCCTTCCTTGGTTCACAGTTTCTCTGTATATAAACTAGGGGAAGGGATTAGATGGGTCCAGCGGCCCTTCCAGTACTAACACCTTAAGAGTCTGTGGAAGGAGGGGCACCTATTCACATTATAAAGGACTTTCAGATCTTCTGTTTCTTTAGTGCATTTAAACTAGGACCTGTTTTTCCAAACTCTAGCTACTATATTTTTATTTATAATTATTAATAAAAGCAGCTAACAATTAAGCAAATTTAAGATGTCAGGCACATAAAATGCCTTATACAGATTATGTAATATAGTCAACCCAATAACCGCATGAGGTAGATACTGATATTATCCCCAGTATCTACCCTTTGTAGAAAGGTAAACTGGCTCCATGACTGTCTAACTTGCTTAAGGTCACTGAATTAGGGAATGTGGCAACACTGTAATTCAAGCTCTCTTCAATTCAGTCTGTGACTCCAGAACACCTTATGAACCCTGCATCTCCCAGGCTGGCTGCTAATACCAGGAGGTGTTCAGTGTTCCTTCCTTTATTGAACGACTACGGTTCTCTGTGCCTTTCGCCTTCACAAATGGAGTGACTGATGGGAGATGTGGTGATTCCTTTGGTTTCGACTTTATTTGAATATCAACATAATGTGGTGATATTTCATTAGGAAATGCTTTTTGACCTTCCCCGAATGAATAACAGTGTATTTCACTAGTTATCTTGAGTCACTTGTGAATGATCGGATGAGCAGAAAAGGGTTCAAATTTGCTATGAATTCCTAATTTGGTTCTTTACGTCTATCATCTAGGTCTATAACAGCATACACAGCAAGACTTTATTACATTATTTTGCAACAGATTAAGGTGAAAAAAATGCCACATGCAGAAAAACAATGTAAGATTGATTTTATATCTGTACACACATTTCATAATTTTCACATTATTTTCACATTCACAAGAACTGTGTGAGGTGGGCAAGTCAGGAATTATTTTTACCCACTTTGCAAATGAGGAGAGTCACAGAAAGGGCAGGTGACTTGTTCTAGGTCGTGGTGCTGGTTAGATCCTAGGCCTAACGTTCTTTCTATATTGTGCCACCTCCGTATGTAAAACAGAACTTGAGACTCAGGCACTTGGCAGACAGAACCAAATGGCTGCTGTACCGGAGGCTGTGCCATGCGAGGCTGTGGCCGCGGGGCTCCTCTATAACTAGGCACTGTGCTAGAGGGTGAGAATATAGCAGCAGCCATGCCCCCTGCTCACACCTGTGTGGTATGATAAAGAAAGTAGAAGTAACCAGCAGCTGTGTTCTAACTAGATAAAACTTTTAGGCGGGAAGTCAAGTGACAAGTGAACTTGTGTTTGTGTGTGTGTGGGGGGGGGGGCGCGCATGTGTTTAACTGTTAATTGCTTTTGATATTTTTTTTTAAAAGGCAGGGTAAAGAAGTCAGACCAAATAGTAGGAAGGTATTGCAGCAAGATGGATTTGGGAGAGAACCAATCTTATTTGAAGCTCCATCAGACACCTGATTCTCATCAAGAAAAGAAACATGTTCCAGGTAATGAAAGAGATCTTAAGAGGTCTCTCGGGAAGAACTGGGGCTGTGATTATTTTCCTCTTTTTTATGGCTTTGGAAAAAGGAAGGCATAATTGAGTACTTTCATATAAATTTAGGTGGGAAGAATCGGGCTGTATGACTTCCCAAGGTGCCTTCTAGGGCTAAGATTCTAATAAGCCAGAGAAACACAGGAAATAATAAATAAATTATTAATAAGAAATATATTGAAATGAAAGATAGTGAAAATACCCAGTATTGGATGTTTGTGGTAAAATAAGCACGCTCATATACTTCTATGGTAATGTAAATTTGGGATAACTTTTGGGGAGACATGGCAACAGGTAGTAAGACCTATAGTGCTTATTCTTTTGGTTCAGTAGTCTTATTCACTGGATCTATCATAAAGCAGCACTTCTCAAAATATTTTGCAAAATCCTAGGCCTTGGGACAGACAGCGTTTTTAAACTTTTTTTGTGCCATGGATCCCTTTGGCATTCAGATGAACCTCGAGACCCCTTCTTAGAATAATTTTTTTTAAATACACAAAATTAAATGCAAAGGATTACAAAGGAAACAATGATAATAGATACAGTTGTCAAAATGAAAAACTGTAGTATTTACTATATGTGCCTATTTATAGATGTATTAAATAACAAGATTCAATAGTGGAACTTATAATGATTCTATCAAATCAAATATAGCATTTAAATAAATAATGTTGCGGGAGGGGGAAATAAATAAAAAGTAAAATGTTAAAAAATTATATATAGTATTAAAAAAGTAAATAAACTGGCATTAAAAAAATAAATAAATAATATTTTAAGGTACCTGGAACAACTGTAATGTGATAGGAAAAAAATCTAATTTCCTTCGGTGACAAAGTCACATACCGCTAAAACTACTGTGCTTTGTTACCTGAATTCATAATTGAAGGAAATGGTAATTTTAATTAGAGATTGGTAAAAATAAAAGTACCAGTAAGAACCTCTGTCGTAAGGACAAAAGGTGTCGTAGTCCAAGGGGCCTGCTCTATCTTTTCGGGGTCCTAGTGCAAACCGGTTATCATGCCACAGGTTCTAAGTTCTACATCATTGACTCATTAACGTGTTCAAACTTGGATGACAACAGAAACTTTTTTGGTGATACCTCTACTATCCAAGAACTTGGAGAAACACCATCCTCAGGAAAAAGCCAAAAGAAAAACATAAATGTATGCATGAATATGCTTATTACAGTTTGATTTACAATAGCAAAAAAAAATATCTGGCAACAACCTGAATGTTCAACACAAGTAGAATGACTGAGTAAATGAGAAAATGTCAACTTGGTTGAGCACCATGTAGTTATTAAAGTTCTAATTATGAAGAGTAGATCATGGAAAATGTTTCTGAAATAATGTTGTTAATAAATGATAAGATCATGGTATGTTATTGCAACTTTGTGTAATATAGAATGTAGACGGGTATGAGAAATAAAATGAAAACAAGTATAATGTTGAAGGTGGCAGAACATGGCTGAGTTTTTCTTTTATTTTATGTTTGTACAATATATAAAATTATTTTGAAAATAGGTTGGTAGCTTACAAATACTGACTTTTTCATTTAAAAACGCTTACTGTTTGCTCTTAGGTATCTTTTGGAGGTACAAGGATAAATAGGACAGAGTCCTTGTCCTCAAAAAGCTAGAAGGAAGTCGACCCCCAGAAGGGATTCTTCTACTTAGTTACAAGACAATTCATCACTGCCTCCCATAACTTTCATTTTGTTCTTACAGAAGTCATTGGAACTTGGAATTTGAGAAACAGAGAGCAACTCCGAAAAAGAAAAGCTGAAGCACAAGAAAAGCAGACTTCACAATGGCAATTTGGGTATGGTATCCTTGCAAGGGAAAAAGAAACTGATATTTATCCAGCATACGCTATGTGCCAAGTACTGCTGAGCATTTCCCACGCTATATTTTATCGTTCCAGGAATCCTGTAAATCAGGAGCTGTTATCCCTGTTACAAAAAAAAAAAATAAAACCAAGTGTCCAGTGGTTTAAATATCTTGATTAAAGTCGCACAGGTAGTAAAGTGGTGAGAACAGAATTTTATCCCTGATCTCTTTTCATTAAAGCACCAGACAATCGAATTATCCTGTAGAGAGGCCTTGTGTTCAACTACTCTGGTAATATAAACATAGAAGCATCTTGTTGGGAGTGGGAGACACTATTGAGAAAACCTCTGAGCTGTTCTCCAAGCTTTCTATTAGTAATCCTTATCAAATGAGTATGATTATCTCTCCATGGAGTAAATCAAAACATGATGGGAGAGTCTGGGAGTTCCAATCAAAATCACCCATCTATCATCTCAGGGAGGGAGTACAAGAACATGATTAGGTAGCATCAAACTGCAGAACTGCATCCATTTAGAATATGACTGTATTGCTTGCTCGTATACGGAAAAGGGGAACCCAAGTAGCCAAGGAGCACAGCGTCCCTCCAAGTCAGGGTTTCTCTACCTTGGAACTACTGATGCTGTGGGCAGGATACTTCTTTGTGTGGGAGGTTGTTGTGTATATAAAGGATGTTTAGCAGCATATCTGCCTTCTAGGAACCAAGAGCACATCCCTCTTCCCCAGCTGTGAAACCAAAAATGTCTCCAGACATTGTAAGATGTCTCCTGGAGCAAACAGAGAGGGGCTAATACTTCCCCCTGTTGAGAACCACTGATCTAAGCACTCTTCTTAAGAAAGAATGTCTATCCCTGATATGGACAGAGTATTGTCTGTTCTGCTCCAACACCAATTAGTTCACATATGATTGGTAAGTAGAAGAATGACGTCAGTATAATGTGGAAGTTGTGTTGATTCATAATTTTTCCTAGTCAAAGGAGCCAGGATAGTGGAAATAGAGTTAGAACCTTTAGCAGGAAAGGAAAACACCTTGAACTTGGTTGCTCATACAGGCAGGATCCTTTTCAGCCTGCCTCCACAGCTGTCCCCGAGAGGACACAACCGGCCTCGCACAGCTTTCCACACGTAGCAGGTTGCACTTCTTGTGCCCAACTTAATAGTAGCCCTGCTGGCTCAGAGTGCCACAATTGTTAGCATGATCTCAGCAGCTAAATTCCTGAATTTACACTTACTTTTGTGCAGTTTTTACTATCCCAAGGCAGCCTCCAGTCATGGTAAACTGCCTGTCTGCATGGACTATACAAGTCATCGCAGATACTGTTTTTGTTAGTATTAAAAGTTGCATAGTTTTTGAGTCAGATACCCCAGCTCTATTTTTTCCTTATAAATACTGTTACTTTTAGTGCATGATTTTGCAAAAAGTGAGGTATTTCAGGAATGTGTACATTATGTTTTAGCAGAAACTTTTGTACCTGGGTTCTCTGGCCGGTGACTGTTGCAAAGTATCCAATTAGCTTCCCTAATGCCACATTTGAAAGAGAACTTTCTGATAATCGTTTGGCTTCCCAAGTGCTTGCTAAAGAGAAAGAGTACATTTGTTTGTCAGCTCAAGCATTCTCTGCTGTGGACTTGGCATTGCTCACTGTTCATTTAGAAATCAGTTGTTAGGTTTACATATCAATATCTTTGAACTGGTCGATGAGCTCTGCTTCTGATAAATGGAACCAGTCTTAGTGGGCTGATAGAATTGGGTTTCTATGTTTCCTGGGCTCAGGGGCCAAGGCTGAGGAAGTCAGCAAAGTAGATGACACCTTGGTGAGCCTCTTGGCAGCTGGCCGGTCTTGCTCTGGTGAGACATTTCTATGCTACTGATGGCTGTTCTCGCTACAACATACCACACTGTGAAATAGTCGTTCCAGAAGAAAGCAGCAGAGAATAATGGCTAAGGGCTGGGCTGTTAAAACCAGAATGACTAGATTAGAAACCAGCTCCCCCACTTCCTAGCCACTTGACCTTGGACGGGTTACTCAAGATCTCTGGGCCTCAGTGTTGTCATCTGCAAAATGGAGATAATAACAACATCCTCCTCAAAAATTGATATGAGGATAATATGAGATAACAGAATAAGGAAATTACTTAAAACAGTGCTTGGCATGTAGGAAGCGCTCTAAGTGTTTCCTATATGAATATAAGAGTACTTACTACCCTATATTCAGATTATTAATATATGCAAGTTATCATATGAAATTCTTACAACAACCACATGAGGTTGGGTAGATACTATATACTCCATTTAACCTATGAAGAAACCAAGGCATAGAGAGGTTAAGTGACTTGCCCATGATCACAAAGTTGATAAATTATAGAGTACAGATTAAATTTTAGGCCACATAGATATATTTGTATCTTTTGAAACACTACCAGGAAGTACATGGAACATTATATTAGTCAGAGTCTCTCATATAGAGATCTACATAACAAATTATTTAGGACTTAATAGCTAGGAAAAATAATTGCTTCCTGAAGAATTCAGATATACCACCTTTTTTTAATCTGACATTAAGAACTTTATAATTTATCTTGTTACTTCGATTACTTGGCGTTATACTTCAAGTATTACCTATACTTGTAAATGTAATACTGATCTATTACGTATATACTTTTTATACTGACTTTAAATTGGCTTTGATGAGACAATCTTTAAAAGTTTTTAATTATGGAAATTTCAAGCTTACACAAAAGTAGAATAGGGTATACATTTTTTTTTAAGTGTGCAAGGAACTATGAGCACTGCAAAGATATAAGACACTGGTTTTATCACTAAAGAATATGCAGTTTACTAAAAAATATTTCTCCAGAAATAACTACGGATTAAGGCAACCTATGTTCCTTACCTTAAGCATGATCCTCATAAAAAAAAAAAAGCACTAAGCAGGGAGAGTAGTTCAGCCCTGTGGTCTGTAAGAGAAGGCTTCATGGAGCAAGTAGCATGGGACAGAATTTCAACAACTTTAGAAAAATGATGAAATGTTTATTTATAGTACTTTTTCTCTCCCCTGAGCCCATCTGTATTAGCCATCTGTATTTGGCTATATTTGCAGTACCTAACAATTTGTCATTGGCCACAATTTCCATGTATATCCTTTTATTTTTTAGATCTTTAACCTAGCTGTTAGTTCAGAATAGGCATAATATGGCCACTCATGTCTTTCCACCAGGCTTCTTAACCTCAGAAAATGTTTTGTTTTGTTTTTTGCAGCTTTTGACTCAGCTTGTAGTATATTTCATTTGATGTGTATTGTAGCTACTTAGTATTCTTCACACAAGACATAGTATTAGATAAGGAAGCCATATACATCATCCACCTTCAGGCTGCACAGAACAAGGAGCCGTGCTTGGATTGCAAATCTAGAAAAACAACTATATTAGTTTACCTAGGGCATAGTGGGACTAATTCCCACAGACTAAACCCAAAGAGACTAATATATAAAACAGAATGTTAATCTGTTCACTTATAATACCAATTATATGTTTTTCATAACCAAACTTTAAGTATATGCTCTCAAATACACGCACTATACTTCCTGGTGAGCAAAGCATCAGAAACAAAGGGACATTTTCTCTCTTGACAATTGAGAACATCTAGCACTGCCCCCTTCATTTTACGAACAAGGAGATTGAGGTCCAGAGAGATTGACTTGTTCAAGGTCTTGCAACAAGGCAGTAGGAGACCAGGACTGTTATTACTAAGCATTTATATGAATTCTGTAGCCCCATTGCTGACACTAATTCTGATCTCTCCATAGAGAGAAAAAACAAAAGCGGCAGAGAACAGGAAAAGGATATCAAAGAGGCCAAAAGAGACAACAAAATGCAGAACTGAAGATGGAGCCTCAGTCACAATTAGAAAAAGAAATGATGGAAAAAGCACTGGCACCTACAGAGAAAGAAACTGAATTCCCTAGGAATGGAACCGAAGTTCTCCCTCCAGTATCCTCCCCCCAAAGAGTTGTACCTGAGAAACATTTTCCTGCAATAGCTCAGGAAAGTGTTGTACATCAGGAAAATTCTTCTAAGTACCAAGAAGCAACCGTACAAAACCACCCCTCTGAAAAAGACCAAGGTATGGCTAAACCCGAAGACCACTCTCCTAAAATGTGCCAAGAAATAGTTGTACTTCAAGACCATTCTGTCAACATGTGCTGCGATGTGGCTGAACCTGAAGATCTCTCTCCTAAAATGTGCCAAGAAACAACTGTAGACAAAGCCCTTCCTTCTAAAACATCTGAAGACATAGCTGACCTGGAAGGATGTTCTCTTGAACCATACCCCAAACCAGATGTGCCTAAAGGCTATGCTCTTGAAATATACCAAAAAAGAGCTAAGCCCAAGGAATATAACTCTGAACCAGGTCAAGGAATAGCTGAGACCAAAAGTTTCCATCCTAACACACAACAAATAGCTGTACCTAAAGACCTTTCTACAAAAATGTGCCAAGAAATAGTTGAACCTGAACACTTTTCTCATAAAGTACATAAAGAAATTGCTGGGCCTAAAACTCTTTCTCATAAAACAATCCAAGAAACATCTGCTCCTGAAGAATATCCGCCTGAGATATGCAAAGAAACACCTGGGTCTGAAGAATATTCACCTGAAAGATACCAAGAAACACTTGAACTCGAAGATTGTGCACCTGAAATATACCAAGAAACACCTGGGCCTGAAGACCTCTCTACTAAGGCACATAAAAATAAGAATATCCCTAAAGAATGCTTTTCAGAACCCTACCAAGAAACAGGCAGGCCCCACAGCCAGGATCCTAAAACACACCAGGAAGATGCTAAGGATATTAATACTTTCCCTCGAGGTAAGGGTGGTTTGTAGGGGACAAGCCAGTGACACTGCCATGTAATTGTGTTCCCATTATAGAACACCAAATAGGTATATCTCAGGGTGGTGGTTTATAGCCTCCTTTGACTATCCTAGATTATCCCCAGTTATCTCAAGGGATACCATTAATGTCATTGACTACTTTTTCATTCAACCAATGTCTGGCACATTTCCAAAGAATTAAATGAAAATAATTGAAAATATAAGTGTGTATAGTAGGTACCTGTGCACATGATTTACTATGGGAAGATTTAGCCAGTAAAATGAATCCAATATAGGATGAATTATGTGCAAAATATTTTAAAGAATAATTAAGTTTAGATTTAGAACAAGACCTGATGAATAAAGTTTTTCTCAAAAAAAGTAAATTTTCCTGGCAAACTAAAGGCAAGTAAATTCTTGGTATAAGGTACCAAGGGAGATACAAAGGTGTAAATTATGATCCCTATTACTAGGAAACACGTTCTTGTAGGATTTATCAGGTTTACCAAAAACTCTTTCTATTTCAATATTTGTTCCTGAAAAGCTTTCTCCTAAGCATAGCACTTTGAAAATAATGTGACCTTTCTTCAATTTGACTTGCCCTAGGGACATAACTGAGCACCTCAATTCCCTTTGCACAATGCTGTAGACAGAACTTTGAGAAAATAAGCTGAGACTATCAGACCATAGTTATCCCCAGGGAATTCTTTTCTTAAAAATATTCCTTTGCTAGTTTATTTGCTCTTTCTCCTAAAAGATGAGTGTAACAAAAAAAATGGGGTTAGTAGGGTTCTGAGTAATGTTTTAAAAATCTTTGCCTATCTAATAGGTTAAACAAAAACTAATTGTTTTAATGTGCACCTTTTTGATGACTAACGCTACTTGACATCTTGTCATGTTATTATGAATTTGAATTTTTTCTTTTGAGAATTTCCTATTTGAGTCCTTGTTCCATTTTGAATTTGAGATATCTTTTTCGATTGCTTAAAAATCTCTTTAACTAATAGCTATTAAACTTTAACTGACATATAAGTTGTAAATATTTTCCCAGTTGTTTGTGGTTTAACTTTGTTTGTAGTGTTTTTTGTCATCTACATGGCAAAATTTTAATTTTTAGATTTTAGGTATTCAAACATATCAATCTTTGCCTTTATGGTTTCTGACCTGTGTTCTGCTTAGAAAAGCCTTTATAATCCTAAGATTATAAGAAAATTCTATGATTTCTACAACATTAATGGTGTTTTAATATTTAAATCTTTAATTCATCTGAAATTTGTTTTTGTGCAAAGTATGAGTTTTTCTCTCAAAATGGATAGTCAATTGTCCCAATACCATTTATTGAACCTATTTTCATATTTTGTTTGATTTTACAGAAATGAAAGAAAAACCCAACACACAAGAACCGGAGATACCAGCAGCTCCAAGCATTCCTCAAGAGATTCACCCAGAAAATGATGTCTATAGTTATGTTTTGTTTTAACAATGCTCAACCATCAGAGTTGTTCAACAAAATACACATCATAATATATTATATGTGTGATTTTCTCAAAATAGTGTAGGAATCTCTACAATATTCATTAATATTTTAATAGCATTTTTTCCATGTATAGACCATATCTGAAAGAGAGAGCTAATGTGTTTTTTTCAGGCTCTACTATGTAGGAAATATCCTGCTAGTGTGGGTGTGCATGTGTGGATGTGTATGTATATGTATATTGAGGTGAATATCGTGGTGGGAAGAGACTAAAATGGGAAAGGGAAGACTGAATAATTTTTCTCACTAAGAACAAACATTTCTTTAATTAATTATTAAGAGCAGAAAAGTTAAGTCTGAACACTTAAAGTTTGGGGGAGTATATAGTTTTCTTATAAACTTTGTTCATTATTAATGTAACAATAGCATCAACATTTTATTAAGGCTTTCATTAGCCTTTTAAGTTAATTTTAACAGTCCTTATTGTTCTAGGACTCCTTCAAAGAGATTTTGGTGTGCTGAGTGAAGTTTACTTGTGTATTTGACTTTTGATTTTCTATTTTTACTTTTTAAATATTGTATTTGTGCAGAATGTACATTAAAACATTGTTACATGCTTAACTATGTGGATCACATCATGGTAAGCATTTTGAGGGTTAGAAGACCTATAAAATATTGTCCTTGCCCACCAAGGGTTTGATCTAGTCTGATGGGGGAATAAAGCAGAAAACAAATAATTACAAAAGAAAATAGTAAATTCTAGTGCTATTTGAATAGTAGATAAAATAAAGGAATGTTCACATTTTTGCTGGAGTGACCTGAAAAAATTACATGAGTGGAGCCTTGAAAGACAGAGAGGATAATAGTGTTATTGTGCATGACATAGGAGTGAATTCAAGATGTTTAAGACGTTCAGTTAATGCAGGGTCTATGTGGAATAGGCTAGTGGGCTAAAAATCTTGTATTATTAGTGTACAGAATTTTGCATACTTAGCTAAGAAGTATATCACTTACTTGTTAGGTAATGGCGGACTAAGTAAGACTTTTGAACAATAGAGTGACAGTTTTAGTATTTTAGGGATATTTATCCTGGTGAAAATGGCCAGGATTAACTGAAAATGAGAAGAAAACGGGCAGGAGTAGGGCGGAAAGGTGTCTGAAAATCTCCCATTTTTTGTTTTTGTCTGTTTTGTTTTGTTTTGTTTTGTTTTTAGTGGAGAGGGGAGCATTGTTTGCAGTTTTCCTTCTGTTGTTTCAGAGGACTCAAAGTAAAGGAGATTTCTACAAATAAAGGTTTGGTTCAGCAAGGGCATAACTGTGTAAGCTCTCCACATAGGCATTGTGTTGGGTACTAGGATACAGCGAAGAACAAGACAGGATCCCAGTCTCTCAAGCATTCATGGTGTAGAACAGTGGTTCTCAACCCTGACAGTATATTAAAACCACTGGGGAAAATTTCAAAATTACAGGTGACCAGACACCACCTCAGAGATCCTTTTCACCTAGGGTGACATCCAAACATAGGAATATTTATTTTTTAATTACTTTTGCTCTAAATAATTTTTGAGGAATAACTTTAGAATTATAGAAAACTCATAAAGGTTGTACAAACATTCTACATATCTCATCTAGTTTACCCTAAAATATTAACATCTTACATAACCATGATTCATTTATCAAATTAAGAATGTTACATTACCATTAAGGAAACCACAGATATTTGAATTTCATTAGTTTTTCTACTAATGTCTTCTTTTCTGCTTTGGGATCCAATCTAGGATACAACATTGCATTGAGGGCATTTAAAAAACTCTCCAGGCGATTCTTATGTGCAGCTAGGGTTGAGGACCACTGGTATAGTGGGAGGTTACAATGCTACTTCCCTTCTATTTGCCACACTCTCCTCCACAAACTTTAAAAATTTCCCCCCTCAGGATATGTTAATTGTTCAATAATTACTCATACCCTATTATATTACTTAAGTAACATATTGAGGGCAGCATATCATATGATAGTCCCTTCCATCTGGATGGCACTTCAGAATTTTATAATTTCAATTATACTTTTTAATCTGTACAGGAATCTTTGAAATAACCTCGGAGAGGCTGGGCGTTCATCCAAAGTCACATCTAACTTCCTTGGTGTTTTTTATGATGGTGCTCTTATTTTTGGAAATCTTGTCTCGATTTCACCTGCTAGGATGGGTCAAAATTAAAGGAAAAAAGAGAAAACTGAAATCTCAAGTTCTCACAGCACTGCATTAAGATGAACCTTAAGAGATTTGCATCTGTACAATGTACAGGGGAACAAGGTGAAAGAGATGGGGAAGGAGATGGAATAAGGATATAGTACATTAAAGAAAGAGGGATCTTTGCTTTCTATCTTTTAGGACCCTTTCTGCCTGCCCTCTTCCTTCCTATATACATATAACCACTGCTATCTCACAATTCTCCTTCAAATACCAGTGCACTTCTAAATACTTTCTAGTTTTCTTCTTAGCTAGAACCTGGAGGTCAGTCAGAATTAAAGTTTTGTAAAAATCCTTCTAGCCCTCCTTGTGCCGCCTTCCTCTCATGGTAAGTACAATGGTGGTTCTTAAACAAAAATGAGCCCTAAGATATTAAATCTAAAATGATGTGTGAGAAAATCCAAAGCTTTAGTTGATTTTTAATGGGATCCTCCACTCAAATGATAGATTGAGTCATTATACTGAGAAGCGTTTTCTCAAAAGTGTAGGCTGATGACCACTTGTATTAGAATCCTTTAGGTTAAGGCAGATTCCTGGGTCCTACCTCCAGAAAAAGAGTTGTTTTACAAACTACCAATACTTGTATATTACTCTAGATAGGATATTAAAACTTCAAATCATATAATAAAAGCGCTACATATTTAAGTTCCTGTTATTCCTAAAGAAAAATTTTACCTTTAAAAGAGTTAGCAACCTTCTTCACCAATGTCTCCGAGTCTGATTCGCATTCCAGCACTTGTCACACTTGGTAATTAATTTATTTTGTATGGATGCGTGTTATCATTAGATATGATATCTGAGGCCAGAAGGGACCTCTCTCATTTTCCAGTCTGTCCACAAATTAAGCAAGACTCTCACTTTCAGCAGCACCACCATCTAGTGGCAAATACAACTATTACAGCCCTAGTTTTACAACACGTATATATAACAGTGGTTCTCAACCTTGTTTCTTCAGCTACACAAAACTGTTTCCTTCTGGAAACAGAATAATAGCATTCTTTTCCAAATTGTCATGTAGAAAAGACCTATTAGAGAATACGTGCATGAATGTGATCAAATGTTAAAGGGACTTATTTTTTTCTTTTAAACCACAATCTCTTTAATCTTTGGCTCTTTCTCCTGGTTACTTTCTACTAGTGGACCTATTATTAGTCCATGACAAATGAACAAGTTTAGAAACATCTTTTCATGGTAGTGAAGCTTTTAAATCTATGGACTTACATGCTTTTAAATAATTTATATTGCAAGCAATATGTCTTTCTTCCACCCCCCTACCAACGGGATAAAATACTCAGAAACAGAATTATTGATGCCAGTTTTTCAAAGCTGCCCAGAAACAGCCATAATCCCTCTAACAAAAATGGCATGTCGACTCTCAATTTTATTCTAACTTCAGTTCCCTTAAGGTAGGGAGCACAAGAAACAGTCTCCACTTTTTAACCTCTAAACCGGTATGAGGGTCCCCATCCATTAATTTGAAATAAGGTTCGCTTGGGGATACCTTTCTGACAAACCGCCATTCTTATTATGGAAAAATGAGCACATACATATAAGTAAAAATGATTGTGTATGTCCAGCACCCAAGAAGACTTTTAAACATTTCCTAATATCCGATCACGTTGCTACGTGGTGAATGCACATATATATCCTTTTTCTTCAAAAGTTAGCGTCATGGCTGAATATGTAGGTTGCTGATTATTTCGAGGCATTTTTAAAATCTTCATTGGTATGTCCCTGCCTTGGAACTCGGAGTCGCTGACTGTCCTGGAAAAACTGGCAACCACAGTAAGTCCGCGCGAGACGACTGTGCGAGACAACTGAGACATCTGTCCTGGCGGGGAACAGAGATCGACATAAAGCTTCTATGTTCTAACCGTAACCTCCAGGATGCCCGCGCTCTTAGCGCGCACGCTCTACTCCCCGCCCTTGCGCCAGGTCCTTGGCACTACCCCGCCGGTGCGGCTACTGCGCAGGCGCCAGGCTAGGAAACAGGAAACGGAAGGCACGAGTGCGTCGGGTGGGCACTTCTGTGACCAGTAGCCATGCGCGACTTGGAGGAGCCGGGGCTTCGCCCTACAGCGACCCCTTGCGGGTGTGTGAAGCCGGCTCTGGAGACAGGTAACTTCTGAGAGGTTGGCAGTTTCGCACTCGGAAGCGGCCTTGGTGCAGGTAGCCTACTTCACAGCAGAAAGGGATGTGAACTGCAAGACGTTGAACTGACGTGCGTCATCATACTTATTGCGAAGGCACGGGTCACGTGTTCTGTCGATCACGTGATGTGTCTGAGGCAAGCGGGATGACGTTATCGCTCTATTCTTGGTAGCCGTGGCCTGCTTGGTCTTGATACCATGGCTGAAACTGCCACGTGCAGTGTACAGCCTTTCTTTTAGAGAGTTTTCGTTCATACAGGAGAGAGAGAGTATATGCAGCTGGTGTGTGTCATGCCTGTTAGGAATTAATAAGTGGCACAAGCGAGAAGCATCCTATGTTGTCAGGAATGAGGAGGGAGGAGGGGGAAAGGTCAGGGGGAGCAAATAGTTTTAAACTGAATCTGGAAAGATGGACATGAGCTTGCTTCTCTTTATTTTCACCTCTTTATATAAAGCAAAATATATTAACTTTAGAAACTGGAGGAAGCAAATGGAAGTACTCGGACATCACCCAGAGGAAACCGCTGCTAAATATCTTGATGTCTGTCTTCTATATTTGTTTCAGTACAAACAAACTAGAAAATGAGTTGATGTGCGCCCCCACTAGTATATAACATTTTTAAAAACTAGGTTAATAAAAATCTTTCCATGGCAATTAATAATTTTAAGAGGTTATACACTATTTTGTTTTATAGATGTGCTCTAACTTATTTAACCAGTTCCCTGTTGTTGGGCATTTAGGTTACTGCCAGTTTTCATTGTTTTAAGTGAAAGTTCTTGAAACAAATCTTTGTACATGTTCTGTTACCTCGTCAAAGGTTGTGCTCATTTAAAAAACTTGTTGCACACTGCCAGATTACAAGTCTAATATTTTGACAGGCAAGAAAGAGCAGGGCTCAGAGGTTGACAGAGTATGGGATTGAGAAACTGTAAATCCTGAAGTATTGGATGTAACAGGGAGGTTTGGAAACTGTTGATTGGATTCAGATTGTAGAGAACCTTGGACATCAGGCTAAGAAATGTGCCATCTGCCAGCAGTGGGGAACTTGGGAAGTTAAAGCTAAAGAGTACCATGACATAGGAACTCAGTCTGGAAGATTAGTGTTATGTGGTTTGAGGAGGAGAGCAAATGCCAGAGGAGAGACGAATTATAACAAGGGTAAGTTAATAAACCAGGCAAGACGTGGAAAGGGCCTCAACTTTTCTGTCTGCACAAGACTTCTTGTAAGTAAACCTTTTGTACAAAATCTCTGCATTAATAACTTACCGATTTTTTTCTTAATACACAGTTAATATAATTGTATATTAGAAGGAAGGAAAAGCCCGAGCAAGGGCTTTAAAACTGCTCCTTGATGAGCACCTTCTGTTGTACTAGGTGCTTTACATATTTTAGTAATCTTAAAACTTTCCAAGATAGGAGAAAACTAGGATTCAGGGAGATAATCAGTTTTGCCCAAGATCACACAGCTAGTATAGTACCCCTGTGTTGTTTTGTCCTTTTTCTCTTCTGATACCAGTCCTAACCTTTCTATGTTTCTTTAGGGAACCATTTCACCCTATATCCATGTGATTTTCATGCCAGTACTACCCTGGGATACCTGTGCTTATCCCTATCCTGTATAGAAGGCAATTTGATTTAATTTTGATTGTCCATCTCTGTCAATTTACTAGACACCCTTGAGGAGGAGAACTTCATATTTTTGTCTGTACCCAGGCACTTGGCACAGCCCTTATACCATGTGGTAGGTGCTTAATGTTTTGTTTGTTTGTTTTTTGAAATATGAGGAAGAGGAAGATCAGGATTCCTTTAGGTAGACGTTCTCAGGTCTCCACTTCAAGTAGAGCATTCAGGTAACATCTATATTTGGAAAGTATTGAGCATTTGTATTTCACAGCATTTATAATCCTAAGAACAGGGATACAGAGAATATATAAGTAGGTCCTAGAGAGTTAAGACATATTAGAATGTGGTAAGTTCCCACTAGTTTAGTAAATGGACATTCGATACACTAAAATTGGTCCCAAACATTTAAGACTGATGTAGTATGCTTCCAGTTCATTGCTAACCCAGTGTTATCTTGCTTATATTTTTATAGAGATGCACAAAAAGGATTGGAGTCCATCTAATTGGTTACAACTTATATTTATCATAGCATATCTGTAACCTTTGAAAAACAGATATAGACCGATTCTATAAAGTGGTAGCTCAGTTAATTATACACTTGTAGGGCTCCAGTCAGATAAGCAAGGACAGAAGTCTTTGATCCTTATTGCAGGTCTGATATTTCCCATGATATTGAAACATATTGTGAGATTCTCCCCAACTGTTGACTCCACTGTGATAAGAGTTCTTTTTCCCAAACTTAGCACACTGTCTGACAATTGAAACACTTGGAAAGTGCTTGTTGAACAAATGAAAACAGAACACAGGGATCCCAGTTGATTAGGTGAGGATCCTTTTTGGCTATTTTTCTTCATGACATTTTAATGCACACCAGAGAATTGTCTGACTTCACTTTCTTCATCTTTAAGACGTTTACTGTATCTGTTCTACAGAGCATAGATGAAGATAAAAAAAAAAAAAAAGAATGCTTGTAAATATACTTGGAAAAAAATTTAAAGTCACCAAAAACACACAATAAGCATGGCTCTTAGAATCATAATATTAAGAGGGAGAAAGCATGTCTGAGAAGATAACATACAATATTGAACCAGTTTTTATAGTGCTCTAAGACAGGATAAATGAAATATTGTGTA
Organism: Rousettus aegyptiacus; assembly: GCF_014176215.1. NCBI lineage: Eukaryota > Metazoa > Chordata > Mammalia > Chiroptera > Pteropodidae > Rousettus > Rousettus aegyptiacus. The sequence continues at coordinate 27,700,394 of NW_023416306.1, forward strand.
GGCATGTATATGCATGTGCTAAAATCATATTTTAAAAAAGAAGTGAATAATAAAGACCACATTCAGGCTCTTGTTTATCTCAGGGGGAAAGGAGGAGTTGGGGGAGAAAAGCAACATTAAAAGATGCAAGTTATTGGTTAAGCTTTAGTTCTTGGGTTGGGTTGTGGGTACACAGGATTTCATTATAATTTTATGCTTTATTACTTATGTGTGTGTTATATCTAATGCTTTATAGGTGTTAATTTAATTTTTAAATTGAGAAGTAATGAAAGTTGCTGTGAGGAACAGTTCCAGGCCTGTAGTCTTCTGGTAGAACAGATTTAATGGAAGCTGGAAATAAAATTAGAGTCTAGAGAGTCTTTATATCACCTCTTTATAAAAGTTAACAAAGCCTTCATGAAATGTGAAAAAAAGTTATAAATTCAAAATGCTAGTTGTGGAGACCTTGGACTTTAAACCTGTATTGATGCTGCCAGATCAGTTTTTTCTTCTTTTAAAAGGAATTGCTGCTTTAAAACTTTTTTAATGATCTGTGATTATTGCAAAAATTTCAAATGTTATAGGAATTACTAAGTTAAATATACAAATAATCCAAATATCTCTCCACTCATTTTAACCACTGTTAACATTTTGATGAATATCCTTCTAGATAGCTTTCTAGACATATATATGTACATATTTAGAAAGATAAAAATGTAAACAAATTTTCACAAATAGGATTATGTTATACATATTTCTCTTTCATTTTGTCATTTTCCATTTTAATCAGTTAAGACTTACATAATTCTTTTTCCATGACATATGAATTTTTTTAGTACTTTCTCTTGCGCAGGCAAGTACCACTAGACAATGATTACACAGCAGTAAACAAAACAATCTCCTACCCACATGTGGAGCTTACATTCTAGAGGGGCAGAGAGCAACTAGATCAAACCTAACCTGAAATTTACTCTGCCTGTAGATACTTTAGTAGTATGATCCCATGCACTCATTTTATTGCTTCATTAAACTAGTTTGTTTCATACGTTGTTTTCAGTTGAAAGCATCTTTACTTAAATACAACCACTGTCTACTTTCGTTATTCTTTGCTTTGCATTTCCCACTCCAGCAAATAAAAATAGCTTGTTTTCTGCATATGCTATAACATTTCTCATTTAACTTTGTGCACGTTATTCCCTTTATTTGAAATACCCTCTTTGCCCTGACCACGGTCACGTAAATTAGTAATGGTAGTGTAGAATTTTTTCCTACGAATAAACCAACTTTAATAGATACTGTTTTGTATTTATATAGCACCCTTTTCAAGAACCCTACATAATTTACAGATATTATATCTAATTACTCCCCACAACAACCTGTGAGGTCGGTGTCACTCCCATTTTACCAGATAAGGAGACCGAAGCACAGACAGGTTAAATGACCTAACCAAGGCCGTACAGTTAAATTCACTGAGGAGCCAGGACCTGAGACTCTTAGCTTCCACCTCCCAGTTAAGTACCTCATGAGAGAATCTTTCATGCAAAGTATCTTTAAAGAAAGTATCAAGATAGTAGTATGTTATGAAAATGAGGTCTTTCTGCTGCCATGAAGGAAAGAGAAAAAAACTAATACTGATGTTTAGAGGCAAATATAGAATTTGAATTATGGTCCTAGTAGGTCTTCTAACAACATCCTTTCCCTCTTTCTTTCTTTGACCTCTGTGCTCTTTCCAGTATGTCATCTAAAGGGATATAACAGTGTAAATGTAATGATATTTATATGTATTCATGAATACCATAAGAATCATGTTCTATAGTTGCATAGCACCTATTTTAAAACTGTGAAATCAGCGCATTTAAAAAAACATTTTTTTTACATCTTTGATGACCATTTGACTAATGATGTCTTCTCTAATTTTCTTCTGTAGGGAATCTTTTAACTGAGCCAATTGGTTACTTGGAATCCTGTTTCTCAGCCAAGAATGGTACTCCAAGGCAGCCATCTATTTGTAGCTATTCAAGGGCTTGTTTGAGAATTAGAAAGAGCATCTTTAATAATCCTGAACATTCCTTGATGGGCTTAGAACAGTTTTCTCATGTTTGGTAAGTTGTTTTATGGTTGGAAGTGGTACTTTGGGCCAGAATTTGCCCCTAAATAAAGTACTTCGGTTCATATGTAACCACTGATGGAGGCAACCTTGGAGCCTACCATCCAGACAACCCTTGTCTATTGTATGAAATTCCTTTACTGTATTTGTGCCTGTGATTGTCTGCATAACTTGAACACTGCAAGCTTGGGATCCACCACGGGGGTATGGTCCGTTTACAGTTGATTCTAATTGTGCTGAATGCTTTTTGTTGAGCTGAAATCTGTATACCTTTTCGATGGGTCATTATTCTGTCCTCAAGATCAGGGTTCAGCAGGCTATGGCCAGTGGACTAAATCCATCCTACTTTCTGTTTTTGTATGTAAGTTAATGGGAACATAGCCACATACATTCATTTTTGTGATGTCTGTGGCTGCTGTTGTGCCACAGCGGCAGATCTGAATAGTTACAGCAGAGACTGGTTGGCCTACAAAACCTAAAATATTTACTATCTGACTCTTTACAGAAAAAGTTTGTGGACACTGCTCTAGGCCCATGAAGAATTAAGTCTGTTATTCCTAAAATACAAAAGACATCTTCGAAATCTGGATACTTTAAATAAAGTGTTACCTGTATTAGGGCCTGCGTTATTCTAGTGTTACTTGCTGTCACTTGGAATTCTACCTCTGTTCATTCTTCCTCACCCCAACATCAGCAGTCTGAATTGGTCTAATTTTACTGGTGAAGACCTAAAATTAAGCATTCCAAAATAGTTTCTTTTTCATGTTAATTCAGGACCTGGGTAGAGTAGAAAGAACATGGGTGTTCTGACCTACTTTGCATGATCTTGATTGAAATATTTAAGTTATAACATTACTGATTTTAAAAAAAATGGACTCAGAAGTATATAGATTTTTTTTCCTTATTCCTCCTCTTTTTCTCCTCTTTCGTCATGACACTCTTCAGAGATTATCATTGTTAACAGCTGGGTATATATCCTTCTAGACCTTTTCTTTCTTTTTCTTTTTTGATACATAAGCAAAAATACACACATACAGAGTGGGTATTTGTTTTAAAAAATGCAGTTTGTTTTCTTCACTTAACGTATACTATGAAGTACATATAGATTTAACTTTTTTTGCTTTAATGGTTACCCTTTATTGCAAAATACAGATGTACCATGATTTTACCACTCCCTTGTTAATAGAGAGGTTTTTTTTTTTTTTTTTTAACCATTACAGTAATGCTGTAACAAACTCCTTTAGACACATGACTTGGGCACTTGTATATTTTTATGAGTAGGATATCAAAAGAGGCTGTATTAGGTTAGAGTATATGCATATTTAAAATTTTGGAGAGCTCCTGCCAAATTGCTCTCTGTAAAGCTTAACCAATTTATACTTTAAAGATATATGAATATGACCTTTTTCCTTTATTCATGCCAACACTATATGTTATAAATTTTTTATATTTTTGCCTGACAAGAAAAACAGTATTTTGTTTTTCAGTTTAATTTCTTAATTATTAGTGAGGTTCAAAATCTTTTCGTATGGTTGTTAGCTATTTCTGTTTCTTTTGTGGATTACCTATTCATGTTCTTTGTTTAGTTTCCTTTATTGAATTTTCCTTTACTTTGTGATTTACTTTGTGTAGGAACAGTTTATGTACCACAGATATTAACCCCATTGTCTATTATACATGTTATAAATGTTTTCTCCTGGGGTGACATTTTGTAGTTCATGAATTTAATGATTTAATGACTTCAAGTCTGTTATTGTATTTCTTCATGGATTCTTGGTTTTGATCTACGTAGGAAGGCCTAGTCAAGTTACTTAACATTTCTGAGCCTCAATTCCTTCATCCTTCAAATGGGGGATAAATTATACTTAGGATTGTTAAATAGATTACGTGAAATGAGTATAAAAACGTCTAGCATACTTCCTGTCATATAGCAGACACTTACCTAGTAAATATTGTTTATTCAGGCATTTGACAAACGTCTATTAGGTCCCCGCAGTATACTAGTCATGGTATTAGGAGCAAAGAATACAGAGATAAGACTTTCTTCCTTCAAGAAACTGGAATCGTATTATTTTTTCCCCCATTGATTACATTTTAATACCATTAAAAGGATTCTTTCTGTTTTAATTTGTGGGGATTAAAGTCAAATCATTATGATAAATTAACGTATGCTTTTTTTTTTTTTACTCAGTGGTTTGGTTTATTTTCTATAGGATTTTGTTCGTTTTTCACAAAAATGGTCATTTGAGCTATAAGGCAAAAGTGCAGCCTCCTAGGCTGAATGGTGCAAAGACTGGAGTTTTCTCCACGAGGAGTCCACATCGTCCCAATGCAATAGGACTGACCCTGGCCAAACTGGAAAAAGTAGAAGGTAATATACTTCGTTTCTACTTTACCTTTTTCTCCTTAACCAAAAGAAGTCTTAGTAAAATCAGCATAGTATTCAGCACTGGCTGTTATGCAGACAAGTACCAGTGGTATTAACCCCTAAGAACCATTAGACATTGAAGAAAATGAAATGATTAAAAGAATTGAAACACTTAGCATTAGTGTTTAGCATTGATACACTTCATTAGCATTGAGACACTATGAAATAAGCTCTCATAGGATGCTCAGAGTTTGTTTATATTATTGCATGTATCAAAAGTGTAAATTATTTAAAAATAACTTTTAATATTTCATAATCATTAAATTAGTAACCAAGTTTTCTCTGACTTGGAATGCAACAAATACAAAACGATTAAAAAATAATTGGACATTTTCAAAATATAATACACAGTGACTTAACTGGTTCTACATGCATATATGGTAAACACATAGGGCAGTGTAGTATCATTTCTTCCTGGCAGCCTTGAGCTGCAGTACAGCTGTCAACTAATATGTGGCAGAGGGTCTGAGATGAATCACACTATAGTATCGAGAACATCTGTCAGAATGTGGCAGTACCTGCATAGAGTACCAGATTAATTTTAACTCTGTATTCATATGTAACCTAGTTACTGAGCCAGACATTTTTGGAAAGCATCCCTTTCTTGAGTCACTCTGACCTAGTCAGCACATTGGTTAGAGAGGCAGATGAAACAGCAGGTAGACTAGGAGTCAGAAGATCATTCCATGTCAGCGTGCTTGTTTGTAAAGTGGGCGAAGGACAAGAATCTGCCCTCTCCGGGACTCCACAGGATATTTTTGAGGATCTTACGAGACAAAAGCTCTAAGAGTACTTTTCAAGCTGTTGGGTGCTAAAAAAATGAGAGCAGTTACTTTGCTTGTACTTTCTCAGAATTTGAACTCCCCTGCTAGAATGTATTTACCAGGCCTTGGGTAGGTTTTCTGGAAAAATTCTGTGGCTGATCCAACTTAAGTTTTATTAATTTGTGATGCCTGACAAACTTGGGTAACAGTACTGGAACATTTTATGATAATTCGTACAACCCACACCTATTTTCTGTGCACTGACTATGTGCCAGACATTGTCCTAGGTGCTGGGGATATAATGGTAACCAAATCAGATAAAAATCCCTGCCCTACAGAAAAATTTAACATTCTAACGAGGGAGAGCAAATCAGAAAAAAAGAGAGGCAAGAATAATAGTACTATAGACAGTTTTACTAAATAAGCGCTATAGTGACTTCTGGTGTTTGTGTGGTGTTTCCAGTTTGTAAAGAGTGTTCAGGTATGTTTTCTCAGTGGCTCTGTGGGTTTAATAGGGTAGCAGTCTCCATTTCATGGATGAGGGCACTGGGCTTCTTTGATGTTAGATCATTTACCTAATAGCGTCCAGCGAGAGGGTTGTCTGACTCCAAATCCCTTGAACTCTTACCTGTGCTACAGTGCCTTTCTTCTGCAGACATTGTGAGGCATAATCACTTAGGAAGTCCAGAATCACCTTTCCAAAGTTCCAGGCTTATTCACAGCAAGCATGTTTTAGAAATCAAAGTCCTTCGTTAATCATGTTTTTCTTAAATGGAGACAGAAGTGAATGTGATCACATATAGTTTTTAAATTTTCATTTTGCCAGTTTTCCAAGTTAGTAGACTTTGCACTAGTAGCAGGAAATGGACAGCAGCTAGCTATATCAGTAGAACAAGCAGCTGTAGTTATGGGACTGAGGGCCCTAGCCTTTTGCTGGTTGTTTGCCAGTGGCTGCCCTCAGTTCCTAGAGGCTCCCCACAGTACTTAGAGACTGCCTGTAGTTCCCTGCCATGTGAGCTTTCCCAGTGTAGCTGCTTATTTGTCAAGCCCGCAGAGAGTGTCTCTCGAGTGAGTCTGCCACAAGCACAAGAATCTTACATAGCATAATGTAGATACTGGAGTGTTTATACAAAGCCTCGAACACCAGGAGGTGGGCATAGTGGGGGCACCTTAGGGTCTGTTTGCCATAGTAGAAACCCTCATCAGTTCCACAGAGGTATTTTGAGGTATGTGCCTGGAACAGAGTTAGAAGCTGCAGCATTGCAAAGATGAGTTGTCCCCACCCCTTGCCGAAGGGCTCAAGTGCTTACTGTCTAGGGACAGAGACTAAGCGGGTCATTGCCAGACCATGTGGAAAGGGCCCTAGGAGAGGTATGTAGGCAGGTTCTTCTGGAACCCAGAGGAAAGAACGCCTTTGTTTGGAAGAGGCAGAAATGCTTTGTAAGAGAGGTGTTATGTGAGAGCCTTGAAGAGCAAGTAGGAGTTTGACAGGTAAAGAAGAGGGTGGGTCTCCAGTGTTTGCTGGCACCATGTGTAAGAGAGCCTGGTGTGTGAGAGTCGTTAGTAAGCTTGAAGGGGCATAATAGACACTGTGGGTTCTCTGATTGTTTGTATTGTTCTTCATTGTTAATATTCCTAAGAGGTGTTTTTCACATTATAGGTGGAGCTATATACCTTTCTGGAATTGATATGATTCATGGCACACCTGTACTGGACATAAAGCCCTACATAGCTGATTATGACTCGCCACAAAATTTGATCGAGCCTCTAGGAGAGTTTAATTTACATAATAACCAACATAAACCAATAACTTGGTCTGATGGCAAGACTGACAGTTGTGCCCAGCAGCGGCCCTCAGAGCGTGATGAACCACAGCCCTGCAGTTGCACTAAGGAGAAGCCTAACTGTCCCAAAGACAGAACTTCAGGAGAAAACGGCACACAACATGACACAGCCAAAATTCAGAGAAGCTCGCCTAAGCACAGGGAGATAGCAGCAGACTTGGGGTTAGGACCTAGAAGTGGTCAAAGTCCGAGTGTGGCAGAGGAGCAAATGGGCCCATATCATCTGGAGAAGAGCTTTTCAGAGGAGGGTACAGATCAGAGGCCGAGAAGAGGGAAAGAAGCAGTGGTTCCACAAGAGAACAGCGCAGAGGTGCAGCCTGTGCCTCTTGGCCACCCTTCCAGGCTGACGGATGCAGCCCACGGCAGTGTGGTTCCCACCTGGGTGCGAGAGGCTCCTGTGGCCACCTTGGAAGTGCGGTTTACGCCTCATGCGGAGATGGACCTGGGGCACCTCAGTTCAGAAGGGAAATCAGGTACTTCTGTTTCTTATTTTTAAATGTGAAATGAGCTTTTACCAGGAGTTCAGTCAAATGTGGTATTTCCAAGGGCAGTAAAACACAGCAGGGGTCCACAGCCCCTAGGCCCCCCGCACAGCCACACAGCAGAAGGTGAGAGGTGGGGAGCTTGCGAAGCTTCATCTGTATTTGCAGTTGCTTCCCAGCGCTAGCATCACTGCCTCAGCTCCACCTCAGATCGTCAGGCATTAGATTCTCATAGGAGCACTGATCCCTGATGTCAAAAGGTTGGGGACTGCTGATATAGAGTATTTATCAGTATGACTGGTTGTAAAGAAATCCAGGAGTATAAAGTAATGTTTGGGGAGCACTGTCGTCTTATGACTTTGTTTAATGACTGTTTATGCAGCACTGTGTCCCAGGCACTCAGTAAAGTGTTTACTGAGAATGGCTCCTGCCTCACGAGGTGGTCTATGATTTAAAAGCCTTGTGTCTCCTTGTTACAGTGGTCCTTGGAGTTTTCAAACAGCATTCAAAAGCAAAATCTTGTTTGTGTTGTATACTTATTCAGATTGTTTTTTCTCTGTTTTTTTTTTAGCTGACTAGAGAAATGTCCCAGCTTATTCTGTCAGGTGGCTGATAGCTCAGCCTCTGGAGTAAGAGGGGGAAAAGAGTCTTTTAGCATCGAAATTGTCCCCATAAAGTCCCAGCACTAGAAAGATGTACTTAGCAAAAGAGAGTCCACAGGGCTTTTACTTGAAGTCTGTTTACGGTAACACATGGTTCTTAACAAACGTTGTTACCTGGTTTCTCCAGCCCAAAGCGGATCCCCAGCAGCAGTCTAGAATGAAGGAAGGAGCTGTTAAGAGGTGGGTGCAGTGGTTGTAGTAAGAAGTAGCAGTTAGTTGAGGAGATGTCAGATTTCATCTGCCACTGGAGGGTTGGGCTTCTCATTCTTGCCTAAGGCTTTATGCTTAAACAAAGCATTTGACTTTTTAATTGATCTCTTCATTTAAAAAGTTTTGTTATGAGGGTTGTTTCATCACTGTATACAGTTGATGGGAGGAGAAAGTTGAATTTTAAAAGGATTTTGTGGTAGAACAAAGCAGTGCTACCTAGAAGTTACTTTATATTATACTTACCCTTTGTCTTGTGGTTATCTTTGCATGCTTCCTTCTTTGGAAAATTTTACCTTTGTCAAACTACAAAGGTGTTGTACACCTTAGAAGTTACAATATGCTTTATTGATTAAAAAATGGTTAAAAAAGAGAAATTATGAACTATAACTATAAAACAGGGATTGATTTGTAACAGCAGAATTTAGAGCCAGTGCAGAAGTATGACCTCATAAAGTTTAGCCTAGAAAAGATGAAAGATGTTGAAATGGGAAGGAATTGGCTCTGGAATAGAGTGCTGTGGACACATGAGAGAGAGAATTCTGACTTGGGGATCAGGAAGTCTGGGAAGGCTTCCTGGAGGTTAATAGGTATTTGAGCGGAGCTGGGAAGGATAAGTAGACAGAGAAGTGAGGGAACGGCACCTACACCAAATGAACAAGCAAAGACCTGAGCGCCTCTCAGACACACTGTTAGTGAAGAGTGTGTGTGATGTTTTTGGAACTCTTCTTTTTTGAATGGCCTTAGAGTCATTGTATGAGCTATGCAATAAAGGAATCTTAGCACTGCATAATTGGTCCACGGTTTTTGACCAAAAATTGAATTTCATGACCTTACTTACCAACATACTTATTAGACATAGCCCAGAGTGAATTTTGGCTGTTTTCTAAAAATTGAATTTACTTTCAAAATAAAGACCCACTACCACTGCGGATGCTATTTTGAACAGAGACAACATTGTCTAAAGCACATGCCTTCCTGAGAGGGCCTGGCCTTCATTTTCATGTATGTTATATTGTAGCTACTAAAAATTAGGTCATGGTTAGTTTTTTTAAGATCATATTTTCAAAAATTAAAATGTCTACAATGATATAAATATAGGAAGTTTTGTCACTTGACAGAGTAAACATCCGTGTACCTGAAATGTGCTCCTGGGTGGCATGGCATTGAACTTTCTCAGTGTATCTGTTTCACTGTTTTCACGAGGACTCTCTCATGTCCTTGTTCTTGGAGACTGTGGCGTTATTTAACTGTGGGGCTGTGACACTGGCTCTCTAAGGCTCCCTCGCTTGCCTATAGCTAGTGCTCTGGGTATGCGTGGGTTTTTAGTCCTTTCTTGTGGCCGAGAATGCTGGGACTTTCATGCATTTCTCTGCTCATGCCTCCATTCTGAGAAGAAAATGACAGAGAATTGAATTAAAGTCCGTATTGACCATAGAATAATGACATTTGGGTTGCCAGAAAATAAAAGCTCAGCTCTCCCATTTAGGAGACTAAAAACTATCACCATGAATTTTTTGTTCAGCAAAGGAAAATTTGGGGAGTACGTAAGTTTACTCTAATGACAGTAAAAACCACTTGAAGGTGACATTCTCTGTAATGACTGAATAGCTTTCTAACCCCTATTCATTTCAAGTGATATTCAAGGAACCAACCAAACTCCTCATTGAAGTTCACTATAATAAGATTTGACCTGCATGATTTAAAAAATTTTTTCAATTGTAGTTGATATTCGATATTATTTTATATTAGTTTCAAGTGTACAGCATAGTAGAAAGACATTTATATAATTTACAAAGCGATCACCTGATAAGTCTAGTACTCACCTGGCACCATACATAGTTATTACAATATTACTGACTATATTCTCTATGCTGTACTTAACGTCCCCGTGACTATTTTGTAACTACCAGTCTGTACTTCTTAATCCCTTCACCTTTTTCACCTGGCCCTCCAACCCCCTCCCATCTGGCAGCCATCAATTTGTTCTCTGTATCTGTGAGTCTGTTTCCGGTTAGCTTGTTTGTTTATTTTGTTCTTTAGATTCCACACATAAATGAAATCATGTGATATTTGTCTGTCTTTGTCTGACTTATTTCACTTAGTGTAATACTCTGTGGGTCCATCCATGTTGCTGCAAATAGTAAGATTTCTTTATTTTTTATGGCCAAATAATATTCTATTATATGTATGAACCATACCTAATTTATCTAGTTGTCTATTGATGGGCATTTAGGTTGCTTCCATATCTTGGTTATTGTAAATAATGCTTCAGTGAACATGATGGCGCATATGTCTTTGAATTAGTGTTTTGGATGTCTTTGGATAAATACCCAGAAGTGGAATTGTGACCTGCATGATTTTGACTGTTACATTTTGTTGTTCTCATTGCAGAGGACAGTCATGCTTCATTTAAATATTTTCAATCAGCAGAGGAAGCAAGGCGTGCCATTGAGGCTGTGTTGTCAGCTGACCCTCGGTCTGTGTATCGACGGAAGCTCTGCCAGGACCGCCTTTTCTACTTTACTGTAGATGTAGCACATGTCACTTGCTGGTTTGGTGATGGCTTTGCAGAGGTTCTAAGGATCAAGCCAGCTTCTGAGCCTGTTCAGATGACTGACCCTGCAGAGTCCTTGGTGTCTCTGGGATCGTAAGTAGCCTCCATCACGTCTGTAAGACAGCCTAATTGACTTAAGATATAGCTGGTGGATTTTTTCTAAAAGCTAATTATGTGCCTTCTTTGCAGAAAGAAGCGACACTCTGTAGTCTCACTGCTTTGATTGATTTGGGTTGTTCAAAATGTTTATTTGAAAAACATGTATTTTAATAAACCGAGAGATCAAATTTAGAGAAATTGCCATGTGTTTTTTGATTGGTTAATATTGAAGAATTCAAAGGTGATACTGTCTCAGTGATTTCTGAAAGAAACTGATTTTTTGGCACTTGATAAAAATGGGCAAAGATCATCCAGCAGGGACTTTCAAGTTAAGGGAACCTGTTCAGCAATTCATATTGGTTTTCCTGTCTGGAAAAGCCTGATCTATTTTATTCTAAATCAAACTGAGTTACTACTATATCTTAGAAAACTAACAAATCAAAAACAGGTGTTTATAAAGATCTTTGGAGATTAAACCCCCATGTTTCAGAGACTTTTGTCACATATATACACACACACATGCACATGCACACACACACATACAAATGTATGTATATATATTTAATCTTGATTCTAACATAGACTCAGAGATATCATTGTATCAGAAAAGAAAACCACCCTAAAAAAATTCAAGAAAATAACTTAATTACTGGTTTCTTTTTTATTTATTCTGTGATTATTTACTGAGACCTACTATGTGTTAGGTTTTGGTGATAGAATGAGATGAACAAGATACAGTTCTTGCTGCAAGTCATAGTGGAGGAAGAAGACATAAGGACATTATTGTTACAGTTAGATAAATGTAGTGATTAAGTCTATACATTTTTCCTGTATAGTACCACGTAGGAAGAAGTTGTAAGCCTGTATTGACTATAGGTGATTTTAACAATGTGATCCCAGGTAACTGAAGATTTGTGACCAGTGTAACCAAGTTAGACACCTGTCAATGTGACATAGGCTTTCCTCATCACAATTGTAAATCTTAATAGCTGATTGATCATGGTTTTGAAATGAGCCCTGCTGCCTATATGTACTTGTACAGAATCATTTGTAGCGGATGACACTGTACTCTTGAATCAAACTGGATTGTCTTTAAGGTTACTTAGACCCTCTTGGGGAAGTATCTTTAATTGTTTTTAAAAGCTTTTTTGTTTTGAGATTGTAATACAGTCACAAGAAGTTGCAAAAATGGTGCAGAGGTCTCTCGTACCCATCACCTGGCTTCTTCCTGTGCGAACATCTGACATAATTACGGTATAATGTAAAACTAGGAAGTTGACATTGGTATAATCTATCCTTTATCTTGAATTGATGTTTTTCTCTTAAAACTATTTTGAGACTGAGTCAGGGCTTGAAGTCCAAAATGTTGATACTTAATATGGAAAAAATAATTCTGAGGATGATACCAGCCAGCCTTTTAGCAAAAAGACTCTTCAGTTATTTTGAGATTTTAATATACATTCTCAGAATTTTAGAACTAAAATCCTTAATATAGTCCAGCTTATTTCTCTGCCAGCTCAGTATTCAGCTCAGTCTCTTCAGTATTTACAGTGTGGCTTTCTAGCCCCGGCTTAACTCCCTCAGTGATGATCCTTCAACCCCTGTCCTATGTACATAACTCATTAGGTATGGGCAGTGCTCATTATTAGAATGTTCTTCCTTTACATGAGATAAAATGTGATAGCCTTACCCTCTGGTGGGGCCTCATAGCTTAAGGCTAACTGTACTCCCATGTTAGTTTGTCCAATACCATCCCCATTTCCCACTCTTTGACTTTCCCTCATACAAGCAGCCCTATTTTCTTCATCTATTTTTCATATAGCCTGTTGTGAAGCATCTCCCCACCCAAATCCTTGAGCTCCCTGTGTGAGCTTTCATCTCTAGGTACATATTTCCAGTGTCCTGTTGTGAGGAAATTTGGATCTCTAAGTCATTCATTTCTATCCCTCAGAAACAAATAATTTGAAGCAAGTCTTATATTTCTTTTCATGTTGGAAATTTTTTCAGAAGAAGCAGCAGATACAATTCTCTGTACTACTCAGAAATGGTGTCTACCTTAAATTTGAGCCTTTCCTTTTTGGTGCCTGTAGGGGGAGCCCTTGATAGCTGATTATTTTCACTAGCTTGGAGATAAACTCCAGGACTTCAAGGTGTTCAGGTAATTTTGACTTTCGGCCCTCCTGCCCCAAGTTTCCAGAACAGTAACTTTCACAAGAAATGTTGATGCTTGTCAGTCACATAAGAAAATATTAGAAGGATGAGTTCCATTCATTAAATTTTTAAATTGTAGGTTGGCTTAAGTGGTGGGAATGATTATTCCAGTATGTGAAGGTAGACTCATTAGCCAAACCCACAAGCATATGTGTACAAGGCATTTGTGCTGTTTATGTGTTTGTGACTTTCTTTGGAGAGAAGAAAAGGAAGTTGAAGATATGAATCAACCTCTTGTTTGTAGTTTTCTCTTTTATGATATAGTCTCCAAGAAGGTAGACAAAGATTCTATAATAATGAACTCTGTATCACTTATTAAACTTTTATCACGTCCTTGGTGATGGGCTATATGCTTTTCATACACTGATCAGAGATTAAGATCACATGCTCAAGTTCACACAGTGCTGGTGAGCATGCATCCAGGATTTCAACCCAGCCAGTCTGGCCCCAGAGTTAGCTGCCTTCCCAGCTTGGCTGTAACTCCTTCTGCCAGTGCAAATGTAGATGCTCAGCAAACCATGGTGGTTTATTTGAGAGTCAGCTATTCCATGTGCTTACTAAGTACAAGACACTTTATTTACAGTGGCATTCTTGGGAATTAGACCACTAAATAAAGAACAGGGCAAGGAAAATACCCATTCTCATCAGATCTGCACGGAACCTCCTGGGAAGCAGGGTGTGAGTTTAGCTTCAGAAATTTCAAGTGCCATTTTGTTTTTGCTCGAACCTGTGCTAGCTGTGTGATCTTGGGCAAGTCACTATACCCATCTTCAACTCTCTGACCGTACAGAATTGTTACAAGGATAATGCTTGGGAGGGTATTTTCTAAACTCTTGGTCTATAAACTTAGGCAGCATTTTATTGTGCCTGTCATCATTGACACCTTTTTTTTTTTTTTGCCACTCTGCTCTGGCTTACCTGGTTGGGCAAGCAGACTCAGGGGAATCAAGGGGTCCCTAAAATCCAATGTATGAATGCCTGTGTTTTCTCTTTATATTACAGAAATATTTTTAAAAATTAAGAGGACTCCTTTTAGCAAGTTCTAGGATGTTCTAGAACTCTAGCAAGTTTAGGCTATCCAGGGAGATATCACAAAGTGCCACACCTTAAGGACTAAATCAGCATTATGCCACATGCCCAGAGCAACGTCTTCCTCGCCCCTGGCTTCCCCCTCCTGGGGTTGCACGTGTAGCTGTCACTGTCCGTGCGTACAGTCACCATCTCTAGCCCTTTCTCACACGTTATCCTCTTTAGCACCCTTTCTCTTCTACCTTCTTTCCTGATTCGAATTCAGACATTTCAGGAAAATCTGTGCATTTCTTTTATGAGAAAATAAAATTATAATCATGGTATGAAATGATTAAGGTAAGCTCCACCTCTGTGACAGAAACGAGGTAAGTCATAAGGATTAAAGCTCAATGAACTATAATAGAGATTTTTTTGGACATTGTTAAAAATAAGTTTCCTGATATAAATACGCACCAAGTGACTCTCCAGCATCCTCTCTTTTCCACTCTTTACCCCTTCTATATAGGTTCCAGTAGTTGCAACTCACAGAGGATTCAAGGTTTCAGTTGGTGCATATGACTGTGCACTACAAGCACAAGAAAAACCTCAGTGCCCACGTGTCAGGGGGAGGTAGCAAAAGCTCCGTGATACACTCTGTATATTTTTATGGAAGGGGCCACTTGGCCTATGACCTCACACCACACAAGCCAATTTTGAGTCAATGCATGTTTATGTTGTGTTGATTAAAAAGTGAGGATTGGATGTAATACAATGTTATTTACCTCTTTTGCCTTTTAAGTTACTTGAGCATTCTGTTCCGATTCTTCACTATTCTTCATGCAATTCAATAAAACTTTTTTATTCAGTATAAACAACTTTTCTTTTAAAAACTTACCCACGTACTAACCACTGAAGAACTATAATAGTAATTCTTCACATCGGCATAAGACATGATTTACAAAGCGATTTTAAATTCATTATCTAATTTGGTATCTCAGCAACATCATGAGTTAATTTTGCTTCTGGGGGCCTAACCTGGGGGCCTAACTGCTATTTACAACAGGGGTCAGCAAACTATAGTCCGAAGGCCAAGTTGAGCCGAAGGCCTGTTTTTGTACAGCCTAAGAGCTAAGATTGATCTTCATGTGTTAAAAAGATAGTAAACAAAAACAAACAAAAAATTCTGGAGAACACATGACAGAGACTGTGGACTGCGAAGCTGAAAATATTACTATCTGACTCTACAGAGAAAGTATACCGACTCTGATTTAGAACACTATTTCTATGAAAAGGTGTTTTGAGTTCCTTCCTGAAAGGTTATTTACAAATTAGGTTTTTGGGTTACACACACATCTAAGTCAGGGGCTATATTTTGAAAGGATTTAGTCATGTGTCTATGTGAGAAAACTTGAAAATATGACATAAATAGTATATATTATATCCTATCCATATATATATATATATATATATAATGATGATATAAATCCATGTTTACACATATGTAGAAATTTTTTAGAAGAGTAAATAAAAATGTGTTAACAGAGGTTGCTTCTGGAAGGTGGTCTTTGGGGGCTCCTTGGGGAAGGGAACTTTTTACATTATTCTTTTCAGTATGTTGTGGATTATTTTTTTCTAATCAAGAACACACATTATTTTTGTATGTGGAACATAAGGAAAGTTTCCTAACTTGAAAAACGAGTTAGGGTTACACATGTAAATATATAACTATATATCCTCTTTCCTTACCCCCCCCCCCAATTTCTTTTTTGATAAAAATAGAAATATTTTTACTTTTTTCTGAAGCATCACATGTGGATCAGAAAACCACAAACCTCCCAGGTCACACATCAGCTTTGGAGCTGTGCCAGTTTGGGGCAGGTAAACTGGCTGGGCCTTGGCAGTTTGTTCCCGAGGGCACACTGACGTTTTCTGTTCTTCTAGAGACAGAGTTTTGGATAAAGCACTGTGCCTCCGGGCAGCAGGCAGACATCCTTGTGGATGGTGTTTCTAGCAAGAGGGCTGAGCCTCAGAGAGTGCTTTAGTGCAGCACTCGCCAAACCTGTGCAGTCCATCCTATGTGGACTATGGGATAGGTCTCTGCTTGCAGGATCCACTCACTCATCAGCTCCACCCACTGGTTCTCTGTCTACTTGCATTGTGTCTACTTGCATTGGGCCATGTGACTGGTGAGGCTTGCTCTCCTGTGTCCCCAGGGCTGGCTCTTATCCACTATCAGAATGAGAACTCAGCTCAGTCAGCAGGAAAGGAGAGGCTTAGTACTGGGGGTCAGCTGTGCCCATTCGGTAAGGGGGCTGGCTGTGCCGAGGTAGAGGTCGGCAGACAAGGAAGGACATGCTGTAATGTTGGTAGGTGGCAGAGCAGAGCTTGTGGGGCGAGGGAACACGGAAGTGGGGAGATGGAGTAGGGCTGTCAAAAGATTTGAAGACTCACCCTCCGGGGGCGGGGGGAGGGAGAGTTGAGTTCTAAGAGAATTAGCAGAGCCAAGGCAGGACTGAGTCCCCAGAGGGGTTAGGCAGGTTATCTGGGGGACTTCAGAGACTTCAAAGCAGGGGCTCCCACATATCGGAGCTGGAGATTTTTCTTCCTTAGTCTTGTTGAATATCTTATATTTGCCAAGATAAAAGGTCATATTCAAAGGTAACTTTAATATAGGAGGACACTGTGAATAAAGAATGCTTGCAGATGACGAGGCAAGGGGAAAACAATTGACATAAAATGGTTTGATTAGTGAAGTCGTGCACAGAATGTGCACTGGGTCATAAGGTGGGATGAGCTCATTCATCAGCGCTTCCCCTCCTTGGAAGTCCTTCCACTGCCACAGGAACAAGCCTGGGTTAGCCTGCTCAATGATTAGAGATACATGACTGAGTCTCAGCTGACATTGAACCTGTCACCAGACAGTGAAGCCACCCTGTATCATCCGGCTCTAGCCGAGTTGGCCTAGACTAGAAAAACTGCCTAATCAACATGCAGAATCATGAGGGGGAAAAAGTGTTATCGTAGGCCACTACTTTTGGGGTGGTTTGTTATAAAGCAAAAGCTAGCTTATACATTTAGCTCCCACAATGTTGAACAGTGGAAAGCTGGAGTTTTATCTAGCAGGAGGGGTTGACATGAAAAAATCCTGAAACAATGAGGGGGTCTTTAGGGCAGGGTGGATTTTTGTAATGAATGTCGTGAAAGTGTAATAATAGCTAACATCAAGGGGCATGGGTCAGGTATGGAGCTAAGAGTTTTACATGGATTATCTCATGTGGAAAGACACTTATTATTTCCATTGTACATATGATCAAACTGAGGCTCAAGGACATTGTTATTAGACAAGATCATGTAGGTAGGAAGGGGGAAGACTTAGGATATAAATCCCGAGTCTGTCTGTCAAACTGCAGAACCAACATACTTAAACATAACTTCAAGGTTTCTAGCCCAGGAGAATCTACAAATGGCAGTTCCATAAATACAAATGGAAGAACCAGAAAGCAGAACTAAAATGAAGTTTACCACCTCTCTCCCTCCATTCACATCATTGATTTTTAGATAAACACAGAGTGAAACCATGCATTTGTTTCTGCTGCATGCTAAAATGGCAGCAAAAAAGAGCAAATTAAATTCTAAGCAGAGAGAAATAACGAAGATCAAAGCAGAAATCAATGAAATAGAAAATGAAAAATAGAGGAAGTCAGTAAAACCAAAAACTGGTTTTTCAGATCAATAAAATTAATAAACTCTGCCCAAACTGATTTGAAAAAGAGAAGACACCAATTAATTATCAGGAATGAGAGGTGATACCTCTTTAGATTCTACAGATATTTAAAGGGAATATTATGAACAATTTTATAAAACATGAAATGAATAAAAATATGAAAGATACAAATTACCAAAATTTACTCAAGCAGAAATTACCTGTAGAGCCCCTATAGCTATTCAAAAGATTGAAATTGTATTTAAAAACCTCACACAGAAAACTAGGTACAGGTGGCTTCACTGGTGAATTCTATCGAACATTTAAGGAAGAAAAAAATTCTATAAGCCCAACATTACCTTGATACCAAGCCAGACAAAAATACTGCAAGAAAGAAAACAACAGACCACTACCTCTTACAAATATAATTGTAAAAATTCCAAACAAATTTTAGGAAATTTAATCCAACAATACATTAAGGGATAATACATCATGACCAAGTAGAATTTATCCCAGGTATGTGGGGTTGGTTTAACATTTTTAAAAATCAACATAATTCAGTATATTTACAAACAACAACAAAAAAAATCATACAATCATCTCAATAGGTGCATAAAAAGCATGTAACCAAATCTAATATCCATTCCTGGTAAAAATTTCAGAAAACTAGGAATAGAAGGGAACTTTCTCAATCTGATAAAGGGCATCTACAAAAAACCTACAGCCAACATCATACTTTATGATGAACAAATGAATGCTTTCCATCCTAAGATCAAGACAAGGATATCCACACCACTTTTATATTGTACTGGAGTTACTGGCTAATGTAGTAAGGCAAGAAAAAGAAAGAAAAGACATACCTGTCTGTAGAAAATCCTAAGAATCAACAACGACAACAACAAAAACCACTAGAACTAGGGAGTTCAACAAAGTCATGGAATATAAGGTCAAAAAAAATCCGTTTTACCTCTATATACTCTGGACTTCTAGTGCCTTTTTGATGCCTGGATCAAGGAAGGACACATCCAAGAGGTATTGAAGGAGTGTTCCCGATTTATTGAAGGTGCCAAATTTCCAGTTTCTAAGTGGCTATAGGACTTCTTAGGAGGGGGCAATGTATCTACAGAGCTGATGGAGAAATCTACCCAACTACTTATCCAAGTAAATCTTTAGAGTGTTTTCTGGTTGCTTCTGGTCTAGGTTCTCCCTTGAATCCCTTGATAAGTCGTTTCTTGAGTGACATACCAAGTCACTTTCTGTCTCCTCAGAGTAAGACCCTAGATGCCTCAGGTTAGCTTTCTAAATACCTGGATTCTTTCAGGGGTCTTCCTCAGGCTATACTCCAGACTCTTTGCAGGTTGTTCCCGAGCTGGCATTTTATTGGGCTCCTTACATGTAAACTTCCTGGATGCTTCGGTGTCATCTGTCCTAGATTCTATCCTGTGCTTCGACCCCTACTACAGAGGGCTGTGAAGGTCCACGTTTGCCCTTCAATGGAGAAATCCCTGCTAGTTTGCCCCAAGGGCATCTACAAAAGACTTCCCTGGATGAAAGTCTTTCAAGGGTGGTGCTCCAGTGGCTGCCAGATCTCATGGCTACGAGGAAACTCTCTGGCAAGGATGAAGCCTGGTACTTGGGGTGGAAAGGCAGTGCTATACTGAGAAATGTTGGGAGCTAGAGGATTAAAGTTTTCCTGGTATACGTGGACCAAAAGAGGGCAAACACCACAAATGTTCCGGCTGCTTCTGCAGTAAGTGCCAATACAGGGGTTGGATTTCTTTTGAAACGAGGTTGCGCTTCATCCCAAAGTCTACAGAAGGATACCCCATAGGCCCTAAATGAATGAGAGAATGGGAAAGAAATGGAAGACAGGTCTGAGGTAGGGGGTTGGGGTTGCAGCAGGGTTTCAGATAAGAGTGGGCTGGACCTGGGGATGGAGCAGGGGCTGAGGCTGGGGCCGCCATGGGAATTCTTTAACCCGAATATGGACTGGGACCTTTAGGGAATCCACTGAATAAAAGTAAGGGAGACACTAGTGGGGATCAACCACCAGAGACCAGTAGCCCCAGGGACTTGCTGTACAGAGAGGGGAGACCCTGGAAGAGCTGGCTCCATTTGGGCTGCTTTTACTCCTTGGTTCCCAGGCCATCTATCCTTTCTACTGGGGGCACACCACCATATAGGGGTCTCTGATTGAACAAAGACACTGCATCCTGAAGGAGGGCACTCTACCCTTTCAGGGTGTTGCCTCAGAGATGGTGCATCAGTTGTGCATTGTGCAGAGAAGGGCGTTTCAGCATTCAATGAAGCTGGCTGCCTCTGTGTGCAATATGTGATATCGAGCGGCATTCCACGACTATGGGCTCCTTCCCCTACCTCATTCACTGTGCATGGAGTCCCTGGGTCCTGTTATGCGTGGTGGGATTCCATGCTTATGGATCGGGCGATCCTTAGGACCACAGGGTGTCAAAAGTACCAAGACGAAGATACTGGGAATCATATTGAGAAAACAGAGGGTGTCAGTGTAAAATAATAGGCAAAATGAGTGGTAAAGCGAAGGGAGATAATGATTCTGCAGAATCGGAAAGTTAACCGTGTCGTCTTGTCATCCGAAGTCTGCAAATTCTGGAAAATTCCTAAGAATCCTCAGTCTGAGGTCTCCTGATGGAATGCATGTCTTCTGATCAGGAGAAAGTGATGTATATTTTTTTCAGTTGGCAAACAGGTATCCAAGGGTTAACACTTTGGAGTTTAATGCTGTGTGATTATTAACAGTGGTTGATACAACCCTGTTCATTGAGGCTCGAGGGTGGTTTCTTATGTCTTTTCAGAAACCACCAAGTCTCCACATTTCAGATCTTGCAGAGGCTGCTTAGGTGGGTATTTTGGAAATTTATAAAAAGATAAGTTTCAGTCATCTTTCCGTCTTGCATGCTTGTTTCTTCCACCAATCTTCCTAAGCATTGGAGCCATTTCATGATCATATCTGTCTTCTTCTTCAGAGACCCACACAGGGCCAAGTGCAGGTAAATATTAGAAAAAATATATATTGCTGAACAGAATGGCATTGTGCCCACCTTGCTTTCAGTGGACTCGCTCTCAGCTAGCAGCCACTCGTTCTTCCCACGTGTCCAGCCTAGTGGATCTGTGCTGTAGCATGCATTGCTTCAGTCCTGAGAGACTGGCCACATTCCAGGGCTGTGCTCACTGCTTTATGAAGCCAGAGAGTACCTACAGCAGATGAGCGCATTCCCATCCAGTGTGCAAATGAGAGGGAAATCACTGCAACTTCCTGTGGGGAGTCAACCGCCATGACCCCAACCCCAAAAGGAAGATGCTGGTGGATACGTTAATAGAAACAGATTTTCCAGAATGCAGGGTCTTTGCATCTTACACTAACCAGGGTCATTATACTAGAGTAGCTTTATCTTTGACTTCCAACAACGTGAGACTGCATTTGTAGGGAAAGGTTTTCTCATATCTTCACTGGCTCAACGGTGGAATGGGCTGCCGTGGGAAGTTATGAGTTCCCTGCCTGGAGTGCTAGATAACTAATTGGCAGAGATGTGGAGGCGGGGAGGACTCCTAGCCCCAAGAGGAGTCTTCGGTGCCCATCGTCCCTAGGACGCTGCCAGAGGTATGCAATCTGATGCGGATTTCTCAATGCGGCTTTGAGGTTAGTGATGCAAGTTCATTCAGGAGAAAACTGTGGCTGGTGAGATGGACCCCAGGCTGCTGCTGGGGCTCGGAGGGCCTGACTCACGCTTCACAGCCCCTGCCAGCATTTCGGAAGGAAGCGATGTTGTCTCGTTCTTCTTCCTCCACTCATCCCCTAAAGGTAGGCAGCTGGTCTCCGGCCCTCCATTTTTTCAGTCCCCACAACTCCCCTGGGAAATCTCAACCACACCCCGGGCTTCAGCCCCTACCTCTGTGATGATAAACCCTAACTCAGTGTCTCCAAGCTTGACCTCATCCCTTAGCAACAGACTCATAACCAAGAGTTTATTAGATATCTCCATCTCATCATCCTACATCTCAAAACACAATGTGTCCCAAATTAAGATGTTTTCTCCTGTCTTCAAACCTGACATCTCTCACCCCACCAGCCATATACTTAATCTCTCTCTTAAGTTATACCTTTCCCTACATCCTGCGTATTCCACCCCTACAGTGCCTTTTTAAAAAATCAGACATTTTCTTATTCTAGTTCTATCGCCGCAGATTTCATTACCTGGACCTTACTGCCTGGCTTCTTGACTGGTTCCTTTTTTGCCAGCTCTTTTTTCTAACCCCCACACTCTATGCTGCTTCCCAAGTGACTATCCTTCAACCTAGGTGGGATCATGTCACTCCCCTCCAAACAAACGAGCATAACACATAAAAAGACTGCCAATACCAAGTGTTGGCAAGGATATAGAGTAACTAGAACTCGCATGCATTTCTGTGCAAATGGACAAGAACTCTGGTAATCTATGAGTATCTATTCAAGTAGATATATACATATCCAATGCTCCAGCAATTCCACTTCTAGATTTGTACCCAACAAGTACATCCGTAAAAGCACCAAAGGACATGTGCAAGAAGATTTACAGCCCCTAACTGGAAACCGTACAATGCTCATTAATAATTGTGATACATTCGTACAATGGGATATGAGCAACAATAAACAAACTACTTAATGTGTAGCAACACGGCTGAGTCTTGAAACATGTTGAGTGAAAGAAACCAATGGCAAAACAATTGGGAAAAACAAATTTATGGTGTTAAAGTCAGGATAGTGGTTTCTCTTGTGATTGGGGAGTTCCTGAAAGGGGGCCAACGGGGATTCCTGGCGCTTTAGTCATGATTTGTATCTTTATCTGGCTGCTGTCTACATAGGTGTAGTCAGTTTGTGAAAATGTTTGCACTTTCTGTATGTATGTTATACTTCAATAAAAAAGTTTACTAAAACAAGCCCACCCACACATAAAAAGCCAAACAAAATTTCTTCCGTGTTTCTCGTACCCAGAGGAAACATTTCCAAACCCTAGCAGAACATCAGATACTCTCTGTGGTATGATCCAGTCTACCAGGCTGCCTCCTTCCCATCCATGG
This sequence comes from Rousettus aegyptiacus, assembly GCF_014176215.1. Lineage (NCBI taxonomy): Eukaryota > Metazoa > Chordata > Mammalia > Chiroptera > Pteropodidae > Rousettus > Rousettus aegyptiacus. The sequence continues at coordinate 27,723,539 of NW_023416306.1, forward strand.
CATGTGCGCCACCACACTAGATCATTCCCCATGCTCTTCGCACATTTCTGTGCCCATGCTTTAGCAGTTTCTGCAGCCTGGAATCCCTCTCTCTGTCTCGCTCTATGCTGAAAACGCCACCTCCTCTGTGAGCCGCCCCCCCATGCCAATTTCTCAGACCGAACAGATTTCCCCTGGTCTTGCATGCCCATAGCATGCTGCTTTCCCCCTCTCTCATGGCTCTTAGCTCTCTCCGCTTGCATATGCTTCCTTGACTGGAGATAAACCTCTGAAGTTGTAGGAATAGTGTCTCAGTCATCTACATAAAACCTCCTGGGGCCAGTGCTGTGCCTGCTACTGTGTTTGAGCTAATGAATGTTTGACAAGTGATTGAATGCATGCTCTGAGTTAAGCCGCAGTTCGTACTGCCAGAATGCCAGAACACCAGCGTGCCTGCAAAAACTCTTTTGCCAAGAGCCAAGCCTCTTTTGAAGTAAACACATCCAGCAGTCCTTTATTGGCTGCTGACAGCCAAATAGATGTAAATGTGTTGTGCAGCATTGTGGGCGTGTCCAATTTGCCTCAGTGAGACTGAGCAGCCCCACTAACATGAATAAGCCGTGCAAATATGTGGTTAATGACCATGTCGCTCCGTGTCAATTCTTAATCCCGGATAATTAGCAGATAGATAATTGATGGAAGAATGGGAGGTGCTGATGGATATCCCTTCACTTGGGTGAAGTTAATGATCCTCCATGGATTAAGACCCACCCTCTGTAAGTGTTGATGGCTCCTATTCGAAATGCTCCTTTTGAAAGGGCCTGGATCCAAGCAGAGGTGTCAGGAACTCCAGAGCAGGGTGTTGGCATCAGCACTAATTTTCTGGGCCGCTTCCATGGAAGGTGGGTGGATGGGCCCCACTGCTGCCAGCCTAGTGCAGGCAGCTCAGAGTCTGTACTGCCCCTGACTTGGTTGGGTAATCCTGAGCAGGTCCCTTCTCCTCTCTTGGTCTTACCATTTGCCTAATGGCAAAGGATGGGAAGCATGGGGAGAGCATGCTGATTCGAGAACTCACTGTAGACAAGACTTTCCTTACTCTGCTCCTTGGCTACATCAGAGGTGTCGTTAGCTGGTTTGCATAATATGGTGCTGTGGACAGGACATTCTGGGGGTGAAACCAGACATCCGAGATATGAGCTGACAGTGTCTTACATGACCTGAGGCAGGGACAGCTAGGTGTCGACCACGATGGGCGCACCTGGTTCCACTGCGTTGAGTCGTCACTGGCAAGGGGCTGGCCAGCTAGAGACTCTATTTCCCAAGACCCTTTGCACTGAAGTGGAGGCTTGGGGGGGGGTGGTTATCACCAATGGAAGGTGAGCATAAGTGATGTATGTCATTTCTGGGCCTCGCTGTGAAGAAGAGAGGTGCTTTCTTTATGCTCTCTTTCCCCTTTTGCTGTCTACATTTATAGTAAGATGGAAACATAGACATTGCTGGAGCCTTAAGATGGCAAGAGCCTGAGGTCCCTGAATTGCCACACAGAGCAGTCACCTGATGGCCAGGACCACCATAGATGGGCGATTCATGATTGGGAAAGAAAATCCCATTGTGTCAAAATTTCAAAATTCTGGGAAGCTGATACTGAGAGCTGTAAAAGGAAATCCATTTATAGTCCACAAATATTTACTAAGTACCCTCTCTGTATCAGGTACTGTATGTGCCGTGTTTTGTGGTTGATTTGAGATAAAATGAATCAATGTAAAGGAAAATATCAAGTTAATGCTAGTATTGGTTGCATGCAGATATGTTGGTCAACAGTGATATATGTATCATACTATATCTGGCACATAGTAGTTGCTTAATAAGTTGAATTTTCTACATTAGACAGTAGGAACACAGTGAATAAGACACTGTCCTATCCTCAAGGCCCTCATAGCCTACAGCAGCGGTTCTTTCCAAGGGATGATTTTAACCCTTAGTGGACATTTGGTAATGACTGGAGACATTTTTGATTGTCACAACAGGGCAGGAGGAAGAAGGGGAGAAGTAGTGGCATCTAGTGAGTAGAGGCCAGAAATGTTGCCAGATGTTCTACAATGCATAGGACAGTACCCTATAACACGATATTATCCGGCTCCAAATCTCAATAGTGCTGAGGTTGAAAAACTCTCAGTGGATTCCTAAGAACGGAGGGGTAAAGAGATGAATTCCCTGGAAGCTTCGAACTTACAGACACTCAAGGTAGTGGTGCTGTTATGGGGTAACTAAAGTCCATTTCTACCGGAGGATTTTGTAAGGGCCTTGAGGGTGGTTAGATATCAGTGGGCTATAGATTGGACTGACCTGTGGGACATACAGGGAGAGATAGACACCTGGGGAACATCACTGAGCAACTTACCAAAGCTGAAAGAGATCAACCCCATCTCTAGCTGTGGATTCTATCAGAGCCAGCATCAGCTGGGTGGGCCTGGGATAAGGGTGCAAAAATGCTTTGTAAAGGGTAAAACTTGGACCATGACAATAGTTATTGTAATAAGAGATAGATTAGATAGATTAGATGTTGGAGAATGATTTGGATTTAGAAGTTTTAACCTTTTAAACTCCTGTATAACGATTTTGTTGCCATAGACAATCTGTTTAGTCATGAACTCAGTGGCAAATTTCTTTTTTCAGAAATTCTCCAGGTGAACTCGTAGCACCACTCACACTGCCGCCAGTCACACATCCTGGCAGTCCTGGATTTAACAACCGTCACCTATAACACTTGACAGACCATTCATGCACAAGAGAATGGAACCCGAAGGAAGCTCTGCCATGGAATCAGAATAAGGGAATGAGCATTGGACCAGAAGTCAGGAGGCCGGTTTTGAGGCTGTTACCACAGGTGGTTAGGTCACAGCCTCTCTGAGCGTCAGTTAGTAAGACATTTGTAGAGACATGGAACCCATGATTTCTGAATCCAAGCCCAGCACTCTTTTAAAAAGAGTTCTCGGCGAAATAGATAATCTATATAAAATTGGGAATTGATACAATATACATTGTCATCATCATCATGATCAAATGAATCTCTTTGAACCCACCACCCAGCTTAAGAGATCAGAACATTATTATAGACCTCTTTGGGTTCCTCTCCCCTATTGCTTCCTAATTCCTCCCAGCCCAAGGTAATCACTAACGAGAATTTTGTGCTAATCATTCACATGTCTTTCTTTATGGTTATACCATGATGGTGTGGAGGACTGATATACAACATTTCCCATTGTTTACAGCTGGTGTCTGTTTTGGTTGGCTGGGTGTCCATTCTGATGGGCTGGTGCCTATGCTGAATAGTCAGCAAATATTTCTAATATCACTCCTATATGTATAGATCTCTAAACAAGAAAGCTATTGTTTAGTTTCACTTTTTATGAATGGAATCATGAAGCATGTGTTCATCTGTGACTTTTCTTTCTGACGTTCAACATTTTGTTTTTAAGATTCCTCCACATTGATGTTTGTAGTTGTAGTTCATTAATTTTCACTTTCACAAGTAGTAGTGCCATTGCATGAAAATACTACAGTTTACTTAAGCACTCCGATGTCGTTGGACATTTGTGGGTGTTTTTTTTCAAGCATTTACTATTCTAAACATATTGCTATGAATATTCTTGTGTGTGTCTTCCGGCGTACACGTGCCAGAGGTGCCACATCTGTCCTCTCCTCTTTCCTATAATTAACTGTATTCATTTGACCCTTCTCACCCTCTCTCTCAATCTTTTCTTTTTCAGTCTCACCAGAAGTTTATCTATTTCATTAAGCTTTTAAAAAAAAATTACAAGAGTTCATATGAGACAAATTGATGACATATGCTGAGGAGCAAGATCTCAAATGCTCCATCATTAAGCTTTCTGAAAATATGGATTTTACCTTTGTTGATATCTCTATATTGTATGTTTGTTTTTTTATTAACTCTTTCTCTTGTCTTTATCTTCTACTTTCTTTGGACTTATTGTTACAGTTACTAATTTTCATGTTAGAATGCTTAGCTAATTTATTTTCAACACTTTCTTTTTAAGGTAAATATTAAGGATATAATTTTTCCCTCTAAATGCTACTTTAGCTCTATTCTTCGGGATTTGATATGCAATATTTTAGTTCTGGTTTGATCATAATTATCTTATAATTTTTATTAAGATTGTTTTAAAATTTCAAAACACGTAGGTTCTTTAGTTATTTTTTTGTTAACGATTCCTAACTTAATACATTGTGGTCAGAGTTCATGGTCTGACACCACTTTTTTGAGGCTTATTATATGGGTTAGCACCTGGTCAATACTTATAAATATTCCATGTGTGCTAACAAAAACTGTGTTTTTTTCCTATTGTTGGGTGCCATATTCCATGAATGACCTTAGGCTTATTGATCGAATTGTTTAAATATTCTCTATCTTTACTGATATTTTTGTTTGCTTAATCTGTTGTTATTGAGAGGGATGTGTTCACTGTGACGGTGTATTTGTTATAAAATCTATTTTAGTTTTGCTAACTTTTGCTTTATAGATTTTAAAGCTATGCTGTTTTGTGCATACAGGCTTTAGAATTATTATCTTCCTGGTGATTGGAAAGTTATTATTATGAAATGACTCACCATATTTCTAGTGAGAGCTTTTTCTTTCCATGAAATATATTTGTCTGATATTATCACGGCTACGCAAAGTTTATTTTATTAACTTGACATTTTTATATTAAAACTCAATAATTCTAGATTATGATAGATTCACATGCATTTGTAAGAAATAATACAGAGAGATCCTGCGTACCCTTTCCCCAATTTCCCCTGTAAGTAACATCTTGTAAAACAATAGTGTAATAACACAACAAAGATAACATTTATATAGTCAAAATACAGAACATTTAAATCACCAGGAAGATCCCTTATGCTATACTTTTATATCTACACCTACTTCACTCCCAGACTACACCCTTTCCTTAACACTTGGCAACCACTAAGCTATACTCCATTGCTATAATTTTTTCAAGGACATTATATACATGGAATCATACAGCATGAAACCTATTAAATTGGCTTTTTTCACTCAGCATAATTCTCTAAAGCAGGAGTCTCCAACCCCTGAGCCACAGACCGGTACCTGTTAGAAACCGGCTGCACAGCAGGTAAGTGGCAGGTAAGTGAGCCAAGCTTCATTTGTATTTACAGCCGCTCCCCGGCGCCAGCATCACCACCTGAGCTCCACCGCAGATCATCAGGCATTAGATTCTCATAGGAGCACCAGTCCCTGGTGCCAAAAAGTTTGGAGACTACTGCTCTAGAGTTTCGTCCAACTTATGTGTATTGATAATCGATTCCTTTTTATTGCTAAGTAGTATTCCATGACAGGGATGTACTATAATTTGTTTAACTATTTACCCATTGAAAGACATCTGGGTTTTTTCCAGGTTTTTTTTTTTTTTCGAGTGGGGGAGGGGTATTACATTCATATATACATTTTTGTGTGAACGAGTCTTCATTTCTCTGCGTTAAATGCCCAGGAGTGCAATTGCTGAGTTGTATGGTTGTTGCATGTTGAGTTTTGTGAGAAACTGCCAAATTGTTTTCCAGAGCGGCAGTGCCATTTTGCATTCCCACCAGCAGTGTGAGTGATTCAGTTTATCTGAGTCGTTGCCAGCATTTGGTGTTGTCACTACTTTTTTGCTTTAGTCATTGTGATAGGCATGCAGTGATATTTCATTGTGGTTTTAATTTGCATTTCCCTAATGGCTAATGATGTTTAACATCTTTTCATGTGCTTACTTGCCATCTATATAGATCTGCTTTGGGGCAATATTTCTTTTACCCATTTTCAAATTGGATTGCTTGTTTTCTTTTTGTTGAGTTTTGAGAATTGTCTATATATTCTAGATATGAGTATTTTGTCAAATATGTGATTTGAAAATACTTTTTCCTTGTTTGTAGCTTTTTAAAAATTCTTTTTAATAGGGTCTTTTACAGACAAATATTTTTAATTTTAATTAAGTCCTATTTAACAATTTTTACTTTTATTGTTTGGTTGGTGTGTGTGTGTGTGTGTGTGTGTGTGTGTGTGTGTGTGAAGTCTAAGAACTTTTTGCTTACTTAGTCCTATATCCAAAGATTTTCTCCCATGTTTTTGTCTAAGAATTTTATAGTTTTACATTTTATGTTCGTCTATTATCTATTTTAAGTTAATTTTTGTAAAAGTAAGAGACTTAGGTCACGGGGTTTCTCATTGTTTTTTTTCCTGTGGATGTCCAATTGCTTCAGCACCATTTATTGCAAGGGCTGTCTTTCCCCTATTGGATTGCTTCTACACCTTTGTGAAAAATTGGTTATTATTCTTTTTCATTGATCTATGTGTCTCTCCCTCTACCAATACCACAGCCTTGATTACTGTAGTATATAAGAAATCTTAAAATTACATAAATGATTCCTCTTACTCTGCAATGGGCTTAATTCTTTTGTCCCTCAAAATTTATATGTTAAAACCCTAACCCCCAACGTGAGGGTGTTAGGAGGTGAGTTCTTTGGGAGGCAACTAGGTTTTAAAGGTGGAGCCCTCATGAATGAGATCAGTGCCCTTGTAAATGACCCCAGAAAGCCCTTTCATCCTGTTTCCACCACATGAGGGTAAGAGACCCAGAAGAGGGCTATCACCAGAACCCGACCATGCTGGCACCCTGACCTCAGACTTCTAGCTTTCAAAACTGTGAGAAATAAATTTTTATTGTTTATAAGCCACCCAGTCTATGATATTTTGTTATAGCGGCCCAAATTGACTAACATATACTTTACCCTTTTTCAAAATTGCTTTAACTATTCTAACTGCATTGCTGTCACTTACATACTAGAATAATCTTGTCTGTATTTAAAAAAAACTCTTGTTAGGATTTCAATAGAAATTACATTAAACCCCTATGTTAATTTTGGGAGAAATGATATTTTCATATGTTGAGTTTTCCACCCATGAATGTGGTATGTCTCTCCATTTATTTAGATTTTATTTGATTTTTATCGTTTTCAGAACACAAGTTCTGTACATGTTTTTTAGTTTTACATCTGAGTTTTTAAAAATTGATTGTAGATAGTATTGTATTTTTAATTTTGATAATCACATTTTTATTGTTAGTACATAAAATATAATTTTTGTATGTTTATCTTGTATCCTGTAACTTTGCTGGACTTACCTATTAGTTCTAGGAGTAGTTGTTTTTCTAATGTCTTTGGAACTTTCAATATAGAGAATCAGGTCATCTGAAAGTAGAGACAGTTTTATTTCTTCTTTTCCAGTCTTTATGCCTCTTATTTCATTTTCTTGCCTTTTTGTACCAGCTAGGCCTTCTATTACTATGGCGAACAAGAATGATGAGAGTGGACATCCTTGCTTTGATCTTGATCTTTGGGAAAAATATTAAGCCTTTTTCACTGTTAAGTATAATGTTAACTGTAGGTTATCAAGTTGAGGAAGTTCCCCTTGTTCCTATTTTTCTGAGAGTTTTTATCATGAATGGATGTTAATTTTGTCAAATGCTTTTTTCTGTATTGATTGATATGATTGTGTAATTTTTTCTTCTTTAGCCTGTCAATATGCTGGATTATGATGATTAATTTCTGATTACTGAACCATGCATCTGTGAAATAAACTCTGTTTGGTCATGGTAGATAATTCTTTTTCATATATTGCTGAATTCTATTTGCTAATATTTTATTAAAGACTTTTCTGTCTATATTTATGAGGAATACTGGCCTATAGTTTTATTCTTTATTTTTTTATGACCTTACTCTGATTTTAGTGTCAGGGTAATACCAACTTCATAAAATGAATTGGAACATATTTCTTCCTCTATTTTTTGGGAAGAGATTGTGTCATTGGGGTTGAGCTTTTAAAACTTTGTTAGAATTCTCCAATGAAATCATCTAGGCTCAGAAATTTCTCTTTTGGGAGTTTTAAAAAATTTTTGAATTCAGTTTTCTTAATAGTTATAAGGCTAGCCATATTGGCTGAGTTGTGGAAGTTTTTATTTTTTGAGGAATTGTCCATTTTATCTAAGTTGTCAAATTTATGTGTTTTGAGTTGTTTGTAGAATTTCTTCATTGTTCTTTTGATGTCTGCGGGGCCTGTGGTAAAATCTTCGATTTCATCCCCGATATTGATATTAATAAGTTTTGCTAGACGTTTGTCAATCTTATCTCTTCAAAGAACCAGCTCTTTGCTTCTTTAATTTTTTCTATTGTTCTTTTTATTTTCAATTTCAATGATTTCTGCTCTTAGCTTTATTATTTCCTTCCTTTTGTTCCATGTGGGTTTATTGTGTTCTTTTTCTACCTTCTTGAGTTGGCAGCTTAGGTTATTGATTTGAGATTTTCCCACTTTTCAATGTATTCATTTGGTGCTATAAATTTCCTTCTCAGTACTATGTTTGCTATGTCCCACAACTTTTGATATGTTGCATTTTCATTTTTATTCACTTGCATGGTTTTTTAAAATAACTTTCCTGAGACTTTCTCTTTTACCCATGGACCATTAGAAGTGTGCTATGTGTTTTCTAAGTGTTTAGAGAACTTTCTGTTTTCTTTCTCAGAGAACTTTGGAGAGCTCACTCTGTATTATTTCAATTCTTTTAAATTTGTTGAGGTCTGTTTTATGGCCCAAGATATGATCTATTCTGGTATGTGTTTCATAGGCATTAGAAAAATGTGTATTCTGCTGTTGTTAGATGGAGTGTTCTATAAAAGTGCATTAGCTTCTGTTTTTTGATGGTATTGTTGAGTTGTTCTTTATCTTTGCTGATTTTCTGTCTAGTTGTTCTCTCAATTATTGAGAGAGGGGTGTTGGAGTCTCCAATGATATGTGTGAATTTGTCTATTTCTCCTTTCAGTTCTATCAGTTTTGTTTCACATATTCTGTAGATATGTTATGCTGTTTGGTATGTACACATTTAAGATTGCTAAGTGTTCTTGGTGGGTTAACCCTTTTGCCATGTAATATCACTCTCTGTTCCTAGTAATTTTCTTTGCTCTGAAGTCTACTTTATCTGATATCAATAAAGTCCTGTTTCTTTTGATTAATGTTTGCACGACACATATTTTTAATCCTTTCACTTTCAACTTGCCTATATTGCTATACTAGAAGTGAGGTTCTTGTAGAAAGCCACATTAGTGAGCCAAATTATCACAAACTTAGTGGCAAACACCACACACTTATTCTCACACAGTTCTGGAGGTCAGAAGTCTGAAATCAGTTTCCCTAGGCTAAAATCAAGGTGTTGGCAAGGCTGGTTCCTTCCGGAGGCTCCAGTAAGGAATCTGTCCTTCTTCTTTTCCAACTTCCAGAGGCTGCTAGTTAGTATCCCTTGGCTCATGGCCACATCGCTCCAATCTTTTGCTTTTGTTCTCACATCTCCTATTAATGTGTTAAATCTCCCTCTCCTTCCTTCTTATAAAGACATTGGTGATTACAGTTAGGGCCTACCTGGACAAGCCAGGAGAATCCCCTCATCACAGGATCTTTAACTGGGGTTCAGAAAATCATTACTCTCATTGCAATGGAAAAGATTGAAGGAACAGGTTTTTATTTTAGTATTTTATTTTATCTAGCTTTTCCATCTTCACTGAGATGTAATTAACATATAACTCTAGGAACAGATTTTAAAGTGCCCTTATCAAGTCTTACTGACTTATCCTGGCAAAAGCAATACATGAATCCTGATATCCCAAGGTCTTAGAGCTGGACGATTCTTCAAAAGTTATTTGGACCCAACCCCCACCCAAGGACTGGATTCTGTGACAACATCCTCACCAAATGCTTTTTCAACTTTGTTTAGACATCCCTCCAGAATGGGGGGCTTAATACTGCCTTAGGCAGCCATTTTCGCTCTTGGCTACCTTTGACTATTTGAAACTTCTTTCTTTTATTCACCGAAATATGGTGCTACGTAGCATTGATCTTATTTGTGTCTGTCTCCCCCACCCCCACCCCACGCCCCCCGACTTCCAATGCTTGTCCTGGAAATCCTCAGACACTTGAAGTAAGGGAACTGTGCTGCAGTCTCACTTCAGGCTTTACAAGGCTATTTCTTCCAACTGCTCCTCCCAGGACACAGTTTGCAACCCCTCCCCTATTTTAATCATGTTCTCATGATATATTCCAGTTAATTAAAGTCCTCAAAATATGTGAAGCTCAGGGGCAATCCAGATACTCTGAACAGGCAAAGTCAGGCAGGGGCATCACCTCCTTACTCTGAGTACTCTACTTCTTTTAATGCAGCCTCAAATAAAATTATTATGGCAGCCCTATGACACTCCTGACTCATAGTGAGCATAGCATTAGCTAAGTCATCTTTACACATGCCACTACTCATCCTAGTTTCCCTAGCTGGCCCACATGCTGTTTGTTTTTTGAACTCACAGCCCTACTTAAAAATATGGCAAAGCCTGCATAATTTTTTTAATGGCACGGTCAGGTAGTTTCTGGATTCTTTATGGAATATTTTCTCTCAATATGCAGAGGAACAGAATGTTAGAAAACTCTGCCCCTCTCTCAAACAGTGTCCAAGCACAGCTTGAAGCAGGAGTCATGGGTATAATTCTGAGAAAACCTCAGTGCAGGTTGGAGTTGGTTGAGTTCTCCAAAGGTAAGCCTCTAGCTGAAGGTTGTAATGTATGTTACTCACTTCCTTTTGGGAGCAGTTAATTCTAATATTAATGTCAGACGTAAAGGCCAAAAGAAAGTGGATTGAATCTGCATTTACTGACACTGCACATAGTCATTTTTGCAAAGGCTAAAAGATAGATTTGGACGTTGTGATACTTGAATACTTTCTGCAGAAGTAGTGGAATGACACTCAGTGTCACTTGATTGGGGTCGTAAACACAGGTCTAAGCTCCCTGGATGTCAGCTTCCCTGGCCCTCCTTCCCTCTGTCATCTCGTAGAAGCTCTTCAGTCTTTTCACTCTCTCTGAGTGTCAGGAGTGCACAAGACTGGGGATCCTCAGGCTTCAGGGTCCCTTCGATAAGTCTCTGCGACCTAACAGAAGGACCTAAATCTTCCACCTCAAGGGGAAGAGGCATCAGCATGTGTGAGTGTGTGTGTGTTTGGGCTGAGCTGGAGCACACTGGCTAGAAAATGTGGTATATGTGAAACTACTTCCCATGTATCAATTATCTACTGCTGCGTAACAAATTACCCCAAAATGTACTGGCTTAAAATAACATTTATTACGTCACAGGTCTTCTGCTTCAGAGTCTGTCATAAGCCTGCAGTTGTCTCAGCGTGTGATCAGGAAGGATCTGCTTTCTAGCTCACTCACATGGTTGCTGAAAGGATTTGTTCTTCACAGGCTGTTGGACTAAGGTCTCAGTTCCTCTCCATACAGCATCTTATAACATGGCAGCCTGCTTCTTTAGATCAAATGAGAGAGAGTTCTAGCAAGATGGAAGTGAATTTCCTGCAGTCTAATCATACACAAGGCATGCTATCACTTTGGTCATATCTGTTCATTAGAAGCAAGTCACTGGAGAGCCAACTCACACTCAATGGGAAGGGATTACACGGCCGTAAATACCAGGAGGGGGATCATTAGGAGCTACGTCAGAAGTGGCTACCACACTGTGTGACTATATGGAACAAGCGGGAAGGACATCTGGGGTATGAGGCATGTCAGGTCTGGGACAAACACCAGTGCTCCATCTGGAAGGTGAACATAACAGGACAGAGGGCAGGGACTTATGGACCCAGGCTATCCCTGGGCATACTGGGTCTAAGCAACCTATAAGGTCGGGCCCAGATCTGGGTGGGCGACAGTCCTAAATCCCCCTACACTACAATGAGTAATCAAGGTGGGGGTTGACTCAAACGCTTCTTGCTGCCAAGCCACTTTCCTAGGTCTGCATGCTGTAAGCATCCACCGTAGGCAAGGCACAATGCCAGGCATAGCATTGCACTTGGGTCAGTAATGCGCTTTGGGCATTCATTCAGTTGCAAAAATTCATACAGTGTAACAGCAAGAGCACTTGGTCAGAGCCTGGAGTCATGAGTCTAGTGTGGGCTCCACTCTAACTGCTGATGACCCCTGTTTGGGATTCAGTTCTCCATGCTATAAACATGAGCGCAGGAAAACCTCTCCTGTCTCACTAACTTTGGGGGAAGGGCTTAGCCCTTTTCCTGTTTAGGAAAAAAAAGTGCAGCTCGCTGCCAGCGTTAATTTTACATAAACATGCTCTTTGAGGCTGAAGCAAATCTGACTGGTTTTCAATGTGAACATAAAATATAAAAACTGTTTTGGGAATTATTTCTAAACAGAACTCGTCTCTAATCCTAATGTAAAAGAAATGTATCCATGAATAGGATTCATCAAATGAATCTCTGCCTAACAATTGTTGGAGAACGATGTCAACGTCACGCATAGGAATGCTACATTTTCTAGGATTTGACATTTTTAGCAATCGAGAATTACTATAGTTTGTAAATGGAAATACCACTACTAAAAACAGAATGCTATAAATAAAATGATGTCATTTGTTTCCAAAGACTATTGATATACTAGAGCTATGCGAAAATAATAATAAAAGTGAGATATTTCTTGGCAAACTTTGAGCTTGGGGTAAACGTGAAGCCATAAGTGTCACCAGTGAGTATTCTCAAGGCAAATGAGAAATGGGTTGAAAATAAACTACCAGGCTGCAATTTACAAAAACTTTCATATTGTGCTATTCCATCCTCATGTTCATGTTCAAGGGAAGGAGACACAGACTCACCAAACTTTATGCTAAGGGGACACTGAAGGACATCTGAATGCCCCTAACCACACACATCTACCTAGTATACAGATAGGGCTACCAAAGGCAAGGGACACCCAGGGTCACATGCAAAATTAGCTGCCGGGGAGGGTGAAGCCCTGAGTTTTTTGACTTCTAGCCTAGTTCCTCTCCGAAAAACAAGAGCCTCATGACCACACAGCGTTATCACTTAGAAGCCTGACTGCCAGCTTCAAACTCTACTCCCACCGTTTCTTAGTTTGCGTTCACTACCTCTAGAGGAGTTTTGGGAGACTTAAAAGCACTAAACAGTGCCTGTCACATAGCTCACTGAATCTTAGCCATTGTGACTGGTACTAGAGAGGGAAGGCAATGTTGTAGCCATTTTGTTGCTGGGGAAGTTGAGGCTGAGACTTGCCCAGGTATCAGAGCCAGAACATGAACCAGTGCTTTTCTGATGAAGGCAGGCAGCCTCCCAAAAAACAGGAAAGTACCACACGAAGGTAAGATTTGACCATTATCAATAATATATCATAGACTCCAGGTTCATTACATGTATGTGCACACAGTCAGTGGGGACAGCCCAGTTTCCTGAGGATGAATTCAGGAGGAAATCTTCAAAATGAGACCTAAAAGCCCCTTGCAAAGAAGTGAGGTGCCTGCCAGGGCACATAACTCACCGGGCCAGCCAACCTTGTAGTTGTGTGTTGGGGAAGCTGTTTATGTTAATTGTAGTTTGGGATTTGGGTGGAAAGGCTCTTTCAGTTCTGGGGTTTTGCTCTCATATCAGGTGGCTGCAGGCCCAGACGGGCCCCTATTGGAAGGCAGTCAGCCCTCTTCCCCACAAGGAGGAAGGGCGCTCCTGTCTGTGGTCGGAGACATTGTACTTGCTGGATTCCAGGCTGTCAGTCTCACGGCAGATCTCCCGGACACTGAACCTGCAGACTGTTTTGTTACGTTTCTCTTACAATTAATTTAGATATTGCCCAGCTGCCCACAACCTCTCCCAAGTATTCGGTAACCTCCAGGCCTGCTCCTGTAACTTTTGCCGCGGTGGGACCAAGTCCGGCTGAAGGTGGTAAGGTCGGGGTTAAGGAGGTGACAGAAGGCACTGTCACATGATGGTAGAGCTCATCTTAAGCCACAGCCAGTCCCCTTCAGCTTTGGCGCCAACCATCCTACTTTTTGGATCTGAAGCAACCAGATCCAAACACTTAAGAACATTATCTTTAAGCCTCAGGGGTGTATGGAGGATCCACAGTACTCAGAGGCCCAAAAAGAAAGGATTTCCCTGGAGCTCCAGTCAAAACTCACAGGCAACTCTCCGGATTCTCAGATCTAGGGAAGAAAAGTCCTTCCCATCAGATGCATTTTGCTGAGGACTTTGTTACACCTTTGCCCCTCATGCAAAAGGTCATGTGACCTTGAGCTTGCGCTTTCTTCTTGGACCTCAGTTTCCTCATCCGAAAAAATGCAGATAAAACCTGTTTCCCAGGGCAGTTGTGAAGATCCAAAGGATAATGTATGCAGAAGTGCTTGGTACACCCTGAACACAGAGACTTTTCAATAATGTCAGGATTTCAATTAGTCGGATTTCAATTTCAATTTCAACTGTCGAGCCTCTTAAAGCTGATGAAGAGTAATAGTGTGGTGAGACAGTGCTGGAGGGGAGTCTAAGAGGTTAGCTCTCTGCACAACCATGGAAAGTTACTTTCCTTGATCCTTGGTTGTTCATTCTATAAAATGAGGGGTGGGACTAGATAAGCTTTCAGCTGCACTTTTATTTATAAGAATGGCAAAAGAAATCTTAAAAGGAATAAACCAAGAATCACTTTTTTTCCTGTCCTATAAGGGTCACCTATATTGGTTAGGATACATTTGACTGCAAGTAACAGACAGTCCAAGGAAAAAAGGCTTAAATTTGGAGGATATTTGTTTTCTCTAAAAATAGGTACCCACAGGTATAATGAGTTGTTCCAGGGTTGGTACTTTCAGCAGCTCAGTGATAGATAGCATCAGGCACCCACGTTCTTCCTACATTTCCACTCTGCCATTCTCAGCAGATTGGTTGGTTCAAGGGTGGTACCCTCCAGGTCCAACATGGCTGCCGCACTTTCAGGAGTCACACCCAAACAACATCCAGAGAAGGAGAGAAGAGCTATTCCTCTTCTGCTGTCTTTTTTAAGGACCAAGAAATGCTTACCAGAAACACCCAACAGACTTTTCTGAACATCTCATTGGCCTGAAAAGTATCCTGTGCCCATTTCTAAATACTCACTGAGTAGAATGATGGAATCATCACCACGTTTACCTTAGACAAGTTCAGATTGAGCCTAGGGGTACCCGAAGAGGTAAGACTGCCCCCCAAAATATATAGCCAAATGAAACTTGGACAAAATCAGGGCCTTACAAGCAAAGGAGGGGGTGGGGAATGGTGGAGTAGACAACTAGTGGTGTCTGGCACATCTTCTTGAATATGCCAGAAAGAGATGTATCGTTTTATTTCTGTCCAGAGTTGTCCGCTATACGGTTGTCCTCTACATGCTCCATTTGGTCACTCTCAGGTCTACCATCAAGACTCCTGTGCCCAATTCCCATGATAGGACACCGTTCTTTCTTTTGAGCATTACTCCTGGGAAAATGTGAGCAGACTCCATGTCACACAAGTTCGAATAGTTGTATGAGGCTCTGATGAAAATTTAAGGTAAAAGGAAAGTGTTGGTAAAGGGGAACTCAGAAAAAGCTCATATGTGATATACTTTTCTCATCCTGTGAGAAACCCTTCACAGGGCTGCCCAGAGACATGACATGCTCCTAATCTCACTCCCTGGTCCTGAGGTCTGGACTTCTGCGAATGAAAAGATCTGTTGATGTTTCAGCTGGACCACATGCTGGCTGCTGTGCAGGGAATGACTGACTGAGGGGAACAGTGTGGGGAGCAGGGGACTGAGTTAGGAGGTTGGTGCTGAGATCCAGGCAAGACGATGGAGTCTCTTACTGGGCTGACGGGCCTTGGAGGTGCAAGATGGGGCGAGGTGGTTCCTGGAGACGTAATGGTTAGAGCGAATTCGTGTCTGGGGAACAGCAAGTGGTGCGTTGGCTGGAACCTAAGTGTGCAGGGAAGGGCGGCCATGGGAGATGAGGTTGGGAAGAAGGTTGGCATAGGGATCATGAAGGGTCCTGAGTGCCAGGTAAGGAGTTTGGGCTGTCTGCTGCAGACAGGCAAATGGAAGGAGAAGAAAGGAACACCCTTAGGGAGGCCCTGGCTGGCTGCTGGGGACTGAGAGCAGAGGCAAGGTTTAGGCTCTGTGAGGCTGTGGTTCTCACACTTTATCTCTCGTTGCCGAATTCCTACATGCCTGAAAAACCATGGCTGGGGGGCTGCACCGTGGACACTCTTAGGAGAAGCAGCTTCAGGTTCTCAGATATGGAGATAAGCTGGTGCTCTAAACCAACACTGAGATTCCTCCTGGTTCTGGCTCCCCAATCCTTTCCTCACCCTGGGAGGGGCCGACAGTTGATCCCTGACTATGCGGTTTTTCACCCGGTTAGCCCTTCTCATTGAGCTGGAAATCTGAGCCTCACCTCTCAGGAGAGGGCTCGTGAGGCTGGCAGAAGGGCATAGGGAGCTCCATCGGGAGCAGCCATCCTCTCCTGGGAGAAGCAAGGACCGTTCCAGGAGCTCTGCAAAGGTTGGCTTTGGCCTCAGCCATGTAGAGAAAATGCTGGAGAAAGGGTAGAAATAGGGAGAGATGAGGCAGCAAACTCATTAAGGACCTCCCACCCTCCTCCACCCACCTGCCCACCCAGTTGTTTCTTTAGTTCTCTGCTCAGTTTGGGCTGAGAAGCACTAGCCCATACTGCCTTTCTCTCCAGGTTGTTCTAAGCTTTTTGTTAAACCAGTTCTGGGCTCAGTTTACCCATCCACACAATGGAGTCCTAACAGGGAAGTCCCCCATTCTGCACTCCACCCCCAACCTCTACCTCCACTCCACATGTGACCATTTCCATTTCCACGTTGCTTTTTATTAAGATGATAATCAAATGCAATTTCCCTTGGGGAAGGCATAAGTTCTAGTTTGGCACAGATACAGCTGAGATCTTGAGTAAGTCACGTGCCCCTACAGAAGCCCTACATACACTGACAATGTTTCTCTTTATTCCTTTTATTGAGAACTCATGTGAGCACTGAGATGAGAGTCCTGGTTCTCCCAGAGAGTTGCTATGTGATCCCAGGAAGAACGCTTCCCCAATCTGAAGGTCCGGCCCTATTCTTCATGGTACCTGCTCTCTGTCTGAACTGTTTTTCATCAGGGCCATTCCTACCATTCCTCACCTCCCCACCCCCGTCCCCTCCCCCCAATCCTACGTAGGAGTCAGCGGAGTCAGCACTTCTCAGGAATAGAATGAGCACGGAAACCAAGTTCTCCAGAAAGGTGTGTGTGTTTGGGATGGGAGAGGATTTATTAGGGTGCCCAGGATCTTGCGCTGTCCGAGAGGCACTTAAAATGTTCTTCTAGAGGATCCCTCAGCCCAGACAGGTTCAGAGATTGGGGCCCCTTTGGCTGGCTATTGTGTCCTGAGAAGAGAGCTTTATTTTTCTCCTAAATCCCCAGCTACTCCAAACTTGGGGCTAGAGCCGAGAGATCAGAGGCCAAGTTTATGCCATGCTTGGGCAAATGATTGCTGCTTAGGAATGGTATGGAGGCTAGAATCCAAAGGTCGCCAACGCGCCTCAGCTAGGAGTCAGAAGCCTGGGTTCCTGCCCAGCTTTCAAGATGCTTTCAGATACACTTATTGAATGTCATTATCACAGTCACAGTAAAGCTGGGAACATGAGGTGAGATGTATTCTAAGAGCTAGGATTCCAAGACGCAGAAAGTATACCCTAGGGGGGAGGTGAAGTGCTCCACCCACCTCAGCCCTGTGCCTCTCTCTGCAGGGACCCCTCTCTCCTCTCTGCAGCCAGAGCTATAAGGTAGCACTGTCTCGTGGGTTGGTGTTCTTAGTCAGAAACAGGAGGCTCCTAGAAGTTATTCTGGGGTCTCAGATCTCAACAATGGAATGAGTTTTTATTTCGTTTTTGTTTTTCCTTTCTCTAAAGTTCTGCGTCTTTCCAGGGCATATGAATCACCTGAGGGTCTTGTTGAAATGCAGGTTCTGGTCCAATAAGTCTGCATTTCTAGCCAGCTCCCAGGGGATGCCTATGAGAGTTGCAAAGCCTCAGGGCTTCAGTCTCTTGTGTAAAAACCAGCTGGGAGAGTGGGTTTCTGCTCTAAGCCTCTGTCCAAGCCTCTCTCCTGGCCCTGGGAAAAGTATATATATATATCCTAGATTGAAATAACCAAGAAAACAGGAGTTAGAGAATGTCAGAGTGAAAGGGGATCTGCCACCTAGTTCTGTAGATGGTGAAACTGAGGCCTACCTAGTGAAGGAAGGAACTTGTTCAAGATCTCAAAGCATTTCAGTGACAAAGTTCAGAATTCAGGCCTCCTACGGAGGAAAAACAAAAACAAAAACTAGAAAAAATACTGAGGTGTTTACTGTGCTTTCTCTAGATGAACTACGGGTTCCTCTGCTTTTTTTTTTTCTCTCTAGCTTGTATTTTTAAAATAATGAACACGTGCCAATGTCATAATATGAAAATTAATTTTAATAAAAGAAAATGCTCACAAGGTTCTTAGTAAATGAGATTGTGTTTATGAGTGTGCTGGGTAAACTACATACAGCAGCTTCGTGTCATGGGTGTTTAGTTCAGCTCATGGGTGTTTAATCGCCCGAATTCATTTCAACAAAGTTACCCTTACTCTTCTGGGCGCAGGAATCACCGAGATGAGAAGCGCCAACGCCTTCACCATCAACCACCACCACAAGAAGCTTCCTGCCCCTTCCCTCTACTGCTGGGATAAGAATCTTTACCCCTTAAATTGGGGAAGAAGGTGCCCTAAAACGTTTTCGTAGTAAACGACCTCGGGCCAATCCCGCTTTTGTTACTGGTTTCCTAAGCTTAATTGCAAGCAAAGTTAGTTCGAAAGAAAATAAATGTTACAGCTCTGGGGCGAATTCTAACGAGCCTTGGGCAATTAGGGAAGAACGCATCTAATTATTCACGGCCTGGGGCGCCTACACACGACGCTGGGATGCAGGGCCCAAAGAGAGGCGAAGGATTTTTCTGGTTTCATAATGAGAAGAAAATAAAGAGAAACGCACCTCCGGTCGCTGAGCGCCCCCGATGGGGAACCGGCCCGTCCTGTTTCACGGTTTGGGGATTCTTGGAGTGGGAATGTTCTCAAGATCCTGGAATCAGCGGACTGGAGGGTCTGCCTGCGACCCTAGTCGTGGTTGAAGTCGGAGCGGCGCTCGCTCGCCTGCGCGGCATCTGTAGATGGTGAAACTGGCCAGGCCCGGGTGGCGCGAGTTTTGGGTGTCGCCGGCCGGCGGGTGGCCGAGGAAAGCTGACGCTGTCTTCAACGTCTTGATCGCAACCCTCCGCGGTTCAGTTAGTCTCTTCCCGCGATCCCTATACACACCCAGTTCCCTCTTAGCTGCGTCCTCTCTCTCCTGGCACAGACCCTTGCTTTTGGCAGGATCTCACCTGGCGTCCTAATTGACGAGGAGCGTGGGGAGAGAAGACACCTTCACTGTCCTACACCATCTTTCTCATTCCCGGGGCTTTATCGTGATGCTTGAGAAGGTTTTGGGACAAGGCTATGCTTTTTTTTTTTTTTTCTTCCCCAAAGCCTCTCCTCCTTCCTGTGCCCCGCGCTTTACAGTTTATAAAGCATTTTTCACCTCTCTTGTCACCTACGTTTAACTTCAGGAGGACTGTGAGGTAGGGGTCACACATTCCCATTCACAAACGAGGATACTAGAGAAGGGACTGGCTTAAGGTTAATGGCGCTGTCAAAGCACTTGACTTGGTAATTTAAAAAAAAAAAAAAAAAAACAGAGAAAGGATACACTCCTGTACTAACCAGGCACACAGACTGTCCTTCAGCCCAAATCTCCTGGCTAAGGGACTTGCCAGCCAAGGACAAAAATCCCGGGTAGAGAGCTCTCAATTTCTGGCTACTGCCAATGAGGAAAGGCACCCTGACTTCTGTCGGGGACAGCTAGACTGTCTATCTGTGCATGGAGAACCTTTGAATTTCACACCTGCAAGGATCCATATAGAGAGGACACCCAACATCTAGACTTTTCTAAGGTCACAAAGCTGGATTTGAATCTGGACCCACTGGCATCAGGGTCAGTGCTCCAGCTGCCTTCCAAACTTAGGAAGGACCAGCATCTATACCTGTACTGTCCAATATAGCCATGCATTGCTATGGAGCACTTGGCATGTGGCTAGTCCAAATTTAGATGAGGTGAAAATGTAAAACACACGCTAGATTATAGAGACTTAGTATGAAAAAAGTAAAATATCTCAATTTTTATATTGTGTTGAGATAAATGTTTTGATATATTGGGTTAAATACAATACATTATTAAATTTCGCTTTCCTTTTTATTTTAGTAATGTGGCTACTAAAAAATGTAAATTATACATATAGCTTGCATTATATTTCTATCGGACAGCACTGATTTAGACAAATACCCTCCTGAACTGAATCATATTCACACGTGTGTGAACAGGATAGCGCATTCCGCAAAATTAAAAAGTAACAATGGCTTTCAGTGTTCTTTCTCACACACAGACACCTTTCCCTAAGTTAACTATGAAGAAACAATCTGGGTTTCTCTTGCCAGAGCTCACTTGCTCAAAGATTTTTATTAAAACAGTTCATCTGAACACTCAGGTTTATCTGAAGGCTGCACACCACGCCTCTGAAATATTTAACACTAAAAATTTTCGCTCCAGAATTGACACTTATAAGATTTCTAAAGAGAAATGTGGGGAGTGGTTGGGCTTTCTCTGATTTTAGTCAGCTTGCTGCTTAAAACAAACAGATATAAAACTAAGTTAAAAAATCAGTTTCTTCCTAAAGCTTATTCCACTGACCACCCTAATTAAATTTTCACTCTCTTTTGCATAGGGAGGCTGCTGAGGGTAGGTAGGCAGAGGGTGTCAGGGATGGCAGAGCCAGCCCAATAAACTGAAAGCTGTCACTAATGGGCTCCCACGAATCCTGTCATCTCTTTGAACTTGAGTTCACCTACTGGATCCAGGGCTGCTTGATGAAAGTGTGGAAAATGGACAAATGTATTTCTACCTGCTTTATTGAAAAACTACATTTATGACCCAGATGAAACAGCTGCCAAATGATTAGCACATCATGCTCGAAAGATTCAAGAAATTATATAATCACTGCCTGGAGCTAATCCAGAGAATTTAGATTAGATGCTTGCTGTGAGCTCCATTCCAATTCCCTGGAATAGGGTTAGGCCCTGGGTGGCCCAGGACGCTGCCAAATATGCAAGGCAGCATCCACAATGATGAGGCCTTTAAAAATCATATGGGAGATTGAATCCTGCAGCCCTTTTGTATAATAGATGGGGACAGTGAGGGCATGCGTTATAGGACTGGGTCACACTGTGGAGCTGAAGCACAGTCCAGACTCAGAGCAGGGTCTGCTGTTCTCAGAGGCAGGGAAAACCAGCCCCAAGTCAAGCGAAGCAGAGATTTCTCCAATTCAGAAAAAGAAAAGAAAAGAAAAAAACTACTTCTTTTGTAAAATGTCTTCCTCACCTTAAGAAGAAAGGTGCTATTGGAGCGTTTTATTGTAGTAACACAATCAAAGGCACAAGAGGTCAAACCGCGTAAAAAAGCCCAAGTTTAGCGCAGCACAGTAGAAGTTAAGTTCTGTGATTCCCCACAATTCGGATCCTAGAGTCTGGTGTAGACACTACGCTGCGCCCCCTTTATTACCAAGGACCCTTCCAGGTAGAATGTTAGAAAGGCATATCCTTTGGGGAGCTTCGACTCACTGAGGGTCCTTTGTTCCACCCCGTCCGTGGGCCAAGGCTTCCTCTTCCCATTTCCTCCCATTTACAAAGCAAACAAGGTGTGTACGCAGTGCACCCGGAGGCTGCGCCTCTCCTGCCCGCTCGGTCCCTTCCATGTGGCTTTCAATTCGGTCCCATCTCCAGTCCTGTCCTCAGGTCTCGGGGATACTTCGTGTAAACTGCCAAGGCATCCATGAATTTTCGACCTCGTGCTCGACTGGCTCACATGGCGGACACGAAACGATCTACTCCACCAGGATAGGCAGCCGTATGTCGAGCGTGGTAGGCGCCTGCACTGCCCCCTCCGAGCTGCCCACCAGGGTTGTAGCAGGGCCCCAGCGCTCCGAACTGGCCCGGCGATGTGCGCCCATAGAAGTCCACTGCGGTCTCCACGCCGCCACTGCTGCCACCCGCGGGGGGCGAGGCAGGCCCCGTCAACCGGCCAGCTGCTGCGAAGAGGGCGCCGCTGGCCCCTTGAGAGTACGCGCCGTCGGCGCCCGCGTAGGCGGCCGCATAGGCGGAGGGGTTGGCAGGTCGCGTCCCCGCGCACCCGGTGGGCTGGTAGCCGGCGGTAGCGGCGGAGGCGCCGGCTGAGGCGAAGGCACAGGAACCCGCGGGCCCCGACGGCGTGGGGCCCAGCTCCGGGGTGAGTGGTCGCTCTGGCACCAGGCCGAACACGCGACACGGGCCCGGGGACGCAGCGGGGTAGTAGACCGGGGGCGGCGCGCCGAGCGACGGCGGGGCATAGCCCGCATAGACGGCGCCGGGGTAGGGCGGGCGCGCAGCCGGCACCGCGCCCGGGAAGATGGCGGCGGCGGCGGCGGCGGCGGCGGCGGCGGCGGCCGCGGCCGCGGCGTCGTGCATGTAGGCCGGGTACGTGGACAGGTCCGAGCGCTTGAAGCGCTTGCGGCGGCGCAGGAAGCTGCCGCTCTCGAACATGTCCTCGGCGTTGGGGTCGAGCGCCCAGTAGTTGCCCTTGCCGGGGCGGCCGGCCTCGCGCGGGATCTTGAGGAAGCAGTCGTTGAGCGTGAGGTTGTGGCGGATACTGTTTTGCCACTTTTTGGGATTGTCGCGGTAGAAGGGGAAGCGCTCGGTGATGAACTTGTAGATGCCGCCCAGCGTGAGGCGGCGCTCCGGCGCGTGCGCGATGGCCATGGCAATGAGCGCGATGTAGCTGTAGGGCGGCTTCCCGCGCTGCAGAGGGCGCTTCCGCCGCCGTCCGCCCGCGCCGCGGACGGCTGCCTCCGCCGGGACCCCGGCGCCCGCCTCGCCTTGCTCCTCCTTCACCGCAGCCAGCGCCTCCTGCTGCGGCGGCGGCGGCGGCCCGCTCTCGGCCGTCATGGTGCAGCCGTCCCGGGTCCCCGCCGCCCGCTGCTGTCGAGGATCGGGGGCGGGTCTGGGAGCTGCGGGGCCCGGCCCCGCAGGGTCACAGGCACGAGCGCTGGACCCCTCTGCGGAGAGCTCAGGGGAGTCCTCGCGGGCTGGCCCCGGGAGCACAGCCTCCCCGGCAGAGGCGCGCTGGAGGCTGGGCGCCGGTGGTTTCAGGGCCGGCTCAGGGCGGACAGAGGCTCGCAGTGTCCCGCCCACCGACAGCTCTGCTCGTGGTCTGGAACTCGAGGCCAGGCGCCGGCAGTGGCGTGGGGACCAGGACTAGGCCCCCGTCATGGGCAGAGGGATCCTTCGCGCGCTGGTGCCAGACGGTCAGGGGGTCAGGAAGCAGTCCTGGGGCGGAGGCGCCAGCAGTTGACCTGGGCTTCCCGCTGATCTGAAGATAACCGTCGAGGTAGTGCACGCAGAGGAGGCTGCGGGCCGTAAGACCAGAAGAGAGGGCAGTTATGACGGCGTGAGTACTCTGGTGGGGGCCGCCTAGGCCGCGCCCCGGAGGCCCTGGCCGCGGAGGGCAGGGAGGCAGGGCGCCCGCGGCCAAGTCGCGGCGCAGGCCAGGCAGGGCAGCCGGTGACTCCCTCTCTGTAGCACTGGCCTCCACCACCACCCGGACAGCTGGCGAGGTGCTCCCCTGCACTTACCGGGACCAGCTCCTCCTTCTGCCGGCTTCTCCTCCTTAAAGGCGCCAGGAAGCTTGGGGCGGCGCCCGTTCCCCGCCCGCCCCCCAACTGCCCGCCCCCTGAGTCCCAACGCACCTCCCCAGGTTGCGAGCAGCTGTGGCGGCGGATGGAGCCCCACACCAACAGAGCAGGGAGGCCGCTCGGCAAGCCCCCAAGCCGGCCGCCTCTGCGTGCCGACGGGGAGACTGAGGCCAGGAGAGGCCAGGGACTGTCTCGGGAGACCTCAGCGCCCAAACTCAGCGCGTCCGAAATTTCCAATCTCTGCGGAGGTCTGGGATCCGCAGGTGAAAGGAAGGGCTTGCTTCACTTTTTCTCCGGAGAGGGTGAGAACTGGCCGAGGGGGCGCTTGGTTCCTGTGGGGTGAAGGACGGGGAAGGGGAAAGACGTTCCTGGTGACTGGCTCCGAAGGTCTTTTACAATGATTTCCTAACCCAGGTCAAGGCTGGCTGCCCGTTCCCCTATTCAGTCCCTCATCTTTCAGACAAGGATTCCTAAGTCCAGTAGGGGAGGTGTGATCTGGCCACAGCCCCACGGAGACTTCGCCGCGAAGCAGAGCCGCACGCTCGCGTCTGTTCGCACTGCGCTTCCCTGCTACATGCTGGAGGCAGCACTTTCCTTCTTTGGCTCCCAGGTTTCTTGACTGTACGGAGGATTTGCATCCCTAGAGCCCCTCCGTTGACGATACTTAGGGAAAGGCCACCCTCATCCTGCAGTCATCTGCCTTTGGGGGACTCGGGACCCCTCTCCGTTCGTATGATGGAGAGTGGCACACAGCTTAAAGAGGATGAAGGCTAGGCGTCTGCTCCCTCGCGGTCACCTCCTCCTCCAGTTCGCCCAGGCCAGAAGGCTCCAAGTGGCTCCCAAGACCCTGGGGGCCACCGAGCCACCCATTCTCGCAGCTGGGAGTGAAGGCTGCTAAAGTTGAGGGCTGGGGGGTGCTTCGGTTGGGCGTGTCTCTCCGGGAGCGAAGGGGCAGGCAGACCGCTTGCTTCGCGGGTGTCCGGTTTCTGAGTTCGTTTCCTACAGCCCGGGAAGGCGGGACTCAGCCGCGGCAGTCCCACCGGCCTGGGTTCTCTTCGTGATCTTTCGCGGAGAGATCTTGGGCCTGTCCCTTCTGCTTCGCAGGACCTCAATTTTCTGCTGTGTGAATCGGAGGCGGGAGGGCATCTGTGGATCTCGGAGGCTCCTTCTAGCCTTAGGATTCCAGGCCTTGATATCAACTCTAGAGGCTTCAGCCGGGACGCAGTGTTCCGCGGAGCTGCGGGTGCAGGGCTGGGCGCAGCGGCGTGAGCCGCGAGAATGTGGGCTGCACAGCTTCCGAGGTTTGAGTCGCGTTCTTAGTGGCAGTGAGCCAGGGGCCGGCTCAGCCCCGCCAATCACTGAGCAACAGCTTTCGGAAGAAAGAGGCAAAAAACCCAGATCCAGGATCCGCCGATTGAGCTGTGGAAGCGATTGAATGGTTTGTATAATTCCTCAGCGGATGGGTGCTAGAACGGCTGGAGAGGGGCTTTTCACTTGCCCAACGAAGCTTCCCAGCTTCCTTCTTTCAAATTTACGAAGATGCTAAAATCTGTTTTTATCCAGTTATGTTTTTACAAAGGGGGGGAGTTTACTTTTTAAAAAATTTTGACCAGATCACATCATAAGTCTTTTAATACTTGATTTTGTGGTTCTCCGTATTTCCAAGATACTAAGATTAAGAGTTCCAAAATTTAAATTTTGGACTACCTATCCTAACGTGATTCTGTAAATCAGAGAACGTGATTCTGTAATTCTCAGGTTCCATGACCCGAAGTCTAAATTCTTTGACTGCTCTATAGTCGTGTGACTTTAAGCTTCTTGTCAAAGTGTAAAAGAGTATTCCTCATTTTAAGATGGTAGGACTAAGATTCGTGCCTGAAAATATGATACCATTGCTGGGAGCTGCAGCTTTTCAAGTTCATAGATATTTTTTGTAGCTCTAAAGTATATGTTACTTCATTTGAATTTCTGTCTAGAAATGTTTGATTGGAAAATTTGGTTCCTATAGATCTGCAACTCTCTTATTCCTTAATCCCCAAATGTTAGTACTATCCCACCATTCTGTAACTCAAAGAATCTAAATCTAATTATTCTCAAAATATTCATGACCTATGACTTATCGGTCATGGCTTTGATTCCATGACTTTATGATTCTTTACTTTATAATTCTCTACTATGGCTAGAAGCTCCCATGTCTGAAGATTGCTTGATCTTCAGTGTTTCTTGTCTGTGGACCCATTCTTCTGGAATTCTGATTCCCTTTTCTCAAACTTTGCGGCTACCAAGCAGCTGGGCACCAGACCAAGAGTTAGCATCCTGAGATTAGAATTCTTAAGATTCTAAGATTTTCAAGAACAAAGATTTTAAAGATTCGAGTCCATAAATGTTTTATTCTGATAATACATTTCAAAATTCTGTACTTTGAAAATTCTGTGAATCCATGATGTAGAATGTGAATGAAAGGATTTGATAAGTGAACTGGGACACTTTACCCAGCTGGACAAAACTATACATGAAGATCCCTTTGGTGCTCGGACATTTCTTCGCTTTTCTCTGGTCAAGTCTTCCCCTCTTCTCTGGTGCCGCGCTCCTTAATCTTCCTAGGGGTAACAGAGCCATTGAAAACCATTTGAAAGCTATCCAGTGGGTGCCAGCCCCTTGGAATCATTCTCCTAGTCCAGCAGGGATGGGTTGCCATCCATGTGAATGGGTGCTGGGTGATTTCCATCTGCTTTTCACTTGCCTTCAGCCTTAAGTGTATTCCCAGCACTCTTTGGAAAAATCTGCCCTTTTACAGGCTATTCTATGTGCAATTTTTTGGGGGGGGGGGTGAAGTGCAGGTGATCTGTAGAAGACACAGGCAACTTTCCCTCTATAACTTCTTTCCTGAGTTTTGAAGTGCCCTGGGAGGGTTTGTAAATATAAAGAATCATGGAAGATTCCTGCCTATCCCTTGACCCAGTAAGGAAACCTTGGAAATTTGAGCTGGAGGGAAACTAGCCACAAATTGCCAAGGGGCTGGCATAAAGTCTCCCAGAGGAGGTTCTGTGTGGAAAGGGAAACTGGGGTCTTGGGGCTCTTTACCTGGCCCTGGAGGCCTCTCCTCTTTTCCTGAGTTCTCAGAGCCTCGCTAGTGGCTTAATTGCCCTGCCCGGGTCACTCTCCTTACCAAGTGACAATGGAAACTCCAGCCCCCAATGTTTGCAACTCAGATCCAAGAATCTTGGTACAGTGACAACACAGTGACTGAGTTACTCTGGGACAGTCGGTCAGGGTCAGCGTCTTTAGGGCCTCAGGGAGCATCAGAGCAATATACTGCGGGAGAAGGGGGTACATGTCACAGCGCTGCCAGCAGCTCCACCGAGTGAGGGCTCCGATTCTAGCTAGCTCATTACTGGCTCAGAGGCTTTGAGTCATCTGTAGCTCTTCTTAGGCCTCGGTTTCCCCGTTTGTTAAGTGGAGGATCCCCAACCTGTCGTCCGTCTTCCAGGGAGTTGAAAGATTGGAGTGGGACCGACCCATCGCCCACCCGCGACTGTTTTTTTTCGTCATTTAAATTGTTTTCCGGGTGAAACTTGAACGTGGAAAAAGAGATAAGCTGCTGGGGAAAATTGAAGTCGTTCCTAAGTATGGGTGGAGATGAGATGCGCCCGTGGAAGAAGTACTGGTTGAGTAAAGTAAAATATTTTCTGTGGCCTAGCGGGGGAGGAGGTCCAGTCGCATTTCTGCTCCCAGCGTGGCGCATGACCCTGGAGCTCGGGCGGGGCACCCAGGCTTCAAGCGCTTTCTCGCCGTCGGTTCACTTACACCGTGAACGGAGAACTGTCATCACTCCGGAGATCGGACGGAGAAACGGGCTCAGAGAGGGAAGCCTTCTGCTTCCTGCCACCAGCCTTCCGGCTCACCTCGAGGAAGCACCTCGCGTTTTTCTCCGCTCCCCATCCCTGCTCCGGAGCCCTCTCGCAACTCTTCCCGCGAGTCCCCGGAACAGTGAGATCAGGAGTCGGCTCCGACACACAGGAGCTCCGCGGGGATGGCGAAAAGGGCAGGTCGGCTCCAAGGGGGCGCGGACTTGTCCCACGGTACACAGCGAGTGGAGGACAGAGCCGAGCCTGAGCTTGGATCTCGACCTTGTCCTCGCCCCCCTGGTTAGCTCTCTCGAACTCTGTGAGAGTTCCAGAGCAGAGGGTCGAGGAATGCAAGGCTAGATCCTCATCCTTTCGGACCCAGCCGGGTCACCGGGTGCGAGAGACCTCGGCGGTGGCGAATGGGCTCTCTTGGGAAAGCCGTGGCTCTGGGCGGAGGTGGCGGTAGATACATATCCTGAGTCTTCCCAGCCCCGCAGGCAGGCACATGTCTGTTAGATTCTGGGACTGTGGAAGCAAGCGCAGCCCTCTTAGATCGTCGGGCGTCCTGATTGCGTTTTCCGAACTCCTTGTAGGATTTTGGGACTCCGAGAAGCGCAGAATTTGCACAGAAGTTTGCGGACGTTCATTTCGGGCGTTAGAGTTCCCGATTTGCAAGATCACCTCAAAAGAGCCGATGATTACTTCCCCTTCCCCTCAAAGGTGAAATGCACTAGACTGGATTCTAGTTCAGCTACCTGAGGCACAGGAAGACAGTGACTTGTCCCCCTTCCCCAGGCCAGACTTGGTACGGACCCCAGGCCTCTGAATTGGGATCCTTGACGCCTGCTGCAGCAGGCACTGCGTCCATCAGGGTGGCTCACTCCGCAGCTCAGTCCCCACTCCTGCGGTGGGGTCGGGGATGTGGATAAGGTCGGTCAGAGCTTGGCACGGTGCCTCATGCGGGTCCCTCAGACGACCCAGGCGGAGCCGGCTGGTTGCTCAGCACCTATGGCGCGAGGCAGGCAATGTCGCCAGGAAGTGGAAGACACTTGTACCCATTTCAGCTCTTCTCTGGAACTTTCAGGCTCTTTGGAGTCTCTTTGTCTCGAAAACTGGGGGCGGGGCTGTATCTCTTGGTCTCACCTTCCGTCTTTTCACCTCTGTGTATGAATAGGCCTGCACTTGTCCTCCCTTTCTGGGCACGTCTACCCGGAGTTACTCCTAAAGGGAGCCTGCAGATGGGAAGGGAGCGGATGGGAAGAAGGGAGCGAGTTGCACGCTCTAGGCAAGACCTGGCTGCCCACACTAGGCTGGTGAGTAGGCAGGTGTGTAGAAGGCTGGTGTGGACAGTGGCAAGGCTGGGACAGACGGAGGAGGTTGCCTCAGGAGAACACTGGAGCTGGTGGACATCATGATCCTCCACCTTTCTGTTCAAGTGCTTCTGGGAGCCCTTAGTTCCTTCTGCTCTGCTGAGCCTGGCTCAGGGAGAGGTGAGATGGGGTTACACGGTGTCATCCTTCTGGACAAGTCTGAGGCTCCAAACTGTCCTCCCCAGCAGGGTGTTCTTGCTGTCTGTCTCTGTAGAAACTGGGACGCTTGGCTGTTCCAAGACCCTAAGCAGCTCCCCTTCATCCAAGGAAAGATCAAGTGCACTTTCCCTGGCCTGGCAGTTCAGGGCCCTGCCTACACAACGCAGCCTCTCCCCACCCTTCATCTAACCCCGCTTCAGAGAACTCCCCACCAAGTGTTCTCCAGTTCTTTTGCATAAGTTTATACCTTCAGCTTGGAAAAGCTGGTCCCCTACCCACCTCAGCTCAAATGTCTCCTCTTCTGGGAAGTCCTCCCTGATCTGCCCAAGTAGCTCAACACTCCCTCTTTGAGCATGCCCCAGCATGTTTGGGTTTTGGCACTTGTCACAAGTTTTGTGGTGTAATAATTTGGTTATGTGACTGTCTCTGTTCCTCCTTGGGAGTTCCTCAATGGCAGGAAGTGTAGCTTTGTGCAACTGGGCACCTGAGTCACCAGCACAGGGCTCGGCCCAAAGCACAATGTAGCCCTGCTGTAAGAGCCAGTTACTTAGAGTCACACAGTCTTGGGTCAGTTTCTTTCTCTGGCTCTTCCTAACTGTGTGACCTTTGTCTGCTTATTCACTCTGAACCACAACTTTTCAATCTATAAAATGGGTACAATCTGATGTTATAGGAGAGTTGCAAAGGTTACTAATATTAACTGCAAACACATAAAACTCTTCTATGTACAGACACTGTTTTTAGCACTTTACATACATTAAATACATTAATGTGTCAGGAGACTTGGGGGTAAGTCTCAGGCTTATCGCTAACTGGGCACTGGGGGTGCATCCAGAAGCACAGGCAGAGCACTGGATCTAGAAGGCATGATGACTGGATATGCCATCTAGACGGGTAGGCAGAAGCAGGAGTCTCACAGGTGGTAAACAGGGCAAAAGGGAAGGTTCAGATCAGAATGATATCTTTTATCCAAGGTGCAGAGGCCTCTGGGATGATCCTGGGGCCATCTTAGAGGGACAGTTTGGCCACCTTGCCCTACGGGGCTGGGGTCTGAAATTCTCACAGGGGCAGCCTTTCTCCCTAGTGTCCTGGAGACTTAGGGCCTTGGGTCTGCATATAGCCTCAGTTTCTGCCCAGGCAGATTTGGCTCAACCTTTTGGCAAAAGGGTTGGGGGAAGCTTCAGCACTGGGCTGGGCATAGTCAGAAGCATATTCTTCAGTCCTGAAGCCATTCATGTGCTACCACCCAGTAGCCCAGAAATACAGGGACACAGGGCAGGTTAGGGGATCTGGGCTTCCTCTCCTGATGTGAATTTTGACATATTTCAGAAGTAGGGAAGAGGTGAGAGACTGCCACCGGGGTCTCTTTAGGGAGCCTCACCTTCATTGGTGGTGTATATGGCTCCTCTGTTTTTCCTGAACCCTGGGCAGGCCAAACTGGCCCCAGGTGGTGGGACCAAATAGATTGCTGGAACTTGGCTCTGGGTCAGTAGACTACCTTTGATGGTAGCTGGGCAAATTAGGTGATTTCCAATATCTTTGCTATAGATGATGCTGCTTTGAATGTGTTTGTATAAAGGGATTTTATTTATTTTGAAGTACTCTTAAGACGAATTCCTAAGAGTGAGATTTATGGGGCCAGGAATGTTTTTACGGTTCTTTATTTAGTGCTACCAAATTTTCTCCATGGTCATCTTACAAGGTTTCTATCACTTCAAAAAGTTCTGACTTTCTCATAGACCTTCCGCTATTTCCTACATGTGGTTTGTGGAACTGCCTCTGATTGTCAGGGCATTTGCTTGCCAGAGATGACATTGACTTTACCCAGTGAATAAGCTCAGGTAAGCCGCTCTACCTCCTTCTCCAGGTTTACTTTGCTGGCCACCTAGTACTCCTCCCTTGGGAACTAGTTTCTGTCATTTGTGGTATTGAAAAAACCTAAACAGATTGACACTGATTAAATATTTCCACCAAGAGAAGAAAAGAGTGTGTCTTTTACGCCACACTCTGTAGCCATTCAGCATTTTATCAATGATTCAGAAGAAGACATAGAAGGCAGGCTGATTGGGCTTGTGGCTGACCACACTAAGGTGTTGATGCTGGTAACTGATAGATGCGAGAGTTGGAATAATCACCAGGTTGAGAGACTGAGCCAAAACCAACAAGAAGCCATTTTAAAAACTGTTATGAAAACATTGTAACATTACAGGTGACAAAACAAGAAGCAAAAAGTCATCCACATGCCGGTTAGCTATCATTCATCTACCGGGTTTCTCTGTGTCCTTTTTTTTTTTTCTCCTTTGTGTTCTTGCACACATATATATGTATGTTTACATAGGTGTAACCATAGTGTATGCATAATTCTTTAATCTTTGTACGTGGTGTGTTTGTATTGTTTTGTAAATATAACTACACGTTGCCCTTTACTTTCCATTTTTCATCTGGAATTGTGAATGAAAAGGTTGAGTGTTGATTTAACCCTTTTAAAGTAGCTGGGCAAATTAGGTGATTTCCAGATATCTTTGCTATAGGTGATGCCGCTTTGAATGTGTTTGTATAAAGAGCTTTTTATTTATTTTGAAATACCCTTAAGACAAACTCCTAAGAGTGAGATTTATAGGGCCAGGAACATTTTTATCGTTCTTAATTTAGTGCTATCAAGTTATCCCCAAGGATATCTTGCAACCCATCACAATCAAGATAATTAACATATGCATCACCTCTAAAATTTCCTTTATGCTCCTCGTGATTGATTCAAACCCACCATCCTCACTATCTGTAGGCAATCACTGATATACTTATGCTACTGTAGACAAATTTGCATATTATAGAATTTTATATAAATGGAATAACACTGTGTATTCTTTTTGTTTGATTGTGTTCACTCAGCATAACTATTTTGATTTTCATTTATGTTGTGATACAATAGTCAATTCTTTTTTTTCTACGTAGTATACCATTATATGGATATACCATGATTTATTCATTCACTTGTTGATGGACATTTGGGTCACTTCCACTTTTGGCTCTTACAAAATTAATATGAATGATTGTATACAAATCTTTATGTGGACATACATTTTCATTTCTCTAGAGTAGTTACCTAGAAGTGGAATATCTGGGTCAGATGGTAGGTATATGTTTAAAATTTTAAGAAATTGCCGACCTGTTTCACAGAGTGGCTGTATTTCTTTTATTTCCATTAGGAGTACATGAGAATTCTGGTTGCTTCACCTCCTCACCAACACTTAATATGTTCAGTCTTTTCCATTTTGCTTTTTTTTTTAGTGAATATATTGTGGTATCTCATTGTAGCTTTAATTTGTGAATGAAAAAGTCTAGTGTTGATTTAACCTTTTCACGGTAGCCTTTTCCCTCATGACTAATAATATAATTATTATCTATTGCTATGTAACAAATTATCCCAAAATTAGTGGCTTGAACCAACAAACATTTATTATCTCACAGTTTCAATGGGTCAGGAATTTGAATGCGGCTTAGCTGGGTGCGGCTTGCAGAATTGACCCATCTGAGCTTAAAGTGGCTTTGGAATAGTGCTTGATATAGGAAAATTGGAAAGAAGAAGAAATGAAAGAGTGAAGAATTGGAAAAGTAAGCAGAATAAAAATCAAACTAAGGGCCTGGAAATAATTACTGTTCAGAACAAGGTAGTGGTTCTTAAACCAATTGTTAGATAACAGTACTCCTGCTGAATACAGGAGTTTGAATTTTCCTGATGATTCTGGGAAACCGAACATTTGTTAAGCAATATACCTGTATCAGGCTTTGAATAGGAGCTATACATATGTTCGTTCAATAATCAGTCCTCAGAGCTGTCCCATTTTACAGATTTAGAAATTGAGATCTGAAAAGTTAAGTAAAACTTGGCCGAGGCCATATACCTGAGATGAATTTGATCCCCCTCTGTTTCCTGCCAAAGCCTGTGTAGTCTTTCATTGCCATACCCTGGTGTATTCATGCGTTATTACACTTCCAACTCTGCCTTACGGTGTCCTTTGCTTTCAGGGCCCATAAGACCTCTTGCATAAGTTCTAGTGGGCAATAAGAGGCACAGATTCTCTGATCATTGCGGTCAGTAGCTGGAGTAGTCTGTGTTCTCCTTGGAGGCTGAGCCGTGTTGCAAAACCTCTCCCTTCTCTAAGTCTAAAAGGCTTGAGTAGCCTCTGTAAGGTCGACCTTAACCAGTGAAAGGACAGTAAGTCTTTGCCTGGCTATATCCATGAATGATTTTTGCCCCTTAATGGAGAAGTCACTGGTGGCCCAGGCCAAGATGTCCTCTGCCCAGTCTGCACCCCCTAATACAGCACTCCTTAGATGTAGTACATCTGGGATGTGAAATTGCTTCAAGTTTTAGCTCCAAGTCATGAATGGGTTCGAGAAGGTCCAATCTTTTCTCTAGCCTCAGTTTCTTCAGCCATCAAATTGAGGGGAAAAATTTGGTTGGCTAGGTTAGTAAAAATTCTTTCCCCGTGGAAGAGAAGACATATGCTCTAATCCATATGATCGCTTGGCATTATCTATTGATTAAGTCATCACAGGTCTTGCATTTATACATATGACTACTTTCTACTTTTCAAATGTGTCTAAAGCTGTGCCATAAATAAAATGCAAATTCATTTAAAGATGTTACTGAAATTTTGGTTAGTTTTTGGACATGAAGTTTCCCAATCAATGTTTACTGAAAAGTATATCTACCTTACAGATATGTCTGCATGTTGTGAAAACTGTGGAATTTATAGCTGTTAAAAAAGGATCCTCACACTCAAAACAATTGAGAAGTACTGGAGATTCCCCCACAGTCTCCCTAGCCATATGGAGTATTATGAAACATATTTAACAGCCAGTATTTTAGTCAATGAGTATAAAATTACAGTTACACAAGAAGAATGAGTAAGTTATCGAGATCTGCCATAAGATGTAATGATAGGTGGTGTGCACTTAAAAATTTGTTAAGAGGGTAGATTTTATATTAAATGTTCTTAACACACACACACCCACACAAAAGGGACACAATGACTCTTTTGGAGATGATGATATGTATGTTACCTTGATCGTAGTGATACATGTCACTGGTGTAAGTATATGTCTAACTCATAAAAATGTATACAGTTTTTTGTTCTATTATACCTCTAGAAAGCTGTTAAAAAAAAAAAAAAGAAACAGAACAAAACAAAGCAAAAGAATAGACCAGTAAATCAAGGGTGTCGACCAATCAGAATTTATATGCTGGAACAGGGGCCTAATCAAAATAGAAGCCTGCTAGGACTACTCATCCCCCTTGATATGTCAGGCTTTAACTCTTTAGTTAAGGCGATCTTGAAATCCCAGGGAAGAGGCTGAGACAGGACAGCTGGAGACATGGGTAAAGGTGGGGGCTGGGGCCTGGGCAGCGGCTCTTTATCTATGGAGCATCACAGTATTTCGGTATCTCCATGTTCAGGGCTTATATGTAGGTCATCCTTCTAGCTGCTGCATTGAGATGGGATAGGATGCCCGGGCTCGGGCTTGGACTCTTGCCTTCCTGTCCAGCTGATTCTCCATGGCCATAAGTCTACCTGGTATCAGTGCCCTGCACCTCTCTGCCCCAAATTTGACTTTAAAATGCATTGCGCTGGGCAGTTTTCCACCCGGGTGGTAAAGTTGTGATTTTTCAGACCTGGTTTTGGTCAAATGAATTAATCTCCTTCTCACTGCCTGTGTACAAATGAGCTGTGTAAAGGAAAGGAGACAGAATTCGGGGTCAGGAATTGGTTCTAGATTCACATCTCAGCTCTGTTGCTTTTCTCCCATGTACGCCCCAGCCCCTCACCCCTGGCAGGTCACCTCATCCCTGTGACCTCAGTGTTGTTGTTTAGTAAAAGGAATGGTAACATCTGTCCTGTTTTCCTCATAGGGCTGTGCTGAGGTTTAAACCAAAGAAAGGAGGGAGAGCACTTTGCAAATGGTGAAGCTTTGTGCACGCATGAGCGAGTCTCTGTTCCATAGACTGAAAGATGTGACCATTGAGAATGTTGTTTGTCTGCTTCTGATTGAATCAGGGGTTACGGATCTGCCATTTATTGAGAATGTTCCCTGACTATCTCGAATGTGACCATAATATAGCTTCAGCTTTTTATGGGGAAGGGAAGGGTAGGATCCTTCTTTCTTTTTAACCCTACAAAATCAGAGCGGGCATTGGCTCCTAGATGGGACCTAAATCACCTCTCTCATTTTATATGGGGTCACTGAGGTCCAGAGAGGACCAGTGAGTAGCCCAAGGCCACATAGTACGTTAGTGGTAAAGCCAGAGCCAGGTCTTCTGATGCCCAGTTCTTTTCATAATAACATGCGATATGTCTCGTAGCAAACCATTCATTCATGTTTTCATTCATTTATTCAACAGCATTTAGTGAGTCCCTACTAAATGTTGGGTTCTGTGCTATTTTGGGGGTAGAAATATCGGGTGTAATTCTGCTCTTAAGTTGCACATGACAGTAGGTAGAGAATGCTCTTTCAGAGTCCCAAGAGGAAACCAGATAAAGTGTCAGTCATCCTCGTAGGTATGGCCACCTCCTTTGAGGGTTGGGGTGTTTTTTGAGAACAGTGGAAAAGCGTGGTGATGAAGCTCAGTTATACTGACCTAACCCTAGTGAACAGCCAAGCATCCTCATCTTCCTGTCTCATTTAGTTTTTACAAGCACCTCACTTTGCAGAAGGGGATGTGGAGGCCCGGAGAATGGAAGAGATACACCAAGGTCACAGAACTAGAAAGTGCCAGAGCCACTTTGATGGAAAATAGAGTGTGCTTCTAGGACCTTGTGGGTCTTGTGAGAATTTATTCAATTTAATAGAAAGAGCATGGGTTTGGGTGCTGAAGAGACCTGAGTTCAAATCCCAGCTCTGCCATGTCCCAGCTGTGTGACTCCGGGCAAGTTACTCTTTCGGAGACTGTTTTCTCATGTGTAAAATAGAGTTACAAGGCACTTACCTTATAGGGCTTCTGTGAAGGTGAAATGAGTGCCTGAGGGTGGAGCCCCTAGCTGGTGCCTGGCATGCAGTGGGCACTCAATACATGTTTCTTTGCTGCCCCTACCAGCCCCTGATGTGGTCAGCTTGATCAGTAACTGAGGGACCAAGTATTCCTGGCTCTTTGCACCAGAGTCCTGTGCTTCCATGAGAAAGACCTGGAAGATTTTCTTCAGTCGAATGATAGTAAAGGCGATGGTAAAGGTGAGGTTTGCTGAAGACTCAGGCCTGAAAGGTGGAGCCCTCTCCCCCAAAGCACCTCATGCTTGCAAGTTTCTCTATCTCTCTCTCTCTCTCTCTCTCTCTCTCTCTCTCTCTCTCTCTCTCTCTCTCTCTCTCTCTCTCTCTCTCATGGGTGGGGCCTAGTCAAAGCTCCTGAAGGCCCAGTTTGGATGCTCGGAGTCACCCGCCATGCCCGAGTGCATGGGGTGTCAGTTTTGCCTTGTTCCTGCTGCATTCCGGCTTCATATGTCAGCACCTCATGAAAATCTTCCAGGTCCTGACTTTGAATAGTCCCTTGGCTGCCTGAGAGTAAAGAGGCTGGCTCTGTTTTGCCTGTCAAATCACCAGCTTTGTCTGTCAATGGGCAGGTAAGCTCCGTCACCCCACCCCCTTACATAATACCGATGGGGCCAGTCACTGTCAGGGCTGATTCTGCCAGGCTCAGGCTGAACAAACAGTCATTCAGACCCACCAGTTGAGGCGAGAGCCATGCAGAGGCAGGAGCTGCTATTCTTTGGGAGCAGTTTGATGACAGGCTCTGAGCAGATGCCTTGCACTCCAGTGGGGAAGGAGCTGAGCTCTGACTTGCCTATCCCAGCCACAGCAAATCCTCTTAGCTGAATCAAACGTTCCCAAGGACTCCCACTTTCACTCCTGCACTCCCTGGGCATGTGATACAGGGAGTGGGCAAAAATGAAATGAGAGGAAGACCGTGATATACCAAGAGCCCTGAACCTATATAGAGAGCCCGATAACATGCCAGATTTCTTATTTTGCCTTCACTTCTAGGAGACTTGAAACAAATTTAATACTGGAGGCAATAATTAACTCATCTCAATTGCCCGTTAATATCCTCCACTCCTTTTAATTGGTTCTCATCTTAGTCTTTAATCAACTTTTTTTTTTCTTTTTTCTTTCTTTTTTTTTTTTTTTTGTTGTTAATGCCTACAGCACCTGGTCTTCCTAGGTGGTCTCCCATCCAAGTACTAACCAGGCCTGACCCGCTTAGCTTCCAAGATTAGACGTCCACCTTTAATGTATTTTTTATTGTGGTAAAATACACATAACATAAAATTTGCCATTAGTGACAGTACATTCACAGTCCTGTGCAACCATTGCCAGTATCTAACTACAGAACATTTTGTGCCTCCAAAAGGAAACTGCTTACATATTAAGCAGTCACCCCCTGTTCTTTACCTTTTAAGGCATTACAGATATCCCTGTGAGGTAAGTATGGGGTGTGAATTCTAAATAAAATAATAAATAAAAGAATAAATAACTTGTAAATTTCATTGCATTAGCTAGACACATTCACTTTTTATTTTGCTTTTCCACATTTACTTTTGTTTCATTCTCTTCTTTATTCAATCAGAGATTGAGCGATGGCTCAATTCTGATCTGTCATTCCAAGTTCGCTCCTTTCTTCTCTCTCCCTTTTCCCTTCTTCCCTCTTCCCTTTTTTCCAGTAGATCTACTGTCTATCTAACTTACCTTCTATCTATCTATCTATCTATCTATCTATCTATCTATCTATCTATCTATCTAATCTATCATCTGTCATTTATCTATCTTCTTACTCTCCATCCATCTATTTGTGCTTCTCTTTGTAAATCTAGATCGTTGACTCTCACAACTAAACATTAGAATCACCAGGTTAGGTTTTAAAATCTATTGATGCTTGGACCCCATCTCAAGCTAGTTACAATGGACACTTTTGGTGCGGGACCCTGGCATCTTTATATTTTTAAAGTGAAGGTTAAGAAGCACTCACCTAAATTAACCTTTCTGATACTTGACCTTCTGATCTCAGAAATGTCTTATCTCAGTTCTGGTCCTCAGTTGGTCTATTTTTACAGAAATGGCCATTTACTACACATATGCTGTATAGTCAGCCCTTTAACAATATGTATAAACAACTTTCTACATATTTAAATATTTTTAAGAGAATCATTTTAAAGGCTGCCTATTATTCTATTAACATGCATATTTATGTAAATAGCCTCCTCTTGGGATTTTGATTAGGATTGTATTAAATATATAAATGAATTATGGAAATTTTATGTATATTCAATATATACTTAATTAAAGGTTTTGAAATTTTGAACATATACAAAAACAAAAAACAGGTACCTGTTGCCCAACTCCAACATTCATCTGTCCTGTTCACGTCTGTCCCACTCATCCCATCTTCCCCTACTATTATATTATTTTGAAGCAAATTCCAGACATCATATAAAGTCATCTGTAAATATTTCTGTATATACCTAAAAGATAATAAAACTCCAGTATTATTTTTGTACCAAAAAAATTAACAATAATTTCTTAATATCAAGGGCAACTTGATGGCTTGTTAAAGTGAAGGTTCAGATTTCCAGTTGTCTCATAATTATATTTGTTTTACTTTTACATTTTGTTTGGGATTAAAAAAATATTTTTTAATTGTGGTCAGAACACTTGGGATTGGTTTTAATTGGTTCTTAAGTCTCATTTAATATGTGAATTCCCACTTGATCTTTCATCTTTTTTTCTTTGGAATTTATTTGTTGACGAAATTGTGTTGTTAGTCTTACAGAGTTTTCCACATTTTGTTTTTTACTTTATATTTATTTAATCTTATTTTTTCCTCATTTTGCATTATATTTTTATTGTGCAGTTTAACATGTTTCTTTGTCTTCTTTATTTCCCATACTTTGGCGACTAGGGCTGAAAGTTTATATGATATTAAGCCTTGCAATCCATGAACACGTTCTATTTATCATTTTAATTTAGGTTTTCTTTACTATCAATAAAGTTTTTTCTCTATAAATGTCTTGCATATCTTATTAAAATTATTTCTAATATTTTGTCTTTTCTTTGAATAAAATTAGAAATGTTAGCTGTTACCTTCAGCTTTATTGAGATAAAATTGACATATAACATTGTGTAAATTTAAAGTGTATGAAGTGATAATTTGGTACATGCATACATTGCAAATGTTTACCATGATAAAGTTAGTTAACAAACCATTCATCCCACATAATTATCATTTTTGTTGTTGTGGTGGTGAGAACATTTAAGGTCTACTTTATTAGCAACTTTCAAGTATATAATACGGTATCATTAACTATAGTCATCATGCTGAATATTAGATTCCCAGAACTTATTCCTCTTGTAACTGGAAGTTTGTACCCTTTGACCAACATTTCTTCATTTCTCCCACCCCCAGCTCCTGGCAACCACCAATCTACTCTCTATTTCTATGAGTTTGCCTTTTTTAGACTCCACATAGTAGTGAGAACATACAGTATTTGTCTTTCTCTGACTTAAATGTTAGCTGTTCTTAAATTGTCTTAAATTTCCTATTTGTTTGTTGCTGATGGCTACAAATACAAAAAAGTTATTTTTTTACATTGACTTTGTTTCCAGCAGCTGGTTAAATTCTCTTAAAAATCTAATAATTTATCCTAAACTTCTTTGGGTTTGCAATCACATAATTCATGAGTAATGACATTTCTCTTTCTTTTGAATATATATAAAACTCCCTCTTTTTTTTTTTTTTTTGCATATTTCTCTTGCTACAGTGATGAATGGAAGTACTGGGCATCCTTGGTTTGATCTCTAAAAAGAATGTTTTAATGTTTTATAATTAAATATTATATTTTGCTGTATTTTTTTTTGGGGGGGGAGTACTCTCAACAGGTTAAGAAGTTTCTCTCTATATCTAGATTTTAGAAAAGTTCATCACAAATTGGATGTTGATTTTTCAAATGCTTCTTCTCCCTCTGTTGAAATAACCACATTCTCTAATCTGTTAATGTTAATCTGATTTTTAAAAATGTTCAACAACCTTGCATTTGGAGGACAAACTTTAACTGGAACATAATGTATTATCATTTTTATATATTGCTGGATTGGGTTTGCTAATATTTTGCTTTGAAGTTTTGTATCTAGCTCATCTATAAAGTTGGTCCGAATTATTTTTTAAATGTTGTTTTCAAGTTTTCATATCAAATTACAGTATAATCATCAAATAATTGGGGAATAGTTTCTTGTTTTTTATTGGAATTATTTTTTTCTTAAATATTAGATAGAATTTGCTATTCAAATCTTCTGGGTTTATTGCTTCCTTCGTAGAAATATTTTCAATACTGAATTGAATGTATTTGATCAGAGGACTACTTTGTTTTATATTTCTTCTTAAGTCATTTTTTAAAAAAGTTAATAGACTTTATTTTTTGGGGGGAGTAGTTTTAGGATCACAGCAAAATTGAGTGGAAAGTACAGAGAGTTTCTACATATTCTCTCCCTTTCCATTCTCCCTAGCCTCCCCAACTATCTACATCCCCCTAGTCAGAGTGGTACATTTGTTACAATTGATGAACCAATATTGACACTTAATTATCAACCAACTCCATAGTTTGTATTAGGGATCACTCTTCATGTTTACATTCCATGGTTCTGACAAAAGTATAAGGACATGTATTCATGCTTATAGTGTACAGAATAGTTTCACTATCCTAAAAATCCCCTTGCTACACCTATTTGTACCTCTCTTCCCAGAAAGCCCCTGGCAACTACCTTTTTAGTGCCACTGATCTTTTTACTGTCTCCACAGTTTTGCCTTTTCCAGAATGTCATCGAGTTGGAATCATACAATATGAAGTCTTTTCAGATCAGCTTCTTTCACTTAGTAATATGAATTAAATGTTCCTCCATGTCCTTTCATGGTGTCATGGCTCATGTCTTTTTAACACTGAATAACATTTTATTGTTTAGAGGTACTGCAGTTTGTTTATCCATTTACCTACTAAAGGACATCTTGGTTACTTCCAAGTTTTGGCAATTATGAATAAAATTTCTCTAAGCATTTGTATGCAGGTTTTTATATGAACATAAATTTTTAACTTATTTGGGTAAATACAAAGGAGCATGATTGCTGGATCATCTGACAAAAATACATTTAGTTTTGTTAAGAAACTACCAGACTCTTATAAAGTGGCTATACCATTTTGCATTCCCAGCAGCAATGAATAAGAGTTCCTCTTTACATTTTTGCTAGTGTTTGGTGTTTCAGTGTTTTGGATTTTCACCATTCTTATAGGTGTGTAGTGGTATCTCATTGCATTTTAAATGTGTAGTTCTCTAATGGTGTATGAAGTCACTGGCCATTTGTATATCTTTTATTGGCGAAGTGCCTATTCAGATCTATTGCCCATTAAAAAAATCTAGTTGTTTTCTTATTGTTGAGTTTTTAAAGTTCTTTGTCTATTTTAGATAACAGTCCGTTATCAGATATAAAATACTTTCTCCTAGTCTGTGGCTTGTCTTCTTATTCTTTGACAGTGTTATTCACAGGGCAGAAGTTTTTAATTTTAATGAAGTCCATTCCATTTATCCATTTTTTCTTTCATGGATCATGTCTTTGATGTTGTATCTAAAAAGTCATTGCCAAACCCAAAGCCATCTTGATTTTCTTCTGGGTTATATTCCAGAAGTTTTATAATTTTGAAGTTTATATTTTGGTCTATGATCCATTTTGAGTTATCTTTGTGAAGGGTCTGTGTTTAGATTCTCTCCCTCTCTCTCCATGGGACCGTCCAGTTGTTTCAGCATCATTTGTTGAAAAGACTATTCTTTCTCCATTGAATTGTCTTAGCTCCTTTATCAAAGATCATTTGACTATTTGTATGGGTTTATTTCTGGGCTCTAGTTTAATTTTGTTTGTTGTTTTGTTTTGCCAATACTACTTTGTCTAGATTACTGTAGCTTTACAGTGAGTCTTGAAAGAGAATAGTGTTTGTCTTCTGACTTCGTTCTCCTTCAATATCATGTTGGCGGTTCTGGTTCTTTTGTGTCTTCATATTAACTCTATAATTAGTTCATCATTATCTACAAAAGAAATTGCTGGGATTTTGGTTGAGATTGTATTGAATCTACAGATCAAGTTGAGAAGAACTGATATCTTAACAATATTGAGTCTTCCTAACCATGAACATAGACTGTCTCTTCATTTATTTAGTTCTTCTTTGATTTCTTTCATCAAAGTTTTATAATTTTCCTTATATAAATCTTATACTGATTTTGTTAGAGTTATACCTAAGTATTTCTTTTCTTTTCCTCCTCCTCCTCCTCCTCCTCCTCCTCCTCCTCCTCCTCCTCCTCTTCCTCCTCCTCCTCCTCCTCCTCCTCTTCCTCCTCCTCCTCCTCTTCCTCCTCTTCCTCCTCCTCCTTCTCTGTTTTTTTTGGTGCTAATGTAAGATATTGTATTTTAATGTCATATTCCCTTGCTGGTATATAAAAAAGCAATTGACTTTTGTATATTGACTTTGTATCCTGAAATCTTGCTACAATTGCTTATCAGTTCCATGTCTTTTTTTAAAAAAGTTCTTTGAGATTTTCTACATAAGCAATCCTGTCATATGTG
The DNA here is from genome assembly GCF_014176215.1 of Rousettus aegyptiacus. Taxonomy (NCBI): domain Eukaryota; kingdom Metazoa; phylum Chordata; class Mammalia; order Chiroptera; family Pteropodidae; genus Rousettus; species Rousettus aegyptiacus. Next base: position 27,766,347 of record NW_023416306.1, read on the forward strand.
AAATAAGATGATTTTATTTCTTCCTTCCCTATCTGTATACCTTTATTTCCTTCTCCTTTTCTTATCTTATTGCATTATCTGTGACTTCTTGTTATCAATTTCTAGTTTAATTTTATTGTGGTTTGAAAGCATGTATTGTATGATTTCTATTTTTAAAAAAATTTAAGATGTGTTTTATGGCCCAGAATTTGGTCTATCTTGGTAATTGTTCCGTATGAGCTGGAGGAGAATATGTATTCTGATATTATTGGGTGAGGCAGTCTATAAATGCTTGGTTATCTTTATAGCCTGTGTTCATATTTCCAAGGTTCTTATTTCTTAATAATAATTATCCTGATAATTCCAATAGCTTAAGTCTGCAGTTGTTGTGGTTACATTTCAGTCTGAGATATTAATTTTTATTAGAACTTTTATCTTTGGATGTTTCTTGGGCTTTATATCCTCTCCCTCTTTCTTTTAAGAAGTAGAACTACTCTCCCAGTTTTTCTGTTCCCTTCCTATGTCAAAGTCAACTAGGTCTCACATAAAGTTATTGGTTCACAACATTTTTACTTTCAAAACTCTGTATGTTACTTTGTTCTTTTACACTACTTTTGCAGATAGAAGTTTGAGGCCAGATTGAGTTTTGTTCTTTTGTGTTAACTTTTTTTTCTGTCCAAGGAAATTTTTCTCTTTTTAGTACTTATGATTTTGCTTTCCAGAATACATTTAAATGGAACTTAACCTACGTCATTGATTTTGCATAGGAAATGATAAAGCCCTTCAATTCCCACCAAAGTCATTTTTCATCTCTAAAAAGTTCCCTCTTTATAGTTTCTATTATAGCTTGTTTCATTTATTTTAATTTCTTAAGGAACACAACTAAGTGTGGTGGAGGAGATGGCTGGAGAATTAGGAAGAACTCTGATCTCGAAGGATGGTGCTGGAATTTGCAGCAGATTAAACATCTGCTTGAGCTAGGACAAAGAGGCAAGGACAGGGAATGGGGAAGATTCATCATACCCTTTTCCCCAAACATCTTTCTGGCTTTTCTCTTACCTGGTCCTGACTTGCCCTCACCTCTCTCCCCCATCTTTCATGAAGTGACTCTTCATGTGCCACTTCTTCAGGAAAGCTATCCCTTTCCTGTAACTGGCAATTGAATTGTCTGTTTTCTGGATTAGACTAGAAGCTCCTCGATGCCAGCAATGGATCTAGGTGGCCACTGTGTCCCTTGCATTTACTCTAGTGCCTGGCCTAAAGCAAATGCTGAGTAAATGTCTGCTTAATGGACAGATAATGAATGAATGAAAATGAATGGAGGGCATTTGTTGATTGCCTTGAAGGAGGATTTGTTTGAAAATCAGAGTCAAATTATTTAAAAACCTATTCCCACAGAGAGCTATGGAAATGAAACAAGAATGACAGGCAAAATGGCTTCTAAAAATACCAGAGCCTGAGGATCTTATTTTTCGCACCTGGCTTGGCCAGTTTTGTTTATTCAGAATTTTCTTATTTCCATGTAAATCATATTCTCTTATATCAATCTGGCTTTGACTCTATGTCTTCCTGTCTTTTAGTTAAAAAAAAAATACTATGGTTGGTGAGCTCCTGGATTTAACATTCTGCTATTATTAAGAGATACTATTTATTAGAGCTTCCTGTGTCAGGGAGTGCGCTGGGTGCCTGACATCTGATATCTAATTAAATCCTCACTGGTCAGTGCTATTTCCCCATTTTGTAGATTAAGACACAATTCCTGGTCACCCAGGAAATTAAACCTATGAAGCTGGGATTCGAACCCTCACGGGATCTGTTTCTACTCCAATTCTTATCTCTCCAGTTTACAAAATGGTCCCACAGCCATTATCCGAATGACTCCTTGAAGCCACTCTGTGAAGGAAGACAGCAGGGAACCCTAATCCAGCCTTACATGTGTGGAAGGTGAGGGAATTGATGGCCCATTTAGGACTTCAGCCCAGTCCTACAGAACCCTGGCTCAACTCTTGCCAGCAATGTGAGTATGAATGATTGCTGTCCTTTTCCAAGTCTCATGGTCCTCATCATAGAAAGGAGGTTTTTTCCCAAGTACATGGTATTTTTTTCCAGCACCACTTTTCCAACTAGGTGTCCTATAATTCCATTCACTTCTAACACTGCTTGCCAGGAGCTAGTGTCAGACTCCACAAGTTAAGGGCTCAGTTCCACGGAACTGTCCTCACTCAGATGCCAGTTGCAAACAGTGGGTCTCCAGGTTACCTACACTTCTGCCTGATTTGGCTACAAAGTCAGTTATTGAACCCTCTTAGGTTCAATAATTTGTTAGAACAACTCATAAAACGCCAGAGAATACTATACTTGATACCTAATAAACACACAGAATACATAAATACACACGTAAATATATAAAATACATATAAATACATAATAAATTTACAGTGTATTATGAAAAATATAAATAGATGGTCAGATGTGGAGATACATAGGGCCAGAGCAGAGAGGAGCGTCTGTTCCTGTGGAATTGGAGTGTGGCACCCTACCAGCACCTTGATGTATTGCTAACTCAGAAGCTCTACAAATCCATTTTTAGGGGTTTTTAATAGAGATTTCAATACACATGATTGATTAAGTCATTGGCCACTGGTGATTGAACTTAATCCAGGTCAGGAGTGAGAAAGTAGTGCTGAAAGTTTCAACCCTCTAATCTGCCTCATTGTTTCTGGTAACCAGCCTCCATCCTGAAGCTATTTGGTGGCCTGCAAGAGTGACCTCATTAGTGTAAACTCAGATATGGTTGAAGGGCGCTTGTTATGAATAACAAAAGACACTCCTATCAACCCCATCACTCAGGAAATTCCAAAGGTTTTAGGAGCTCTGTGTTAGATTTTTAAAAATATTTTTTTAAATTTATTTTTGACAAACATTGTATATATTTAAGGTATACAGTGTGATGTTTTGATACATGTATACATTGTGAAATAATTACCACAATGAAACTAATTAACATATTGATCACCTCTGTAGTTACCCTTTTTTTGTATGTGTGTGGGTTAAGAACCCTGGAAATTTACTCTCAGCACATTTCGAATATATATAATATGTTACTTATTACAGTCACCATACTGTACATGGGGTTTCCAGAACTTATTCATATTATAACTGAAAGTCTGTACTCTTTAATGAATCTCTCTCTTTCCCCCCCTATCCCTAGTCTCTGATAACCACCATTCTACTCTCTGTTACTTCTCTGAGTTCTACTTTTTTTCGTTTGTTTATTTTTTTAGATTACATGTGTAAGTGAAATCATGCAATATTTGTCTTTCTGTGTCTAGCTTATTCATTTAGCATAATGTTCTTTATGTTTATCCATGTTATTGTAAACAGAAGGATTTCTTTTCTTTTTGGGGGGCTGGATTTTATATATATGTGTATAATTTTCTTTACTCATTCATTCAGTGATGGACATGTAGGTTGTTTCCATATTTTGTCTATTGTGAATAATGCTACAATGTACACAGGGAGTGCAGATACTTCTCAAGACAGTGTTTTTATTTCCTTTGTATATACCCAGAAGTGGGATTGCTGGATAATATGGTACTTCTATGTTTAATTTTTAAAGGAACCTCCATACTGGTTTTCATAATCGACTATACCAATTTACATTCCCAACAGTAGTGCACAGTATTTTTTCTTCATATCCTCACTAACACTTGTTATCTTTTGACTTTTTGATAATAGTCATCCTAACAGGTTTGAGGTGATATCTCATTGTGATTTTGATTTTGATTTCCCTAATGGCTAGTGATGTTGAATATTTTCATATGCCTGTCGGCCATTTGTGTCTTTTTTTGTGAAAATATCTCTTTCGGTTCTTTTCCCATTTCGTTTTTTTTTTGTTTTGTTTTGTTTTGTTTTGTTTTGCTATTGAGTTGTGTGAGTTCCTTGTATTTTTTGGATATTAACTTCCTATCAGATATATGTTTTGCAAATATTTTCTCCCATTTGGTAGGTTGTCTTTTCATTTTGTCAGTAGTTTCCTTTGCTGTGCAGAAGCGTATTAGTTTGATGTAATCCCGCTTGTTTATTTTTGCTTTTGCTGCCTGTGCTTTTGGAGACAAACTAGATTTTAAGTCAAAAATGTTGCAAGAGATAAAGAGGGATAATATATATTGATAAAAACTCAATCTATCAATAAGCATTAAATTATGTAACAATTATAAACATATGCACCCTTGAAAATAGATTCCCAAAATATATGAAGCAAAAATTGACAGACTTGAAAGGAAAGATATATCATTCTACAGTAAAAGTTGGAGATTAGTTGTTTTTGGAGTGTCATTCTTCTCCAACTAGTTCAGGCAATTCAGGGCTGAAGGACAGTTAATTGCAGAGCAAAGAGTCACCATGGCTTTCAGAGCCAGGATGAAGAGCCAATAAGGGCAAATTCAAAATAAGTGGATGGGGTGCTGTAGCACATCTCTGAAGCTGAAGGCATGACAGTTCCGGTGTAAAATCAGCAGTTTAAAAACAAACTGGCACATTCACATCATTGGTAGCAGGCATGGGGATCAGTGCCTTGTCCACAGCAGCCTGGGGGTTGACTGGAATTTCTCTAGGATAGCTGCCCTCATTTTGGAAGGACCTCTGGTTACGCGTGCCATTCTTCAGTCCCTTACCGAGCACCTACTATGTGCTAGGCACTGGTAGGGTGCCAGGGATATGAAATGAACGAGATAAGGAATAAAAAACCGATACATGCTACAACATGGATGGACCTCCAAAAAATTATGCTAATTGAAAGAAGCCAGACACAAAGGACCACATATTATATGGGTCCGTTTATATGAAATGTCTAGAAAAAGCAAATCTATAGAAACAGAAAATAGATTAATGATTGTCTGTGGTTGGGGATGGAAATGGGAGTGATAGGCATGAGGGATTTTAGAGGGATGATGGAAATGTTCCGAAACTGGACTATGGTGATGGTTGCGCAGCTCTGTAAATTTGTTGTTGATCACTGTATTGTACATTTAAAATAGGTGAATTTTATGGTGTACAAATTACACTTCAATAAAGCTTTAAAAAATCATGATGTCCCTGTTTTTTCATTGGGAATGCGGACCTTCCTCAGGAAGAGGAAGTTGCAGGACACACATTTGACCTTGAGGTGGAGACAAAAGGTATCAGACACAGCGCTAGGAAGGTGTGGGGAAAGGGAGGGAAATATGTGGTCGACCCATTTTCACTTTGGGAAAAACATACTGGACACGCTGGATGTTCTGTACCTCCCCACTCAGCAGAGGGTTCATGCCTAGCCGAGGAGGGGACCACCAGGATCCTGTCAGTGACTGCCGGTTGGTCTCTGCTGTCCTGATAGTCAGGCACAGGTGAGAGTATCAGCCCACCCCACTCGATCGTAGAACACTGAGGCCTAGAGTGGGAAAGGGCTGCAACCCTGGTTCAGACAGCAACTGGGCAGATCTAAACCCAGGTCTCCAGCACCCCACATTCCTGTTTCTTCCCAGCAGGTCTCTCTGGGCTCCTGCAGAGCAGGCTCTTGCAGACAAGGCTCAGAGGATCTGGGCTGATTCAGAGGTATGATCTTTCTCTTCTCGGATGGTGGAAACTGGACTTGAGACCCAGCTCTGACGCTGGGGGTTAAAATCATGTTTCCTCTCTTGGGGACTGCGGGTCTCTATTTGTAAAATGGAGGCATGTGGCGGGGTGAGCTCTCTTGAGAATTGATATCTTCTGAATAAAGACTTTACTCTAGGGAGCTTGATAGTTCCAACTTGCCCAGGAGCCTGGGACATCCCAGCCGCTGGGCCAACTCCTCGAGGTGAGTCACAGGGAAGGAAAAGGTAATTCTATTATGGAAGGGGGCCACCCACTTGGGCTTTATTAATCCAGCATAATAGTAAAGTAATTGCCTGCATTTATCCAGTGCCTAATATGAACCAGACACTGTGGTAGGTGCTTCCCAGAATTCATCTCACTTAATCCTCACAGTAGCACGACAAAAGGTTGGTGGTATTATTTGCATTTTACAAAAGAGGAAACTGAGGCTCAGAGAGGTGAGGCACCCTAGCGTGCATTCCCTGCCCATATTTGCCTGTTGAAATCTTACTCATGGCCCGAGACCCATCTCCGCCTCTGTGGCTCTCCTTGGAGCCATCTCAGTGCCTCCATGCTCCCATGTCTGACTGGCTTCCATGACACTTTGGTTGTGGACTGTAGATCTTTGTGTCTGTGTCAGTTGCCCCACTAGGCTGGGAGCTCCTGGAAGGCAGGAAGCTGGCCCTACTGATCTCTGTCTCCTTAGGGCCTGGCTGGGCCTTCTGGGAATGTGGTTTGCATAAGCTCCCAATTTACAAAATTGGATCAAAAGCCACAGGCAACGATAAGAAGAAAGACTACAAGGTCAGTAATGGTGAAAGTAAGTTATAATCTTCATACCCACCCCATGAAGTAGGAAAAATGATCCCCATTAAAAAACAATAAGGTGAGCTCTCCTGAGCATTGATCTCTTCTGAATAAAGACTTTAGGGAGCTTGATGGTTCCAATCTCGGAGAGATTGAGTAACTTGATCAAGGTCAAACTGCCAGCAAGTTGAGGAACTGGATTCAATCCTGGCCTGTCTGATTTCAAAGCCCACATTGTTTTTATTGTTCCAGGGAAGTTGCCAATATTTTTGTCTTTTAATTTCTTCTTTACAATTTTTGCCATATCCACAAACCACCCATGAATTTGAGGATAGTAAGTATTTATTTAGTTAATATTTTTTCTTTAAATCAACTCACTTTTAAAAAACATAAATTAATTTTAAAAAGAAACTAGATTTCCATAATTTCATTTGCCATAATTAATTTAGTTAACTGTTATAATAACTCAGTTCACCACAGGTACCTCCTTTGCTGGTGTGCATCTGTGCTCTGTGGAATCCTTATCACACACACCCCAAGTGTTTCACACTGTCCCCATGACCCCTTTTAAATCTCTTCTCTTCTCCTCTTGTTTATTGTCCATTTTGCTAAGAGTCCTAGGGAGTACTGGAAAGGACATAGGAGAAGTTCATCATGTCACAGTCTGAGAGAGCTTATGATTGCCTATAGGCACATGTGAATCAGTCATGTGGCCCTGAACTGACAGGGGCTTTTCACTGCTCATATTTCATTTGCCATAACTTGTCACATGATGCCACCTTAATGCAAGGGGGCAGGAAGTGTAGACTCCCATGGAAGGAAAGGAGAACCAAATAATGGTGAGCATTAGGAATATCTCCTACACATCATTCCTCACACCGTTCCTATGGGCAGTAAAGGGGTACTAAATATTTTTTGTTTTCTATAAACTAGGGAACTGAAGCCCAGAGAGTTAAGTTGACCAATGCCATGCAGATGAAACATGTGGAGCCAGCAATTGAACCCTGGCAGTCTGGCTCCAGAGTTAATGTGTAAAACCCAATTAGAAGGCCTAACATATAAGTCAGCAATCTATCTGTGTTAGATTGCTGAAACAAATCATCCAGACTTGGTGGCTTGTAACAACACAAATTTATTCTCTGACAGTTCCAGATGTCAGAAGTCTGAAATCAGTTTCACTGAGATAAATTTAAGGTGTCATCAGGGCTGGTTCCTTCAGGGTGTTCTAGGGTAGAATCCATTACCTTTCCTTTTCTAGGTTTGGAGGCAACCTACATTCCTTGGCTTATGACCCTTTCCTGGAATTATTCTACCCTCTTGCTTCCATCCTCATTTCTCTGTAGTCAAATTTCTCTCTTGTAATTACATTTGGGGCCCACCTAGATAATCCAGTACCATCTCTGCATATCAAAACCCTTAATTTATTTAGACCTGCAAAGACCCTTTGCTATATAAACTAACACTCTCAGGTTCTAGGACATGGACATCTTTGGGGGCATTATTCAGCCTGCCGTGCCATTCGTTAGGCTCTTATTATGTGGATTCCAGTTGTCTTTGGTTCATCCCTTTCCTGGGGCCCTCAGCACTTTCTGCCTTGCAGGATATCAATTAGTCATGGTTTATTTCTTCTACTGGAATGCAAGCTCCCTGAGGGCAGGGGTTAGGGCTGATTCACCTTCCTCTCTATGGAGTTGGTTACATATAAGTAATATATAATTATGGAAGTGATTACATTGAGCTAAATGGTTCCCTTGAGGGCTGGAGAAACAGCTGTGGCAAAGGAGCCAGGTGGCTTCCTAATGAACCACCTCTTTTGAGGATGAAGAGGAGGTGGCCAGCTGTTCCCCAGGGCTCACCACTGCTTTGCTCTATGCCATAGCTTTATGTCTGGCTGCTGAGGAGGTGAGAGCTGAGGGGAAGGTTGGTTGTCTTCTCACCAATGCCTTTGAATCATTGACTCATTCAGCAAATGTTTATCGATTATCTCTACACATAAGTAACATCTTTAGCTAAGATAGCCATGGCCTTGGGAACCTCTTTTTGGTGCCGTGTGAAAAGATTTTTGGTTACACATATATGTGCTGTGGGTAAACTCCCAATCGATGAGGTGGGCTAGAAAGAGGCTCAGGATACCTGGCCTCAAGTCCTGACTTTGCTGCTCCCTTGGATAAGTCATGTCCACTCTCGGAGTGTCCACACGAATCTCTGTTATTGAACTTACCACATTATTAAATTGTAATTATATATGGTTTCTGCACTCTCCTTCCATTCCAAGGGTACTCTGAAGAGAGGACAATGTCTATGTCATCTTTGTTTTCCCAGTCACTAACACCTGGTACATCACAAACTCTTAATAGTAGTAATAATAGTATAGTAATGATGATATGTGCCAAGCACTTTTATGTACCTTAATGTTGTAATTCTTTCAATCTTTGAAACAATTCTATGAATTATTATTAGCCACGCTCTGCAGATGACGAATTTGAGGCACAGAATGTTTAAGATGACACTATTAACATTTTGGCGTATGTCCTTCCAGATATTTTTTTTCTATGTGATCCATTCAGGACATATCTAACATTTTACAACCTTCTTTTCTCACCTAACATTATATCATGAATGTTTTTCCTTTATATTACATACTCTCCTACATTTTTAATGACTGAATAGTATTCCATTATTTGGGTATATTTATTTAACCAATCTCTTATTGGACCTTTTGGTTGTGTCCTTAAGTATCAAAGTACATCTTTAAGGTATTATTAAATGTCTCAAAAGAGGAATTGATGAGTTGAAGGACATGGACGAAACACAAGATCTTGACACACATCTCCTTTTGCTTTCTAGGCATTTTGTACGGTTTGAATAAAAACAAATTCACCATGAGATAAGTGTTCATGTAGTCCCACTTTAAGAGCAAGTAAGAGTGCCTATTAGGGGTTAGGGAGGTCAGTGAAAGCTATGTGGAGGAAGTGTGTAGGTGGAAATCTGTAGAACAAGTAGGAAGGAGCCACAGAGAGGCTGTAAGTGTTCCAGACAGAGGGAACAGCATGTGAGAAGGCCCAGAGGCATGGCACTCTGAGACCAGCAATAAGTTCCATATAGTTAAGAGCTTGGAAGGCTGGCAAGTAACGTGTGCAGTGGCATGATAAAACTGCTGTTTAAGGTAGGTTATTCTGGTTTCAGTGTAGACAATGGATTTAAGGGGGCAAGACTGAAGAGAGAGTGACAAGTTAGCAGCAGGCTGTTGCAGTACCCCAAGTGAGCAGTATGGCAGTGGCCAAGACTAGGATAGTGACAGTTGGAACGGAAAAGACAGACTGAGAGACATTAAAGAGGTAGAAAGACAGGTCTTATTGGATAGTAGGATGGGAGAGAGGGAGACCTTAAGGATGGCTCTTAAGATTCACTTTGATCTGGGGAGGCTGGAGAACCTAGACACTGTCCTATGGTTTTGGGATAGGAAGATGACGTGTTCAGCTTGGAACATGTTAAATGTGAGGTTTCTGTGGGACCTGTCCCAAGTGGGTGTCATCTAAGTATCTGGATCCTCAGAAGATAGGTCTGGGCTGACGTGGCTGCTGGGACCTGAGGTCTTGGAGAGGATGCAGTCACCAAGTCGCCCCTCACCGAGGAATGGAGGGATACCTAAGAGAAAACCCGGAGGGACACCAACTCCTAAGGGATATGTAAGAGAGTAGTTTTCAGAGCGTGAGAAGTATATGGAGAGGCAGGAAGAAAACCTGTAGTCTGTTGTCATGGAAACCACAGAAGGACTTTTTCAAGGACAGTGGTTGGCAGAGGCTGATAGGGCTACGTCCCTCACATTTTCTCAAGGGTCATCTCATTTAATCCTCCTAACAGATTGGCGAGGTAGGGATTTCATCATTCAATTTAAGAGGAAACTGAAGACCAGAGAGAAAAGGTGAATTCCCCAAGGTCATCCAACAAGTCAAGGGCAGACAAAACTTGAACACAGGTCTTCCTTGGGAGTGTGCGGGCCAGGTGGGCAAGCCTAGCACATATATTTTTAGCATGAGCTCTTGGGGTAGGTGATAAGAGAATGATAGCCGTCACTCACCCAGTACCTAACGTGAGTTTGGTTACTGCTCTACGCCTCACCTGCATTATTTCTAATCCTCAGAACCACGAGAGGTAGTGATTTTACTCCTAGTGACGAGGGGCCTGGGGTCCAAAAGCGAAGCGACTTGTCCATCACACACCCTGGCAGGTGGCAGGGCTCGAGCTAGGAACTGAGGTCTTCCCTCAGCCACCATCATGCGATCGCGCGACGGCTCTTTCCCGTGGAGCAGGCAGCGTCTTCAGCGGGAACACCCGCAGGCGCCCCCTGGGACCCCCACCCGCCCCTCGCCCCCGCACGCATGCCTGGCCGCTGAGGCGTGAGAGCCACCGCCGGGGGCCCTCCCTCCTGCGCGCCTTGCACAATCGGCCCAGATAAGTGTTGCGTCTCTGGGCAATTATCGCCCTGCTGCAGCCGCCGCCGCCAGGGCTGGCCGGGCATAAGGCCAAAGGCTAAGGGACTCGCAGCCACCCAAGGAGAGCGGTACCCGCCAGTGGGGCCAGCTCCCGGTAAGGTCCACGATTGCACAACGCCAGGACGCAGGGGACCGGAAGGCAGGAAGGCGGCGCGGCGCGATTACGTCACGCACAGTCGTCCGCCTGGGGCACCCCCCCATCCATACCCCTCAGTCCTCCCCAGCCATGGTGGAGAAACCAGGAGGGTCAGCTTGAGAACTGCCAGGTAGTCTGCTGAAAGGCTTTCTTTTCCACTTTCCTTTCCTTCTTTAAATCTTCATTTCTTCCCTTTCGTCTCTTCATCTTTTTTTGTGTTTTTCCTCTATCCCTCTCGTTCCTACCTCCTTCCTCCCATTCCACCCTCCTTACTTTTCCTCTCTTCCGTCTCTCCTTACATCCTTCTCTTCCTCTCTTTCTCCCTTCCCCCATCTCTCCTTTCCTCCTTCCCTACTTCCTTGTCCCTCCTTCCTCCCAGTCTCCTCTTCCTCCTCCTCCCTCCTTTTTCATTTATTCACTTTTTAAAATTATCTTTTAAATTCTCTTTTTAATTATGGTAAAAAAAAAAACCGTAAAATTTACCCTCTTAACCATTTTTAAGGGTACATTTCAGTAGTGTTAAAGATATTCACATTGTTGTGCAGCCAATCTCCAGAACTTTTTCATCTTGCAAAACCGAATGTCCACTTCTTATTTCCCAGAACCCTCAGCCCCTGATAACCACGTTCTTTCTTATTCTTCATTTCTTTCTTTTGCCTTTTTGTACCTTTCTTTTCTTTGTCTTGCCTTTCCCTTCCCTCTTTCCTTCTTTCTCTCTTTAAAAACCTAATGGCCCCACAACACCCTTGCCAGCCCTCTACAGTCTCTGCCAGGGGATGGGCCAAGAGGCCTGTCAACGAGGCTGTTAGAGGGCTGATGAATCATCATTCCTCCCCAGTGTGTCAGGGCCAGTGGGCGGCCCCTGGAAGCCTCTTCTGGCTTTTTGCTGGTAGGCAAACATGTCCAGCAAGGAACTGCTGCCAGGAAGAGTTAATTAGAGGCCCTGATTCCAGCAGAAGCTCAGGGTTAGACTGGGACCCCCTCACTCCTCTGGGCCTTCCCCAACCCTGCGGCTCCCCTTCTAGACAGAGCAAGACAGCCATGATGATGGTGAGGTGGTGATAACTTGGACTGACACAAAACTTTACAGTTTAAAAAGCATTTCCAGAGACATGATCTCAGTCTTGTTCTCTTAACAATCCTGGGAGGTAAGCCTTATTATTCCCGTTTTACAGGCAAGGAAACTGAGCTTCAGAAAGGTAAAGGGATTTACTTATGGCCGTGGAGCTGGTAAATGGCAGAGTTGGCAAGTTGGGGACCAATATTCATATATCAAAAGCACAAAAAAGTGGCGAGATCAGAGTTTAAAACATTTTGAAAAATTCATTGCTCCATTTTCTTTGTTCCCATAGTACTTTGTTTAGACCTCTTGAGTGTAGGTCCCAGTTGATGGGTTTAGATATTGAATGAGTTATTTGATTGTATGTATAGTAAGTGTGAGTGAAAGAGCTGATTTCTAGGCAGCTAAGAGACTTAAAAAGTCAAATAGAATTGCTACCCAGCTGTCATTGGGTTATCTGGAACTCTGGCTCTCTGTTCAGAGAAAGTATTGAGAGAACAGGTGACTTCTAAGTGTGGATGGAGTTACAGTTCTCCCACCTTTCCTGGGTGGAACCTCTGGCTCACTAATAGTTCACATTCTTTGAGTACATATGGTTTCAATTTCTTTGTCATACGTTGGTGTGGAAATCATTTTTAGTTTCATCGATAATTGTGATTATTAATGCTCGCCAATATCCACTTCTCTACTTCTGGGTACATGGGGGCATTCACTCCCCTGCCTCCTTGAAGTAAAACATATTCACAGGATTACTTTTGGCCAATAAATGTGATTTGAAGTGATGTTGGCACTTGTTGACTGAAGCATTGAATTACAGATGCTCGGCTCCTTAGTTCTCTCTTCTCCAGCTACACTGACCGAAGAGGCTGCATTCCAGGATGCTGGAATTTTATTGGCCTGGGTCTCAGGGAGACTAACTTGAAAATAACTCCCTATTAGCTGTTAGGGATATGTAGAATGAGTGAAAAATAAACATTGGTGCTATTAACCCGCTCGGATTTGGTTGGTAGTTACCGTAAGTTTAATCTAGCCTGTTTTGACCATACAGCCATAGAGCAATTGAAATGCTTAGTCAATATTTTAAACATATTCACCTTTGGAACAAAATTTAAATTTTTTAAAGACAAAAATTATAACATCACGATCTAGTAGAAAATATAAGCTTAATTTATATTTTCTTCCCTAAACATCTCTTATCACATATACTTTAAAAATGTTTCTAAGAGCTTCACAATTAAAATACAATAAACTTCACATATTTAAAATGTATGATTTTATAAGTTTTGGCCTGTGAAGCCTTTACTACAATCATGATAATAAATATATCCCTTACCCACAAGTTTCCTTGTGTCCTTTTGGAACCTCTCCCCCAGTCCTTTCCCACCAACCCACCCCATCACCTAGTCAGTCACCAGGCAACCACAGATCTGCTTTTGTCACTATAGCTTAATTTACATTTCCTAAAATTTTATATAAATGGAATCATACAGTATGTACTCATTTTTGTCTGGTTTCTTATCACTCAGTAGAATTCTTTGGAGATTCTTCGAGGTTGTTGCGTGCATTAATAACTCAGTCTTTTTATGTTGTGAGTAGTATTCCATTGTGTGATATACCACAATTATTTATTCATTCATCTGTTGATGATGGCCTTTGGTTGCTTCCAGTTTTTTTGCTGTTTTAGTAAAATTGCTATGAATATTAGTGTTCCAGTCTTTGTGTGGACATGTGCTTTCATTTCTCTTGGAATACCTAGGAAAAGAATGGCTGGAACATATGGTAGTTGGTGTATGGTAAATTTTTAAAGAAACCACTAAACTATTTTCCAAAGTGATTGTAACATACATTCCCACCAGTGATATATGGTAGAGAGTTCTAGTTCCTCTACATCCTTGGCAGTTTGGTATGATTTGTCTTGTAGTCTTTTAAATTTTAATCGTTTAAATAGGTGTACAGCATATCTCATTATGGTTCTTTAAATTGTGATAAAATATACAAAACATAAAATTTACCATTTTAACCATTTTAAAATGTGCAACTTAGTGTCATTTAGTACACTCACAATATTGTGAACCATCACCACTATGGTTGCAGAATGTTTTTTCATTAACCCAAAAGGAACCCCATAGCCATTAAGGAGTCACTTCCCATTTTCCCCTCCCTCAGCCTTTGGCAACCACTAATCTGTTTAATGTCTCTGCAGATTTGCTTATTCTGGATATTTTATAATCAAATATGGAATCATACAACATGTAGTCCTTTATGGCTGGTTTCTTTTACTTAGCATAATGTTTTTGAAGTTCAACATGTTGTAACATGTTACAGTATTTTATTCCTTTTTGTGTCTAAATAATATTCCGTTGTATGGATATACCATATTTTGTTTATCCATTCATCAGTTGATGGACATTTAGGTTGTTCCTACCTTTTTGGTATTGTGAATAGTGCCACTGTCAACATTCATTTATAGGTTTTTTAAGAAGAAATAATTTACTGTGGTAAGAACATTTGACATGAGATCTACCCTCTGAACAAATCTTTCAAGATACAACACATTATAGTTGACTATGGTGACTGTTAAGGTTTTTGTTTTAATACCTATTTTCATTCATTTTGGGTGTATACCTAGAAGTAGAATTACTGAATCATATGGTAATTTTATGTTTAATATTTTAGAGGAGCCACCAAACTTTTCTACAGTGGTTGCATCAGTTTACATTCCCAACCATCAAGGGATGAGGGTTCCAGTTTCTCCATATCCTTGTCAACACTTATTGTTTTCCATTTTTTGGATAGTAGCCATCCTAATGCGTGTGAAGTGCTATCTTGTGTTGCTTTTGTTTTTGAAAGATAATTTCACTGTAGAATTCTAGGTTGACAGTTTTTTCTTTTGTATGTAAAAGATTTTGCTTTACTGTCTTCTACCTTTCATTGCTTTCAGCAACATCTGTCATCTATATCTTTTTTGCACAGCATATAATATGTCTTTTAGATGGCTTTCAAGATTTTCTCTTTGTCTTTTGTTTTGAGCAATTTGATTATGATGTGACTTGGTGAAGTTTTCTTCATGTTTCTTCTGTGCATTTATAGTTTTAAAAATCATTGGAAAAATTTTGATCATTATATTTAAAACAGATTTATTGAGATATAATTTATATACCATATAATTACTCAATTAAAAGTTTACACTTAAATGTATATTATGGATGTGGATGATGCACATTATCGCCACAAATTTAGAGCATTTTCATTGTCTCAAAGGGGAGCCTTGCTCATTTTACCTGCCATCTTCCAACCCCCACCACCACTAATCTACTTTTTGTCTCTATAGATTTGCCTACTTTAGATAATTCATATAAATGGAATCATACAGTATGTGGTCGTTGGCCATTTTTTCTTTTTTTTCAAGGCTGTTACTTCTTTAAATATTTTTTTTTCTGTCCCATACTCCCTCTCTCTCCTTCAGGTACTCACGTTTGTTTTAAAATTATTTTGAAAACTGTATTTTAATATAATTGGTTTGATTTGTAATCTTTTATTCTTTTATGCATATAAAATCCTTTCTATTTTGTTTTAAATACATTATTCTAAGGTGTCCATAGGCTTTGCTAGACTTCTAGAGGGTTCCTTAATACAAAAATGTTGACTAGAATATCCATATTCTAGATAGTATTATAGATGAGTGTTTTTCAAAGAAAGCTATGCCTTGGGATAGTAATGCTTGCTACAAAAGAAGTATTCTTGGCTCAAATAAGCTTGAGAAATACTGACTGAAACATTTAACATCTTTTTCTGTTGGATTTCTTACAGGCTTTTATTTGCTAAAATGTTTTGTGTATATCTGAGAGGAGAAATGATGTGCAGCATTTTCCAAATCCAGTGTAGCACGTAGTATACACTTTTTTCAATTTGTTATAAAAAACCTCTAAAATATGTAATTCAATGAATTCTACAGATGAATGATCTAAAACATATATTCCCTTAAAAAGGGCCACAAAAACTTTTATATGTTTTTCAAACTAAGAATAATAATCTAATGGACACATTTTAAGGACAAAAATCTCATGGACTCCCCCAGGATTGACTTAAATATATTTTAGTTTAATGTAATTTAAATTTGTACTAATAAAAACTAGGTATAACCTCCTTATAAATAATAAAACCAAAAAATGTTTTACAAATTATATTCAATACTGCACAACCCATCAAAATCCAGACTGATACATTCAATGTGTTGGATTTCTTTTCTTTGTGATGCTCAGTGGCTATTTGCAATGTTACTATGGGGCTTACCTGTTAAGGGGAAGGTTTCTTTGATTCCATCATGCCTATACTACTCTGTGAATGGGATGTCTTTGTTCTCCCACAACCTTTCCCTGTTCAAACTTCAGAAAGTTTGCTCCTTACAGGCTGTGATATTCATCTTCAGTTAACGCTTTGAGATTAGGTCTTTCTTTTCTCATTAACTATTATAATTAAAGTACTACTGCTTGGTCCAAATGCCATCATAAAAGTGCAAATATAGGCAATTTCATGGTTAATTTTATGTGTCAACTTGACTGGGCCATGGGGTGTCCAGATATTTGATCAAACATTACTCATGGTCCTGTATGCGATTTGGATGAGATTTATGTTTAAATCTTTAAACCGAGTAAAGCAGATTGCTCTCCCTAATCTATTGATCCTCCTTTTTCACTATCTGCCATTACCCTCATGTTCTCACTTCCTTCCTTAACAAGCTTATTTCTGTTTTTCATCATCGTAACTACTCTTTTTCAATCACTCTCAATTCCCTTATTCTACTCTTCTTCCTTCATATTTGCTCTCAATTTCAGCCTACAGATCTGCCTACTACATAGCCAAAGACAATTAGAAAAAACCTCATGGGAGAAAACACATATGCAGACCAGCTGGTCCCACTTTAAACTTATGACCACAAATGTGCAACCTCAGAGTGAGTGTCTCCACTTGAATGTTTAATAGGTGTCGCAGACTTAACTTGTCTCAAATCAAACTCTTGGTTCTGTTCTTTCCTCAGCCTTCCCTATTTCAGTAAATAATACCCAGTCACACAGATTATCAGGCCTAAAACCTTGGCTATAACTTTAATTTCTTGATTTTTTGCACCTTATACCCAAATCGTGTTAAATGTCCCTCTAGAACTAATCAAGATTCTGAAACTTCTCTTTATCGTCACTGTTACTACCTTAGTCCCAATCAGCATTGGCTCTCTTAACTGGTCTCCCTGCCTCTGTCTTGTTCCACTCAGTGGTCAGAGTGATTATTTAAAAGTATAAATCAGATCATGCCAACTCTTCTACTTAAGACCCTTAATTATTTTTTCAAGACACCAAGAATAAAGTCTAAACTCCTTATCCTGTGACGTAGCTTCTGTTTACTTCTCCAGCATCTTTTTGAACCAGTCTCTTCCTTATCAGTGACACCAGCCTACTTTCCCTTTCTCGAACACGCACTATATTCTGCCTTAAGGCTTTTGCATTAGCTGTTCCCTGTGGCTGGAGAGAGTTCTTTCTCCAGATCATTTCACAACCTTCCCTAACACCCAGTCAAACAGAGTTATCTAGATAATCTGAGTCGCATCATCCTGCTTTAATTATCTGCATAGTGCTTATCTCTAACATTTTCTTGTTACACATCCTACTAGGATGAAAGCCCTGTGAGAGTGGGAATTTGTTTATCTTATCCACAGCTGTACTCCTAGTGCCTAGGTCAGAATCTAGTAAATAGGAGACCTTCAATAAATATTTCTAAATGAACAACAACAACAAAATGAATGAACAAACATACTAACATAAAACAATTATGTCTCCATCACCAGTGTTAAGACTTTGAAGACTTTTATCGTAGTCTGATGTGAGGCTTGTCATCTAATGAACCTTTGTCACATGTGAAGTTCTCTCATAACTGGTGTTACTCCCCCATCTCACGTCTGTCTCTGTGGAAGACATGACTAGATGATCAACACACATTCCTGATGAGCCTGGTCAAGGTTCCACAACCCTTTGTAACTTCAGGCAGCCATCATTAATTCATCAGAGCTGTTAGGGAAGGTGAAATCCATTTGCTAATCCAGCTGGGCTGTGGTCTAATTTGCTTTACAGTACAGTTGTGTCTGTAGCTTGGCTTTGGGAGGTTGGACACAGTTGGCCAAGATAAGGTGATGTTGTGAATTTAGATCTGTTTGTTCTGTTCCCTGATCTCAAGAACTGACATCAGTTCTTTGGCAGGACTACTGAGCTGGTGGCTGAACTGTGTCAGGAGGAAACTTCCAGTGCTGAGTATTGTTGATAAATTGGAATGGTCTACAATGAGTCATGGTGTGGGTGTGCAATCTGGTGGGAGAACCTAGAAGTAACATTTAAACATTTCTCTTGGGCCTACAAGTGGGTAGGGCTGTGCGTAACCCCTGAAAGTCATGATTCCTGATCTCAAGGGGAGGCCTTTGGAGATGGCATATTTAGAACCAGGCAAGGAAGTAGATATTGAAGAGGAAACTCGATACACAGACTGTTTGGGGAGATCTACTCCCCTTGTGGAGCAGGTTTGAGGGTGAAGATTATGAGTATGGATTTGGATATGTTGAGATTGCAGTATCTGTTGTGGGTATGATGATCTAAAGCTCAAGGAAAGTTTTGGATTGTAGTTAGAGATTTGGAGGTCATCAGCGTCCACCCAGTAGTGGGAACTGTGGTGAAGGATGAGATCACTGAGTAGGTGTGGCCATATGATCATGATCCTTGATGACAACAAGGAACTCTGAGCTACATGAGATCCTGACAAGTATCTGTATGGCCAAAATTAAGTAACTCAGTACTATTACCAGTGGGAACCAAGAATCATTGGTGTGACCCAAACTGGGTGAATTAGTGAATGAATGAATGAACTAATCTCATTCATTCATTCAACAAATTCAAGGTCTTCAGTCTCAGCGAGGCTCTTCATGCCACTTGTCTATCTTTTCACTCATCCTTCCACTTTTAACAACTATGCATACCACATTTTTAGTTTCCCACACCCCTCTCTGTATGTTCTACTTCGTGGAGCAAATGAGACCATAAAAGTGACCTTTCCTGTCTTCTCACTTTCCTACCCCTGGATCCAACGTTGCTCCTTTCACGTCATTCTCAGAGCATCCCTCATTCTTTTCAAGGCCTCCTCCATCCCGTCCAGCTCTCTCTAGGACCTCGTTCCAACAATTATCTTTTTTCTTTCCTGTACCTGCGTTTCAACTGGTTTACCAATCTTATTCAGATTTCGTCAAAGAGTAGTCTGAACTCACCATTTCTACTTCCTCACTGCCTATTTACTCCTCAACCCACTATACTCTGCCTCTTGTTCCCAGCTTAGGGTTCCTTAAGGACACCAGGAACCTCTCCCTAAGAGCCAAACCCATTGAAAACCTTTCAGTCTTTTTCCGACTTGACCTCTTTGCTGCATTTGACAGTTGAGGAGGCTTTCCTTTTGGTACTACTCCTTTGGCACACACAACACTCAATTTTCCTGATTCTACTCTTAACTTGTCTCCTTGTCGGCTCCTCCTCTTCTGTCCTTAAGCATGCATTCTTCTGAATTCGTTCTTGTCTTACAGCTCTTGTCACTCTACAGTTTCTTTGGGCAGTCTCATCCACTCCTGTGGTTTTAGCTACAGCCTGTATGCTGCACGAGGATACCATGGCAAGAATATCCAGTGGCTTTAAATTGAATTAGGAGAGCAGTTCTGAACTTTATGCTTAAGAGGTAAGGGATTTGGATTCAAAGCAACCCTGGTTAATATTCCATTCCCATCACTTTTTGGATTAGATCCTAGTCTATTAAAGATATTCACTAGTGACCACCTGTATAATCCCTTACAGTCTTGGGCTGCCTTTCCCTTTTATCCCTAATTAATATATAAGACTTTTGTGATTTAGGCAGGAATTTTATTCTGTTCACCTTTATACCCCAGCACTTGTCACACTCCCTGCTCAATCTGCTCAACACAGGTTTATTGATTGAATAAATGAATTTTCCCAGTAACTCTGTGAGGTCAGTCGTGGTGGCATTGTTTTTCATTTAATATTATAAAATTGAGGCTTAGAGAAGGGAAGAAGTAACGTGGGAGGTTAGAGACAGAGCCAGGGCAAGAGCTTTTTCCACCATACCAGTTGTCACCGTCGACAAAATATTCCTGGCTTTTCCAAGCACTGTAAGCAGAGGGCAGCCTGGGACTCAGAAACACATGGAGTGAGACTCCCAGGGAGCCTTCTAGCACAATCCTTACCCAGGATCATCCCTTGGGCTTGGAAGGCAAGCTCCCAGTTCCACTGCTACCCTGACAGTTCCTCTGCGGGACTGCTGCAGACCTTCTCCACCTGCTCTGCTTTTTGGCTCTCCCTTTGTTTTGATCTTGGAAATGCCTACTTTCCTGTGACATTTTCTATATATTTAAAGTAACTAAAACATGTATTATCCAGCATTTTGGGGTATTTTGCAGCAAGTTATTTAGTCTGCCGCTTTGTCAGTAGCCTTTTTCCTCCATTCGGCCTTCATCCCTTTCAGACCTCCTACTCCATCTTAGTGTGGTTTCTCCATAGGTGAAGGGTAGTTAATGTAGAGAAACTGAAGGGTTGCCTCTCATGAGCCTAAAGTTGCAGCTGAAACCACTGTGGAAAAGATTGATTTCGAGGCTGAAAGATTTATCACTGTGGCCTTCCATACCAGGGAGGGTGCTATGCAAGGTCCTGTGGGAGGGTGTGGGCAGGTTTGGGGGGAAGAGCTTCACACATGGCTGGTGTCCTTTTTCCAAGGCCAGTCCCAGTCCTTTATTGTTGCCTACATAATAAAGTTCACTCTCCTCGGCCCGACCTTAGGGCCCTTTGCCACTTGGCCCCATTGACCTCTCCAGCCTCACCACTCCCTTCAACCAACCATGTGATTCACCTTCTATTACTCAGACATGGCCCATATTTCCTGCCTCTAGACTTTGCCTCATGCTGTCTCCTCACCTCGGTGTACCCTTTCCCCAACGTTTTTCCTCTCAGATCTTCTCTATCCTTCAAGGGTCAGGTCTAATATCATCTTTCAGGAAGGTGGGGGTACTCTTCCTGTCCCCCAGACTCCCATAGCCCATCTCTGGCCCTTCCTGTGGCCTTGTCGACCAATCTGTGCTATGCCTGGGGTCTGTGTCTATACAGTCCTGGGGACAGCCACCTTTGGCTTACTCCACTTCTGCCGATGCTCAGCACCACATCTTTCTCATGGAAAGTCCTCTGTGCAATTGTGTGGAATGATGAGAACAGGAGGTGTGGGAGCCTACTTTTCATATGCCTTGGTCACTGTGCAGTAGCTATTTCATGGTGACCCTGACCTTGATGAAAGGTGACCACTGAAGCCTGATCTCCATTTCCTCATCCAACACTGGGGCTGTGGGTCAAAGGCAAATGGGGGAGCACAGCTGTACTCTGAATGGAGGAGTTTAAGGCCTCACCTTCCAAGTCCTGGGAGAAGACAAGATGCCACATTCTGAAAGATTCCTCAGCCACTACACTCCGTGGCCCAGACCATGTAGGTCCCCTCCCGCAGTACCTCTGACAGCACCTCTAAATGGAGGAGCAGATGATTGAGAGGTCAGTTAATGGTAGAGGAATTTTAAGAGTAATTTTGAGTGTAAGCAGAGATTTTGCTGAGTTTGACCTCCAACTCCCATGTCAGGGATGTCTCCACCTTAGCACCAGCACCTAGTATAAGGCTTGGCAAGAAACACATGTATAAATGAATTATTCCTCAAACATTAGAATTAGGAGGACCCAATTGTTAGATCCAATCCACATTTCGTGGAGAAACAAGTAATAGTAACAATCATTTAATGAGAGCTGACCCTATTCTAGGACCCGTGCTGAGCACTTTTCATACATTTTCTAATATATTTATTTTAATAACGATGTGAGCTGGACGTTATCATACATACATTTTTTTTTTTTAGATCATAAAAAAAGGTTCTATGTACAAAGAGCTAGAATTGTTTCTTTCATCAGGTAGGTATCTTGGATAATCTATTCAAGGAAGAACACTTAGTCCAAATTGATGAAGTCTATATCCTCTGAGTACTGATGGAAACTGGT
The DNA here is from genome assembly GCF_014176215.1 of Rousettus aegyptiacus. Classification (NCBI taxonomy): domain Eukaryota; kingdom Metazoa; phylum Chordata; class Mammalia; order Chiroptera; family Pteropodidae; genus Rousettus; species Rousettus aegyptiacus. The sequence continues at coordinate 27,788,562 of NW_023416306.1, forward strand.
AGTTCATATTGAAGCCATATTTCCAGATCAGATGGTGTCAGTTTGAGCAGATGCAGGAGTGCAAGCTCTGGCCGAATTTTTATGGGTGGCTCCAGTAGAACTGCTAGTGACCCATCTTGCTTTCAGGGATACAATAAGGCAAAAGGTCACATAGCTAGTAACTTGCAGAACCAGCTACGTCCAAAGCCCACCGGCTCACCCGATGCTGTGCTGCTTCTCATTGCATCTGGAGGAAATAGAGACCCACAGAAAGGCAGAAATTTGACCTTATCTCCTCCTGGCCTCTTAGGCAGGACAGCCACTTTATTCAAAGGCGCCTTCATTCCTGGCCTTCCAAGATGCCTGGCTGCAAGGACACCATGAAGAGGAAAAAAGAATTTCAAGTGCATTCTAAGAACCACCTCCATTCTCTTGCTGTGTAGGGAAGGAGCGCACACTCAAAGACCCAGCCAGGAAGAAAGATTTGATCTCCTGGGCAGGATCCACTTCCCATGGTGACGCCTTCTTGAGTTGAAGCTCTGGTATGAAGTAAGACTTGTTTAAAGCAGTTAAAAGCAGCAATCCCCATTGTGTCGAGTGGTGACAGCATAATCCTTAATAATTTCGTTCCCTCTCAAAACTCCCCTCCATTATACATCCTTAAAATGTGACTTCAGATGCCTCTTTAGGTTTCTAGTCCTGTAAGTGCAGGGGGATTTGGTGAGAGGGGGTGAGTTAAAGACTCTCTTGCACTCAGATCACTCAGAGATGCATCCCTGGAAACACCTCTCCTATTTTTTTTTTTTTTTTGGCTAGAACTATTTGTTTTTAAATTTTTAAAATGAAAAATTAAATGCTCTATATACACACAAAAAGTAAAGATATTAATATATTAAACCTCCACATCTCTATCACCTAGCTTTAATAATATCGACATACGGCCAATCTGGCTTTATTTACACCCTACCCACTTTTATTCCCTTATCACTGGATTATTTTGAAGGAAATCCCAGATGCACCTGGGATAAATGCATCTTTTATCTCTAAAAGATAAACCCTCTTTAAGATAATTACAATATCCTATCACATCTAAAAAATTTAAATGATTTCTTAGTATCATCAAATAGCCAGTCAGTGTTCATTTAATGAGAATCCAGAGATAGTCCGTATATTGAATTTGCTTGATATGTCTCCGAAGTGTCTTTTAGTCAATAGGTTCCCCTTCTTCTTTTATTAAAAAAAAAAAGTATTTCGAAGAAACTTGTTTGTTTGTCTTGCTGAGTTTTCCGTGTTTTGGATTTTGCTCATTATATCCCCAGGGGATCATTTGACATGTTCCTCTGGTTCCTGGTATCAAATCTAGAAATGCTATCTGGTTCAGGTTTAAGTTGAGGGCAAGGAAGTTTCAGAGCTGGTGCTGTGTACTTTTTGTTGCCTCATATCAGAGGGTATATATTGTCTAGTTTTCTCTCGTTTTGGCTTATTAAGAAGATATTAATGAGTGGGTTGAGATGTTTTCAGCCTGATCCATCCATTATAATGTTTCTCACTGACGTTTTGTCTAATGGGTTTAACAGTTATTGAGCATTGTTTTGTGTTATTATTTTATCAGGAATTTCAAAATGGTGATATTCTAATTCTGATATTCTTCATTTATTAGCTGTAATTCTTCTATAAAGAAGAGCTTGAGGTCATTATTTGGCTACCCCGAAGTATAGTTCATGAAAGGCAGAGTAAATGCTTAATTCTTTACCTGTACTTACCTGTTTCTAGAATTATGAATTTGTTCTCAAGTATCTTCCAAAGATAATATGCAGGTTATGTTTTGTTGCATATTGATTACCCCCAAACTGAGTGGCTTAAAACAACAATTTTATTATGTCTCATAATTCTGTGAGTCAGAAATTTAGGCCAAGAGCAGCTGAGTGATTCTTTTGCTCCAGGTCGCATTGACTGAGGTCACTTGGTACTCGTCTCATGGATTGGCTTGTCTGGAGGATACAAGACAGCTTTGTTCATATGTGTGATGCTTTAGTGGGAATGGCTGGAAGGCAGAGCTTTTGCTGGGACTGTCAGCCAGTGTCCACACATGGCTTCTCCAGAATAGCAGTCACAAATCTTCTCACATGGTAGCCCAGGGCTCTCAGAGAGTGTTCCAAAAAACTAAGGTAGAAGCCGGAAAGTGTTTTTCTGACCTAGCTTTAGAAGGCATGGAGCATCACTTCTGCCATATTCTTTGGTTACAAGCAAGTCCCAGGACCAGTCCAGTTCAAGGAAAGTGTACTACATAAGCACATGAATATTGGCAAGCACAGTTCATCGGGGCCTTCTTACAGTTACATGGAGTACAGAGTTAAAAGCCCTCCTAGCCTCTTTGATTGCTCTTGACTCCTCACCAAGGGGTCTGGCCATCCTCTTAATTTTGGCTTGGAGCTGACTGCAGGAGACCCAGCCATGCTCTAAATGTCCACAGTCTCCTTCAAGACCAGTCTCCTTCCACCTCTTGTGAGTGTGTTACCTTCTGCAGTGTTTGAGTGCCCATACCACCTCCTGCCAACCCACTGCCATATGGTATCTTGAGGGCTCTGGCTTAAGCCGAACACTTTCATTGGGAATATCTTGGAGAACTTGGCCTTGACTTGCTTGAACACTTGAGGAAGGATCTGTTCTGAGAGCTTAGCCTTCTCCTGATCATGAAGCAGCTATCCAACAGGACTCACAGGGATTTTATGAACAGGACTAAGAGCACCATAGCCATGCACCGTAACAATTTCTTTTAACTGCTGTAAAACATTTCATCAAGTGGATGCAACATGCTTTACCAAGCTATTTCTCCACTGGTGTAGTTTGTACTTTTCTATTATTTATAAGTGATACTATATGTTTTTGTACACAAAGACTTTTTATTCTGTTGAATTCTTCCCTTAAGATGACTTTGAAGAGTAGAATTAATTTTTGGCTTTGGGTGTATAGTATCAATTTCCTTTCCTATGAATTAACAGTTTGTATTCCAAAAGCAGTGTTTGTGCTTACTGTTTTTTAATTACTTCAACAGCATCGAGAGTTACAAATTAAGAGGTATAAAACTGAATTTAAGGTTGCTTTGAATTTCTTTTCCCCCTATTTTGTTCTAAGTTGTTAGTTCTTTCCTCTTATACTAATATTATAAACAGTTAATTTTTAAAATTTATATCAGTTTTGTATTGGTTGCTTAAGTGGAACTTAGGTTATTTCCAGTAGTGCCTTCAGTACACATTCCAATATAGCATCAAAGAAAATGAATCATTTTAAAATAAAAATATTTAACTGCTAACTATTCTCAGAGATGAATAGCAGTGACATTTCCCTTCTTGGATTCTGCACCTACAGGAAATTCACCTACAGGAGCAATACCTAATTATATCTGAAGTAACTCCGAGAAAATGAAAACAAAAGCAAAAAAGAGATTTCAACCCTGAAACATTTAGAAATAACTCCTTACACATGTAAAACAACCTAGAGGTTATAAATAGCTTTCACATTTATCCTTATGTTTAACTCTGAAGGTAGACTGGGCAGGAATTATGACCACTTCACAGAGGAGAATATTGAGGCTCAGAGAAGTTAAGTGCATAGTGACCCAACTCAATTAATGGCAGATCTGAGTAGAATCCAGGCTCATTGAATCTGCATTTATTTAAGTCATTAGTGATGAATTATCACATCTCAGGCAATAATCTAAGGAGCTGGGGATGCAGCCATAAATGAGAACCGTCCCTATTTGAGCTCATAATTTAATAAGAAAGAAGAACATTTGCCATATAAACTAGGAAGCAAGGAGACCTAACTACCTAGAGAGCAGACACCACCCCATCTGGAGGGGCAAGAATCAAGGCAGGCTTCCAAGAGGTGGTCAAGATTAAGGTGAACCCTGAATAAAGAGTTACCCAGGGATGGGGCAAGGTTGAGCTAGGCCAAGGCGAGTACAGAGACAGGTGTGACCAGCTGAGGTTGGATATGGGAGGTGAGGTAGCGGGATTCACTGAGGATGATGCCCAGGTTTCTAGCCCGAGCCACTGGGAGGACAAGGGTGCCACTCACTGAGAAGAGAAAGAAGAGCAGGGGTGTGTGTGTGTGTGTGTGTGTGTGTGCGCGCGCGCACGCGCGTGCATGGTGATTGTTAGACTCTGAAAATCCTCAGGTAAATAAGAACTTGTCTTTTCCCAAGAGAAATTTGTAGTTCAACAAGGGAAGCAGTGACATAAACAAATAAGTCTGATATATAGTGAGAAGTGCTGAGTGGCAAACATCTGTGTGATGTTTTTGGGGGGACGAAGGAGGGCAGCACTCAATCTGCGGGATAGGAAGAAGATACCACCTAAGGCGGTACCCAGAGTTGGTGACTCAGAAGTTCTGTTTGGTGAGGTGCAGGGTGTGTGAATGGGAGTTCTCTAGGAGCTGGAAGGGTTGGCAAGGGATTGAGAGATATGGACTTCATCTGGTGATGTTGGACTAGGATCTAAGAAATCTTTCTTCAATCACTAGAATGTAAGTTACCTAGGGGCAGATCATTGATTAGTGTCTGCACATAGTGGGTACTCAGGAAATATTTGCTGAATGAAATATTGCCTTTATTCCACATTGTTGGGGATTTCTCAACATCATCTGTTTCTTTTGATTATATATTTTACAGTAAGGCTTAAGGTAAAATTTATATGCCAAGTTCAAAGCATATTTCATTCATTTATTTAGTCCTTCTTAAGTTAATCAGTAATAACTTATTTTTTAAAAAAGAAAAACCAATTCATTAGTGGTGTTTGTGGGTCTACAAAATTTTCCTACAGGGTTAAATGTTATGAAATAATTAAGAAATACAAAGAAGTATGTGGTCCATTTTGAAAATATGAATAGATGCTAAAGCATTTTATTTGGTGCTGTTTTCATTATCATAAAAAGTTAGGAAAGATATGAAAACTAAATATGAAAAATTACTAGATATTTCTAGAACATATTATACCAAAACTAGCAATCTAAGAGCAAGTATTTTCAAATGTCATTATTGTGGGGGTGATGACTAATACTTAACAGCCAATCAAGTTATCAGATGTTAGAGATGGGAGAGCTCTTTCACTTCTGGTCCATCCTTTCATTTGTACAGGTGAGAAATATGCCCAGAAAGGGAAAGAGACTTATCCAAGGGCACACAGCAAGTTAGAGGCAGAGCCAAGAATAGCACCCAGATATTTGACTCTAAGTCCACACCTTCTTTATTATTCCATGCTGTGGTGGCTATTGTTTGTGTCCATCTAGAACCCCTTCTCCTACTTCAGGAAACAGAATTCATCCCTCTGGTCACAGGGGTGGGCATGTGGCACAGACTAGGCAAATCGTTGTATAGTACTTCATCTCTGTGACCTTAATCATTGGTTTAAGGGATGAGTATGTGACTCAAGCTTGACCAACCAGAATCCTTCCCTGGGATTTGCAATAGTGCATGTGGGAAAGGAAAGGACCTTTTCCTCTCTGATTGTGAAGCTGGGAGGATATGAGCTTAGAGCTTGGGTAGCTAGTTCTATGTCACATGGAAAGAGTAACAGAAGGAAGACAGAAAGGAGAGGTAGTCTAGTTGGTAGTCGAATTACTTATTCTAGTTGTCAAAGTGTATCCATCCTGAGGTTTTGTTTTTGAGCTCTTAGTTTGTTTTTTCTTTTTAAAGCAATGATAGTATCCTTCCAACTTTTATTATTATTTTCTTCTTCTTTTGCTTAAAGCAGCTTAAAATTAGGTTCCTGTTATTTGTAGCCAAAGAGTCTAGCCCAGGATTTCTCAACAGCAGGCAGTATTGACATTTTGGACCAGATAATTCTGTGTTGGGAGGGGTTGCTTTGTGCACTGTAGGATGTTTAGGAGCAACCCTGGCTTCTGCCCCACTAGATGCCAGTAGCACCCTACACCAATTGTGATAACCAGAAATGTCTCCAGACATTGCCATATGTCCCTTGGGAGTGTGGGCAAAACCAGAGGTTGAGAACCACTGGTTTCATCTAATACCCATGGTGACTCTTAAAAACAAACAAACAAACAAATGTATAGAGAAAATTTGAAATTCTATAGGATGTGGGACTTTTTTTTTCAAGATCACAAAGACAGGACTACCAAATCAAGCAAAAAAGATCCAGGAAGTGAAACTACAAAGAGATGTTGGTACATGCAGATGTTGGATCTTATAGCTGTTGGAACAATAACAAACTTCATAAAATGATTTGGGATTTTACCCATGACACAGGTACACTCTACCTAAGGATTCTCACACATCTCACGAGGTGGCGAGACAAAGCAATACCAATTAGTTTTATTTATGTTGTTTTAGATCTTCCTGGTGAATGATTTGGAGGTTTGGGTTTAGTGAACGTTGACTGGGCGTCTCCAGAAAGCTCACCACATGCTCTTCTGAAGCAGATATCCAGGAAGCCGAATCTTGCTACAATTAAAATAATAATAAGATTCATTACACAATGGTGTCTACGTAAGCTCAGTAAAATACCATGAAGGATAAACTTCAGTTTTGTTAGAACTGTTTTTGAGGAAGTGCTCTTCAGAGGAGACAGGAATCAGGAGGTCTAGATGTGAGCCTGACTCTGCCACTAATGCTGTGTGATGTGTAAGTGGTCTCTCTCTCTCTCTCTCTCTCTGGGCCTCAGTTTCCTTCTCTGTACAATGAGGGGTTGGATCAGACAAATGCTGAGGAGCTTTCTGGCACTGATTTTCAATGATTCTTGTAGGCACACACTGCCATATCTATCATGTTTCCCTGTCCCCAATCCAGGACCTGGTGTAACACTGGCAACTAAATAGGTACTAAGAAATGCTTATTAAATGCACAGACAAATGAATTATTTAGGAGATAAATGACAATACCATCTCAGCTTCCACAGATGCATAGAATTGGAAGGGATCTTAAAGTTGGAAAGGGATTCCTAAGTTTATTTAATTCAACTTCCCAACCAAAGTTGGAAGCCTCTACCTTATTTCTGACAGATGGACATAGTTTCTGTTTAAATACTTCTAATGAAAGGGAACTCACTATCTGTAGGGGCAGCCAGCTCCACTTTTGGATAGATTAGATATTATGAAGTTCTTCCTTATCTGGAACTTAAATTAGCTTCTTTGTAGTAGTCACTTGATTCTAGTTTTGTTTTTTACAGTAATTTTTATTTCAATCCAAGAATGAATACATGTAATTTAAAAAGTCACATAACTAAAAGTCTAATTCATAGTGAAAAATAACTTTCTTCTTTATCCTTTCTCATTCCCCAGGACTTCTCCCAACCATTGTCTACTTCTTTAGCTGTTTCTTCTACTACTTATGTCTGCATTTCTAATGGATACGCTCGTACTGTTATTTCTAGATTTATTGATTTTAGACATTCTCTATTGATTTCCTACTTTTGTAGAAGAGAGTTTGCTTTCTTTAACTAACCTTCTCTAACTTCCCTCCCTTCATCCTCTCACTATTCAGTGTTTTCATTAGAATGACTGTGTAAACGTTATTTAATGCTGTGCCAAGTAAAATACTGTATTCCTCTTCTTATTCTTCTTTTTATTTTTCCCAGCATTAATTGCTTTGATTAGTTTTCTATGTATTTTTTCTCTAATCATTCACAAATATTTTAACTAAACTGTAAAATCCCTATCAACACATCATTTTAAAAAGTTTTTAATCAAAATTATCTATATACTAAAGAGTCAAACACTGGATTTGACAATGCTAAGCCTTTGAATTTTTGCCACATGATACATTTCAGAAAGCACTTTCACTTAATTTTGAGCAACGTATGTGGCTGAAAGTTATTATGTTTTGGTAACAGGCTGGGAAATGGAAGCCCAGAGAGGGAAAGTGAACCGCCTAAGGTCACAGAGCAAGTGCCGGAGGAGCAGAGCCTTTAATGCAGCCCAGCATTTTCCCAACTACACTTGGGTCTGGAAACATTACTTTGAGTCCAGGACTGGTCAATGGCAGAATGTGCTCTAATGATAAGGGGCTCCTGGGGTGTGACTCATTTTTAATATGCTGGAATAAACCACTCTTTGCAAAGCAGGGCTCAGCAACTGGCAGGACCAAGCAGGGTTGGCAACCACCTGAAGCCTTGATGTGACAGGCAAGATTGTCTCCACACCCTATAATCCCACAGATAGGGTCTCTATTTGTTAGGATCCCTAAACAGTATTACAAACCCTCCGGGGGCTTAAATTTGACACACAGACAGGTAAGCAGGGGCAGGTAGGTAATCTCACACATCCTGTTCCACCTCCCTCTACACAGAGAACAGTATCGCCTTAATCCCCACTAGGCAGATCTCTTCTTGCTTCTGTTAGGAACCAGAAGGGAAGGAGTGAAAAATGGCCCCAGGCCTGATGTCAGATCATTCTCAGAAGTGAGCTCTACCATGCAGAAAGGACATTTAGGACTGTGGAGAGGGCCCCTTTGACACATGGCTGAGCAGGGTTGATTGAGGCTGACTCCTAAGTCTAATGGAGGTAGGAGGATGTCTGTGTGTCTCCAGCTGTTTTTACCTGAAACAAGGCAAGGAGGATTTTTCTTCCTACACCCTTAGGGCAGCCCTGCCAGGCAAGAGGGATGTGAGGCTCAACCTCCAAGTATTCAGAACCCCTTCCTCAGCCCTAATATCCAAGTTCTCCTCAGCTCTTCACATGCGTCTCAACACTAAGGAAGAATTTGGGAAGCTGTGGTGGAGCAGGGGGTCAGGAGCCTTTGGCTCCCAGCCTCCCACCTGACTTAACATGTGACTTGGGACAAGTATTTTCCTTCCCCTCTCTGGCCCCCGGTTTCTTCATCTTGGGGGCAATGTGATGAAAGTGCATTCTGTGTTACAAGCAGGGATGGGCGTGTGTTGTGGACATGTTTCCATCCAGCCCTTGGTGGCAAAGGGGAGAAAGACCACCAGAGAATTTTCTGGGCAGTGGCACAGGGCCTCGCCTCCCAAGAGGCTGGGCGGCTTCTAGCCCACCAGCCAGGCCAACACAAAACCTCAGCTTTTGTTTGACTTGGCTTCTTGTACCTTGTTTAGTCTGCGGAGCAGGGAGTTTATCCTGCTGCCTTTGTCACAGGCCATTAGTACACACATAATCCCCAGGGGCTTACAACTGGCTGGCCGCCTTCTCTAGGAATTCACGGAGGGCCACAGAGAGAGCCCAGCTCTTACGAACCATTCCCTCCAGCCACCGTCAGAGCAGCTTTGGCTGAGAACCTGTGGTGTTGTCGTGTGCTCCTGGTCTGCGATTCTGGCTGTGTCACCTTGCGCCAGTCCCTCCCCATCTCTGGGCCTCCATCTGCCCATCTGTGCAGGGAGAGATCTGCCTCAGGTGCCCTCGATGAGACTTCCACTCCATGAGGATCAGAGATAGATTTCTGCATGGTTTCTCCCTCCGGAAACCTCCCTCATCCCTCTACTGTCCCCTCCCTCTATTCTGGAGATATTTGTAATGTCTCCAGGTTTTCACTGATCCCATCCTTGCCCTGAGCCTGGGGCTAATCTTTCTTTCGTTCAAATTCCTGCTGGTAAATAGAAGATAATAATTCCTGATAACTCATTCTGCTGCTATGGCGATTAATTAGAGGTTATTAAGGGATGGGGGAGCAGTGTGCACTGCTTCCATTTAGGACAAGTTTTCTCCTGAGTTCCTGCTACTATCTGCAGGATCTCAGTCAGAAAACCCTGAGAGTCCTGACTTCCAGCACCCCCACTATATAGTTGGGGAAACTGAGGCAAGGAGGGGGAGCAGTAGACTTTGATCATGTGGTTGTTAAATAGTGGAGAGGGGACCAGAACTTAGGGCTCTGGATTTCTGTCCAGTGCTCCTCCACTATACCCTGCACACGGTCGTCGTGGTCCAGGTCTGTGGCAGTAGTCCCTGTATTGAGAAGGAAGACACACAAAAAGACTTCCACGCCCTGGTTCATAGCTTGGTGTCCGGGAACAAAATTTTGCTTCAGGCGGACCTGGGCGCCAGTCCTGGCATCTCGGCTTACTAACTGAATGAATTTGGGCATGTCACCCCTGTTCACTGCTTAATTGTCAGTTTCTTCATTTGTAAATGAGGAAAATGACGTCTTCTTCAAAGGTTACTGTAGGGATTGGCCCAGGGAAGGTATTTGGAAACAGTAGGTGTTATGTTATTATGATGTTGTTGTTATTGACTGCCATGAGAACCGGAGCTTACTCACCACGAGAGCTGCTCCGTGGTGCTGCAGGAGCGGAGTGTGCCTGCAGGCTGGGGGCAGCTCACTTTGTCCTCACTCCGAATTAGTAAGTGAGATGTTATTATCCCATTTGACAGGATTGCACGTGGAGACTCAGAGAAAATAACTTGCCCAAAGTCATGTTTCCTTTAGGAGTGAAATGACCACATTCTTAGTCTCTTCTCTTGAGCAAAGGCTGCAAGCTAAAGCGTCAGGGTAGCAGAGAGCATTTTTTTGTGGCTGTATCACAAGGTCTTTGGACAAGGAAGTAACAAGAAGATTGATTTTGACTCAGCATAACAAGAGTTTTCTAGCAGAGCTATCTGAGGATGGATTGTACTGCTTCCGGGAATAGTGGTAGGGTTCATGTCACAGGAAGTACTTCAGCAGAAGCTGGATAAACACTTAACAGGAATATTGTTGAAGGGATCAGTGTATCGGACATGTCGAAGACCTGTTAGTGAGAGGTGACATGGCACTGGAGGAAAAGAAGGGGCTGGAGTCTTAATTGATGTGGGATCCAACATTCGCCAGCTCGGTGACCTTGAGCAAGAGCCTTCACTTCTCTAATCTTTGGTTTCCTTATCTAGAAGGACATTAGTGAAGAGTCAGAGATACACAGACTATAAAAAGGCTTTGTGCACTCTGAAACCACTGTGAATTATTCTTCTGAGCCTGTGGAGGGATTGGGAGAGTGGAGTGGAGAAAGATGGGTGGAGAGGAGGGAGAGAGAGGAGATAGGAGGATGGTGTCTGGCTTTGTGCTAAGTGCTAGATCGGAGAAGAAAGGGGTTTGCAGAAGATGATGTTTCCCCTCCCAGAGCTGCAGAAATAGTTTGTCTCTAAAACAGCGCTATCCACCGGAACTTTCTGCAGTGATAGAAATGCTTTATATTTGCATTGTCCAGTCAGTAGCCACAATCTACAAGTTACTATTGAACCCCTGAAAAGTGCAAGTGTAACTGAGGGACTAAATTTTCATTTTTCTTAATTAGTTTACATTTAAATATCAACATAGGACTAGGGCTACTACCATACTGGACAACTCAGCTCTAGAGAAAGCAACAGAAACCTCCCTTCTTCCCACCATCCCTATCCTTGCTTCCTAAGCAGTTGCTGTGGCCCTATATTAGCTGGGTACTGCAGAGGTCACCAAAATGAATATGACATCGTCCCTGCCCCTGAAGAGCTCACAGTTCCTTCTGCGAGATAGACAGACTGGCAAGTGGGTAGGAATTACAACCGAAGGTGAGGAATGCAGCTCTACAGCTGGTGGGACTGCAAGTTGGTAGCCACCATGGAAAACAGTATGGAGGTTCCTCAAAAAACTAAGAATTGACCTACCACATGACCCAGCAATCCCTCTACTGGGTGTTTACCCCAAAGACTTGAAAACTCATATCCGAAAAGATATTTGCACACCGATGTTCATAGCAGCATTATTCACAGTGCCCAAAACATGGAAGCAACCAAAATGTCTTGTGATAGATGATTAAATAAAGAAGCTGTGGTACATACATACAGTGGAATATTACTCAGCCGTAAGAAGAGATAAAATACTGCCATTTGCAACAACATGGATGGACCCTGAGCTAATCATGCTAAGTGAAATAAGCCAGACAGAAAAAGTTGAAAATCACATAATATCATTTTTATATGGGATATGAACCTAAAAGTAACAAATGAACAGGACAAAGAGAGACTCATGGACATAGACAGTAGACTAGTGGTTTCCAGAGGGTAGGAAGGAGGGGGGTGGGGAGAGATAGATGGAGGTAAAAGGGGTCAAATATGTGGTGACAGAAAGAAATCTAACTCTGGGAGGTGAACGCATAGTGTAAACATACATATGCCTTACTGTTAAAATGTACAGCTGAAACTTATCAGATTTTGTTAACCAATGTCACCATAAAAAATAAATAAATTTAAAATTAAAAAAAAAAAGTAAAAGGACGGAGCCACTACTCAGTTGGGGCTCCAGAGGCTGCATAAGAAGGATGAAGTGGGGGCATTCTGGGCAAGGAAAAGCCTTCCTGATGAGGGAACAGCATAGGCAAATTTGGAAAGGGAAGTTGGTGTGAGGATGGAGAAGGGCCAGTGGCTGATAAAAGGCGTGGTCCTCAGGACTCTTTCAGTTTCAATTGCCTTGAGCCAAAAGAAAGACACGATACTGCTTTGCATAATAATATAAGATGGATCGTCTTGTAGACAGAGGAATCCATGCAGATGATGTGAATTTAGAAAAATGTTTTTCTTCTGGTGATCTAGAGCCTGTATTGGCTTTGAGAATTATTGTTTCGCTTTGGAAAAGTGTGTGTGTGTGCGTGTGTGTGTGTGCGTGTGTGTGTGTGTGTGTGTGTGTGTGTGTTCCAAACATTACCATTTGGAAGACTGGGAGGAATGAGCAGGTGTTTTTAGCTCGTATTGGTGGAGAGCCATTGATGAGGACTGTCCTTTCAGTGCCTAAGCCTGCTGCCTCATGTTATTCTGCTGGGGTCCTGTGTGGTTATTCTAGACTCAGACTTTGGGAGAGAGGTTGCTGGACAGTTACGGAGTCCTGTGGATCGCTTTGACTGGCTTAGTCTCATCCCTGTGATCAGAGTTGAGGTTTTCTTAACTGGTGGAGTTCCCCTGGTGAATGACCAACAAAAGGGTTCTCCTCTCAGGGAAGGGAAAGGGAAGTGGCCTTCGAGACAAGAAACATGAGGAGACACCTCTTCTTCCCCATGAGGCTATTTCTCTGTTTCACACTCTTGGAAGAGTTCTGTTTGGAGTCCTGTTTTATGGCTGCAATTCCGTTGTTCTCTCTGACCTTCGGTAGAGGCTAGTAGACATATACGGCCTTGTGGGTGGGTTGTGAGTGCTGAGAGTGGGCTGGGGGTGGGAGCTCCCACATGGCAAGGCTCTGCTGTGGTAGCATCATATAGCAGATGACCAGAGCAAAGCAGATGGAAGCCCAAGAAAGAATTGAGAGTGTTGGGCAATTGAGACCCTTTGAGATCCATTCCTCAGCCCCGAAGAGGTCTCCAATTATTTCCCTTTCAGGCCCCAGTGTAAGGGTTAGGGTGGGACTTGGGGTTGGGACCCAGATCTAAGAAGACATCCCTCTTCACCCATCAGCTCCTCTGCCCTCTTGGGTCTTTCCAAAACCACCCCCAAGATGAGGTGCACTTCCCCCTTTGGATCTAAGCTGAGGTCCACAGTGCCCTCAGACTGAGGTATTGAGGAGCAGTGGTGTCTGCTCCCTTGTGCTGGGAGGCTTAGGGACTTAATGTAGCTGTTGAGAAATAAAGCTGTTTAAGTGATGAGCATTATATTTGGATCCACAAAACCCGTCTGTTTCTAAAACTCCTTTATAGACAATATCAAGCAAAACTTGGCAGGGTTATTCTTTTTTTTTTTGCCTCTGAAGGCTGCTAAAATTGCTTGGTTAGATGTGGTGCAAGAAACCATTTTTCTTTTGTGTTGATGGGTTCTCCTCTAACCCTCTCTACTGAGGCCACTAACTTGGAAGCTTTCTGGGTATAAGAGGAGAGGGCTCCTTGACCCTGCTGCCTTAGCCTGGCATTCAAGGCTCTTTTCCATGAATCGGTCCCAATTGGCTGTCTCGGACATATCTCTAGCTACTCCCCAGCACATATTCTTTTTTAGAAAAAGCAAAGTTATCTCTTTTTAAACCCAGAGACCCACAATTACCCTCCCCCTCGCTAGTCTATTCCCTTTGCCTGAAATACCCTTTATTCCTTTCCCCACCCATGTCTTCTCTCAACATGTACAAGGCCTACTTGGCTTTTAAGGCCCAGGGCAGATGCCACTTGTACCATAAAGCCCTGACAGTGCAGGAACTGAAGTCAGCAGAGAGACCTGCCTTCAAATCTCAGCTCCACCACTATTAACCATGAGACTTGAGATAAATAGTTTCACCACCCTGAACTTCATTTCTCTATTCTGAAAAGTGGAGAGAGCAACTCTTATCTCACAGTGTTGCCAAGAAGAGTGAACCCAGTATAGGTAAAGTGCCTTGCACACAGTAGGTGCTTACTTCCCTCTCTTTGCCTTGCTGGGAGATTGGTTTGCTCAAGGGCATACTTGGCATGTAATCCATAGTTGGCTCCCTCCACACCCTGCCTCCAAGGATCATGGCCAAATAAGCCATAGGCCTATCTGGGATGCTCACTCCTGCTCTTTCCTGGGTGGGAGCCTCAGGACTCACACACTGGCCATTCTGCCTCTCAGTGCTGACTATAGACTCACTCAGCTTTTTTTCACTGCTCGCCTTCTCTGGGCCATTGGTAGAAATAAGGTAGCTGGTCCATGCTGTTTAAGTTCTTAGGAGGGAGTGATCTCATCCAGCTTGGGAAGACTTCCTGGAGGACTTCCATAGTAAAGATGTATCAAGTGACGTATAGATCGTAAGCAAAGGCAAGGAAAGCTTGAGGCCTATTTGGAAAAAGGCAGGGAGTTGAATATGTTGAGCGAGTGATGGAAAATACTGAGAGATGAGGCTGGGAAGTTAGAGTGGTGCCAGATCGTGGGGAAAATGGAGGCATGACTTTACCCTACAGACAAAGGGGGCCACTGAAGGTGTTTGTACAATGGAATGGCAGTATCCAGGATGGATTTGGGAAGAGCATTCTGGGGGCAGTGTGGAGGATAGGTTGGAGGAAGCAAGACTCAATGCAGGATATTCATGCAATCGTCAAAAGCCAGGGAAGAAGGGCCTAGAAAATGCAGATTTGGGAAGGCAGGATGCAGCGAGGGTCTCTGTCTAAGGGCATGGACTCCTTGTGCAGTCTTCTCCTGTGGGCTTCCTATTTCTCATACTACCCTGGATGCTGAGCCTCTCATCTGGGGACCAGGAATGTGGGCCCCTCCCCCTGTTCTTCTCTATTCTGGTTTCACCTTCTCCCCCCACCCCCCTGCCCCAGTCACAGCTTTGGCTATTCTTTTGCTGGTATTGTTAACCCTTTTTATATGAAACACAACTTTAATCTCGTCTGAAGCAGCAATAGCCTCTGAACAGGGCTCTCTGCTTGTGATCTAATATCTGTCCAGCAGTGAGAGAGATCTTGTTAAAATATAAGTCGAGTAATGTTACCTCTCTCCTTCAGATTCTGCAGTGAATTCACCCAGAGCAAAAGCCAAATCCTTACAATGGCCTTCTATGCTCTGACTCCCTGCCTACCATCTCTCTGAAATCATCCAGTCCTACCCCAGCCTCCTACTCCAGCCTCCTCACGGAGCCTCCGCGGACCTGGCGTTCTCCCCCTCAGAGACTTTGCCCTTGCAGTTCCTTCTGCCAGAAACATTCTTCCCCTTGGATGCCCCTGACTCTTCCTTGACCTCCTTCATTTCTTTGTCCAGATGTCACTTCCACAGTAAAGCCTTCTCCGATTATCTCGTTTAAAGTTATAATCACTCTCCTTCTTATTTTTACTCTTGATCTTCCATCCTTGCCTTGTTCTTTTTGTATACATGCCACCTTATACTGTAATACATAATTGCCTTGTTATGTTTACTTCTGTCTCCCTCTACTAGAAAGTAATCTCAAGGAGGACAGGGGATTTCATCTGTTTAATTTTCTGATGAATCCTCCAATACTTAAAACAGTGACCTTATAGTAGGACACTCTAATATTTTTAGAATGAATGGCTGAATGAATGAATGAGTGAATGATCTCTAACTGCCTTTTGAGTCCTGAGAGCCACCGAGAGCTGTCCCTGGTGCTGCCCTGGCCCTGCCTCTCCCTGTCCTTTCTGCAGCTGTGTGCTGACCTCAGCTTGTTTGGCCACTCTCAGCTCCTCTGGCCCTTGTCCTGAATCACTCCTCAGCTGCTGATCCAGCCAGTCAGAGGGCAGATTAGGAAACTGCAGGATTTAAAATGAGGGGTATGAGGCCCTATGAACTCAATTCTCAAGGGTCCTCAAGATCAAGTTGCAAGGCTCCTGCTGCCCTCTTCAGCCAATCCTTGTGCCACTTCCTTCTGCTACCTGTGCTCCCATTCTCTTTCTGTTCCTTGAACGATGTTCCTTGGTCACCTGTGGCTCCAGATTCCATGTCGTCCCCTCATGACTTCTTGTCTAGCCAACTCTCAGTCAGCCTTCAGGTTTTATCTCACAGGTCACTTTCTCCAGAAGGCCTTGTTTGATTCCCAGATAAGCTTCACACTCCCCTGGTGCTCTGACCCTCCCCTTTGATGATGGTTATTACGCTCATAATTATTCCTTATCGCTTCCCTCCCCACTGGACTGCGAGGCCAGGCAGGAAGGCACCCGGTCTGTTTTGCTCTCCTCAGTATCCCCTCAGTGCAATGACTGGAACATAGAAAGGGTTCAATAAGTCATTGCTGAATGAAAGCCTGAAGAGAAAGAAGGAAACACTAAGGGGACAGTCCAGAAAGAACATGGGCTCTAGAATCCAAACAACCTGGGTTCCACCCCCAGATCTGTCACTTACAGTTTGTGTGACCATGCGTAAGTCATTGTCCCTCTCTGAGCCGCCATTTCTCGTCTCTAAAATACAGATAATAATACAGCCGCACCAGGGTTATTGGAATAATTACATTGATGGTGCTGGATAAGTGGCATTCTACGTTAATGATGGAATTATGAAACACTAGTAATCACCTCTCCCTGTACGGCTTTTGTCTGCAAAGTACTTACAAGAAAATTGTCTTATTTCATCACTTATTACCTTACTTGTCATAAAGTAGTTCTTGGAGGAAGGAAACTGAGATTAGACAGGTTAAGCAACTTGCTCAGTGTCACCCAGCATTGTCGGGCTAGGCTGAGACTGGACCAGGCAGCATGACTCTAGAGTTCCCTCTAGGTCTCTGCCACTCTCCTTTGTATTTGGGCTCCCAGGGCACAAATATTACTAGATGTATACTACTTGGGTACACATTTTACTAGAAAAATTCACTGCAGAATCCTCAGTTCTTAGTGCAGAGTCTGACAGGTAATTGATGAATGTTTGTTAAGTAAAGTACATGAATTTATCTACAACTCTTACTGCCCACCCAGTTCTCTCCTGATGCTCACTTTAGAGCAGGACCCACAGGCCCCTGTGGCAGAGCCAAAGGCAAGTTCCCAAGAGGCAGTGTGCCCCTGGAGGAAGTAGCCATGGTGTCGCTGGAGCATGTCCTTGGCTCCATTGAGAGACAAGTCAAGTGTCCCCCGGAACCTTGGCCACCTCTCTTTCTCAGCACCCGCTTGCATATCCACTCACCTATGACACCTGAGTCAGGATCATTTCTAGACAGGACACTGTATACAGCCAAGAGCCCTGAGATCTCCATGCTTGGCTCCACCCAGGGGCTCTGGGGCTTAAATGCCATCTCTGAGCCCTTGGGCCACAGTTGGGCAGCCAGGTCAGCCTCTTGGGAGACATGCCAGCTTCAGGTCCTCTGTGCAGGTAGAACCCTGGGCCTGGAGACTCTTCTTCTGGTCACTGTCTGGGGGAATTGGATTTATCGGAGGTCTGAGGACCTGAAGTATTTGTCTCATTTTGTTAGTCCTGAATGCTCCCTTCCTTATATGTATTTCCTTTTGAATCTAAGGCACATAGAAGTGATAAGAGCTCAAAGGAAAGAAAGCCCAGATTTTGTTCTAACTTGGTTCTCACTGTGGTGTGCCCTAGGCAAGGTGCTTCCTGTCACTGGAGTTTAGCTTCTGAGGTTGAGAGGAACATTATTGGGAGGCATGCTCAAGGATACCCCCTTCCTTTCTAATCACAGACAGCCCATGAAAATATAAGTCCACTGGATTCTGAATCAGGAGACTTTTGTGACCTTTGACAGGTTGCCTAACTTCACAGAGACTTGGTTTCCCATTCATAAAATGGGGATAACATATTTTCTGGACCACCTCCTAGGCTGTTGGGAGCTCTGGAGATTTCATAAATGTCAAAGTACCTACTAAGAGTAGGAGGGAGGTGATGATGAGCCCAGCTTCAACCGTCTGTATTTTAACTCATTAAATCGACTAACATTTCTTAGGCACCTACCATCTTCACAGTGATGCTTTGAATGCTGAGACACACAGATATATGTCCAAAGATCTAGAACTTCAAGTTTCGGGGCCTTTTGCTTTTTTAAAAATTCCAAATATAACGATTCTTAGATGTCATTGTTATAAACACCTGGAAGTTTCCAGAGGGCTAAAAGAAGTCAAAGAACAGGTGGAGAAGATGTGAACCAAGGCAGAGGGGCAGAGCCAGCCATCACTAAGGGCCTACTCTATGCCAGGTACTGTGTACATGTGATATTCTTCAGTGCTCAGTTCAACTCCCAAAGACAGGTGGCAGTTGCCCAGTCTACAGCTGAGGAAACTGAGTCTCAGCGACAGGAAGCAGGAGGTGGATCCAGACCCTGTAGATTCCCAGCTCTGATGATCTGGTGGGTTGATTGACTCATTCATCCCTCCTTTCTTTTATTCCACAAATATTTGTTGTGCTGACATCTGAGCAGGGGAATTCGATTTTTCGTCTGAGCCTAATTTTTTGCCACCTCCTCACTGGGCTCCTCAAACTGATTGGGTCTTTCCCCTCTTGTCAGAGAACATCAACTGGGTGCTGGCTCCTGAGCCTGGCTGGCATCAGGAAATGAAGAGGCTGTTTGCTGGAGCCCAACAAGGAGCAGGAGTGGTGGAGGGCTGACTTCAGCCCGCCCTCAATAATATCACTTCACATCTCTCTCTCAAGATCCTTGCTAACATAATCAGGGATTTGTAAGGCTGAGCAGGTCTTTTATTTAGATGTGGGAAGGTTTTTTTTTTTTTTTTTTAATTCATTATATGTACACATTGCAAAGTGATTACCACAATGAGTTTAATGTCTATCACTTCACATAATTATATATTTTTCTTGCAAAGAGAACTTTTAAATCTACTCCTTTAGCAACTTTCGAATATACGATACAGTGCTGTTAACTGTAGTCACCATGCTGTATATGACATGCCCAGGACTTATTCATCTAGTAACTGGAAGGTTGTACTTTAGTGACCACTCACACTCATTTCCCATCCCTGCCCCTCACCTTCGACAGCTGTTCTCTGTTTCTATGAGTTTTGGCCTTTTTAGATCCCACATATATGTGAGATCATTACACATTTGTCTTTCTCTGTCTGACTTATTTCACTTACCATCAATGCCCTTTAGGTC
This sequence comes from Rousettus aegyptiacus, assembly GCF_014176215.1. Lineage (NCBI taxonomy): Eukaryota > Metazoa > Chordata > Mammalia > Chiroptera > Pteropodidae > Rousettus > Rousettus aegyptiacus. The sequence continues at coordinate 27,807,939 of NW_023416306.1, forward strand.
TATTCATGTTGTAGCAAATGACAAGATTTCCTTCTATTTTAGAGCTTAATAATATGCCATTGGATATATGTGTGTGCCTGTGCATGCGTGTGTGCATGTGTGTGTGTATACCGCCATTTTGAGTTGTTAAATAATTGATCGAAGAATAGGTGAAATGTAAGAAAAAAAGAGTGGGCGAAATGTGAGTATATAGACATGCTAAGAAGAGGGAAGATTTTTGTGGTGAGGAAAACTTTGGGTATCAGTTTGGCAGCGTCCTCAACCACAAAGCAACAGGGTGTGTAGTAGGGAACACATTAGACTTGGAACCAGGAGATCTGGGTTTAGTTCCAGTTCAGAAGCTTATTGACTGGGTGACCTTGGACAAGTCATTTTGTCTCTCTGACCCTCATTTGTCTCATCTGTAGAGGGACTGATGTGTGCTGGTTACATAATTCCACATGTAAACACTTGGATTACTTGGCATAGAGAAAGGGCTCCGTAAATGGTAGCTGTTATCAGTAAGAGGGACTAAAGTTCCATGTGGCTGCCAACACGTGAAGTTTGGATATCAAAGCTCTCTATTAAAGGCTCAGTCCCCTTGCTTATAGATGGAGAAAGATAATTATAATTTATATTAATTATCCAACTCCAACTCTAGTTTGGGATCGAAAGATTAAAACAATTTCTGGAGATTTATTGGCAGCAACATTTGTGTAGCAAATCACCCATTCATATTCTGTCCTTGCTGAAGGACATGTAGCCCCAGGGTTGTAAATTCTAATGGTAATAATGATGATAATAATAATAATGAATATTCATTGATCCTGGGCACTATATATGCCAGGCCTTGTACTAGGCATTATATATATACATATATATATTTTTTTTTCTCATTTAACTGTCACTATTCTAGGAAGAAGGCATTAACATGATTCTCATTTTTAGGTGAGGAAACTGAGGCACAGAGAAAATGAGCAACTTGGTATATCTATCTCAGCAGAAAACAGTCAACCTGGGTAGTCCAGAGAGACTTTAATGAAAGGACTACTTACAAGGAAGTAACAGGGTTATGGGAATAAACAAAAGATGCTGAGACCCAGAGGCTAGTCACAGCGGGAAGGGGCAAAGGAAGGGCATGGAGTTACCAGTGCTCAGAGTTTGGGACTGTAGGGGCAGGTTGCTCAGCAGGAGCCATTGTCTTGGAGAGCTGCAGCTACTGCTGGACATAAGTGCCCAAGCGGGGGTTGCCCAATGGGAGTATATAGTGGTCCCTTTCTCCTGTTACCCTCTGATTTCACACCAATGCCTCCTACAGCCAAACCCACCTGGAAGCAGCTACCCAGTAAGGGAACCTGGGAGACGCTGTCTGCAGGGTCGGTGTCTCAGACACAGAAAAGGATGGAATAGGATTGAGGGATAATAAATGGTGCAGATGGAAAACAATCCACACATTTGCCTGAAGTCACTCCGCTAATGAGATGCAAAGCTTGGTTTAAATGTTTACTAGGACCTGGTAGGTTATGTAATGTAGACAAGAGGGAACTGTAATGAGCAGGAAACCCAACCCCCATCCAGAAAGACCTGCTGCTTTTCAATCCCAGGCAATTGTTGCCATCTGGGAAGATAGACCCAGTGTTACCAAATCTTCCCATTTTTAAAGAGAAGTGAGAATACAGATTTCCATGTAATGCCTTCCATTCTTAACTATTGGCAAATAATTCCAGCTTAAAGTCATGCTGCTGAATGGATAAAGAAACTGTGGTACTTCCATATAATGGAATGTTATTCAGCAATAAAAAGATATGGCTATCCAGTCATGAGAAGACATTGGGGAACCTTAAATGCATATTGCTAAGTGAAAGAAGCCAGTCTGAAAGCGCTATATACTGTATGTCTCCAAGGATATGATATTCTAGAGAAGGCCTAACTAGAGAGACAGTGAAAAGATCAGTAGTTGCCAGCGCCTTGTGGGGAAAAGGGAGAGTATGAATAGGTAAAACACAGGGGCCTTTCGGGGCAGTAAAACTATTCTTATGCTGCTGTAATGGTGACTACACAACATTATGCATCTGTCACAATCCATAGAACTGTACAATGCAAAGAGGGAACCTTAACATAAATGATGGACTTTAATGAATAATAACGAATTATGTTGGTTCAACAATTGCAACACATGTACTGTAGGAATGAAAGACGTTAATAATAAAGGAAACTGTTGGAGGAGAGGTTGGGAGTGAGGGCATATGGGGACTCTACTCAGTTTTCTGTAAAACTAAAACTACTATAAAAAATAAGGATTATTAATTTAAAAAAACATACTGAAAGTGCTTTGTGGGCCAAATGCAACACATTAATTAATACATGCCTGCTGGATCCAGCTACCAGTTTGTGACTCCTGACTTAATTCAACACCCTCATTTTACAGATAGGAAAACTGAAGAATGAAGAAAGCAAGGGCCCCTGGCAGTCTGCAAAACAAAGTGAGAGCAAAGCTTTCCATCCCAGGATGATGGGGATCTTCCCAACAAAAGGAGAGGCACCCCTGGAAGGTTTGCTGCTTGGGAAGAAGGAGCAGCTGAGGGCAAAGGTCAGTAGAGAGCTTTGACTCTGGCCAGGTTTGTTGGGCTGAAGTGCCCCACCAAGTAGTGAGAGCCTCCAAGAGCCCAGACGCTCTTAATGTGCGTGCTTATTTAGCCAGAGACCAGGCTGCCTCCCAGCATGGCCTGAATCGTATTCACTGAGTTGGATGCAGAAAGGAGTGGACACTTGTGACAACTCGTATGTGCCTTAGAGCAGAACAAGACTTAGAGGACAGGAGCTGCCATCTGCAGGGCCCAACCCTGGAACCCAGAGATTGTGATGTTATGATAACATCAGACATTTGAGGAATGCTAGGCGATTTTTCAGCTCCTTTATATACTTTATCTCCTCTAATTCTTCTCTTCTTATCAGAGCTATGAAGCAGGTAGGACATAGGTTATTGTTCTAGTTTTATAGATGAGTAAAACTGAGATGAAAGAGAGGTTAAGTGTGTGCCTTACGTTGACACAGCCAATGAGTGGCAGAGCCGGGGTTTATATCCAGGTCTCCTTTTAAATATTAAAAACTATATTTGTCTAAAGACAAAAAGTACTGATTATAAACACTGCTGTCTAGTTCTCTAGTTGGTAAATGTGTTTCTCCATAGGAGTAGAGGTTCGTACAGATGTCATGTACCGAAACTATATGTATGTGAAGGTTGAACAAATAATAAATTGTAGGTAATGGGAACCAGATTTTTCACTTTGGAGGAGGAAGTCACACATGAGTGTGGGGGAAGATCTCTAAGGAACTCTGTGGGAATCAATTAGAGTTGGCAGTATTGGTATGAATTCATGTCGATTCTAATATATATATATGCAAATAGATAAAGGAACTAATATAGATAATACTATATGGATGAGATAGCGTACATCTCCATTTCCTTGCTCTCTCGGCTGAAGCAGTGATAACCCAGGAGCAGGGAGCTCACTCAGAATCCAGACCTTGGCTCCCAAATGCCATTCCCCAATAAAAGGAGCCAGGGCTCCTGACAGAAATGGCTGGTTCTAGGACGGAGTCAGGGAAAAGACAGGATGATCCTAAAGCCTCAGGTGGTGCCAGAAAGCAGGGACATATTTAAAATAAAAGATGGGGCATGTCAAAAAGACATGAGAGGCAAACTGAAAGAGCTTCCAGTGGCTGAAGTAAATATATATATATAATATTGGATTATAGCTCAAAGAATAAAAAATAAATTCATGAGTCCATATTGATATAGTAAATAATTATATACATAAATAATGCAGAAGAGCAAAATCTTCCTTACAGAGGAATTCCAAATAATAAATATAGAAGGAATAAGGGGAATAGAAATAGCTACTAGAACACCACAGTAATAGTCTCAAGATTCACTGATTGTGATAAAATTGATGGGCAAAACCGTAAGGAGAAATAGGGTATTCGTATGCTTCAAAGGACCTCCCACCGAATGTGCTGGATTTAGCATACACCCACAAACTCTTTACTATTCATCCCCCAGAAGATGGAGCTTAATTCCTCATCCCTTGAACTAATGTGCAGTACAGGCTGAGCTAAGTCATCCTCTTCTCCAAGCAGAGTATGGAAAGGGAAAAATAATAACATTATTTGTGGCAGACATCACCTAAACCAAAAGATCAATTTTTTAAAATTAAGTTTATTGGGGTAACATTGATTAATACAATTATATAATTTTCAGGGGTACATTATAATTTGACATGTGTATATTTTATTGTGTGTTTACTACCCAAAGTCCAGTTTCCTTCAGCTACCATATATTTGATCCCCTTTATCCTCTTCACCTGCCCCCTACCCCTCTATATTTGACCCCCTTTACCCTTTCTACCTCCCCTCTCCTCCCTCACCCCCTACCCTGTGGTATCACTAGTCTATAGTCCATGTCCATGAGTCTCTGTTTGTCCTGTTCCTTTGTTGCTTTTAGGTTTGTATCCCATATATGTGATATGTGATTTTCAACTTTTTCTGTCTGGCTTATTTCGCTTAGCATCATTATCTTGAGTTCCATCCATGTTGTCGCAAATGGCAGTATTTCCTTTCTTCTAATGGCTGAGTAATATTCCATTATATATATGTACCAGCTTCTTTAGCCAGTCATCTATCGTAGGACACTTTGGTTGCTTCCATGTCCTGGCTACTGTGAATAATGCTGCTATGAACATTGGTGTGCAAATATCTTTATGAATATAATTTTTTAAGTATTTAGGGTAAATACCCAGTAGAGGGATTGCGGGATCATATAGTAGATCAATTCTTAGTTTTTTGAGGAAACTGCATACTGTTTTCCATGGTGGCTGTATCAATTTGCAGTCCCACCAGCAGTGTATGAGGGTTCCTTTTTCTCCACATCCTTTCCAGCATTTGTTATTACTTGTCCTGTTGATTATAGTCATTCTAACAGATATGAGATGGTATCTCATTGTGGTTTTGATTTGCATTTCTCTAATAGCTAGCGATGTTGAGCATCTTTTCATATGTTTGTAGGCCATTTGTATGTCCTCTATGGAAAGATCCTCTGCCCATTTTTTGATTGGATCATTTTTGTTGTTGTTGTTGTTATTGAGTCATATGGGTTCTTTGTATATTTTGGATATTAGGCTCTTATTGGAGGCATTACTTGAAAATATATTTTACCATTCTAAGAGACAACTGTCTCTTTACATTGTTGACAGTTTCTTTGCTGAGCAGAAACTTTTTAGGTTGATATAGTCCCATTCATTTATTTTTGCTTTTACTTCCTTTGCCTTTGAGGTCAAATTCATAAAATCCTCTTTAAGTTCAAGGTCCTTGAGTTTTGTTCCTATGTTTTCTTCTATGCATTTTATTGTTTCAGGTCTTATATTCAGATCCTTAATCCATTCTGAGTTAACTTTGGTGTGTGGTGATAGACAACAGTCTAGTTTCATTCTTTTGCAAGTGGCTTTCCAGTTTCCCAGCACCATTTATTGAAGAGGCTTTCCTTTCTCCACTGTATGTTTTTTGCTTTTTTGTCAAAAATTATTTGCCCATATAAATATGAGTTTACTTCTGGACTCTCAATTCTGTTCCACTGGTCCATGTGTTTGTTTTTCTGCCAATACCGTGCCATTTTGATTACTGTTGCTTTAAAATATAATTTGAAGTCAGACAGAATGATACCTCCAGCCTCATTCTTTTTACTCAGGATGGCTTTGGCAATTTGGGGTCTCCAAAAGGTCAAATTTAACATCACCAGTAATAACATTATTATACCATACCCCCGACGTCATACACTGAGAAAGAAACTTCTCCTCTGTGATATCCTTCCTAAAAATTCATTAGTTCTTTCATGTTATAAAAATGCATTAGACAAACCTGAGGTGAAATAATTCCACAAAATACCTGAGCAGCTTTAAAATGTCAAGTTCATGAAAGAAAAGGAAAGACTGTCCCAGATTGGAGGAGAGCAAGGAGATATGACCATTAAATAAAATGTGTTATCTTGTATTGGATTTAAGAACAAAAAAAGGACATCATTGGAAAAATTGCTGAAATCTCAGTGAAGTCTGTAGCTTAGTTAAGAGTTGTACAAATGTTAATCTCTTAGTTTTGATGATTCTACAATAGTTATATAAGGTGTTAATATCAGGAGAAGATGGGCGAAGGATAAATAGGAACTCTTTGTTCTGTCTTTTGTAACTCTTCTGTAAATCAAAAAGTTTTACAAAGTAAAAAGTTATAAAAAATAAATATTATTTGTTGCACGAAGAAGTTGATAGCCACCGCCAAGAAAATTTCAAAGCCAATGACGACTAGCTCCAGCTTTATAGTTCTAACATATCTACTGTCAAAATTTAGCCTTCTGTTCTTAGATCTAATTTACTCTACATTATTCCATGTTGATCTTTCCAATAACCAGGAGCATGAAGTTAGATATTTACTGCAATGCCCATTGCACAAATGAGGAAATGAGGCACAGATAATAGTACTCACCTTCTCATTGAACAGAAGGGAGATTCTAGCCCTGAAGGAAAGGGTTTGCCCCTGGTCACAAAGCAGGTTAGGGGGGCTAATCCAGGACTAGAACTTCTGGCTCCGCATTCTTAAAACTTAATTGCATTGTTAGGAAAGCCCCCCAAGCTGTCGGGGAAGCTGCAGACAAAGCTCAAATTTGGACTACTTGGGAAGGCAAAGGAAAGCAAAGGAGAGTAATTCTCATCATGTCTCCACCCCTTTCTCACCTTTGAGTTAAGCAATAAAGCTGAAAAGATCCTTCAACAAACAAATCCCTCCTCATTATACAATTCACGGGCACATCAACTCTTAGGAAACCTGAAAGGCAAGCTCCTTAGGAGGGAGGGCTGTTCATACATGCCTGTCCCGGTGCCCTCTTTCCTGTTCACTCTCAAGAAAGCAGAATGTCTATTTGGAGAGCAGGAGCTCAATGGTGGGATGGGCTGGGGGTGGTGGGAGCAGCAGGCTTCCAAGAGCAAGCTTCCAGGAAGGCACATTGGCAATGTATGGTCTACGCTTTTGTATTCCAAACTTGGATTCATTCTCGATGTTGAAAAATGCTTCCAAATATTTGTTGCTAGTGAGAAAGAGCATTTGTGGAGTCAGGCCCATGTGGGGGTGATCAGATGAAGATCCTCCCCAGGCCAAAGGATGAGTCCAGAAAAGATGAACCCTTTTCTCCTCAAATGAAAAGTGAAGCCCGTTCTCTTTTAAACTATGAGAAAACTGGATGAAATGGTTTTACTCTTGAACTTGAGGTCAAGAACTCCGGGCAAGGTTTGCTTGTACCAAGTGGTGAAATCGCCTTAGAGAAGGAAAAAGTTTGCTTTAGTCACAGAAAGGCAGAGAAAAGACCCTACTTGAGCATCTCTTTTGAGAGATAGAATATGGTTTCTCCATTAGCATAAACAAAATATTAAAGCTTTTTGTTCAAGAAACCTGTATCTAAGGGGAAAGGAATGCAATCATTCCAGTAATTAACAATTCCCCCAAGAAGTGTGGTTTGCATCATACGTGATCATCTCATTTTTATCCTTTTTGTTTCCGGAAAATGCAATGTTTTCTTCTCCAAGGCCCCATGGAGGAGAGATGATATTGACAAGAAGACTTTGCATTCCTATGATGTCAGAGCCCAAAATTTCAACTCTTGGCTGATCTTTTAAGGTTAGAAAATGCAGCATGGTCCAGGGAAAGATTCTGAGCATTGCTGTCACATCAACTTGGGTTCGCATCCTGGTCACATTTGGTAGCAGTATGACTGACCTTCACAGAATTGGTTAACCTCTCTGTCTTTGATTTCTCCTCTTTAAATTGGGATAACAGTCCTACATAATTGCATTGTTAGGAAAGCCCCCCAAGCAGTTTCATCATAGGTAGGTGCTTAGAAGACACTGTCATTGAGTATCTCTTGACTATATTCTCTGATTTACTGTCAAGTCATCCTGTTTTCCAGGAATATGTGTTGATTAATGATTCCTTTTTATTTCTTCAAGTAAACAAGAACTTCTTTCTTCCTGCTCTTTTTTTTGCTACTGCCATAAGAGCTTGGAAAAATCAGTTTTAATAATAGCTTTCAAAACATTCAGCACATTAACCAGAATTTTCTACTCTGAGCAAGCTAATCATAGTGTACCTTTCTCTACCTTTCCTTTGTAGCAATTACCACCATTTTAATTGGCTAATTAATTGTTAAATGGATTGTTTAATGATGATCAGTCTTGCCAGAATGTAAGCTTTATGAAGGCAGGGTTAGTAGGGATAGCGTCTGTCACATTTACTTCCTTATACTAGGTGCTGCCTGGTGTGTGTGTGTGTGTGTGTGTGTGTGTGTGTGTGTGTGTGTGTGTGATCCAATAAATATTTGCATGAGCAAATGAGTTAATGACTAAATTTTGGAACAAAACCAATCAACAAAAAGAAGGTATTTCTATATTGGAAGAAAAACATTTCACACGATATTATGGAAGATGATAGTGCATTAGCTTTTAAGTTTCTACTGAATTGCATATGCCTTTTTAAGCATATGAGTAAACCATGAGTGATGACTATAGATAGGCATATCACTAGGATTAATGGCTTTAAATATCAATTCTGTCATTTCCTAGCTATGTGTCTTTAGACAAATAAGTCCTTTTATAATTCTGAGTCTCCGTTTTTCTATCTGTAAAATGGAAAATAATATTTATCTCAGGGCTTTGTTCTGAGCATCACAGACAGTATAAGCGAAGCATTAACATTGTGCCTGGTACATAACACGTGTTTGATAAAGACAGTACCTTCAAGAGGTAGTGCAGTATAGTGCAGTATAGTGCTTGAAAGCCCAGCTTGTGGTATTAGAGTGCCAGGGTTCAAATCCTGATTCTAATATTTATTAGTTGTGTAGCTTTGCACAAGTTACTTAACCTTTTTGTGCCACATAGTTTCTCATCTACGAAGTGGGGATGATAGGTTAATGCCTAGAGCAGTGTTTGATATGGATATGTGAGCATGCGCGTGTGTATACATACATATGTGTTAAGCATAATATAATGTCGTTGCTATCCGTTGGTAGCAAATACTTCTCCTTTGAGTGTACAGTCGTTTTCAGAAGCAGGCAAAAGTGAATCTTAGCCATGTAAATAGTCAAACCGAGTAACAGAGTTTTTGGTAAAAATCAAGTGTTTTATTTCTTCATTCATTTAATCAATACTTCTTTGGCCCTAAATATCAGGAGCAAGGAGGTCAGGCATGAATTGGATGCTTTGCTTCCGAGGGCCTCCGGCCAGGCTGAGGAGACAGACATATATTAGCGATTGCAAGAGAGGCCAGTTCGAGCCTTGAAGCAGGGAACTTGAGTTCTAGTTTCAGCTGTGCTTTGAATTTGCTGCGTGGCCTCGGACAAGTCCCTTACCCTCTGTGGGCCTTTGTGTTGGAGGTGTTAAATTCGATGTGATTTGCGGAACCATCCTGCTTTGTGGTCCTAGGATCTTAAGAGTTGTTTTCAGTCAGGTGGTGCTTCTTACAGGAGTTTCCATCTCCTGAAGCCTGTGCGGCCTCTACAGGAAGATGTGTGAATTCCACCTGCTGAAAGATTTCCACACGGCCAGCCCCACCAGCCAGCCTCGTGTAAAAACCTTTCTGGGTCCTGTGAGATGGGGAGAGTACACTCCCCTGTCTGGGCCTCGGAACCCCATGTGGAGGCCCTGCCCAGAGGACTGCAAGGTTTGTCAGCTTCTCCGCGCCAGGCTCTCAGGTTGTCAGGACAATAGGAACTGATGTTTTCTAGTGCAGCATGTCAAACACTATGTTCTGTGAAACATTATATTCTGTAGGATGTGAATAGGATTCAGTGAAACAAAAGGTGGTGGCGACAGGGGGCTGTCCCAGCCTCACATAAGAATGGAAAATATTTAGTTAAACAAGAATCCTCAGGATGTTTATTATGTTAATTACATGTTGAATTTCCTCAAGGGACAATGCAGTAGACAGACAAAGGTAGGCTCACAAAGTGGGTAGGAGCTCAGGCTTAGTTGCGAATCCTGGTTCTACTACTTTCTAACCGTGGAGGCTCACTAGCCTCTTTGAGTTGCAGTCTCCTCATTTGTAGTTCAAAGAAAAACATGAAGCCTGCCTTTTAGCATTGTTATGAGTGTGAAATGCAGCATTGCATGCAAAATGCTTTGCACAGTGCCTGAGGTATAAGCACTCAGTACAGACTAGGCATTATTTTTATATTGCCCATGGGGCTCTTTTGTGGAGAAATAGTTTAAGTATGCCTCATGGTGCTGGTATCCCTATGGCATGGGACATGCTGATTGATCTCCTTGTTTTGAGCACTGTGATGCTGTGTCATCTGGTGTTGGAAGACTCCTATGAACATCTGCCCTACCTATATCTGGTTACACTGATCATGGAGTCTCAGGATATGATGGGGACAGAATTTGGGCACCAAGTACAGGGTTCTGAAAACTCCAGTGAGCCCAGAGAAGGGTGAGTAGGCAAGTGTGGCAGGAGCAGAGGCATCTGAGAGGGAGTTGTAGGGATGAGGGTGGAGAGGTGGGCTTGGGGAAGGTCGTGAGCAGCCCAGAGGCCAGGATGAGGAATTTGAGCTTTGCCGAATGGTGACAGGGAGTTCTGCTGGAGGTATCTGAGCACAGCTGTTAGCCCCAGAGTGCCCAGACGCACTGCCTCCTGCTCTGTGTTGTCCCAGCTCCTCTACCCTGGGCATCCTGGACAAGCCTGGGAGGGTGGCAGCAGGGGCAGCTCAGGACCAGGAGGAAAGAGGTGTGGATAAGAGCATTGGTCCCACTCAGCACTGGGGGCTTGGAACACGTCACTCTGCTTCTCTGTGTCTCAGCCTCCACTTCTATAAAATGGGATGAATCATTATTCCTGAGCAACCTAACCCACAGGGCTGCAGTCAGGGTACAGTGAGATAAAGTATTTCAACAAACACATCAAGTTGAGAGCCTACTGTACGCCAGGCCCTATGTTCAGGCCAGGGGAAGATTGAGATGAATAACATTGATCCCCACCCTAGAAAGGTTCACAATGTGCTGGTTATAATACAGTGAGATAAGTGCTATGGTCAGGTTCAACCCACGGAAGAGCCCTTCGCCCAGTGCAAAGGATGGGAGGTCTGTGAGAGGAGGGAAGCATTCAGAAAGGCTCCCCAGAAGAGGCAATGCCTCAGCTAACTCTGTTTCCAGGCAGAGGACACAGCATGAGCAAAGGTATGGAGAAATGAAATGCCACAGTCTATATGGGCAAACAAGTAGCACGTGGTATTATTAGGGCATTAAATCTGAAGTCTGGAAGGAGACTTAATGGACACTGCTGGCAGGAACAATGCTTGCATTTAAACAGAGAAAGTAGTCTGAAGCTAAAGAAGTGAAGCTCTAACTGGAAAATTTCAGGAATTAGCTAATATAAAGTTTGTCTCCCCTGAAATTGTACCATGGTCCCTTCGACCTCTATTATAGGTTGCATCAGTACAGATTGTAGGCCTTGAATGCCAGGCTGAGGGGTTTGCTCTGTAGCCTGAAGACTAATGGAGAATTAGCCATAAAAGCCAGGAGATTTAGAATGGAATCTTTGGCATTCTCTGCATGTACAGGACTGGCTAGGCAAGGAGGTTCCCAGAAGAAAAACAGAGAGACCTTTGCCCTCCTCCTGCACTTAGGCAAAAAGTAGAATTAGGATAAGTGATCTGGCTATTGTGCCTGCCCTTTGGGCTTCAGCATCCAATCTGCCATAGTGCAGGGGGCTTAAGTAATGCCACTCGGGAGGCTGGGTGGTAAGCCCCAGCCACTGCCTGGGCTTTGGGGAGCTACCGAAAGCAAATAAGCCTGAGCCAAGGAATTAGTCCTGTTGTTACCCACATAAAGGAGCAGGGCTGTACCTCCCCTGCTGGGAACGCACACTATCCTGCCTGCCGCCACTGTGGGGAGAGTCTCTCAGCATACTCTTCTAGGGCTGCCTGGAGCCTCTGAATTTGCTAGTTGACATCTCCCATGGTGAGGGCCCTGGACTGTAGAGTTACAAGGCCCCTAACCCACTGTGTGACCTTTGGCAAGTCCATTCATCTCCTTGAGCCCCAGGTCCCTCATTTCCAGAATGAAGAAAATTCTCCAAGGGCACCTATGAGCATCGAATAAGATAATGTGTGTAGCAGGGCTTTGCAGTGAAAGAGGTGTCATTATCTTTATTAAAAAGAGGCAGACAGGGAGAGCAGGAAAGCATGACAATGATTGGAAATGTGAATATTGCTTTATTGGATAATCTTAAATTATTGCAAAGTTTTATGGTATAGTAAGTGTATTTTGGTTATGTTTTTTAAATTAAATTTATCTTGTAGAGGTATATACTGAAATACAGACAAAACTATATAATATCTGAGATAGGCTTCAAAATAAAGAAAGGATATGGACATGGTAGTGATGAAACAAGACTGGCCAAGAGTTGATCAATGAAACGGGGTGATAGGTGCATGGGAGTTCATTATATAGTTCTGCCTCTTCTTCTGTGTATTTAAATTTTCCTACAGTAAAAGTTAAATTAAAGAGCATAGCATTTAGATCAGTGACTTGTTTTCACCATGTATGGCCCAGGGCAGATTGGAACATTGAATAATAGTCACCTCTCAGTCTTTCTAGTCATCTGTTAATTACTACAATAATAATGGTACCTGCTTCATAGGGTTCTCACAAAGACCACATGTGATGATGAATGTAAAATGCTTACCCCATGCCTAGCACACAGTAGGTGTGTGGTAAGTTACGATTCCCTTCCCCACTAGAGATCTCTCGGCCAGGGTATGTCTCCTCAAATGGAGGAGGGCGATCATCCCTCAAGCCTTTCTCCAATGATTGCTGAGCAGTCAGCGTGCTGGGCTCTGCTGGGGGAGGCAAAGGGGGCTGATGTGGTGTTCTCACCTGCCCTCCTACCCATCTTGAAGAAAGGGAAATGGGTGAGGGAGATGCACTTGGATTGGGCACCTTTTCCATACCCGCCGCCAAGCTTTACAACCACCCCGTGAGGTCAGGGCTTTCACTCGAAGAGGATAAGAAACTTGCAAGTGGTTATGCAGCTATTGAGTGAAGAGGAAAGAGGAAGGAAGAAAGAAACAGATGGAAGTGGAAAGAAAATCAGTTCTGAGGAATGGCGAGGAGGCTGTAATAGGGTGAAAAAAGAGGAAGAGGATGGATTAGGGATAAAGAGGCACCAAAGGGCATGGGAGATGGTAAGGGAGGGGAACGGAAGCGACCAGTTCTCCCATCTTCTTCTCCTCCAGTTCCCTCAGACGACTAAATGTCTCCAAAACCCTCAGATGCTGCTCAAGAAGGTGGGAGATAGGAAGGCTGAACCCTTCTCCCTGGGGGTCCCATCTTTTCCCAGCAACAAGAGAGTGGTCAGCACTGCAGGGTGGACAGCACCCTGGCCAGCTCCAGCTCCGCCTGGGGGCAGTGCCCTCACTCCTGGATCTCTGCAGGGTTCTGGGGATGAGTCCTACAACTCCATCCTCAACTCCTCTTCTTTAGGTGACTATTCTCAGCTAGCCTAACACCTTACCTAAAAGACCAGGTGGGGAGAAGGTGAGGTGTGGTATTCCTGGGGCAGGGCCTGACACATGGCGGACATCTTTCAAGGACCAGCCCTGAGCAGGTGAGAGTGGGGTCTTCCCAAGGAGCACGAGAAGAGGATTCTTCCTGCAAAGGCTCAGTGTGCTTGGAGAGATAAGACAGATGGGCATGAAATCCTTGTAGAGAAACAGGAGGCTTTTGGACAAAGTAAAGCCAGCGTGCTTGGAGACCTGTTCTTGGAGACTCATTGAAAGCTAGCCCTCCCACTCAGCAGCTCTGCGACCTTGAAATGATCTCTTCACTTCTCTGGACCTCAGTTTCTACATCTGCAGACTACACTGTCTTCTCTGTCTGGCTCTCAGGAGCTGTGAGAGCATATATGGGATGATGGGAAGTAAACACTTCGTGAACCCTAGTGCCCTGTATCTGTGTGAGCTCTCATTCCTGGATGCCAGCCTGTTTGGTCAGGATGTTGAACTCTGTTTCTCTGTTGGACTGTAGTTCCCACCCCCATCCCTCCACCCCCCCGCCTGGGATTACACAAGATACTTCTACATGTAGACAGTTCCTTGATCTTTCAGTCACTTTTGACATTTTATTTCTTGCTTTGTTCACTATGTGAAGGCACACTTCCTCAGTTGTTATTAGAATGTAATTTGGGGAAAATATGTGTGTTTCTTTCTGAAACACTCCATCCTAGCTATCAAGAGCAACACTGATGAACAGGGAGGTAGAACACACTTCACCATCTGTATTAGTCTCCAATTGTTGCTGTAACAAAGTTCCACAAAAATGATAGCTTAAAACTACAGAAATTCATTCTCATAGAGTTCTCCAGGCCAGAAGTCCCAGATCAAAGTGTCCGCATGGCTTTATTTCCTCGAGAGGCCCTAGAGGAGAATTTGCTTCTTGCCTCTTCCAGCTTCCGGCTGCTTCCAGCATCCTTCGCCTGTGTCCGCATCACTCCGCTCTCTGCCTCTATCTTCACATCACCTTTCCCTCTATGCTTTCTTCTGTCCGTGTCAAAACTCCCTCTGGATCCCTCTTATGAGGGTACGTGTGATCGCGTGTAGGGCTTGCGTGAATAATCCAGGATGAGCTCCTCCTCTCAAGATCCTTAATCACATATTTTGCCATGTAAGATAATATTCACATGTTCCAGAAATTAGGACATAGGCATGTATCTGGGGTCATCACTCAGGTTACCACTCCATCTGAGAACGCTAGAGTCATTATCTCTCATTCATTATTCAACTTAGCGGTTAGGAACAAGTGCTCTGGAGTCTGACTCCGGAGTTCCCATCCTAGCTCTGTTATTTGCTGTGGGACCTTGGGCAAATTCCTGAATCTCTCAGCATCTCGGTTTCTTTGCCTGAAAAATCAAGGATAGTATTTCCTTTGTAGGGTTGTAATAAGGGTGACTTCGTGTAGTAAACACAAAATAGAATGTACAGATGTTAAATTATAATGTATACCTGGAAATTATATAATTGTATTAACCAATGTTACCCCAATAAACTTAATTTAAAAATAATAAATCGATAATAAATAAATAAATAAATAAATAAATAAATAAATGTAAAAAGGGAAACCATAAAACAAAATACTCTGTAAAAACACAGTGTAGCACCTGACACATAGTAAATACTCAATAAATATTAGTCATTATTAGGAATGGCAGTTTTAGGAAACATCCACAAATTTTTTTCTGTTTCTCCCTTCAAAAGATGGGGCTTGATTCTCCTCCTCTTGAATATTAACTAGACCTAGTGCTTCACTTATAATGAATAAAATAAAGCAGAAATGACCATGTATAGCTAGTTCCTTGCTCTCTCTCTAATCACTTGCTCTTGGGAAGCCAGTTTTCATGTTATGAGGACCATGCTGCAAGGTCTCCAGCCAACAGCCAGCAGTGAGTGAATCTGGAATAGGATCCTCGAGTCCCAGTCAAACCTTTGGGTGATTAAAGCCCTGGTCAGTACCTTGATAGCAATCTCATGAGAGACTGAGCCAGACAGCCCAGCTAAGCCACTTTGAGATCTCTCACCTATGAAAACTTTGAGATAACAAATGTTGTTTTAAGCCGCTAAGCATTAGGATAACTTGCCACGCAGCAACAGATAACTAATAAATTAGCTGGTATTATTTACTGTTAGACGTTAATTATCTATGCACACCAAGCAAGGGGGATTGCAGGAATGGCAGAGTACACACCCTCAAGTAACATTCAGTCTGGTGGTGACTGCAGGGGGTGTGGAATGTAAAACAATGTTTGCAGTAGAGTGAGAGACAGTGCCGGTGTGATGTGCAGCACAGAAAAGGTAGATTGCTTTATTAAGACAGCATTGTGTAAAGGACAATGCTGATCTGGTTGGAACCGACTAGAGCACCAGAATGTAGGCAGAAGTTCAGGTGGAATCCAACTAATCTAGGGGCCTGCATGTACCAGTACCTGGAGTGACTTTATGAAGGAAAACCCTCAATCATTCTTTTAAAGTTACAAACTAGAGCTAAATACATACTTATTTTATGACCCAGCCATTCTACTCTTGAATATAAATCAAAGAGAAATGTAGTTCACCAAAAGACAAGTGCAGGAGTGTTCATAGCAGCATTATTCATGATATTCCTAAACTGGAGATGACCCAATGTCCATAAACAAATTATGAAATATTCACACAATAGAATACTTCTCAGCAATAACAAAGGACAAGCTACTGATATGTGCAAAAATAAGAATGAATCTCAGAAGTGTTATGCTTAGCATAAGAAGCTAGACACAAAGGAATATATATGCATATACCAAGGTCAAGGTATAAGACATTTTCAATACTTTACTGTACACATGTAATACTGCAATTAAAATATTTTAAGATAAATTGGTCCACTAAATAAAAGAAATTATATTATTAAACAAGAATTACACACATTTTTATATTTACGCCTAAGTGTATATACAACATATATTACAGACTGATGTGCTCTGACATAAACCTCCAGCTCCTTGTGAGAGGGCCTCATTGGCTTACTGTGTAGCTAAGGCAGCAATTCCTAACTAGTGTACACTGGAATTCCACAAATTGTAAACTCAGTTTCAGCTACAGTAATTCCAGATATGGTTGGAAGATTGAGCTAGAGGCATTATAAAATTGAGGTAGGTGGGATACAGCTCACTCTGAGTGAGAAATAAGCAAAAGTGGCAAAAGGTCACCTTAATATAGGATTACACACAAGAACTCTCCTGTGTGGGTGTGTAAGGAAATACAGCCTGAGCAGCCATCAGTTCTATTAAACGATGTCACAATGTTGAGAGGCAGGCAAGTAAATCTTGCATACCGGGGTGTACACTATAAAACCTTCAGGCGTGCCTCCAGAAGCCCTAGTATTCTTTTATCACCCCGCTAATTCTAGTAATCATCTATCACTGTGTAAACTTATCACCATATTATTGACTATATTCTCCTTCCTCTTATATTTTTTAATTTATTAATTTCAGTTGGCTATGATATTATATTAGTTTCAAGTGTACAGCATAGTGATTAGACATTTACATAACTTACAAAGAGATCACCCTAATAAATCTAGTATCCATCTGGCACCATACAGTTATTATGATGTTATTGACTATATTCCTTATGCTATACTTTATATCCCCATAAATTCTGTGAGTACTAATTTGTACTTCTTAATCCATCTACTTTCACACACCCTAGTATTTAAGAGTCTGTCCCAATCTCCAAAGATCAAGAACAACTTGACTAAGGAAGGGCCTCTGATCAGGTCCATTCCTGGTTTATCTTGTCCCAAGACTCTTCCTCTGGACTTATGTTCCATTCTACCTGCAGGAGGGTGACACTTTCCTGTATCATGGCCTTTATTAATATTTGAAGAAGTTCTTTAAGCGTGTCTTATGACCTCACTCAAAATCTATGATAAGTGCAAGCCTTTTT
The DNA here is from genome assembly GCF_014176215.1 of Rousettus aegyptiacus. Lineage (NCBI taxonomy): Eukaryota > Metazoa > Chordata > Mammalia > Chiroptera > Pteropodidae > Rousettus > Rousettus aegyptiacus. Next base: position 27,825,481 of record NW_023416306.1, read on the forward strand.
AATTTGTTCCTAGAGAAGTCCGTTTCCTCTGTTCACTCTTCATGGTCCCAGCACCCGGCCTTCTGTGTTTATCTGGAGATGGCGTATCGTCTCTAATATGAGGAGCCTGCTCCAAGTCTGTTTTCTGCAGTGATGTGACAAGGATAAGAGTCATAATTTGTTTCTTTGGTTTGGAAAAATAATTTCCTGGTTAGAATCCAAGCCGAAAAAGAATTCTTTGAACAGAAACATGGAAAAGATGATATCTTTTGTGCAGTGCTTATTCTTTTGACTGTCCTTCCTGGTGGCTGCAGGTCAACATTTGGCCACTTTACCATTTCTTGACCAATGTCGTGTAGCCAGCACTTACTAATTGAGGTGAACCCCCAGGATAGTAGTGGGACAAAAGGAGGTATGGTCACTCCTGCGTAGGACCAGGAAAGGTGTGGTGATCAGGACTCTTGGTTTCAAGTGATAGAAATTCTAATCAACTTAGGCAAACAGGGGTCACTACTTGGTTCATGTAAGCAAAGCATGGAATAGATAGGATTTGGTTTGGTGTGGAGGTAGCAGCTTCACGATAGTTCTGGGCTTATCTTCCCAGTTCTATCAGCAGAGGAGAGGGTTCTTTACTCCTGGCTCCAATTTAAAAATCCAAGGGGAGAACTATGTTTGGCTTATGTTGGGTCATATGCCTAAGCCTTGGGCCAATTGCAATGGCCAGAGATGAGGCTCTTTGATTGACCCAACTTACTCATCCTTGTGGCTAGGAGAGGGATTTTGATTGAAGTGAGGAGAGAATAGTTTTTCAAGAGAAAGGAGATTGATGGTACCAGAGTAAGTGAGAAATATGTACCAGGAAGACAAATCAAGAGTTTTTCACCACAGAAAACTTGGGAAAGTGTGGTATTTTGCAAAGGAGCCACAATTAACTGCCATGTTAATATGCACTTCATTGCAATATAACTGCTGCTCTTCTAATCTCTACCCCTTGAATCCAGGCTTGATCGTGTGATTTGCTTTGATCACTGGACTTTTGCAAATGTGATGCAAGCAGAGGTTTCATAAGCACTTGCACGTTGGGGCTTGCCTTCTCTTTTGATGCTGGGAACCTGAGCCCACCATGTAAACAAGTCTAAACTAGCCTTCTGAAGCATAAGAGAGATGCTAGCTATCCCAGCTGAGGCCCTACAAATGTGAGTGAGGCCACCCCAGATGACCTAGCCCTAGCTGAATCATCCAGACCAGAAGAACCATTCCATCCACCCAATCCACAGACTTGTGAGAAATAATCAGCATTTTTTGTTTTAAGCTTCTGTGTTTGGGGGTGGTTTGTTATGCAGCAAAAACTAACTGATACAGAGAGGATGATGCAATTTAGTAAGATCCTAAATTGGGGTAGACATCTGAGGAAAAGGTGATGGTCAGGGAGGTAGGGACAGAGGAGACGGGATCAGCAAAGGCGCAGAGGCATGAAATAGCATGGCACATTTGGATACCTCGGTGTTTTAGTTTCACTGAAGCACAGAGATAGAGTTGGGAAGTGATGGAAAACACAGTTAAAGGAGTAAGGTAAGGACTAGATCAGAAAGAGTCTTCTCTACCAGGTTAAGGAATCTCCATTTATCCAGAGGTCTATGGGGGAAACTGTGGAAAACTTCTAAGCAGTAAAGAGACATGATTCAATTCGTGTCCTTAGTATCATAGCTCTTATTAGTGGAGTGTTTACCGTGTTCCAAGATCTTTAGATATGCATGGCAAAACGAGTAGCCTGGTTGCAGAATGGAGAGTGGGTTGCCAGGAGGCAACAGGCAGACCAGCCAGGAGGCTACTGCAGGGATCTGGGTGGGAACAGATGAAAACCTGAACCACTGGGATGGTGGAAGAGGGGACAGATGGGAGAGTTGTTCAAGAGGCGGGACTGGGAGCCAAGAGGAAGGAAGATCTGGGATGACTCTTGAGTGTCTGGCTTAGGAGACAGGAGAATTTTGGCATCAGTGGTATTGAGGATTCTAAGTATCATATAAACCCAGCTCCCAAGATTTGAAGGGGGCTTAGAGACTACCTAATCCTATCTGTCTCCTTCACTTACCACTGATAATTCCAAAACTGATTTTAGGTAGTTTAGGGACAAATCTTTTTTTTTTTTTTTACAAAACATTTTTATGGTTGATAAATTAATTTTATTGTATTAGAAACTGCTACACAAGACCCGTGATTTCATAGATGTTATTGCCTGGCAAAGGGCTAAAGAAGTGATTTCAATTTAAAAAGCAAGTCGATAAAAAAAAAAAAAACATTGTCAGTGATAGTATGGACAGATACAGATATGGCTGAAATTAGGAATGAGTGACATTCAGGACACTTTGTGCCACCTGAAACACAAATCTCCGCAGGATCCCAGATAGTTAGTGATGCCCATTTCTTCAAGTGGAGCCAACCTGCTACAGAGCCTTCCTGCCCAGTCAGATCTGGCCTTCAGCCCTTGGAAACTGACTATGACATCTCTGTCTTTGAGTCGCCTTCAAAGCCAGATCCAGCTTGTCCAGGTTAAGGATTAGATGATGGCTGTAAGAAGGTAAAAATATTAACATGCCTACTCCCCAGAGGCCTTTGCGGAGATAAACTTGTCCTCACTCGCCTGCCTGCCACCTGCCTGCATGCCTGCCTCTGTGCCTTTTGTGCAGATCTTGGCATTGTCTTGAGAAAAGGCTCCTGCATGCAGGCTGAAACTTCATGTGTGGATGCAGGGACCTTGTCTTGGGAGGCACTGTAAAGGATGGCACCCATCGTGCCCCTGGGAACCTTGAGCCACCCACTGTACAATTAAAGAGCAGTGCTGGGCACCAAAGAGGCTGGGGGGGGGCGGTTTAGATGGGTGCATTAGCTCTGCAGCCCAGTAGCCCGCCCCAGCCATGAGCCACACAGGAGGTAGATTCCTGTGGGAACATGGCCTTTTCTGTTGGATTGGGCGTCCTTTTTTGGGAGTCCCCAGCATAATGCTGGTAATTCTGTGGACCTGTCCAACAGAAGTGCCTGGCAGGAGTGCTTGGCTTCCTGCCTTGTTGAGTGCCTTGAATGAGTGCTGGGCTCACTCTTAATCCCCCAGCAGCTGACTCTCCTGGCAGGAAGGCAGAGGAAGAGGGAGGAGAGGAGAGCAGCTGTCTCCTCTCTAAGCAGGGGGCTGGTGGGGCCCTGCCCTGCACAGTTCCACCTACCTTTCAAGGGCAGGACATGAGACCAGCAATGGGACTGCTTGCCAACACCCTCCTGGAATCCTCTGCCCTTTTCCTAGCACTGTCCTTGGCCAGAATTGGATGCGCTAAGGTTATGAGCAGGGACCTAATGATAGAGAGCTTCAAGAGCTACGCACGCTGGAACTGGAAGCACCCTTAGGTATTCCATTCCCCCCTCTTATTTTACAGATAGGGACACTGAGGTCCCTGTGGGTCAGGGACATGTCCGAGATCTCACAATGAGTAAGTGGCAGACACAGAAAAACAGAGCCAAAAGCTCCTAACTTCAGTCAGGTGGCCTTTCCAGTGGACAGCACCTGTTTCCCAAACTGCCTCCTGGAGGACCCCCAGCTACTGGGAGACAGTTAATGCTCCTGACAAAAAGAGTCATGTGGTCAGATAGGCCGGGAGATGCTGCACATGCACAAAGTACATCGAGAAGCAGAGGCCGTGGAAAGTCCTGCAGCATGCAAACCCGATTGGTGTAAATGCAGCCCTTTCCAAACATGTTTGGCAGTGCAGTTCTTTTTCTACATGGCATCTTTTCCCACACACAAGTAGTACTCTAAAGCATACAATCTGGAAATTCTGCATTAGACCATGCTGTAAACTTTCTAGAAGAGATTTACAAGATGATGAGGACATTTCTGTTTAACCTCTTTAATCCACATGGGGGCCTGTAAAATGGGAGGGATCTCCTTTTAGACTCAGAGTCACCCGATGTTTATTGAACATCTCATTTCCAGGTGCCATCCACCTCAATTATCTCTGCTGTTGGATGGGTAATAGAATATTGTCTTTACAGTCATGGAAACTGAGGCACTTGGAACTAACTTGCGTAAGGTCACACAGCCAACAGTCAGCAAAGCTGAGTTTCGAGCTGAGGTCTACTTAGCCTTAAGTTTAGTTTTCCTTCTCTCCTTCAGTGTTCCCCTCTCCTCTTTCTATATAGTCTGATGACAAAAGTAAGTACATAGAACTGGAAATAAGAGAAAAAACCTTGAGTTCATGCCCCATTCCATTCCTAATGCATTGTATGATCTCGAATAAGACCCTGTTGTTCCCACAAGGCTCATCTCCTTCCCTCTACAATGGGAAGATTAGGCAAGGTGTCCAGTACCTGTGGGCCTCTCCTGCTCTAGCGCTCTGTGACTCCATGACTCTCTGGTCCTCCAGCCCAGGCATAAGCCATCCTGGAGGGGAGCTTCAGCCTAGAAATAGGGGGAAATAAGGCTGGATTCATGTTTGACACAGGGACAGACCAACTGCTTACCTTAGAAGGTAGGGCATGTGCCAACTTACTCCTGGCACCTCGTCAGAGCCATGGGAAACTGTCACCCAGGGCTCAGGGGTGGAGCCAGCCCTGCATGGTGTTGGTTCTCAGTAGCATGACCTGTGACACCCTCATAGGTAATGACTTTCTTTATGGAGAAACTTGCAAGACTAGTGAGGGTGGGGTCAGGAAAGGGGCAGGCAGATGGTAAGAAGACATTGTGGCATTCTCGATCTGAATTGGATTTACTTTTTATAGGCTGTATTTGTCGTTATTTAGCCAATTGATCCACCCTCTTTTTTAGAAAAGGAGGGTGATTGTCTTCATTTGGGTTACCCTAGAAGCAGACTCTAAGACAAAGATACATGTGCAGGTAGCTTATTTGGGAATGGAACTCAGGAAATGCTGCCAAGGAGCATGGTGGTAGCAGGAAAGTCACATTATCAAGCAAGTGACCCCTGTGGGCAGCTGAAGCTTGGTTGTGCTGGGAACTCTGGGACCCAGTGTGGCTGTGTGTTTAGCCTGGGCATTATCCACCCGAGGGACAAAGCAGCTGGAGTATATACCCCCAAGTTGTGTCAGCCGCTGGTTGAGAACTGCTTCCAGGCAGGGAGCTATTAATTCCCTAGCATTTGTGGACTGTGCTGGCAAAGACTGACCAGCAGGGAGACCAGACAGAGCAGCGGGTACTGAGGGCATGTGGGTGTGGCGCCAAAGTGTCTGCCACAGAGGGTCGCTGAGCCAGACTGAAACACCTACACTTGAGATGGGTCCCAAGCTCTTTCACAATTTGAGGGTGGGGAGGGTTTGGGAGGGGAAGGAAGGCTGAATAAGTCAATTGCCCTCTTGGAGCTTCGGTTTTCTCATTCAGAAAATGAGAATGGAATCTTTGCCCTATCTCACACTGGACCAAATCATAAATCGTAAAAAGATCATGAGTATATATTCACTCCTCTCCAAACTGTTCCTCATCATCTGCTAGGCCCAACAGCACATACAAGTTCTCATTCACTTCAGCTAGGATTGTGAGCATTTTTGTTATCTCAGCACCTACATACCCCTCCTACCCATCCTAGCCAAGGACCCAGCCCTGTAGAATGAGAAAGGATCTCAGATCTAGAAATTAAGATTTTTAGTTTCAGGGGGAAGCAGAATGATACAGCAGAAATAATATGGGTCTGAGAATCAAGAGACCTGGATTCAAATCTCAGTTCATTCATTCATTCACCTAATATTTATCTATATGAACCATACTGACAGGGTGAGGGTGTTTGATGAAGAAGACACTGTTCTCAAAGGAGTTCTGTGCCTTGGGTAAGCAGGCCCCTTGCCCTCTCTTGGCTTTAGTCTTCCCACCTGTGAAATGGGACAAGTGGTTCCTGAGGTCCCCTCTAGCACTATCATTTTTTGCTGTAAGTACACACCCCCAGTCTCCTTGAGACCTTAAGCCCAGGGTCAGCAGAGGAAATGGAGGCCCAGGTCCTGCTGTGGCTGATGATGATAGGCTGGGGTGGGGAAAGATCCATGCTGAGCCCTCCAGTGAGACTGCCACTGTGCCTGGGCTGTATCTGCTGTGAGCGCTGTGTAAGCTCTGCAAACAGCAGCTGAAATGCTGGATTTGGGCAGCATTAAGCTGTATTAAGTCGAGTTGTTTCTACAAAGAATAGGTTTTAGAATAAACATGGCACTGAAACCACACTAAGAGGATGTAGCACTTTTAAGAAGTGGCTTCATGCCATCCCCAGCTCCTAGGGTAGAGAACTGTTCCCCTACTTCACCCCTGTGCTTCTTCTGGGAAGACATTCCTTGATGCTCTAGGCACATGACCCAGGCTGAGCCAGTCAGAGGCCTCCATCCTCCTGGCTACTGTGATTGGTCCGGGAATGATCATGTGACCCAACCTAGGCAAATTAGAGTCCTTTCTTGGGCTATTGTTAGCTGGTGGAAAAGAATCTTCTTTTAATGGGTGATGGAGATGTGAACCTCAAGCTGTTGGGAAACACGTCCTCGCCCATGGAGAAGCTTATCTGTGCCAAGATGGAAGGAAACCAAAAGTTAGAGATGAGAAGCTGAGAAGAAAATGTTATCTGATGCCTTGGTCCCAGACTTTCCTGAGGCCAGCTTCACCACTGCCCTTCTTAGTTACTTAAAACAGTAGTATGCTTTGTTAAGCTGCCGTAAGTTTTATTTTTATCACCCCAAACCAAGAGGATCCTAAATAAGATTAACATCTTCTATTTATTGAGCTAAGTGCCAGGAGTTTTTCAGTGCATCACCTTCCATAATCCTGCACACGGGCATACGTGCCATGATTATTATGTCCATCTTATAGATGTGGAAGCTTAGAGGGTTAAGGGACTTCAGGTCATTTTTCTGTGGTAAGTGGCTAAGCAGATATTCAAACCCAGGTCTGTCTAACACCAAACCCATGTACTCTACCCTTTTACCACAGTGAAGCCTCTCCAGATCTTATTCTCTGGGCTGTTGCCTTCAGAACAGACACAATGGCTTGACCTTTTGTGTCTTGGCTTCCTGTGCTGCATTTGAATTGCAAGTAAAATTGCTCTCATGAGTAATATTTCAATAATAAGCTATTATGATGGCTCTCAGCAGCTCAGTAGTCTAGAGTCAACGTCTCCGAGTTTGATCTCTCCTCCTATCTTCACCAAGCCAACCAATGCTTTTTGTTGACATCAGTTGGAATATGAGACATTTCTGATCATATCAAATCCTAGCCTTAAGAACTGCAACTAATATTGTTGTCTCCAAGGCCTCAGAGAGGTAAAGTGACTTGCTTAGGTCACCCAGCTTGTCAGGGCAGAGCAGGAACTGGAGCCTAATTCTTCACTTAATTTATTTCTTTTCCGATAAATGTCTCAGTCTTTACATTTCTCAGGGTTTCAAACCCTCTACCACAAGACCCGTGTCCAGGCACAGGTAACAGTAGAGTCGATGCTAGGGCTGGAAAGAGCAGTGCAGAGAGCCCCACCTTTTTCTTTTAACCAGCTAGAGCTCGAGTTTCCCGCACTAAAACCTCCCATGAGAGCTGTAGACAAGGCAGGGAGTTGGGGTAGAGTGGCCGCCCTTCCATCCAACAACTGAGGGTTCCCCCAGAGCCAGTATAGACGGGAGTGGGTGTGGGAGACTTCAGGCCTGCCTTGGCACTGGCAATGAATCACTTGAATATGTCCATCACCATCTACTCTGCTTCCAAGAAAAAATAATAACCACTCCTATCAAGCAATTTTGTATGTGCAGACACTTGTAGGTAATGGAATAGGTCCTGGAGTCACCCCACATGACAGATAGGCAACTTGAAGCATATCAATAAAGCAGCACATTTGAGGCAACATGACATAACTGGCACGCGGCAAAACTGGGATCTGAACCTAGGTCACTTGGTTCCGGAGTCCATCCTACTAAACAGCTCACTGTATCTTATTTTTGAATTGTGAGTTGGTATTCAGCGCAGTCAGATCATTCCAGATTCGGCGAGGGGAAGGCATACCAGACACTGTGATTCTGAGGTCGAAAATACCAATTTCGTGTTAAAATAAAACCAGAGTAAATTAATCTCATTTAAAGGGGGCTAACATGGCTTGTTTTATTATTTAAAGAGAGGAACAATAGCCTGTTCTCTGACATTCCTGTGTGCAGACTGGATGAGCAATATCTCAGCAGGGTCTTCCCAGTACTTTATAGTTTGCAAAGCCAACCTCAATGTCTCTGAACTCAGAGGATCCTCTAGCAAGGCAAAGAGAGTTGTCTCCTATTTTACTGATGAGGAAACTTGGGCCAGAGAGGGGAAAACACTTGCTAAGTGCGTAAGTGCGTGCATATTTATGTATGTGAACGTGTGTGTTTGTTTCTGTGTGCATGTGCAAGAAGGGCCACGAATGCTTCCGTGGGCCTGGATCCAGCTGTGAGAACAGCTTGTCAGTTGCGATGCTTGGAGGAGAACGTTCCAGCCCACTGCCAGTGTATAGAGTCACTCAGACTGAGCTAAGTACACAGCAGCTGAAATCAGTGGGCAGCACAAAAATGTAGGTGTAGCTCCCTTCCCACTCCCCTCTTTCCCTCTTCTCCTCCCTCCTACAGGGTGGAACTTCCTGAAACAGGCAGGCCCAGTGAACGAGTCTGTACACGCAGTATCCAAGAACAACTGGAGGGCAGCTCTGGGGCACATGTGGGATCGTGTGCCCTGATACGCACACATATGTACATGCACATGTGTACATGCATAGCTTTCTAGGAGATATACTCAGAAAAGGTGTGGGGCTCTGTGTTCTGGCCTGGCTTAGCTTCCGACTCTTTGGCAACCTCTGACTTTTCCCTCCTCTGAGCCACGGCTCTCTATCTATACAATGGGCATGATGACGTTTATCTCCTGGGGCTGTTACAAATATCCAAAAAAAAGACAGCAGGATCCAAGAACCCTGGACCTGAAGAAGCCCTAGGAGGCCATTAGCCTAAGGCTTGCATTTCCTACACAGGGATGCTGAGGCTCAGAGAGGGACAGGGAATTGCCCTGATCACAGAGCAAGTTAGGCACAGATGAGCTAGAACACAGGGCTCCTGACTGTCAGGACCCACACACCAAGCTCAGGCCTTGGCCCTGAAAAGAGCAAAGTGCTGTCTAAGGTGAGTTCTTGCTTTTGCATCTGACCTCCACATGGATATGGCTGTGATTTTGAGACCAAATACTTTGTAAACACATCTTATTCACAAAATTCACATGTACTTTGCTGGAGGTGGGAGGATGTCCTTCTTCGTGAAATATTAGCTCAAACAGGCATACAAAAGGCTTTATGACTCTCAATTTGCTTAACATTTAATTTTCTTTATGCCTACAAGTTTATACTAAGCTCTTGGGTATCTGCCGGCCTCTTTATTGACACTGTATCAACCCAGCTTTCCCTAAAAGATAAACTCTAAAATAGGTGGAGAGGCAGGGGAGCCAGGTTTTAGGGCCACTGGGGGTGTTTGCCCAAGTCCCTGCCCCTCTACTTACCCATCTGTAAACCGTCAGGCTTGCACTCATCCCCTTGTTTTCCCCGCCCATGCCTGCCTCGGCGCCTGGGGCCCCCCTCAAACTTCACTTCCTTACCTAGACTCTCACTTTGTCCTCTGCACATGTAGCTCTCCGTACACATACCCACTCTCTGCCAGGTTGGGTGCTCCTCGAGGGCAAGAACCCTTGCTGGACCCAGCCCACAGTCACCTCTCAGAAAATACGTGTCCAAGGGAACAGCTCCCAGGTGAACTTTGAGTTCAGGAGATGCAGGTCACAAAAGGAAGGAAGAAACTAAAGATAAGTAAAGAATTGGAGAATTCAACACTTCGTCCTCTCTCTGCCTCTGCCGCCAGCCTAGGTAATAGTCCAGACAATGTGACAGGACTTCCTGGGTGACCTGGATTCTCCTAATAATAATCACATCCACTTATTCAGCACATAGCACGTGCCAGGCACTTTATAAGTGTTAGCTCTAATCCTAACATCAACTCTAATCTCACTTTTAAGGTTAGGACCCAAGTTTCGGAAACTTTCATTTATTTGCTTCAAGAAGAGGAGCTAGGATTTGACCTCAGGTCTGTCTGATTTCAAAGGCCATACTCATTCTACAATAACACAGATCTCTTCCTGAACACTGATGCTCTCAGGAGACTCGGGACTCAGGGCTTTCCCTCTGCAGGACCTTTTTCTTCCTATAGAGGTAGGGAGGACAGGGCTTTTCCCTGACCCTGCCTCCTTGTGAGCCCTCTCCATCCCCTGACTTCGATTTTCCCACAGGTGTGGTGAGGAAAGGGACCAGGTCTTCCCAAATTTATTGGTAGTCCTGATAAACCATCTGCATCCTTTACTGGGGCTTTTAGGAGCAAAGACAAGGAGGAAATGGGGCAGGGGGAGAACCCAATTGTAACTGCTGTCCTTGGAAGGGGACAGAGAAGGACTCAGGTTGCCTGGGATGGTGATAATTCACCTCACTGGTCCATAGTCACTGGAAACATGGAACCCGGGAAGGTTTCCATATCTGGATGAGCAGCAGAATCTCATGAGGATACTTGCTAAAATACAGATATCTGGGGTCCCACTTCCTGGAGGGACCAGGATGATAGGTTTGGAGCAGGGACGGACTCATGAATTTTTAACAAGTGCTCCAGAGGATTCTGAGGGAGGTTCTGAGGCTCCTGCCACTGTCTGGAAGATTTCGGGTTCTAAGTTGGAACACTAAGGCCAAGAGAGCGAATGTGGGGGCCAATGCTTTATCTCACGTTATGTGAGATAAAGTCCCTGATTCATTTGACATAGTCACCGAGGACAAGATTTTTTATATCCTACCTTGAGTTAAAGTGTGATAGGAAAAAATACACCCAAAATCCAAAAAGTTAAAAGTTAATTAGTATCTATCTATCTATCTACCTACCTACCTACCTACCTATCCATCTCTATCTGTCTGTCTATCTATTTAATCAGAAATTCATATGCATATATTAAAAGACATTTACAAGTGTTCATAGCAGCACTGTATATAATAGCCACACATTGGTAACAACCTAAGTGTCTTTCAATAGCAGAATGGATAAATTGTAATACATTTGTACCATGGACTGCTATGACTCAGTGAAAATGAAATAAACCATTGCTACACTCAAAAACATGATGAATCCTATAGGCATAATGTAGAGTGAAAGAAGCTAGACGTAAAGGAATACATAATGTATGACTTCATTTATAAGAATTTCAGAAACCTGTAAGTGGAAAAATGAATCATGATGATACCTCTGAGGGGTTATGACTGGGATGGGACAAGAAGTCTTCTGTGGTCTGGTAATGTTCTATGTTTTGATTCATACGGTGGAGACATAGGTATATATATGTATATATATATATATGTATGTATATTTGAAAATTCATTAAGCTGTACACTTAACATGTATGTGCTTTATTGAATGTGTATTATGCTTAATTTTAAAAAGTTAAGAAAAAAATAGTAAGTAATGGAAATCTCAATAACCTCCAAAATCCTGCCATCAAGTAAACCACATTCACTTACTAGAGTGCAAAGCAACTAGTATTTAAAGATAGTTGCTCCTCACAAATTCATACACCTAGAAACAAAAATATGCTTGTAAATAACTCTTTGGTTAAAGAGAAATCTGAATGGAAATTATATTATATAGTATTCTATGATGATGAGGGCACCATTTCTCAGTTCCTGGTACGCAGTAGGTACTTAATAAATATTCGTTGAATGAGTAGATATCAGATGTGTGAGAAATCACCAAAGCAGTACTTGGAGGGAAATTTTTAGCATTAACTGTCCTCATTATTAAAGGATAAAACTTTAAAGGTAAGGAGTGTGATCATTAAACTTTCAACCCAAGAGATTAGAAAAAAGAATAAAATAAACCCAGAGGAAGTATAAAGAAGAAACTGGTGAAGTTAAAATGAGAAATTATTGAAATAGAAAGGACCAAATAAAGGGAGAAAAAAAATTCAGTACAGATGATCAACAAAACAAAAAGTCAATTTTTTTGTAAAACATAAAATAGGCTGTCTTAGGAATAATTAAGGAAAAAAGACAAACAACATAAAGAACAAAAATAAGGGCAAAGGTTGAAGGAGAGATCTCACAGAGATTTAAAACTAGAATAGTAAGTAAGCAGTGAGGAAACCCCAGTAAAGGCAAAATAAGGACAGGCATGCACACTCAGGGGCAAAGAGCTTTTTAAAGTCTTTCGTCTCACTAGGACTCAAAATAATGGCAGGATCAGGCAGAAAAAGAATGCAATCAGGAGTTGGCAGTGTGTGTCCTTGAAGGGCAGAAACACAGGTCTCAGATTTTGTGTGCAGAGCCCCCTGGAGACAGCTCGGCCTGCCGGGACTTCCAGTCCCAGCCTTAGACTTGTCTCCAATTCGACCCTGAGACGTCTGGTACTATGTGAGGAGATCTCTGGGACTTCCCAGTTCTGGCCGCCTCATGCCTGGGAAGCTTTGAAAGTACAGGGTTCCCTCACTCCAATGGCTCCAAGGCATTTCCTCCTGGGGTGGTCGGGCTCAGCACAACCTCCAGCCAGATTTGCTCACTTGGAGGTCGGGCGCTGCCCCGCCCACAGCCTCTTCCTTCCTCCTGAAAGCTGTTTTGGCCAGGGACTGGGGCCAGAGAAATCTAGGGCACTGAGGATACTGGTCTCCTGGAGATAGCAGCTACCTCATCTCCTACAGTGTCACTCTGCTACAGAACCCATTTTACAATCCGTGCTGTACCCTACTCTACCCACTCCTGCCCTGTCTTTCTACCTGAGTTCTTACCAGTGCTATGTTGGAGTATTTAGCAAGGCTCTCCTCTAAAAAAAAAAAAGGTGCATATGTACCTGTACGTAAGTTTACTATATACATGTTCCTGATACAAAGAATGTGTAGCATACATATTGCAAATAATAATAATATGCAATACTCATTTGTGAACTCCATACACCTTTAACTTCAGTGCGGCTATTCCTTGTAAAATCCACTGTCAGTTTTTATAATTCTATCATCTTCTATCATCAACAACAGCATCACAAAATCAGACTATGAACAAATGCAAAGAAGTTACTCATGTCATGAAGTAAAGTTTTTTCATGAATGTCAACTGATATTTTCATTTATACTGAGTAAGACAAAAATGAAAAATGAAGACATATAATGGAACTTTACTCACTTATCGACAACAAACATAACTTATTTTTTGCTGAATCAAATTAGTTTTAAGATACTAGAAGAATCTTCTCATATTTCGGTGCTATTCATAATTTTTAAAAAGACTATAGGCATGACAGACTTCTAAATTTAATCTGCATTGTAAACATTTTCTTCATCACTTCTTAGTCCAGAGTCTAAACTCTAGACAATCAACAAACATTAAACCAAGTCCTGGTTTGTAGCGTGTGTGCATTTCCGCGGCGCGAGTACTCCCACTGTAGCTGGTTTTAAGCTACTGACATCATGTCACTGAACATGGAGTTGGAAAGAGAGGCAGTCCAGCACGCCATTGTGCAGGATTCCCACCACTGAGACGGCAGATGCACACAACCTCAAGGGCACGGATAATAGTCAATAAAATAAAATAGTTAGGTTGTGGTCAGTTTTGAGTATCACCTTTGTTTCAGGTAATATTTATAAAATTTTAAGTTTATGTAATTTATTTGTAATGATGGCTTTGTCTAAACCCTGGCATGGGAGATTTCTTGAAAATTTAGTCGTCGGCTCTCATGAGCTAGCACCCACTGACTCCAGCATGCCACATGTCCTCGCCCTGCTTCAAGGTCCAAATATCGCTGCCTCCTTGATGCCTTCCCTGATCACTTCGGGCAGAGGTCCTCTCTCCCTCCCATATGCTCTATGAGGGCGGGCACCAGGTCTGACTGCCTCTGTCCCTCAGGGCCTGTCACTGAGCAGACTCTATTGCTTCCTAGGAATGTGCCAAAGCCATGTATCGAACCAGCCCTCTCCATCCCGGCCCTAGATATCTTCTACGACCTGACCCTCCTGGTGCGTGGTCACCCCTTCAGGTACCTCTTCAGGCCACAAGGAAATTGTAGCGACAGGTTCTCAGCAGCAGGGGCAGCCACTTGACCTCGATTTTCCTAACTATAGGGTGCTAAGAAAGGAAGAGATGGAAAGAAAGAAAAAGCATAGCGATAGTCCCTCCAGTCTCTCTTAGGCATGTAGTTGTGGGCAGTTGTTTTTGGTCTGTACGTGCAATTTAGTGTCTTGTGGTTTCTCATGTAAGATAAGCAAATTTCCACATTCCTGTATAGTTTTCAAATTTTCCACTATTAGTGGATGCAGAATGTCATATTTTATTTAATTAAAATTCACTTTATCTTCCTTTATTTTGAGACATTTATATAGTTTTTGGTTTTTCTGAACCAGCATTGAGTGTTTTAATTTCAGAATATACATGCTAACTTAAACATCACAGACCTTATTATTGACTAATGTACGTTTTTTGTTTTAATTCGTGCTATTGAACATTTTTCTGTCAACTTTTCTACTTGTCGTCCCTGCATTCTTAAATAGAGAGCACAGATTACAAAACAACTTGATTCTTCACATTTTGAGTCATTACCAACACCAGGGGCTCTTGGAATGTATAGGCTTTCAACCCTGGACTATGATTTCAAGTGAATACAGCTGTCCTTTATATTCTTTTGGGCATTTCTCCTGTCAGGCTGTTAAATATTGCTTTTGACTGGGGTCAGCGGGCCAACTTCTTGAGTCTTTGTTTGCTCCTCCTCTGAGAAAGCAGACATAGTAACGAAGCTTGTTAGACTTGCCTAGAAGAAAATACACTGGGTGTTGGAGCCAGATTGCTTCACTGTGAAGAAGGTGCATGGGTTCATGTCACCTGGTACAGCTGCCCAGAGGCCTTACAAATTTATATCCTAACTTTTGGCTGGTATGTGGGTATCTGAGGATGTTGTTGGATCAATGATCCTGAGAAAGGGGAATGACTACATTTGGCTTTATAAAAATCATGCCTGTAGAACAGATGTGGGTAACAGTTTCTTTATGTATACATTGAACTTAACACTTTATGGAGCCATCTAGGTATGCCATAGATTCCCACAGTACCATTAGGGGGTAGGTATGGCTGTACCACTTTATGAATAAGGATGCTCAGACCTGACAAGATTATATCTCATCCAAGATCCCTCAGCTGGTGTGTGGCAGGGCCAGTCATGGAACTGGGGCTCTGGACCATTACTTCCTTGCTAGACTTGAGATCTTCGTGACATGAGCTCCTATGTATCTGGCTCCTTTACATGTTTGCTCATGTTGAGAAAACAGGATGTGGGGAAATTACTTTTGAGTATAATAAAGGAGAAACAAGCAGATGAGCTCACAAGGTCTTTTGTTTGGGATGGTACCTGTTTAACTAACTCTCTCCAAATCACTAATAACGTCTTTGTTACGGGAGATGGGCCACCCTGTATCTGAGACATAGGCGTGTCCCTTTGGAGTTTATAAAGTTGTGATTCAGTTCATCCTGGGGTAGTCATAATTCCATCCATCCTGGTGCCTTGTGTTGGACAAATTCAAGAAAAGGGGGTGACTTTGGGTAAAGGGCCCCTAAAGCCATCTGGAGGATACCACGGGGCATCTGGGATTTCTGAAGGCAGGGATAGGGTCTGTAAGATTATGTGACACGTGAAGAATTCCCTATGGTGGCCCTCCACAGAAAAGGCATTAGTCCTAGTGTAATGAGCAACATGGCATAGAAAAGGATGCACAGGCTTTGGACAGATCAGATGGACTCACCCAGACAAACCAAATTTTCTAAGACCTGATTCCATACTAGTCTGTGGCACAGAGCTTTGTTTTGATAGTGTAAAGGATAATGATGAAGATGTGTTTTCAGTATATTTTTATTAGCATTTGTTAACATATTTATTAATCCTTTTGTAATGCTCTCAGAACTGGCCTACTCCATTATTGTTAGGAAAACAAATCTTTTACATAATTTTTACCAATATAAAAATAATACATTCTCATCACATAAAATCTAGAATACAGAGAAAAAATGTATAATATTAAAAATACTCTCATAATCCAAAGTTTCTTCTTGTTTTCTAGTACTTTCTTCTAGTCCTTTCTTTTTTTCTATGCATAGTTATTTCCTTGCGTGTCAAATACTTAGAATAATTTAATTGCCAATGCATATTCATTTTTATCGAACTCTAAGTATCACTTCTTTATATTTGAATTTCCATGAGCTTGATACATCTTGTTGTGTTCGAAAGTAAGGCAGTGCTCAAAAAACAAACAAACAAACAAACAAACAAACAAATAAATGATGGGATTATATCAAAAAGGCAAGAGAATTGGCTTGAAAAGGCTCCTCTCAGCTAAATCTGGAATAATTTAAGCATTGAAATAATCAAGAAAGTAAGGAATGATAAACCATTGAAAAATAGGAATCTGTACTGATAATCAGTAGATCAATAATAAATTAATGAATACATAGGGAAAAGGAAAGGGCCCTTGCTTACAGTAAAATACCAACCAATAAATGTGAAGAGTGCGAGAGTTGGAAGATGATCATTTTGTAACCATCATGGAAAGCTTGGTTTGAATAAGAATCATCATTCTGAAAGGAGTTCTTAAAGCTGAAAAAAAAAGGATGCTAATCAGTAACGTGAAAATATATGAAAGTATAAAACACACTGGCAAGGGGAAGTATGTAGTTCCCAGGAGACCTCTGTAGTTATGATTTCATTCTAGATCAGCTAATTTGTTTCAAGTGAATATTGATTGATTCCTTTAAATTCAATTATTTGTTTATTTATTTATTCTTGGTATTTCTAGATAAGAGAAAGGAAATAGAATATTGGGTCTTTAGTTGTTTTAGAGTAATGTGGCCAAATCTCCTTTCCACCTGTTCCTGCTCAACAAATACCACTCCCCACCCTCACTCCCACCCCCCACACAATATAAACAGCCTTGTTTCTCCAGATAGTATATTCTGTTGTTTTATTTTTAATGATAGATAAAAGAAAGAAGACATTTTGTTTCGGATTGTGGTAAACACTTATTAGCAACCTCCCAGTTGTTTTCCAGTTTCATACAGCCTGGAAAGAATTCAGGGAGACAAATATTTGAGAGTTATGTGTGGGTTTAAAGAATGTTTACCCAATCCAGGTAACAATCATTTGCCACTGAAAGGTTCTTCACTCCCTGTCCCCATCACCATGGCATCCTGCAGAAGGTCAAGTGGCCTTATGCACAAGGCTAATTCCCTGCATTCCTGATCAAGGGGCACAGAAGGGTGGGTGAAGTCACTGTTGTGGAGCAGCTGGTGGTCAGGAGGGGACTAGGACCAGAGACCCATCCAAGTATCCTACAACCTTCCTTCAGAGACTGAAAGGCAGAGGCTTGGGGCTTGCATCCATTTTGGACAGAACTTTAGAAAAAGAAACAGTCAGGTTGACCAAGGTCTAGCCATTATTAAGATGGATGACCTCAGATGACATTTACATAGAACATTATGTTTTTTGTTCTCACGTACATTTCATCAGTCTGCTAACGGAGAAAGGGGTTTCTCTTGAAGGCTGAGTTCCAGTGAGTGCCAGCTCAGCTGACTCACTGAATAATCTCGGGCAGGTAGCTTGCCTTTTCTGGGTCCCAATTTTCTTATCTGTAAAGTAAGGGATGGAATAAGTCAGGTGTAAGTTGGTCCTTGATTCTTCCTTCGTAACCCACATGGCAACTCTGAGATAGGTAGGAAAACGAGCAATGTCCCCATTTTACAGGTGAAAACACTGAGGCACATCGAGTGGAAGAGTCCTGGCCAAGGCTGCAGTATAAATCAGTGGGTTGGAATTCCCTAACTCCCATGTTCTATTACAGTGAAGACCCCATTGCATAGTTGCTGTCAGAATTTTTGTACTTGGAATAAAAGTCATGCAGGTGAAAAAAAGAGGATGGGCGAAGGCTGAGAATCCTGTCTTTGTAGCCTAGGCATATCGGCTTCCCCTTATGGTTCACTATTTTCTCTTAGGAGCTTTAAAAAGTTGGCTTATGGATGTTATGTCACCTTGGTTTTCCATCAACACTTAAAGAAGATACCACAGACAGTCAGAAATAGCCCCGGAATGACAAGAATGCAGCCATCTCTCTTAGGCATGTCTGCAAAAGACATGCTGGCTGATTCCAAGTGGAGAAATGCTGAGCTGAGAAGCACCCCTAACGGGCCATGTGAGTAGCAGTAACATTAGTTCACAGATGGGTTCTCCTTCTGCAGCCACATACCAGCCTCTGCTGTGAGGTTCACATATGCCATCTCATTTAATCCTCACAGCAGTCCTAGAGGTGGGAAACATTAACGATAATCCCTATTTTACAGAGGAGAAAACCCAAGCCCCCTGAGGCTGGGGAGCTTGCTCAGTCTCTGTAAATGAATTGGAACTGGGATGGAATTTGAACCAGGTCTGCCTGTCTGCAAGGATAAGGTCTGTTTTCATTACCCCATGATCACATGCTACCTTCCAGATTATTTTGGAATAATTTGCAAAATTTTCTAGTCACATACACACACACACACACACACACACACACACACGCACATGATTAAATGGTCATTTAAAGACATTTATAATCTTGGATACCTCTGGGAAGGAAAACTGGTGGCTTGTGAGCCCGAAAAAAAGGGAGATTTCCTTTTCAGCCTATATCCTTTACCGTTAACATTTTTTGAACCATATGCATGTATTACCAGTTCAAGTGAACTAATTAAATTTAACAAAAGGTGACCTAGTATATTAGTTTCCTGTGGCTGCTGTAACAAACTATCAGAGCTTTGGTGGCTTAAAACAGCAGAAATATGTTCTCACAGTTTTCTGGAGGCCAGGAGTGTGAAATCCAGGTGTCGCACTTCTGAGGCTCTCGGGGAGAATCCATTCCTTGCCTCTTCTATTTTCTGGTGGCCTCAGGTATTCCTTCACTTGTGGCCACATAACTCCAGTGTCTGTTCTTCCTTTTCCTCTTCCCTGCATGCCTGTCTTATAAGGATACATGTGATCGAATGTAGGGTTACCTGAATGATCCAGGATAAATTCCCCCTCTCAAGATCCTCAACTTATTCACATCTTTTGCCAAAGAAATTAATATTCACTCTTTTGCTCTAGAAGGTAATATTCATAGGTAGCATGGATCAGGATGTGGGGAGCCACCGTTCAACCCACTACACCTAGAATTAGCAGGCGAATCTCCATTCCTTCCTGTCAGACATTGCTTGTCCATCAATGTAGCCCCTTGGATAAGATGCTGATGTCTAAACACAGCAGTTATAGTTTTTTTTCTTTTTTGAAATAATATTTTTATTATACTTTAGAAAATCCTTAATCTAGCACTCTACAGTGTGAAGAATTTAAATTAGATATATAAAAGAAGTAGTAAAGTGGTATTGAACACTATTTATCTGTTACATAAATTATTTGGTCATGATTTTTTTTTTTTTTTTTTAGGCAAGGCAACCTTTGGTTGACCTCACAGATTGCAAGGACCTTGTCAGTTTATAATCCCTTATTTTTTATTTTTTATGCCTACAGCACCTGGTCTTCCTAGGTGGCCTCCCATCCAAGTACTAACCAGGCCCGACCCTGCTTAGCTTCTGAGATCAGATGAGATTGGGTTTGTTCAGGGTGGCATAGCCGTAAACGGTCATGATTTAAAAAATTTTTTTTCTCGGTTTTATTGAAATATAATAGACAATTAGTTGCTCATATTAACATTGTATAATTCAATGAGTTTTTTTCAATTATAGTTGGCATACAATAATATACTAATTTCAGTTGTACAAACTAGTAATCAGAGATCCACATGACTTGGAAAGCAGTCACCCCACTAAATATAGTACCTGTTACATATTTATTACTTATTACATTAACCATCTTCCCTATGCTACATTCTATGTCTCCATGTCTATTCTGCAACTATCCATTTGTATCTCCTAATCCCTTTGCCTTTTTTTCCCATTTCTCAACTCCCTCCCATCTAGTAGCCCTCAAAATATTCTGTATCTATGGGTTTATCGTTGCTGTTTATTTGTTCTTTCAATTCTATATGTACGTAAAATCATGAGATATCTGTCTTTCTCTATGCTTCCGATAGGTCCATCTAGGTCCCTCTAGGTCCATCAAGGCAATATCTTTCTCCATCTCCTTCCTTTTAGTCTGTGTGTGTCTCTTAATCTGAAGTAAGTCTCTTGTAGGCAGCATATGTAGGGGTCTTGTTTTCTTATCCATTCAGCCACTCTACCTTTTGGTTGGAGCACTTAATTCTTTTCCATTTGAGGTACTTGTTGATAGGAATGTAGTTACTACCATTTTATATTCATGTTTTTGATACATGTTCTTTATTCTTAAAGAAGTCCCTTCAAGTTTTCCTGTAATGCTGGCTTGGTGATGATAAATTCCTTTAGCTTATTTTTTTTCCAGGAAGCTTTTTATCTGTCCTTAAAATAATAGTTTTGCAGGATAAAGCATTCTTGGGTGTAGATCCTGGGTTTTCATCATATCGAATATTTGTGCCAAGCCCTTTGTCCTGCATGGTTTCTTTTGAGAAATCAGCTGCCAGTCTTATGGGTGCCCCCTTGTAGGTAACTAACTGCTTTTCTCTTGCTGCTTTTAGGATTCTCTCTTTGTATTTAACCTTTGGCATTTTCATTATGATTTGTCTTAGTGTGGGCAGCAGTTATAGTTTTGAAGCTCATCTAGAGTATTTCTACGACCTTCTTGGAAAGTTACATGCACAAGTTTGGGAGTTAGCCTGTGTGTGTTTTAATCTCATCACTTCTATTTACCACCTAGGGGGAACTTTAGGAAAACAATAGGCCTGTTTTGCTAGATTAATATTTCTAAAGTACAATTCTGATGACATTACATTTCTTTCTTAGGTCTTCACTGGCTCCCCAGTACCCATCCAATGAACTACACACCCCTTGCGTTAGCGTTCAAGACCTCCTAATGACCTCTACTCAGGTTCTGTGTCCTGGGCACATCCATCTCATGAAAACGTGGACTGGCCTTGCTCTTTCCTACTTCCCTGCCTCTGCTCATGCTCTTCCACTGCCTATAATTCCTTTCCTCTCTATCTCCACGTGTTGAAATCCTTCTCATCCTTCATGGCCCAATCAAATGTCACATCATTCACAATGTCTTTTCTCATCTTTTCATCGGGACAGAATTTCTCCTTTCATTACTCCTTTGGCCCACTGCATCTCCTGCATTGTATATACACGGAGCTTGGCTTTGTGTTACAGGTCTGTCTATTGGCCACATCCGCTCTAGGGAACAGTGGCTCCCTGCAGGTAGGAAATGTGCATCTTATGCACTTTCAGAACCAAGAACAAGACCTGCCATGTTCGATGCTGTTTGTTTAGTTAAATTTACATAAAAATAATAGAAATTATACTAGAGGGACGCACAGGGGGTGTGTGCTCAAATCCTTTATTTTACAGATGAGGAAATTGAGACCTAGACTGGGAAATTACATGTCTTCCAGCCCAGTCTTTCTGGAAAACTTCAGGAAGTAGAATAAAAGATTGAAAGATTCTATTTGGAGCCCTATTAGCCTCTGACTTGGAAAACTATATTTATTTGTAATGATGCAAAATGTCAGAGGACATGCATTTCATGGTGAAGTGTATCTGTTTTAAAGAAATAAATATAATTTGGTTCCTTTTTCACTATTCTCTGGCTTTCACCAGCAAATTCCAACTCTAGTCTCACACATGGCCTGGTTAGAATGCTCTTTTAACTTCACTTTAATATAAAAAAAATAAAAATAATTAAAAAGCTTTCTGTACTCAGATTTAAGCCTGAATGACTCTCAAGATTCAAGGTTTTGGAGCTATTTTTGGAGAAAACACAGGCAGACCAATGAAAGCTGTCCTGCACAGCAAATCCTCCTAGTTGTGTAAAACCTCAGGAAAGCAAACCAGTCTTCACTGTCATGTCTTTTGTCATCTGGCAAAGTGTAAAAAGGGTGAAGCAGAAAGGCAGACGAGAACACCTGTGGCCATTATGAAACCCAAAGCCGCCTCCCAACCCTGTGTGTTTTTTATTCTGAATGTGCAGCATCTGTCAGCCCAGATGTAAACCCAACAACAGAGGACCCAGAATGAGGGCTCAGACAAGTTGACTGAGGAATTAGAAGGATTTTGTAATAAGCCTATTCTGTCGGATTGAAACACCTTCCAGTTCCACACAGCCAAACATAGCCATACTTCTGTCCAACATTTTACATGGAATTTATGCCTGTTTGAAAGCAGGGACACAGGTCTGCTCAGAAAAGTGGGAGGCCTAGGGACCAGGGCTGGGATTCTGCATCTATCACTTACCAGCTGAAAGAGGTCTTGGCCAAGTCATGTAAGCCTCCTGAGTGTCAACTACTTCATCTCCAAAAGGCTTTCACCAGGACTGCATTAGATTATGCATTTTACCCAGAATTCAAACTTTAAAGTAACGTGCAATTGTTCATATTATCACCAACTTGGGAGAAAAGTAAAAGCAAAACGTGGTGCTTGAGGGAAAGCCATTTATCTAGATTTACTCTATAACGTAAAGGGAGAATTCACCCGTCTCTCCTAACCTTGGTCCTTTGACTTGAGTCCAACTACGGAAAAGGATGGTTGCAGCACCTGGACTTGGAGGATCCTGCAGGGGTACCCAGGACTTAGCTATGGGTAGGGGCAATGCTGAAGGCCAAGATGTGGCTTCATCGATGCTCAGGGTCATATCCAAGACAGCCCTGCTTTTCTCTGCCTTCTGTATCTTAATATAGAACATCTTAATTACTCAGTTATCAAAGACACCAAAATCTCTTGGGAGACAGAGTCTTATCTTAAATTGTTTTCCTGTTTATGCATTCATCGAATATAAAAACAAATGCAAATACTCTTGCTATATTGTTAAAGCAATGACATAAGAGACAACATTAAAAAGTTATTCTCAACTATTCAAAAACTATACATAGAAGAAAAGACTTGATGAAAATATTAGTAGATTTTGTATTTGAGAGAATAGATAATGGACTGTATTCTGCTTTTCTATACTTTCTAAAACTTTAAAAGGGCTCATCAATTATTTTTATAATAAAAGAAGATTCTATTCAGAAATATTTCAATGCTCCAAAGGAAAAATCCACTTCTATATTTTCATAAAAATTACATATGAAACTTCAATAAAATTAATGATATAATACTGAAAAATTTTGAAAATAAGATATTTTATGATATTGATAGAGCTACCAAGTCACTCAATAAGTGCAATACAGATGAAAGTATATTACAATAAATTTATTATAATAAAAATATCTGTGTAATCATAAAAGCATTGTTTCTGAAAATAGTACACTTATACCAAGGAATATTTGATACATTTAAAAGCACAGCATAAATGTAAAAGAATGTGGGTAGGCTCTTGGGGTTTGTTTTAATTGAATTTAACCTGCAGTTATTTAGGCTCAAAAATGTCAGCCTTGTTCGAGGTCATAAATTGGAATTAATGAAGGAATGTATTAATGTTTTTAAATATTCTAATTTTTAGTAGTAAACATATGCAATAGAAACGTATGTTCTATAGCAGCACTGTGCAAAATTGGGTTGCACAGTTGTCTGGCAGGAAGTCTTGTATGTTACCTGAGGAAAGGGTTCAACAGTTAGAGATGTCAGGTAGACCTTAAGGCAAAATATTCAACAGGCCTCATCCTTGCATTACTCCTTGGAACATCAAATATGCTAGTTTTCATTGTGAGTCTCCAAGAGGGGTGTGCAGCATGTAGCATTTGCTCAAAGCATTTGACCAGAAAATCATTTCTGTTCCCCACAAAGGGCACTTCACACTGGGATATGGGATATGCAGTGCAACAGAAATGCAAAGACTTTTATCTTTTCAATTTTTATTTTTGAGCCCACGAAGCTGAGTTTATCTCTATTGTCACAAAAGAATTTGAAGCACATGTACAGATTGCAAATCATTTAATGAGTCATGTCACATGGGACTGAAGCCCAGTTCCCACCATCAGGTCTTATCTCATTCCAAGTCAGAAGCTCTGAGAAGTTTGGCTCTGATGAGACACCAGAAAACGAGAAGGGGCTTGTGAGTTTCATCACAGGTTCTGTGCTTTGACCTCCTTTATAAAATGGCTTAGGAATGACATACAACTCTGCAGCTCACCCCCTCCCCTCCCCCAACACGGAGATGCACACCCTTTGCTGGCATGCGAAACGTGCTTAGAAAGGGGAAGAAAACCCAAATCACAAAACCCCACATTCCTTTTGAGGGCTGTATGTGTACACACCCTGGACCTTTGACCCTCTTTCCTTGTCGAACAGGGGTTTTTGAGGCTTTGAGTCAGGAGTCTTGGACTGTTAAGATGCAGCTGTACTGTGTCCTAGCCTCATGATTTCAGCGTTTACCTTCTCTGGGGCTCCATTTCTTCACTATGAAATGAAACTAATGAGCCCTGGACTGTAGCAAGGACAAAAGAGAATAAAAATGCTATGAAAAGTTGGACACATGAGGTTTGGTTATACCATTACAAGCAGAAACAGTCCACTTTCTGTTTCTTAGGCAATGGGGAGAGGGAAAACTAGGTTGGGGACAGGCTGGAAAACCTAACGAATGTTCCTTAAAGACTCTCAAACTTCTCACAGCCTCCGTAGTCTCTTTTCCACCTGTCTGGCCAATCTTTGTCTTCTCACCAAACACAGAGCTTCCATTCACTCTAAAGACAATGAAAGCAGGAGAAGACAAATCCATGAAGTAGAGTGTGTCTAGAACACCCTCCATAGCTTTTTCCGTTTCTGATAAAATGTTTATACCACTGAAAAATGCATTCAAATGAACACTTTCTTTGAAAAGTATATGCCCAAAAGAGAAAAGGCATTTGATTAGAAATATCTGAAAGAGCCATAAAAACTTCTGAAGAAGCAAAAAAAGAGTTCGATAACAATTCACCGACACCTCAGAAGACTAACTGAGGCCAGAATCTGGGAAACATTGCCACTATTTATAAGGCAGTCAGACGTATCGAAATTGCAGAAAGTAGGAAGGCGTGGCATTGCGTCATGTAGATTCCCAGTGGTTGTTTTAAAGTTTTTAATTACGAAAGGGAAAAACATAGAAGTACTGAAAGAAAAAAATGTATATATACATATACATATGAGACTATTTCTTTAGTTTTGGAATGGCTAAAGCCTTTCTAAGAATGACTCAGACAGAAACCACAAAAAATATTGCTTTATTTCATTATGTAATATTTAAAACTCTTATATATTAAAAAAAAAAAAAACCTCATACATTGCTAATGAGATTTTTAAATGATGCAGCCACTTTGGAAAGTAGTCTGGCAATTTCTCAAAATGTTAAACATAGAGTTACATGACCTAGAAATTTTACTACTAGGTATATACTCAAGACAAATGAACATATATGTACATACAAAAACTTGTACACGACTGTTCAAATAGCTTTATTTATAATAACCGAAAGGTGAAAACAACCCACTTGTCTATCAACTGATAGATAGATAAATGTTATCTGATATACCCATAAAATGGAATATAATTTAGCCATAAAAAAGAATGAAATACTGACACATGCTACAACATAGATAAACCTAGAAAACATTATGCTGAGTGAAAGAAGCCAGACACAAAAGACCACATATTGTATGTGTATTTTATGTATGTTCATGACTTATATAAAATGACCAGAATATGCAAGTACTATTAGTCTATCCAGAATAGAAATAGAAGTAGGTTAGTGGTAACAGGGGATGGGTCTGGGGGAATGGGGAATAACTACTAATGAGTTCAAGATTTCTTTCTGAGGTGTTGAAAATGTTCTGAAATTAGATGATGGTGATGGTGTCATAACTCTGTGAATATACTAAAACAAACTCAGTGTATATTCCTAATCATGTATGCAACAGAAATATATCATATGCTCACAAAAAGACATCAGAAGAATATTCGTAATGGCTATAGCCAAAACTTGGAAGCAACTCACATGTCCATCAACAATAGAATGGATAAATAAATTGTGATATATTTATACAAAAGAATACTATATGGCAACAAGTGTGAATGAACTGTTGCTATTTGCCACAACATGAATTAATCCCATTCATATTCTGTTGAGTGAAAGAATATAGACACAAGAATAAACATGACATAATTCCTCCATATAAGTTTTAAAAAGCCAGGCAAAACTCATTAGAAATTAGAAGTCAGGATAGTGGTTACTTTTGGGAGAGAGGAGACAGTAACTAGGAGAGGGTCCAAAAGGTTTTTTGGATGCCGGTAATGATCTATTATTTTATATTGGTACTGGATCTAAAAGTAGTTTTAATTTATGAAAACACTTTGAGCTTTATACTTATAATTTTCTGTCTTTATGTTCTACTTTAATCAAAAGTCTGCTTAAAAATGACATTGTAGAAAATTGTGAGGACATGAAAAGGTATTCGTGTTGTTATATAGTAAAAATACAGGTCGATACAGGTGCAAATTGTGTGTCGAGTATGTTACCATGTTTTTCTTAAGGATCGTCATGTATATATGCTTGTAAATGCATAACGTATCTTTGGGATAATATACAAGTAAATGATGGGAGTAACTGCTTCAGGAGAGGGGAACTGGGAGGAAGATTTATTTTTAATTTATGCCAATTTTTACCTTTTGAAGTTTTAACAATGAACCTATATTGCCAACTCAATGCATAAATTAATGATAATGCATTTTACAAAGCTAAATGAATTCATTTTGTGAAAATAAAGGCCTGGCATTATCAATATCAGAATGATAGCCATGTTTACCTCTGGATAACAGGATGATGAATGATTTTCATCTTATTAAAAAATCATATTTTTTTCAGTCTCCTGGTGTGAACATGCATTTCTTTTGAGAATGAGGAGTCATAAACTTTTTTTGCAATTCAGTTTTCATCAACGTCTAATTCGTGAACAGTAAAATGCACTGATTTTAAGTGTATAGTACAGAGTTTTCAAAGGGATGTATGTACGTATGTGTCGTCAACACTCAGTCAAGATGTAGAATGTTTCCATCCCCGAGACACTTTCTCCATGTCCCTATGCAGTAAGCCTTTCTCTCTTCTAATTTCCATCACAGCAGCTTAGTTTTGTCTGCTCTAGAAGTTCATTGAAATGGGATTTTCCAATATGTACTCTTTTGTGTCTGGCTTTTTTCCCTCGACATTACGCGTTTGAGATTGATTTATGTTTTGCACGTATCACTAATTCATTATAATTTTTTCTAAATGAAGAGTAATGTCTTAAGTGCTTGCTGCTTTCCAACCTGTATAGTGAGACACCATCCATGAGCAAGATAATCCTCTACCGCTTCTCCAAGCATGTCTGCTGCAGGCGGGAATGATCTTACGGCCTGCAGATCCTGTGTGGAGAGACAGCAGCCAGCCACCCCCAATCCTGGCCTGCCCCCTCTCCGGGCTGGCGGCAGCGCCAGTCTCAGGTGAGAGCCACCCTGCTTGCTGCCATTGTTCTGCGAGTGACAGCCTCCGGGGCAAATGGAAGGCCGTCAACCTGAGGGCTGTCAACAGCAGACAAGAATTCCTTTCTTTGTCAGGCTGGGTGGTCTCCGTGGCTTCACATCAACCTACACAAAAGATGATAAGCATCATGTGCACTTGCAGAAAAACATCGCCACCACCCAACTCCTCCAACCGCACTCCTTTGTAAGGCCAGGATTAGGCATATGTGGCTTCCCTTGCCTGGGTATAAATCATCAAATCTCAGCCCCGGTGAGGGCATCCAAAGGTCATTTCCTTCGTCCCCTCCATCCCGACCCCCATGAAATGTATTTGTCCTGAAATCTTATCATAGGCAGCTAGAAGGTTCCTTAGAAATGACCCTCTTGGGCTTCAAAAGGGGGTCCAGACACAGGTGGGGACTTGTCCAAGGTCACACAGAACAGCCCTGTTCTGAGAGCCTTCTTTGGGGGCTCTTTCTGTTACTTCGAGCTGCTTTTGGTAATAGGCGATCCTCCTCCCACAAAATAGTACAATGTAAAGTGTAATTTCTAACTTCCCAATAAAAAGGAGTGTGTGTGTGTGTGTGTGTGTGTGTGTGTGTGTGTGTGTGTGTGTAAACCTACATACTTGGTGGATCTACCGCAGCCTTTGTATAAAGGCTTCCTAGTGCTTGCGGCCAGGCCAACAGGCAGGTTTTACTTATGGAATAGTTTGGTGCCCTCTACTGGTTTTCAGTAACAGCAACAATAGCTACCCATTCCTGGCTGGCACCTCCTGTACAGGATATTCAACATGCACCATTATTTCTAATTTTTAATCCAAAGAAAAGGCCTGTAGAATAGGCAGTCTTATAGATAAGGAAATTGAGGCTCATAGAGATTTGATAGTCTGCCTGAAGTCGTTGAGCCCAGATTCAAACCTAGCCCTGTCGGATTCCAAATTCCTTCCACTTGGAATCAATACCACTCCTCAGAAATCCTGACACTATGTAGCACTTTCCCCTTTTAAATGACTTATAAATACTTCAAAATATGCTATGAAGTGGGTATTAATGCCCCTGTTTAACACGTGGAGAGGCCTCGGCTGGACATCAGTGACTTGCCCAGAGCCACAGGTCCAGTAAAACCCAGTTCCTACACACTGTGCCAAGCTGCTGCCCAGGAGAGCCACACACAAGGACCACAAGGACCACAAGGACCTTTCCCAAGGAGCTTTTATCCAGGAGAGGAATCGGGAGGCTACACTGTTCCCACTTAGGGGAACACAGGGTTCCCACTTAGGGAGTCTCTGGGCCTCCCTCCAGGCCTTATATGGGAAGGAGAATCCAAGACACTCAGAGATAAAACACATTTTCTATTCATGGGGAACTTACATCATGATCCACTGGATTCAACAGGTGCTGAGCAACCGAGCCCCTGGTGTGTGTGTGCATGTGTGTGTAAATGAATGAGTGAATGATTGCGTGAATGAGTGAATGCGTTGGCCTAAAGACTAGGGTTAGGATTAATGGCAGAGACTATGCAAGTCAAGGTGGTTGGGCTAGTGCACTATAAAGAGATTGATTTCAATTTCATCTAAGGAATCCATTCCTAACAGTGAGAGCAGTCCACGGAGATGGCTGCTTTTGCGGGCATGAGCTCCAATCCCAGGGATACACAAACAGAGCTAAGAGACAGGGATGCTGGCAAGGAATTTGAAACCTGCATGATGTTTTCTAAACATCGACATCAACATTTAGGAATTAGAAAATTTTATACAAAACCCCAGATTTTTAGCTCCTCTTTAATGAAGCGGAAGGCTCGGCCTCTTTGGGCCCAGTAACCAGGGTGACTGGTGATGCCATTTGTCATTGCACTTATGCTGTTTTTTTTTTTAAATTGTAAAACAAAAATAGAAACATTTTTTCTTACTAGGTGTTTGATAAGAAAGATAAGTGTCTTTGGTAGTAAAATTAAGACTAAGTCATTGTTTTAAGGAAAATAGGCATAATGTTTATTTATCTGTGGAAGTGAAAGTATTTATATACATTTAAAAAGCCAAGTCGCCTCATTTGTTTTTATTATGAGCTTGGACCCCACAACAACGTGAATTTGCTACCGTATAAGGTCTTTGGTGCCTTCTTGTCCCAGCAGTATGGACCTCGGTTCAGACTCTCACCCTGTTGCCACTTCTGTCTTCAACTCCAGAGAGATGAGGGGCCATTGGAGTGGGCCATGAGTGTAGTCCTGGGTCTGGTCGTCCCAAGTGAGGAGAAATCCTGCCCAGTGAGACCGCTGTGAATCTCCATAAATGGGAGCATAAAGGCCTGGCAGCCCATATCTGTGCCCTCTGCCCCAGAAGTGTTTTGGAGATGTGGCACCTTGATCGTGAACCTTTTGGATTGGCCCCCCGCCCTGCCCCCACAGCACTTTCTCCTTGTAATAGGGTTCCTGGCCCTTCCCTCCATCCTGGCCACATGGATGGCTCTGAGTCCTTCGGTGATGTCTAGAAGTGGGTACAAGCTCCAGATGTGGTCTGGACAGCCCTAAACTGTGACAAGCACTTTCCTCAGTTCAGGAATTCTATTTTTGTTTGTGTCACCTCAAATCACATCATCTCTTTTTTATCAGTCATGTCACATGTTAGTTCCTACTGAGTTTGTGGGCACCAAGACCTGCAGGTTGTTTTTTCATTAACCCTTCTCAAAAGAGGTCTACCCCTACCTAAACTGAAAATCATAGACATTGAAGGTTGAACATGGTCCTGAAGGTCATCTAATGCCACCCCCACTTATGCAGAAAGAGACCACTTTGTCAAACGCCCTGACAGAATTTTTAAACTGAAATAAGGAAGTCTACACATATCCCACTTAATTTTATACCTGACCCATAGCTCTAGTCCTCCAAAAACGGATCTTAATTTTGTTAAAAAAAAAACAAAACAAAATAAAACAAAAACACATTAATCATTCTTTCCAGTTTAATATCTTTGATAAATTTGATTAGGACAATATCTATATGTTCATATATGTTAGTATCACATATTGGTTATATATTCTGTTTACCAAGGTAATTCATGATCATTGTAGAAAATTTAGAAAATACAGAAAGCATAAAGAAAATAATTAAAAACCCTGGGGTATCTAAATATATGAAGGACACTTACAACTCAATAATAAAAACAAATAACCCAGTTTAAAAATGGGCAAAGGACTTGAATAGACGTTCCTCCAAAGAAGGTATCTTCAAAAGGCCAACATGCACATGAAAAGATGCTCAACATCATTAATCATTAAGGAAATGAAAATAAAAAATGCAATGAGATACTACTTCACTTCCAGTAGAACGGCTATAATAAAAAAGATAAGTGTTGGCAAAGATGTGGAGAAATTGAAACTCTCATATATTGCTGGTTGGAATATGAAATAGTACAGTCACTTTAGAAAACAATCTGGAAGTTTCTCAGAATATTAAACTCAGGGTTACCCAGAAATTCTACTCCTACATATATACTCAAGAGAAATGATTAACATATATTCACACAAAATCTTGTACATGGATAGTCATAGAAGCATTATTCACAATAGTTAAAAAGTGGAAACACTTCAATGTCTATCAGCTGTGAATCGATAAATGAACTTTGGAATAGCCAGACAATAGAATGTTATTTGGCAATTAAAAAATGAAATATTGATACATGCTACAACATAGATGAACCTTGAAAACATTATGCTAAGTGGAAGAAGCCAGACACAAAATGCCGCATATGGTATAGTCAATTTCCATGAAATGTCCAGAATAGACAAATCTATGGAGACAGAAGCAGATTAGTGGTTTGAAAGGAAATTGGGAGTAACTGCTGATGGGTATGGGGTTTGTTTCTGGGCTGATGAGAATGTTCTAAAATTGATTGTGGTGATGGTTGCACAATTCTTTAAATTCACCTAGTTAAAGTGTACAATTACATTATTTTAAGTATATTTTATTCATAGCACAATTCTATGAATAAAATATACTTAAAATAATGTAATTGTACACTTTAACTAGGTGAATTTAAAGTATAGTATGTGAATTCAATCTAATAAAGCTGGGGGACACTGCCCATCATGAGTGCTTTGTGTATTCATTTGTGAATATACAAATGAAAGAATGAGTAAGCATTTGAATGAATAAAAGAATTGTGGGTAGAGCAAAGCCTAGAAGCAGAAGGATGCAAGACAGGTCTATAAAATGCAAACTTGCCAGTTTAGCTGAAGTATAAAGTTTGACTAAAGACAAAATTCAATGAAAACTCATGAAAGGTAAGTCCCCCAAAGGGCTGCTGGAACAAGGTGATGGGGACTTCAGATTAGTTGCAGACAAATGATTTTTGAGCAGAGGAATGGCATGGTCCAAGCTGTGCTTGAGAAAGATGAAGCAGAAGGGCCATATGGGGGATGGATTAGAAAGAGTCAGCCTGGAGGCTGGGAGACCAGTTTAGAGGCTTTTCAGGCAAGAGATGGTAGGGCCTAACCTAAGCCAGTAGCAGTGGGACCAGAGAACGAATGGGGGCCAGGAACACTCGGCCAACATCTAAACATTATAAAAACTGTAAAAAATAAATATATCTAGTGATAAATAGTTCACGTATTCAACAGAACTCTTACTATTAGAGAAAGCACTAGCCAATAAAATGTAAGTGGTTTGTGGTTGGAAGCTGTAACCACATTTATTAGAAAGGTAATTGAAAGGAAAACCCCAATTGGGGGTAATAAGAAAACAGGAAACCACAAGCCTATAACTCTATTATGTGGATTGTAGTACATCCACATGACGGATGAACCTGGACCACAGTCATCCTCCACTGGTCCTACCTAAGACGGGCAACAACAGCTCTGGCACTAGGCTTCAGGCAGACAGCCCTCTCGGTTTCGAGTCATTTGGTTAGCCACGTAGAGTTTTTTAAGGACACGGTTTCTGATTCCAGCTCTGCACTAACTCAGGCATAATTAGCACTAGTGGAAGAAGTAAGACGAAGATTTGTTCTAATTTCGAGACTTATGTAGTTTAGTGGTTGAGAATATTGATACTGGGGCTGGGCTGTGCCTGGTTGAACCCAGTTCTGTCACTTATTAGTTGATGACCTTGAACAGGTTATTGAACATCTCTGTGCCTTAGTTTTCTCATCTATAAACTAGGATTAGTGAAAATACTTATTGAGTAGTTATGAAGATTTAGATTGTTGGTAAATTTAAAATGCTTTAAAAAACCACCTACCATATAGTAAGCCCAATTTGAGAGTTTGCTATTATTCTTATTACTGTTATTATTATTGCAATAGGTAATGGTTAAAGCTAGACAACAATGGAATAAGCTATTCTGAAGTAGAATTCCCTGTCATCACACGTGTATCAGCAAAACCAAGGTGGTTGTACGTTTCAGCCTTTGATCTTGAAACATACAACTATTCAGTAGCATTCATTTTATTTAATTCTACAAACATTTACTGAGCAGCTATTCTGTGCCAGATACTATGCTAGGCCCTGGAAATATTGGGATGAATCAGATGGTCCCACCTCTCAAGGACCTCATAATCAATCTAGTAAGGAGAGCAGGGAGGGATCGCCTCCGGTGGGAAATACTACAGCAGCAGCACACATGAGGTTCACGGCAGCTCGGGAAGGAAGTCAGGGCAGGCTTCCTGAAAGAAGCAGTAAGAAGAAAGGTCCTTTGGGCCATTCTGGATCTGGGGACTATACAGTAGGGAAGGTCCATGAATGACATAGGATTTTGGCTTCTAGAGTCGATAGTCATTTTTCCTAGGACTTGTCCTTAGTTGAATCATTTGGACCTTCCCACTCCTTATTGCTTTTGGAAAGAAAATTCTTATGAGTCTTTAAGATGTTTTCTAAATCCCTTTGCACACACATTTTATTGATCAAATTTCCCAATATGATGTTTTTGCCTCAATCCCTTTATCTTTTGGTTCAAGGAGGTTGAAATCTAAATTTCTCTGGGAGTGTTTGCCTGGTCAGTCACAGCAAAAAAGAGACTGTATTTCCTGGATTACTAAATCAATACAGCTTAAGTCAACAGGATCAGGCTAATTTCTGTTGCTGCATCCCTGTCCCAGACAGTTCCCCCGTTGGTGTGCTCCTTCCCACCAGATGTTCTCTTATTGTGAATTTATGCCAACGATGTTCAAAGTGACCACATTAAGGGTTAAAGCCCCAGGGAATCAGGGGGAAAACACAAATGAAAAAGAAAGCCACACACATTTACTATTTACTTGATAATAAAGACAAATATATTCACATCCTGTCATCTGAGCATGAATAACGCCACTAATGCTCTTAGACAGGAGGCCCTGTCAGGAAACACTGCCAAGTTTCTCCTTCCCCTTCCTGGCTTTCATTCTTACCTGCCTGCTCTTTTTCAGGCTCAGGTTAGGGCTTTCCATTCTTTTTGTGCTTTGTTAATTACCCCTCTTTCAGCCGAGATCACAGTTGGTCTGGGAGATGAGAGAGGTACAAAGCAGGAAGATAGATGCAGTTATAGGTTTTCCCCTAGACTGAATGGAGAGAGGCAAGAACACACTCACTGGTCTGTTATCCTTGTCTGTTTTTCCTTTTGTGCCCCCACCGAGGTGACTCATGCTGCTGTGCTCTGGGCAAGCCCCACAGCTTCTGTCACTGTGTGGGATGTACAGATCAGGGCATGCACTCTTCTTCCTTTCTCTAAAGGAGGAGTCTCGTTTTAGCTTGGATGAGGCGTCAGCTAACAATTCAGATCCAGTTACTCGAAACTTACTAACAAAGGTCAGGAAGCCAAAGGAGAGGGAGTTACCCATCAAAAGAAACCCAACAGGTTGTCAAGAGTTACAAAACACCAGGGCTTGTACAGCATCTGAGCTGTGGTCCATGCCCTTCGGTATTCAAGCTTAGAATGCTTTGTTGGGGAGGAGGTTCTAGGGGCTAATTCTCAAAGAGTTTCCCTGGGGGAGAACTGTTACCTTGTTCTCTAGAAATACTGCACAGCCTCAGAGACTTTTAGAGTATTGTAGTCTAGAGAGGTCATTTAAACATTGCTCTCAAACATTGCTGCCCATCAGAATTATCTGAGGGTGAGGGTGCCGGGGTAGGGAGTGTGCCTTACAAAATCCCAATGACCGGATCCCATCTCTGACCAATGACATCAATCTAGGGGTGAAGCCTCAGCATCAGTCTTATTTAAACTCTCCAGATGCTTTTAATGTGCTTGCTAAGCTTGAGAACATGTGAGCAGGACCCTTACTATTCAAAGTGTGGTTAGTGGAGCTGCAGTTCCACCAGGGAGCATGTTAGCAATGCACATTCTCCAGTCCCACCATAGACCTACTGAATCAGAATCTGCATTTTAACAAGATCACCAGGTGACTCATATGT
This sequence comes from Rousettus aegyptiacus, assembly GCF_014176215.1. Lineage (NCBI taxonomy): Eukaryota > Metazoa > Chordata > Mammalia > Chiroptera > Pteropodidae > Rousettus > Rousettus aegyptiacus. The sequence continues at coordinate 27,860,411 of NW_023416306.1, forward strand.
GCATTAAAGTTTGAGAAGTAGTTACTTTTCTTGAAGCATTGGGCAATCTGGCAACATGGGCCCAAATTCTGTCTTGACAGCTACCTATGGAAGTTGTGTCGTAGCTGTCCCCTTCAAGAGGTGCCCTCTCACTCCAGTTTGCCCAAGTCCCATACTTGGAGAGGTTCGTTAACTTCTATTATTTGCCTGGGTTCAGTTGGAATTTGAGTCGTTTTTAAATTTATTATAAAATTTACCATTCTTTCTTACCATTCACAGTGTTGTGCAACTATTACCAGTGTTCTAGAATAGTTTCATTACCCTCAAAGGAAACCCCATACTTATTAAGCTGTCACTCCCCAGTCCCCAATTCCTTCAGCACCTGGCAACTACTAATCTGCTTTCTGTTAGTATGAGTTTGCTTATTCTGAATGTTTTATATAAAAGAAATGCATGTTTTCAAGGTTCAACCATGTTGTAGCAAGATTCACTACTTTCTTCATTTTATGACTGAATGATATTCCTTTGTGTGAATATATCACATTTTGTTTACCCATTCACCATTTGATGGATATTTGGGTAGTTTCAAGCTTTTGGTTATTGTGAGTAGTGCTGCTATAAACATTTGTGTGTAAGTTTTTGTTCAAACACCTGTTTTCAATTCCAGGTGTGGAACTGCTGCCTTATATGGTAATTCTATGTTTAACTTTTTGAAGAATAGCCAAACTGTTTCCTACGGCAGCATCATTTAATATTCTCATCAGCAATGCATAAGGGTTCCAATTTCCCCACGTTTGTCAACACTATTTGTTTTTTTTTTTTATTCTAGTCATTCGGTGTGAAGCGGCATTTAATTGAGCTTTTTATTTGCATTTCCCTCATGAGTAATGATATCTTTTCATGTACTCATTGGCCATTTGTATATCTTTTTTTAGAAAAATGTCTATTTAAGTCCTTTGCTCATTTAAAAACTGGATCGCTTGCCTTTTTTTGTTGTTGTTATTGGGTTATAAGAATTCTTTAAATTTTCTGGATACCAGACTTTTCAGATATGATTTGCAAATATTACCTCTCATTCCAAGTTGTCTTCACTTTCTGGATGGTGTTCTTTGATGCACAAAATTTCAGTTTATCTAATTTTTAATTTTTTTGCTTGTAGTTTTGGTATTACATGGAATTTGAAATTTTAATCACCTGAACGAGATCAATGAGTCAGGAGAAAGAGGGATCTGATGGGATAGGGAATAGTAGCAGCTTGAAGTCTCTCCCTCCAGTTCAGTCAGAAGATATGAGCATTTATCCACCTTATGTAAGGTTCAACAACTTAAATATATGTATAGTCAATAGATTAAAACCACTAGGTTGTGCTTCTCAGACCTTAACCATTGAGTATTAGTGGGAAACCTCAATGTGCCAGATTGTTCTAAAAACTAGTCCTAAATGGTATATGATTAGAACTTAATGTTTTCTGATTTCAATTTTACTTGTAATAAAAACAAAAAAACATATTTTTGGAAAAGCATTCATGTTTCTTTTGCTCCATTTGCCACCTTTTTTGGGAGTCAAGATTTGGCGCCAATCCAAACCTATTGTCTACCGGGTGGCAGCTCACTCTCACTGAAGGAATATTCCACGGAAAAGATAGCCAAGCTCATGCAGACTAGCCTTGGTACCAGGTGTTGCATTTGTCTGCGATTACGAGTTTGAAACCAGGTGTTCTCATTGCAAATCTAAGGCTCTGTCCCCTAGGCCATGCCTCCAAAGTCAAGTCAGATCAATCACTTATTGGTTTCTCTTGATTGACATTATTGCTACCAGCTGCCATCATTTTTGTACGCTTGTGCCGAAAGTCTTTACATCTAACGTTCCCAGCAACCGAGGAAGTGGTTGCGTAATTATCCTCATTTTACTACTGAAGAAACTAGACTCAGATTAATAACTCGTTCAAGATCACGCAGACAGTAAGTGTCAGAGCTGGGACTTCATCTAGGTATGACTCCAAAGCCTATATGCTGAACCACCAAGCGAAACTATTATTTTAAAGACGACCAAGTCCTAAAAAAGTGATCTGTTATCCACCCTTCTCCCAGGTTACAAGCTAGCAGGTGTTCTTTCCCCGACGCGTGTGCAGACTCCGTCCGCCTGATGCTCCTCAAACTGCGCAGGCGCACTCCCTCACCGTGGCGCCTGCGCGGACGCGGTAATGGCATGGGGGCGGGACTGTGGGAGCGCGTCGCCGCGCCAATGCGCGTGCGCTGGGCCAGGGCCGCGGTTCTCCAAGTTGGAGATGGAGGCGGCCGAAGTAACTTCGCCCGAGCCGGCGGCTTCAGAACAGTCGGCGGAGCTGCCAGCGTCCTTGCGGGCGAGCATCGAGCGGAAGCGGCAGCGGGCGTTGATGCTGCGCCAGGCCCGGCTGGCCGCCCGGCCCTACGCGGCGACGGCAGTTGCGGCTACCGGAGGTTTGGGCCCTGTCGGCGCCTGTCCCTTTCCTCTCCTGCCAGGCCGGGTACCGCGTCCCGTGTGTGGCGTCGTGTCCCCTCGCGTCTGCGCGCACACCCTTCCCCGTCCCGGGAGGGAATCTGCTCAGCGAGTCTTGTTGAAGCAGAGCTGTTCCGAACCAAAGGGCGGTTCCGTGGTAGAATCTTGACTCCCAGTCCCGGGCTTTCCTCACTGCACCTGGGCGGTCCAGCTGCCGTCTTTAGCTTTGGGATGCAGCCGCCACCACCGCCCCACCCCCCAGTCCCCTCATTGGGAGGTGCCAGCCAGTGTCCTAAGTTAGCATTTCAGCTTTCCCTTTCTGTTCTCTTCCTGCAGCATCTGCCGGGCTGGAGGTTGTCTTTCCGTAAAGCGTTTAGACCTGTAACCCATTTCAGTAATCAGCACCTGCCCCCTCATTCATCCTCGAAGGGCGATTGAGGGCATATTCTGTATCCAGCACAGTGCTTGCTTGCTATGTGCAAGGCTCCAGAAAGAGCAAAGAGACATATACCTACCGCCTTCGTGAGGCTAACATAGTAGCACCTGTTGTGCTTTACATGTTTCAGATGAGCTCATTTGATTCTCAAGCTAACCTGGAAAACAACTAGGGCAGAATTTGGTATCCCTGTTAATGAGGTGGTAATTGAGGACCAGAAAAGGCGAGGAGTTTTCTCAGGTTCATTCCAGCAAGTGCACAGGCTAATCAGGACTGGAACTCAGATCATCTGACGCTGGGTTCAGGGCCTTTCTTTGCCACCAGTTGCCTCTGCTACACTAGGCATCTCTCTAATTCATAAGAGAGAAGGGTGTTACTCTTGTCTGGATTTCCTCTTCTTCCTCTCTTAGGGTAGCCCTTGGCTGCCTGTCATGTATGTATGTCTCTGGATATATGTATCTTATATACTCTCCACTGTGGTCAAGCAGTAATCTTCCCCAGGGTTCCTAAAATATAGTTGGTTGATAGGCAGGTGTTCAGGACTATCTATAATAAGTACATGTGTTTCTTAAGCTACATCCCATATTGTGTGAGTAGTCGAGCACAGTTTAAAGCATTGTCATCTGCTGTCCTTTTTCATGAGCCAGAAGTAAGGAAGAGTGAGAAGAGTCTCAGGCTGGCTGCATGTCTTGATAGTCATATTGACACTGAATCTGCAAATTCCAGCCGCTTTTAGTTGTTCTGGTCTCCTTGCTTTCTTATGGTTTTTCAACTTGAGGCATTCTAGAGTCAGGACCAAAAGTCGTTCATTTGCATTGATTAATTCATATTCATGATTCCATAAAGGTTTCTAGATATGTACAGACGATCTCTGATTTATAGTGGTTTGACTTATGGTGCAAAAGCTATATGCATTCAGGAGAAACCATAATTTGAATTTTGATCTTTTCCTAAGTAGCAATAAGCATTATTACATTCCCGTGTTGCTGGGCAGTGGCAGTGAGCCACAGCTCCCAGTTAGCCACATGATCATAAGGGTAAACAACTGATACTCTAGTATTAAATGCATTTTCTTTTAAATGTTGTGAACAATATGAGAGGAGATGTGGATTTTAAAAAACACAGTCATGCAGAAACAAAATGGGTTGGACCAAAAAAAAAAAAAAAACATTCAAGAAGGGAGGATAGCGGAAAAACTATGTGTTATTAAATGCATTTTCGACTTATGATATTTTCCATTTACGATGGGTTTATCTGGACACAACCCTGTCATAAGTCGAGGAGCATCTACTAAATGGATTTGGAACATAGCATGAGAATTGCTGTTAACAGTAAAACCAGGCTTTTTATAATCTAATCCCTTTGTTTAATGGAGGAAGAAATTGAGGCCAGAAAAGGAGAGTGACTTAAGCAAGTTAATACTATTAAATTTGCCTTTAAAAAAAAAAGAGCTATAACCTATATACATTGATATGTAAAATGTACTCACCTAATTTAACTTATGTAAATGCTTACGAAACACCACAGTGATCAATATATAGACATTTCAAGAACCTTAGAAGGTTCCCGAATGCCACTTCTTAGCCACCTGTCCTCAGACGTACCTACAATTGTGACCATTTGGTTAGTAGAAGTACCTTTATTTGAACTTCATATAAATGGAATCATACAGTGCTTGCCTTCTTTTGCTGAACATAGTATCTGAGAGATTCATCTACATTGTTGCATGAATTTGTAGTTCGCTCATTTATACATTGTACAGCATTCTTCTGTATTATTATACCACAGTTCTTCCATTTTCCTCTTGATGTATATTTGGGTTGTTTGCAGTTTGGAGCTATTATGAAGAAAACCTTTGTGAACATTTTTTTTTCAGTTACAGCTGGCATACAATATTATGTTAGTTTCAGGTGTACAACATAGCGATTAGGCATTTATATAACTTACAAAGTGACCACCCCGATAAGTCTTGTACCCATCTGACACCACTCATAGTCAATATTAGTGATTATGTTTCTTTTCTTGTGATTGTTTTTATAACTGGCAGTTTATACTTCTTAATTCCTTCACCTTTTTCACCCTTCCCCCACCCCCTCCCATCTAACAACCTCTATTTTGTTCTCTATATATATGAGTTTGTTTCTGTTTTGTTTATTAGATTCCAAATTTAAGTGCAATCATACGATATTTGTCTTTCTTTGACATATTTCACTTAATATAATACCCTCTAGGTTCATCCATTTAGTCACAAATGGCAAGATTTCATTTTTTGTGGCTGAGTAATATTCCATTGTATATATATACAACATCATCTTTATCCATTTGTGTATCAGTAATGTATGCTTTGGTTGCTTCTATATCTTGGCTGTTGTAAACAGTGCAGTGAACATAAGGGTACATATAGCTTTTTGAATTAGTGTTTTGGATTTATTCAAATAAATACTCAGAAGCGTGTAATTGCTGGGTCATATATTCTATTTTTAATTTTGGGGAGAATGTCCATACTGTTTTCCATAGTGGCTACATCAATTTACAATCCTAACAACAGTGCACGAGGGTTCCTTTTTCTCCATATCCTCACCAACACTTGTTTGTTGATTTATTGATGATAGCTGTTCTCACAGCTGTGAGGTGATAGTTTATTGTGGTTTCAATTTGTATTTCCCTGATGATTAGTGATGTTAAGCATCTTTTCATATGTCTATTGGCCATCCGTGTGTCCTCTTCGGAGAAATGTCTATTCAGGTCCTCTGCCCATTTTTTAAATCAGATTGTTTGTTTTTTTGTGTGTTAAGTTGTATGAGTTCTTTATATATTTTGGATATTAACCTCTTATTGGATGTATCATTGGTAAATATCTTCTTCCATTCAGTAGGTTGTCTTTTCTTTTTGTTGATGTCCCTCACTGCGCAAAAACTTTTTGGTTTGATGTAGTCCCATTTGTTTATTTTTTCTTTTATTTCTCCAGCTGGAGGATACACATCCCCAAATATACTACTAAGAATGGTGTTAAAGAGTTTAGTGCCTGTTTTCTTCTAAGAGTTTCATGGTTTTGGGTTTTACATTTAAATCTTTAATCCATTTTGAGTTTATTCTTGTATACAATGTAAGAAAGTGATCCTTTTTTTTCAACACAATTTATTGAAGAGGCTGTCTTTATTGCATTCTATGTTCTTGCCTCCTTCATTATAAATTAATTGACCATATAGGTGTGGGTTTATTTCTGGGCTCTCTTGATCTGTGTCTGTTTTTATGCCAGTAACATGCTGTTTTGATTTCTGTAGCCTTGTGGTATAGTTTGATATCAGGTAGTGGTACCTCCAACTTTGTTCTTTATGAGCTTTGGCTCTTCTGGGTCTTTTGTGGGTCCATACAAATTTTAGGGTTATTTCTAGTTCTGTGAAAAATGCCAGTGGTATTTTGATAGGGATTGTACTGAATCTGTGTGTGGACATTTTAATGATGTTAAATCTTTCTATCCGTGAGCATGGTATATGCTTCCATTTATTTGTATTTAAAAAATTTTTTTTTCATTATCTTATAGTTTTCCAAGTACAGGTCTTTTACCAACTTGGTTAAATTCATTCCTGGGTCTTTTATTATTTTTGATGGAATTGTCAGTGGGGTTATTTTCTTAATTTTCTGATTGTTATAGGTGTATCAAAATGCAACTAATTTCTGAATATTAATCTGTATCTTGCTACTTTATTGAATTTATCTATTCTAATAGTTTTTTTTTTTTTTTTGGTGGACTATTTAGGGTTCTCTGTATATAGTATTATGTCATCTGCAAATAATGACAGTTTTATTTCTTCCTTTCCAATTTGGATGCCTCATACTTTTTCTAGTCTGATTGACGTGGCTAGGACTTCCAGTACTATGTTAAATAAAAGTGAAAGTTGACATCTTTGTCTTCCTGATGTTAATTAAAAAGCTTTCAGCTTTTCACCATTGAGTTTGATGTTAGCTGTAGGTTTGTCATACATGGCTTTTTTATGTTTAGGTATTTTCCCTCTATCCCTGCTTTGCCGAGAGTTTTTATTTTTATTTTTTTTATCATAAGTGGATTTTGGAATTTGTCAAATGCTTTTTTTGCATCTATAGATATGATTATGATTTTAATCCTTCGTTTTGTGTATATGGTGCATCGTGTGAATTGCTTCGTGGATATTGAATCAACCTTGCATCCCAGGAATAAATCCCACTCAGTCATGATATATGAACTTTTTAATGTATTACTGAATTTGATTTGCTAATATATTGTTGAGGATTTTTGCATCAATGTTCATCAGGATATTGGCCTATAATTTTCATTTTTTTTGTAGTGTCTCTGGTTTTCATATCAGAGTAAGGTTGGCTTTGTAAAATGAGTTTAGGAGCCATCCATCCCCTACAGTTTTTTGAAATGTTTGGTAAAATTTAAACGTGGAGTCACTTGGCCCAGGGCTTTTGTTTGTTGAGAGTTTTTTGTTTACCAGTTTGATTTTGTTAGCAGTTACTGGTCTTTTTAGATTTTCTGTTTCTTCTCGATTCAGCCAGGGAAGATTTCTAGGAATTTATCCATTTCTTAAAGTTCGTCTAATTTGTTGGCATGTAATTGTATACAGTATTACCTTGTAGTCCTTTGTATTTCTGTAGTGTCGGTTGTCACTTCTCTTTCATTTCTGATTTTTTTTTTTAAATTTGGGCTCTTTTTTCTTCTTGCCCTCATTGATCTCTTCTATTGTATTTTAAAACTCTATTCTCTTTCTTTCCACTGATTTTTATTATTCTTTCCTTCTATCCACTTCGGGCTTTATGCTTTTTCTAGTTCTTTTAGGTGTAAGGTTAGATCATTAATTTAATAAATTTCTCATTTCTGGAGCTAGGCCTGTATTGCTGTAAGTTTCCCTCTTAGAACTATTTTGATGGTGTCCCATAGATTTTGTGTTGTCATGTTTTTGTTTCAAGGAACCTTTGGATTCCTCAATCTTGTTATTAGCCCATTCTTTATTTAGTAGCATGTTATTTAGCTTCCATGTATTTGTGTGTTTTTTAGTTTTCTTCTTGTAGCTGATTTCTAGTTTTATACTATTTTGATCAGAGGAGATGCTTGGTATGATTAAATTTTTTGAGACTTGTTTTGTGGCCTAACATGTCTGTCCTAGACAGTGTTCTATGTGCACTTGAATGTATATTCTTTTTTGTGATATCCTAAAAAGAGCAGTTTATTCCATCTGAAATTATGTGTCACTTAAGAGCACTGTTTACTTTTTTGTGGGAGTATAATAATATTTTATTATGGTTTTAATTTGTATTTTCCCTGTGACTAATGTGATGATAACTTTTTCATATACTTACTAGCTATTTTGATATCCTCATGTGAAATCCCTATTCAGGTCTTTTGTCCTTTTTTTTTTTTTTTAAATTGGCTTATTTGCCTTTTCTTGATTTATAGGATTTCATTACATATTTTGAATCTCAGTCTTTTGTCAAGTGTGCATATTGCAAATAGCTTCTCCCGATTTGCATCCTGTCTTTTTTTAACTCTCATAATGGTCTTTTGCTGACTACAATAATAGAAGTTTTTAATTTTAATCAAGACTAATTTAGTAATTTTTTTTATGGTTAGTACTTTTGGCTACTAAGAAATTTTTGGCTACCTCAAGTTTGTGAAATTATTTTCCTATATTTTTTTTCTGGAAGCATTATTTTACCTTTCACGTTCAAGATTATGATCCATTAATTTTTTTTATATGTGTATTGTATGAGGTAGGTTTAAAGTTCATTTATTGAAAAGACCAGTTTTTCCTCACTAATTTGTAGTCCAGCCTTTGTCATGAATCACACTGCCATTTACTGAAAATATTTTTTTCCTGCTTAATTGCCTTGGAGCCTTCGCTGTAAATTAATGACCAAATATATGTATGTCTGTTTCAGGACTTTCTCTCCTATTCCATTGATCTCTGTCTTTGTGTCAGTATCATACTATCTTAATCACTGAATTTTTATAGTAAATCTTTAAATCTTATAGTGTAAATTCTTTAGTTGTTACAGATAAGTGTTAGAATCAGTTTGTCAGCTCCCACCTCAAACCTCCCCCCTTTCCCTGCCCCCAAGTGCTGGGATTTTGACTGGGATCACACTGAATAGATAAATTTGGGGAGAATTGATATCTTAACAAATAGAGGCCTCCAATCCTTTCATGGTGTGTTTCTTATTTATTTAGGTCTTTGATTTCTCTTAGTGGTGGTTTCAGTGTAGAGGTTTTACACATCTCTTCCCTAGACGTTATTTCCTAATTCTAATTGTATACGCCTGTGGATATTCTGCATACGTAATCACGTCATCTGTGAATAAAGACTGGTCTACTTTCTAAACTTTATGCCTGTTTTGTTGCCATATTGCAACACTTCAGTGTAATGTTGGATAAAAGTGGTAATAATAGACATTCCTTGTCTTGTTTGATATATATTAAATTTAAAGAAAGTTCCTTTTTATGCACATGGGAACATATGGGCTTACCTAGTTTAATTGTTGACCTCTTTTACTTACTTTTTATATAGGCATGGCTAATGTAAAAGCAGCTCCAAAGATAATTGACACAGGAGGAGGCTTCATTCTGGAAGAGGAAGAAGAAGAAAAACATGCCATTGGGAATGTTGTTCATCAACCAGGTAAAGTGTGTTTTCAGAAAATAGGTATCTAGGTTAGTCATTTTGAGTAACATGCATAATTATTTGCTAACTGATGTTACATAAATAAGTTGCCACACTTATTTTAGTTAATGAGTAGGTTTGTTTTGTAAGAGAGATAAAGTTTGGCAGATTTGCTAGTAAAAATTGAACCGACTTGGCAATGATTAACTTAACTTGAGTTTTGTGTGAAGTAAGGCCTCAATGCCATTGATAGGTTCTGCACCTTTAAGTGACACGATATGAAACAAAACAAGTTTTACCATAGGCTAATTGATATAAACAAGAATTAAGTTCCTCTGGCATCTCGTCAATGTTATAATAAAACAGTGTTGAATGAAGTGTTATTCAAGGAACTGCTGTACTTAGGGTAGACATTTTCTTTTACTCTATAATGGTAGAGACAGCCAATGACTGATGGATTACATACTTAAAATTATCTCAGTAGGCTGAAATGAGAGGCTAGAAACCAAGAGATAACAGTATGGAGGTTCCTCAAAAAATTACAAAGAAGAACTCCCATATGATCCAATAATTCCAAGTCTGGGTATTTATTCAGAGAAAATGAAAACACCGACTCAGAAAGATATATACACCCTCATACTCACTGCAGTGTTATTTATAATAGGTAGGATATGGAAACAATGTAAATGTCTAGCAGCAGATGAATGGATAAAGGAAAAGTAGTATATATACACAATGGAATAGTATTCAGCCATAAAAAGAAGGAAATCTTGCCATAATCAACAACATAGATGGACCTCAAAGGCATTATGCTAAGTGAAACAGATTGGTGGTTGCCAGAGGCAGGGGGATGGGGACTAGGGGATGGGCGAAGGGTCAAAAGGTACAAACTTACAGTTATGAGTCATAGGGATATAATGTATAGCATGGTGACTGTAGGTAATAACACTATTACATATTTAACAGTTGGTAAGTAGATTTTAAGAATTCTCATCACAAAATTTGTAACTATGTATGACGATGCATGTTAACTAGACTTACCGTGATCATTGTTATACATCTGAGATCATTATAATATATGTCAGTTATACCTCAATAAAAAAGAGTATACGAGTGTGTGTGTGGGGGTGGGGGTGGGGGGGTGCGTGTGTGTGTGTGTCCATGTCCGTATGTCCACAGTGCCTGGAAGCAAAGGCAGTCCAAGGAGCATGAGCAGATCTTGGTGACCAGATCTTGGTCTCTGATACTGTTCCTCACTAAAAGGAACCAGGGCCCTTCAGAAAAATATCTGATTCCACAGTTGGTGCAAGGTGGCTACAAGAAGAGCTTGGAACATTATGCAATGTCAAAAAAAATTAAAGTGTCAAAAAAGTGATAGAAGGCTGTTATAAGAACATAGAAGCCAGTTTGAGAGGGCTCCGAGTAGCCAAATCTTAGACAATTCAAGCACCAAAGTAGTTTAGAACACTAATAAATATATACTATTGAAAAAAATAGGACTCTATGAATCTATATCAATAATAAATAGATACATAAATGGGAGAGAGGGAAGGCGCTTGCTTAGAGTAGACTACCAGTTTCTCGATGAATGTATAACAATTGGTGGAGTTAAATCATTCTGTATATTTAAAATTTTGCATTATAAATTTTTTAAATTAAGAAAATATATCCACACTTTATGGCTATTGGCTGTTGATTAATAAAGCTGTATAGTAGCCTCCTAATTGGTATTTCTGAGTACAGTTTCTCTCTATTCTAGTCTAGTAGTCAGTTTTTTGAAGATACCATTCGACTCTATTTTCTATTATCTAAAGAAGAGGGATTTTTTTTTTTTCTTATAGTTTGGAAATTAGTAGGATCAGTGGATGGTAGAATATTAACTGACTTTCTTGTGTTAGAAGTAGATTAGGGAAGGCAGTGATTGGAGTATGTTGAACAAATGATGAGCAATGACAGCTCCCCTTTTCTTCCCATTGGCGGTTATGGCAGTTTTTAGAATTGGGGCTTGGCAGTAGCAAGCAACCTAAAGACTCAGTAAGACTTTCAGACTTGCTGAGAAAACCTCTTCTATAGGATAAAGGTCCTTAGCTAGATATTTGAAGTCCTTTAAAAAATCTAGCTTTACTTAGAGTAGTTTCTGTGCTGGGTGTTGAGGATGCACAGCTAAATACTCTCTATTGTCAAGAAATGCACAATCTAGTGGTTGAGACAGATGAAGAGAAAGCAATTTTTCTCTGTGGGTAGGAGATGGAATGTGGGGAAAGAAAAAGTTTTCCATTTGAAAGTGAATTCTGCGTTGTCTCTCTTTTACTGTTGTCAAGGAATTCAGGCAGCTTCTAGAAGCTAGGAATAGTAAGGTAATAGGTTGTCCCCTAAAACCTCCAGAAAGAAATGTAGTCCTGCCAGCACCCTAACTCTAGTCCACTGAGACCTGTGTCAGACCTATAAACTACAGAACTATAAGAGAATAAATTTGTGTTGTTTCAGACGCTGAGTTTGTAATAATTTGTTAATGGCAGCAGTACAAAACTAATACAAGTACTTTACACATGGTTTGGGTTCAGAAATACTTCAATTGATAGATTTTTCCCCCCTTATTCCTTTTTTCTTTTTTCCTCTTAAAATTTTTTTGGATAAAGGTAAGATTAATCAAGTTTTTATTTTGTCTTTTATGTAAATGTGTTTGTCTGGCAGAAAATGTATGTTGAAAAGCTAATAAAATGTAGAGAAATGTTGTTTTAGTCCCCAAAGAGGAAACTTAAAGAATTAATCTTTTCTTTAGGACCTGTTATGGAATTTGATTATGCAATATGTGAAGAATGTAGTAGAGAATTTATGGATTCTTATCTTATGAACCACTTTGATTTGGCAACTTGTGATAACTGCAGGTACTTATTTCAGACAATCTTCTAATTGCTAATGTTTACATATAGACTAGGACAAAACAATCCATTTAGATTTAATATCATTTTAGTAATTATGATTTTTATTTTGGGGGGTTCCTAACATTTCTATGGTTTCCATTTTGCCAAAGAAGTACAGGAAGCCTTTGCTTATCAAAGTTATGATATTCCATGTCATTAGGAATGCCCTATGTTCTGCCGTAGATATGCCCTTTTCCTTTCTTCTGGTCTGTTTTTTCTTTTCTCTTTTCTTCCTAGTGGCAGGCTTCTAACCCTTCTCTCCGCTCATCCCCTAAGAATTCCCCTGTTTCTGTATGTCAACACCTTGCTCAGAGGACTGGGGCCCTCAGTGAGAGGGGAGTCAAACCTCCAGCCCCTCTTCTGGTACTCTCAGAGCACCTCTTTCTGTTCAGTGTTTATTCTTATGAACAGTCAGGGAAGCGACTAGATGAGGGAAGATCACATTCTTCTGTCATTCTTTCTCTTCTCCGAGCCTTTAACCTCTTTTTATATCCCCCACCCGCCCCCAATAACCTTCCTCACTCCACATGGTTCTCCTGTCCCTACTGTTTATCTCAGCCAAGTCCTGTGTTAGTGTTTCTCATACCTTAGGACCCTGTCTTGGATTCTTGTTAGCCCTCTTACCTGTTCCCATGTCTTAGACCTCCAGCACTAGATCAGTGCCTCACCTGCCTGAGGACCTCCTTTTTCAGCATCCCTGCTGCAGACGTTAGGAGCCATCACCATTGACTCGTTGCTGAATAAACTCCTTGGAAGATAGAATGGGAGGTGTTTTTGGTCTCATGATTGCCTCTGTAATGAAATATTCTGGCACCCATTGGAATTGCAAATTATAAACTATTCCTATTGACATATAGTGGCATTAGTGCACAGAGCGGTTGAAGTTCATAGTATTATGACTCTCTTTAAAGTTAAGATAGCTTTTGAAAATTGAATTAGCACATATGATCTTATTTCCATGAGAAATTGAAAGCAACTGATGTATCAATTTAAAGTTTTGTGGTAGTCTGGAGTAAATATACTTTTTAAATTGAAACACAACTAGGAACACAGTCCTCCATTCTGTTGCAACATCTTTGAAGATTATAATTTTAGTTTGGTGTAGTTTACCTGTTCCCTCCTTTATGATTCAAATTATTTAGCTTTCTTAAAGGTATTCCCAATTTTAAGTCTCCCCTCCCTGACCTATACCTCTTCTTAAATGTTTACCATTCCAGTAAAGGCCATCTTTATTCATTGGCTATTCCTTGTTTAATTCCAAATCCATTTGGTTCCGTGTTCAGACCATATCCCGAATCCACTCACTCCTCATCCTCTCTCCCACCATTACCTTAGACTAGGCCACCGTCAGCCCTTGCCTGGACCACTGCAGTGGTAATCTAACTGGTCTCTTGCCCTTGCTTTTGCACCATTAGTCTCTTCATATAGCATTTTACTCAAAACTCTTTAATGGTTTCTGATCCATTTAGAATAAAGTTGCTTACAGGGCCCCTGTCTATCTCTGGCTTTCTCTCTCATCACTCTTTGTCACTTTAAGCATTCTGGCTACACCAGCCCTCTTGCTGTGAGTTCCAGTTGCAAAGCACACAAACAGTCCTAGAGCCTTTGCATTTGCTCTTCTCTCCAGTATTAACATTCTTTCACTAGCTATTCAAAATGTTCTCTGACTTCCTAAGGGCCCTCCCTACTCAAATATCCCCTCACCAGTGGCCTCAGATTACCTAATCTATCTGAAAATTTCTGTTCCTTTACCATACTTTATAGTCCTTTATAGCACATCTGTTATTATGGTTGCTTATTGACTATCTTCTCCTTTACTGGAATATAAGCTTGAGGCTTTGGAATGAGGCTTCGTTTTATTCTTTGCTGTATTCCTCATGCTTTGAACAATACCTGGTATGTAGATAGAGAACAGATGCATGAGAACTGTGTAATTGACTATGTCTCCATTTTCACTTTGGCATTGAAAAAGCTCAGAGACAACTAGAAACTTAATTGTGTTGGGGCAGTTAGACCTTATGTCCTGCCCATCCTGACTTTATGCTTTAATTGATAAATTTTTGCTTATTGAGTCTTAGTTCTCATTGATATTCGCCATGCTCTTATAAGTCATTTCAAATCCTTTGGGGAAAAGAAAGAATTTAAGTAAGTAGAAAAGTTCATAAACTGTTAAATGACATAAATTTGCTGCAAATAAAGCTCAGAATAAGTAAAAGATAAAGGTTTCTTTTTGTTGTTGTTGTTGTTAGAATTTTTATGTTGCAATTGACCATGAGAATTGCAGGTAAAAAGTGTTTTATATGTTCCTTTTGGCATGCACAGCCCCAGGTTGTTGAGCTATTTGAAAACAATTTATTCAAAATAATTAACTTATATAATGGATTTAATTTGTTTTCAGAGATGCTGATGATAAACACAAGCTTATAACTAAAACAGAAGCAAAACAAGAATACCTTCTGAAAGACTGTGATTTAGAAAAAAGAGAACCAGCTCTTAAATTTATTGTGAAGAAGAATCCTCATCATTCCCAGTGGGGTGATATGAAACTCTACTTAAAATTACAGGTCTCTAATTATTTATATTCAGTCATTTTAAACCCTGGGACAGGTGAAAATTTAAAAATGAATTAGTTGTAATTAGTTTTGTTTTTCTTAGAGAATTAAAAAGATCCTTTGCCTTTTGTTGCTTTACATATGAGTCAGTCATATGTGACATTTAATGACATGTTTTTTTTATTTTGCTTTTTGGTGTAGTACTTTGGAGCAAATTTATTACTGTTGGGTGATGTTAGGAGTACAGATGGGAAACTAAAAAAGCTGAGAGTAAGAGTCATAGCTTATTTTCCTGCCCACTCCCAGACTCCCAACAAAATCTTGAAAAAAAAAAAAAATTTCAGAAATTTCACAAATGTCGAAAATCTAAATCCATTTGGGAAATACTCTTCTGAAACTTATCAAGTGTCCAGGTAACTCTGGTATGTCCCAGAATAGATCTTCTTAACTCTTCTTGCTGTAATTATGTTACAGATAATTATGTTACAGATGTGCCAAGATATTTAATACACTTAGTGCCTAGGGCTGCTACCATGTCCAGGCTGGTTGCCTTGAGTCACAAGTAGTTTCCTGTATCTACCCCAGAATGGTACAAACATAATAGTTTCGTGCCATTATATAAAAATATTGGGAGGCCTTGCTTTAGAGCAATTTGAATTGCAGTATACAGAAAATCCTAGTATCTTCAAATAAAATTGAGAAACCACATTGTAAGACCAAACGTATACTAAATTTTATTAAACAAAGGACACTATTGATCACCATTATTTTATGTATTATTAAAAAGGAAAATACTATTTAAACCGAACCTAATGTTTTCTTCCCACTTGGTGCTTTTATTTTATACTTATTGAACTAGGGTTGTTAGACTTACTATAGTTTTTTGCTATATATGATGCTTGTGTGAACATAAAAAGGAAAAGGCAAGAACGACAGTTTTATTAAGGTATTCCTAACCTTCTTTGTATTGAGAATCCAATTCTTCTGAACCACTTTAGACTCAGAGTTGTTAAAGTACTGTTAAGCACTTTGGTGATGCAGCATTTTCAGAGATGTTAAATTTTGGAAAATGTGATGTTTTGGAACTTTTGAAATGAGAATATGTCATTTTATTAAGAAGAAATTTGTATTTGGCTACATTGATTGCTATTTTGGCCCCCTTAACACGTTGTGAGATATCCTGAGTATAATTCTTCATGTGTATATTATTTCTCCTAAATGTAAATAAATTTTATAAAGAGTAAAGATATGTAACCCAGAGTTTAAAACTAGAATATTTTTCTCCTAAATGTAAATAAATTTTATAAAGAGTAAAGATATGTAACCCAGAGTTTAAAACTAGAATATTTTTAAAGTCATTCAGCTGCCAGAGTTTTTAAAAACGCATATCTAAAGATCAGAAGTTAGTCAAGTAGATGGCAACTATTATTGATTCTGGAGGAGAAGAGTAGTAGTGATTGATTTTCTGTGCTAGGGGATTTTTGGAGATTACCTCATACTTAGCTCTCATGTGGCTAATTGGTCAGTAAATTTTGGGAGGTGAGCCTGCCAAAACTCATTAGACTTACCGACTACATGTACTTCTATTGATTGATGTGAAAAAGCTGAATTTAGAGAAACAGTTAAAGTCAGAGGACAACTTTTCTGTTTATAAGCTAATTCAGCATACATTTACTGCGGGTTTCATAGGTTTAAGACAGGTATTAATAGAGTCGTTTCTTGTCAATATTTAAAATCTTTTAAATTGTAAATATTTATAAAATTGTATTCAGATCATTCTTAGGTGCCTGGGGACTTAGTAATTCTAACATTTTATAACGCTGAATCACAACTAATTTAAATATGGATTCTGTGTTGTAGATTGAGAAGAGGGCTCTTGAAGTTTGGGGAAGTCAGGAAGCATTAGAAGAAGCCAAGGAAGTTCGACAGAAAAACCGAGAAAAAATGAAACAGAAGAAGTTTGATAAAAAAGTAAAAGGTAAGTGGCTACATTTATATCATCAAGGACTGTATTTTACTGCTTTGCAAAAAGCCTTTAAGTTCTTCCTTTTTAAAGATAGAACGTCACCAGTAGATTGGAATGTGTTTTGTCATAGATTGAAGAAAGAAAATTTAGTTTGCCCGTAGTAGGTTAGTGTTTGAGACTCTCAGTCTACACCTCACAGTACTGCAATTCTAAAAAGCACATAGCCTTCATCTTAATGTGAATCATCATGTTTTATACAGGAATGATGGTAGGATCAGCAGTGATTCCCAGTCAAAGATTTGGCATTGGTTTAATCTTAAACATGATCAACAGGATTATAAAAAGCAAAGATAATCCACCAGCAAACTTCTCTAGTTTCTTAAAATGAAAAAATTATGGCTAAGTCTTAGTCATCCAACTTAACAGCTAGGAGGGTTCTTCTAATGTCAGCTAGTCTAATCACTTTTATTTTGTATGTGGATAAGAGAGAAAGGTAGAGTTACCTGTTACATAGATGATTATTAGAGAGTGAGAACTGGTACCAGGCTTTCATGACTAAAAGTCTACATTGGTACATTCATTCCTCTGTCCATACATCTGTCTATCCATGCGACTATCTATTCTTTGGTCCATTATCTCTTTGACCATGCATCCATCCGTGTATGCACATGTGCATGAGTCTGTTCACCTATCCATCCGTCCATCCATCCATCCAATAATAAGCGTCAGCTATGTTGCATGCACTGTGTTAACATAAATGCTGGAGTCAAACAGTTGTCAAAAGAGAAAGACCGGTAAACTTAAAATCATAACAGAGTGTGATAAGTACTATGATAGTGATGAACGTAGGGTGCTACGCAAGAGAACGAAGAGCACTTTTTGCTATATCACAATCCCTAAAATGAGTTTAAAAAGTATGCACACAGTAATTGTAGAGTCCCAGTGTGTTGTAAAGTATATATAGATAGCACATATTTTATATATACAGGGTTATACATATACTAAATTGATCCATTTAAAATGAGTCTCTTTGCCATAATAAATAATTTTGCTTATGTTTTAAGAATTTAGAAGAGGTTTTAAAGGGTGACTGAAGATACCTGAGATGCCTTAAAAACAAAAAAGCAAAAATGATGTACTGTAAGGCTGCTTTGTTACTTCTTATTGTGAGGGGCTAGGATACCCCCTCCTTTTATTACAAAGCTAATTTATTTGCAATGCAGAAAAGTTAGAAAACTACAAAGAACTTCTATGATTCTACTACCCAGAGGCAATCATTAGTAACATTTTAAGGTCTGTTTTTCCAGTTTTCTATGCATAAACATTTTAAAAATATTTTTTTTATAAAAATGGGAACACTTTGATATTTATGAAGTTTATCAAAAGTTTATCAAGACAAATAACCCCATTATAAACATCTTTGTATAGATTATAGTTATCAATTCTAGAATCAGAGGGAAAGCACACTTTTATGACTTTGTAGAGAGGTTTCTTATTGCAAAGTGCCATAGAAGAACATTTCACTGAAGATGCTTCCTTAAATTAGCCACTGCTGTACCAGTCTTCAAAAATTCCTGCAAGGACCAGTTGAGAGGATTTGGAAAGATTTCTTTTGAATTTGGTCCTTTAATCTTTTCAATGTTTTACCATAGCCCTTTCTTTCTTCCAACATCAAGGATTGCATTGAAGGATAAAGTAATTAAAGGCATATTAAGGGATATGAAAGAAGAGGGCATATCTAAAAACTCATCACATGTTAGCCTAGGGTTTTTTTTAACCTCGTTACCTGACTCATCTCACTTCTCTCTCCTACCTCCTTAAACCCCTTTCCTGATGTTATTTTAGTGCAGACAATAATATATGTTGTAGGAATTAGAAATTTGTACCTGCAAATTGGTGAAATATTTTCAAAAGGTGTTCTATCTGTAATGTTTTTCTTAGATACTATTTCCGTAGTATGGTCTAGATATCTAAAGGTGACTAAATATTTATAATTTGACTAACAAAGATTATGGCATCAGTTTCATTTCATTATGCTTTATAAAATTCTATTAACATAATTCTGGATTATTTAAATATTAGTATGAATAGAACATTTCTTTTAAGATTTACACAATTTTCATAGGTATTCTTTAAAAGAAGTAAAAGCTCAAATATAATTGGCTGTTTTTCCTCACCGTATTAAATTCCTGTATTAATCATCAGTTAACTACTGTTGATTTTTCTTAAAGAGTTCAAATTTGTCCTGAATTTTTTTTTTTGACCTCTTAAGACTTCTTTAATTCAGTTCATTTCTTATTTGGATGAAGAATGTCTTTTGAGGAAATTTTCCCAAGTGGTTACATGAGTTCCAAGTCCCTACAAATCTAAGAATGTTTCTCTGTTTCTTTTGCATAAGAAAACCTAAGTTTTCTCTCCCTCATATAAACATTACTCCATTGTCTCCTGGTGTTTAATGTGCAGAGGTCAATGTGATGCCTCCTTTAATTATGGCTTCTTCTTGTTGATTTACTTTAGAGGTTGGTGGATATGCTCCTGTCCTCCTGACTAGGCCACAAGGGGCTGAGAGTGGAGTAGACACAGTAGAGATTAGAAACAAGGAGCTTGCTGTGCAGTTTGTTCAGAAGGCTCAGGACAGAGAGGAATAGAAGGAAGTCAAAAAGTTTTTTAGTTGAAAAGAACTTGGAACCTGGTTCCTCTTGGTCTTCTGATTTTGATCCACAAAGAAGCTGACACAAAATTTACTTCTTTATGGAAAGGTAAGAGATTACATTTACCTGCTTTTGGAATACAAAATTCTGCTTTAGCAGTTTGAAAAATAATTGATCTTACTACAGAAGACTATTAAAAGTATAGATAGTATAAGGTATTTATAAATATAGACAAGGCGAAAAACAAATATTTTGTCAGCAAGTTCAAATTGTTATAGATCGTTGATCCAAGAAAGCAGAAGTAGAAATGGTATTATTGCTGCTCAGTGTAAGTGGTTTTCAGAAAATGTAGTATACGTCAGCCTTGATATTGGATGGAACTTTCAGTTGGTACAGATACACAGAATGTTTTGGGTTTACATGCATCCTTTCTACAAATAAGGTGGAAGTAAGGCTTTTCTTTAAAGTTATACTCAGCTTCCTCTTACATAGTACTGGTAGTGGTTAGCCTCCTAAAAAGAAAAAAAGGAAAGTTAATCTTCATTGTTTGTTACTATGCACTTTGCCCCCAAAAGAGTAGGTAAGAAAATCTCATCTTCGGACCCTTGCATTCGTGGACATTTTACATGTTGGGCCTGCGGTTATATGTGACTTTTCGGGCTTCTCTCAGGGGAATGTGAAGAACACAAGTCCCTATTATTTGGCTTCAGTTTATGGAAGACAAAATAAGAGCAAAACTTCACATGTTTTGTCATTTCCTTCTGACTTTTTCTCTAGTTAACAAGGCGCATCGCACCGTATGTCAAAACTTCCTGCCTCCCCATCCAGATTTTTAAAGTATGTGGTCTCCATCAGCTATGTATAAGTTTACCTCATAAGCAGTATTGGGCTTTTTTGAATACAGGCTGCCTCTTTTTGGAAAATAAATGCAAGTTTTAGAGTGGTATTAATTTTTCATTGCAACAAGGATTTAGGGAAAAATGTCTTTGGGTAAAAAGAATAAGCAGTCCCTGAAGATATCAGTAGCAAAATTGAACATTTTATGAACATTTCATGAACATTTCAATATCTAGTTGAGGTAGTCCACAGCTTTTTGTGTTGTGAAATTCAAGGCCAATGGGACTAGGAGGTTGTATCGTGATAAAGCACTTGTTTTGTTTTCTGGCTTTAATTGGGCATTTCAGTGCTGCTAGGTCCATCCCCTCTCACCTCACCTTCAAGGTTTCCTCAGCTCTCAAGGCCTATCAGATCTTTTTCCCATTCTTGTAAAGTCTCGAACCTTTCTGCCATCCTCTTCTCATCCTCAGCAGTAAATAACTGATCTCAACCTTCTAAAGTTTTAAGTTGCTTAAATGAAGTAACGTGAAAAACGAATTGTTAATTCAAACAAATTTTTATTTCACCAGATGTTGGCGGTTTGTCATGTATGCTTTTTTCTCTCACACATATACATATATTTTACTGAACTGTTTAAGAGTTACTTGGAGACATTGCAATTCATATTCAGTACTTCATGTTATTTCCTAAAAATGACATTCTTCTACATAACTAAAAAACAGTGATCATACTCAATAAATTTAACATTAAAGCTCTTTTCTAGTATATATCTATATCTTTCTCCAGTTGTTCCACTGTCCTTTCTAGCTTTTTAGCTGTTTGGTCCAAAGGCCAATCAAGGATGATGCATATCTATAGCCTCTTTTAGTTCCTCAATCTTTTTATTTTTCACGACATTGACACTTTTGAGTCCAGGCCACCTGTTTTGTGGAATGGCCCTCAATTTGGATTTATTAGCAGCTTGTTTCCTCATGATTAGATTCAGGTCAAACATCTTTGGTAGGATACTTCCTAGGTGATGGTGTCGAGTGCGTCACATCAGGAGACATACCAGTTCTCTTCTAAGAGTGATATGCAGCTGATTGCTTGGTTAAAACAGCATCTGCCAGATTTCACCGTTGTAAAGGTTCCCTTTCTCCTTTGTAATTAAATAGGAAACCTGTGGGGTGACTCTTTAACACTGTGAACATCTTATTCCTTAAGTTCCACTCAGTGTTTTCAGTACATGGGCATGATTCCTGCTTGAGTCAGTTATTATTAGGCTAGATATAAATGGTGATTTTCTATTTTTGTTATTTTTCTATAATTATTCGGCTTCTTTTAGAAGAGCTCTTTTTAGTACCATTTGAATTTATGGATTCTTATTATCAAATCAGTGTGGCAGTCCATTCCTATCATTATTCATTTTGATTCTCATATTGTCTCAAATTTGGCCAGTGGAAGCCCCTTCAAGCTAGCTCCTGTTTTTTCTTTTTTATAAAGAATTACAAACTTACATAAAATTGCAGGAATAGTAAAAAGGACACCCATATATTCTTTACCTAGATTTACCTATTGTTAACACTTTATGCCATTTGCATCATTTGCATTCTTATCTATAAACATTTTTTTCTGTACCATTTAAGGTGCATGCATCATCACTCTTTACCCCTAAATAGTACAATGTAGATTCCCTAAGAATAGGACTGTTCTTTTACCAAAAAAAAAAAAAAAAAAAGTATAGTGTTGATATTTTTGTCACCCATATTCTAGTTGTTAGCTGACCCAGTAATGTCTTGTATGATTTTTCATTCTAGTGCAGGATCCAGTCTAGTAGGCGACATCTTCCTATCACTTGAAACCATGAGGCATCTCTGTAGTTCTGGTCAGCATATCATTTCCTTCATTTTTAGTTTAGAAAATGTCCAGAAGTAAAATAAAATAAAAGGATAGAGGGCATTTCATGTATATCTAGAAAAATTCGGGTTCTTTAGAATGAGATGATACAGGAATAAAGACTAGAGTTTGGCTAGCTGTTTGACTTTGGGCACAGTTCCTATTAATTTCTCTGTGCCTTAGTTTTCTCATATACAAAATTGAGATGATAGTTGGACTTATCTTAAAGGACTGTGAGGATTAAATGTCTATAAAAGTGCTTAGAGCAGTCAGTGCCTAATATGTTTGCTTATCCTTATAAAGGCTGAAAATACAAAGATTCAAGTAGCATTTTGATATCATAGATCTAAAATGGAGAAAACGTGATAACATGGTGTGAGTTGATTTTTATGGTTGTTATAAAAGATAACATCGTACTCTTCCTTAGATTATATCAAAGAGTGCCTGGCTTGATGGATCATTGGTCAGATTAGGAAAAATGTTAACAACTAGCGTTTTTAAATTATTAAGCTAGAAACTGAGGAGTTATTAGCATGTTGATTTACAGTTAACACTAAGAATTTGGTTTCTTCAGGTAATATGCTATATGAACTTTTAAAATGCGATTGACTTAGTTACATTTCAAAGCATCTAACATTTTCTTTGTAAAATGTCTCTGACTTTGCTCAGTTTTCCTACCTGCAAAATAAAATGAAGTAAAATAAAAACTCTTGTTCTTTCTAACTTTAATAGGCTGTGATTCTTATGATTGTACTTTGCAATAGTTATTAGCAGTTTCTCTCCTAAAATATTGCTCATTTTATAGACTTAAGATCAACTGACCAAAGCAGTTTTTCTAAGATGAAACATTAGCATAGTATCAGAGCTTTTGGCTTTCCAGTTTTCTTGCAGGCAAAGCTTGCCTTGCCTCTTATAGTAGTTCCTGACTTAGATGGAGCTTAAAAATGTTCCTTGTCCTCAGTCATCCCACCTGACCCCCTTTCCTGCTGTGGTATCCTGATTCCGTCAGCAGTTGCTTGAACAAACCATTCTTTACTCTTTTTTTTTTTTTTTTTTTGCTAACACACTCCATTTCTAAATCTCCCATTTCATACTCCAACAATGACTTTTCACAGGCTAACCTGGTAAGTTTATATAATCAATTTGGATGTTATAAAGTTAAGGTAAATCATACTTGGTTTAAACATATGTACATGCAAAATGGTTTTTTCAGGTTTCAGCTGAATAGCACCACTGAAAACTGGCCTTTTCCTTCTTAGAATTACGACGAGCAGTAAGAAGCAGTGTTTGGAAAAGGGAAACAGCTGCTCACCAACATGAGTATGGACCAGAAGAAAGCCTAGAAGATGACATGTACCGGAAGACTTGTACTGTGTGTGGCCATGAACTGACATATGAGAAAATGTGATTTTTAGTTGTGATGTTTGACGGTTTTATATTTAAAGGAAATTTAGATCAGGCTTGTTTAAAATTCACCAAAAAAGTCTTCAGAGATAAATTAAACACTTGAATAAATAATACTTCAGTAATAAGTATGTATCGTATGGCTTAAGAGCAAGTCCATTAAGGTCCAGCAGGTCTGGTTGTGGGTGAAATACTGGTTCTGTGATTGTTTTTTCTGCAACAGGGATGGGAGCCGAGTGGTATACAGTAGGTTCGAAAGTCTTAGGTTACAGCTAAAGTCGAGAAATAAGAAACCAAGGGAAACCCTAGATTGGGATAGGAGGAAGAGCTTGTAGTAAAGGCAGAAGCTGGCTGAACTGGATTCTTATCTCAGGAAAGGACAGGGATGGTGGTATTCCCTGTGCCCAGAGGCTGGGTCAGGACTTCTAGACTGTTTCTGTCCCCAAGTAAGGGAGCAGGGCACTATACTGCTGGGACAAGTCCTGACAGCAGGAATAAACAGTGAGTTGTAGGAGTCTGATCATGTTTTCTTTATCTGTAGGGTTTACTGCTATAAGCCCTAATGTGTCTAGATAGGCCTTTTCAAATCTGAATTAAAATGGAAAAATGGAAAAACAGCTGTATTGTTGATTGATCAAAGAAGGTACTTACAGTAAGTTTATCATAACTTGCACTTACCATGGACCAGGCAAGCACTATGCTAAGTGCCTTACAGGTAATTTTCATTTAATCCTGGGCGAGAAGGCATCTGGCTCCTGTGTTTATTTGCCATTTGGAAAGGAAGTGATAACCTACAACCTGTTATCACCCCAAACATCTGGATCCAAGTCAAAATTTCCTCTATTAAAAGGATTACAAGGTACTTAAAACTGTTAAGAGGATCTGATCTCATGTGGTTGATAGGCTCTGTGCATTATTCAAGTTAAGATAAACTGAGTACTTTTAAGTTCTTTGACATAACTTTTTATCCTACTGCTACAAATAGTTTATACATTTTCATTTTTCTTTCTAGATCAACTCTTGGAGATTAAGCAAAAGTCAAAACAAGTCAAACCCAAAGAGGCTTGAGACTATAATTACTAATTGTTCTCTGTATAAGTATTCAATACAGAAATGTTTAATATATTGTGTTGATTTTCTTTTTTTTTTGCTTCTGAACCAACAGCAATACCTTCCTGGGACTACCCCCCCCTCCCCCCAAAAAAAGAAAAGTCCAGCTTGATGACAACAGAGTAACTAGGGGTTCAGGCTGCTGACAACATGTATCTGCATTGAGATAAAGAGCCCTTGAGCCACATGGATTTAGGTTCAAATTCCACTTACTAGCTGTGGACCTTGGGTAAGTTACTCCATGGGCCTGTTTGTTTTTTAGCTGTCAGATGGGTATAATAATCCATCTCTTAACTGTTATGAGGATTAAGTATGGTGACTATGTGGAATCTGGAACATAACAGCCACCCATTAATGAGCACATTGTCATCAAGACCAGTGTAGTTACAGGTTTGTCACTCTGTCTTCATCAATTTAAGACAGTTCTGGTATCCAGATATTATTGATAGCCAGATCTGCTCTATCCAGGTTGTCAAGTTCTTTCTTCATCTTTCATATTCTGGTACAATTATAAGTTATACAGTAATTACTTTCCAGGAAAAACAAATGAACTTATCTTCATATGAACCACTCCTTGAATAATTAATTCTTGAAGGGAGATTTAGAATCAAGGAAAACAAAGTATATGTTCACTTTGACAAATGTATGGTAAATGGCATCACTACAACTTAATACTGACTTATTTCAAGGTATGATGTACAGTGACATGCCATTCTTGCCTATGTGAGCTTCACTAGTGGGGAAAGCAGCTGCTGAAAACAACTGCTAAATGTTTGCTGTTGTAATTTTATTCAGAATTCAATCTCTAGTTCAGTTTTTCCATATAGTTGGTGCCAGACTGGGACAGAGCAGGGTCACATCAGTGAACAGTTGTTAGAAGCAGCTATTACATGAGAGGATTTAAGAGAAAGGAAATAAAAACCTAGAAATTCCTCTAGAATTTGGATCAAGTATAATTACCCAAACTTTGCAATACAAGAAGGAACAGTATAAACAAAGAATGTTTAACCAAGAATCTGGGTTGTAGTCCCTTTTTTGGCTAGTGACTTCCCATGCAACTTAATCTTGTGAATAATTATTAAAAAGTGGTATTCAAAAATCCTAGGAATTCCCACCTACCAAGTAGACTGTATTCTGTAGCCACTAAATGTACGGTAAACCAGAGACCATATATTAATATTGAAAATGCTTAATGCAGCCTATACTTTAAACACTGTAATAAGTTAAAAGATACCTATGTTGTACAAGTGCACAAAAATACTACCAGTAGTGGGGGTTATTGGTAAATTTTTTCTAAGGTTTAATGAAAAAAGTCTTAAAGATTCTAGGAATTTGGAATGTCAGATAATTCTTTATACTTCTGCATTATTTTACAGTGTGTTCACATCTTAGTGAAGCCTCAAGACCATATAGGAAACAGGCTCAGGAACTAGTAGTACTTAGACCAGGTTCCATAGAAACAAAATCCATACCTACTCTAACTCCAAGTATAGTTTTAGCCAGCCTAGCTACTTCTAGAGGAGACGACCAAGGGGCTCTAAGATAATGGTTCCCAAACTTGTCCGCACATTGGAATCACTTGGGGAGCCGTAAGAACTACCAATGATGTCTCTTCCACCTCCAGAGACTGTGGTTTAAAAAATTTTAAAGGTTCTCAGGTGATTTATGTTCAGACAAATTTGGAAACTGCTATTCTAATGACTTTTTAAAAATTAGTATCTTAAAATACTACAATTAAGAAAAACGAGAAAATTTCAAGTGGAGAGAAGTGTATCTTCAGTAAGAAATCACTAGTTTTAAAGTAGACTGATGATAAATCATGAAATACCAAAGTTTAAAAAACAGTTTTATTTTGGCCATGTTAGGTTATCCATGAGCTGTGAAAAGCTATGTATGCTACTTGATAAACCCATCAGTTCTATATACTACTTTGTAAGCTTGACCTCTAGTGTTTCAGACCTCAAATCAGTTACCTTTTGTGCCTTAAGGAGAAAAAAATAGAAAAGTTGTATCTGTCACATATATCCTATGGTTATCACATTGTCACCGGGAAATATACTTTTTAGGGGTGATTTAACAGGTAATCAATGCCAGATTCTTTACTGCCCTTCCCATTTCCTTTAGTAAGTGAAAGGATGCTACAAGAAAGCAAGCATTCAAACCATCAAAAATAAGACAAATTATTTTGAGATATTTTTTAAAAAATCTTGACATGAGGGGGAAACATGACCATTAGGCCTGCAGGGCACAGAACTGCTGGAACACAGCCAGGATATGAGGATCTAATTCAGCAGTGAAGAGCAAGTTCTCCAGGGTCACCATGTACTGTTGGATTATTTGGTGATGCTGTGGACACAGAAAAGGGAGTATTTAGGTCTGGAAAAGATCACATGAGTAATCTTAGAGAAAATTCCCCTCGGCAGCCCACCCACATTGTTGAATAAGATGTCGGGGGAAAAAGCGGTTATGCTGATGGGAATAATAGGCCCCTGAAATGCCCCAACATTAAGAAAATGTAGAGGGAAATAAGGAAAAAAGTATGTTCAATAACTTAAATCCAGTTCTGAGCAGCTTCTATGTAAATGCAATTCATGCTTTAAGGCAGTGGCAGCAGTATCCGCTGCTACTGCTATTACAGGCGTGGTTAAGCTGGGTCTCTCCCTAATAAAGAGAAAACACAGGTATGATTTTTAAAGTAGCCTAGACAGGGACTAATCTAGGAAGAATTTTAAACAAAAAGGGAAAGGTGGCATGTTACAAGAAAGAATAGCACAGTTGCTATTTGCTACTGTTTAAGGTTAAAACCATGATTTTGACATGAAAATGTTGGAATCACTTCCCTTTTTTGGTTACATTAAAATATCTCTTTGCAAAAGGGGGAAAAAACCCCCCCCAGATTGCTGGCTAATCTCTTAAGTACTGCACAAAATGAGAAACTAAGTTATCTTTTAAAAATAGCTCATCTGTCTTATTGAAAATTAGAGACTTGCTGAGCCTAAGTGGAATCGGAGTGTCAGAAAATGAAATAATCTCTGTGTGCACTTGTATAAATAACTTGAATATACTCAAATCCTTAGAGAATTAGGAGCTGTTTTAATTGGAAATAACTAAAAAAAAAAAAAAAAAAATCTAGAGAATATCTGGAGGCTTAAAGAACTTCTTTTCTTTGTATGATTTCTAATTTAATTCTTTTCTAGGATAAACAAGGGATGTTTGTTAGTGTCTGAAGATGCAAAGAATTAGTTTGACTCTCCTACCAATCTTTAGCTTAAATTTGGCGGTGAGTAGGTATTGCATTTTGCTTTCTAGAAAGACCTCAGGAAATTTACTCTTGCTTCTGGGGGTACTGTTTATCATCTGAACATTAGATTTAAGGACCTTTATAAATGTAATTATTGTTCCTTGAGCATTTTTTTCCCTCTACATTTTGTATTACAGGTAGGCTTTTTAACAGAGAAATCTGAGTGATATAGAACCAATTTAAGCCTAAATATTCTGATGAGCAACAGTAGGAACAAATGAAAATGAATTAAAAGGCCTACAGGTGCTATAACCTGACAGATTCAGTGATTTTGCAGAATAGAATATCTGTGGCTGTGAATAGTGATGTTTATTATCTAATCAGAATTGCCCACAAACCTGTAAGAAGATCTGCTGTAGCCTCTCTATACAGTTCTTATACCATGGTGTTAATACACTGGTCCCTTCAGTTTCACATCGTACTAAGTGCTCGGTCAAGATCATGATAAACCGCTGGAAAGGGAGTACAAAGTTAAAGAGGTGTTAGAGAGTGAATTCTTCAGAAACAATCACAAGGTATTGCTTCTTTCACTGTGTGTTCCTAACTTTTGATAATACTGTCAGTCTAATGTGAGGAAGTGCATCCTTTTTGGAAGACAATGACCTAAATGATCAACAACTGGTACTTGACAGAAACATTCTCATTTTATATTTAAAGCATGGAGAAATGCTCAGTAAACAGTGCAGTTTGGAGGTATATGTGGTTACCTCCAAATAGTGAACTTTCAATTTACCTTATAAATTCTTATATTTTTTAACCTTGTATAAATATGTTTTATAATTAAAAATAAAATTTTAAAACAAATTGCTTTTCTTTTATATCAGTGACCCAAGCCACAATACCTGAAATATGACAAGGAAGAGGTTCTTTTGTTCACTCTGAGCTGATTCCACTTTTTCCTGCAGTCTTTCTATTTGTTCTTCAAGAGCCCCGTCTTTCCTGTCACTGCTTCTGTCATCATCATCACTTCGCTACAGAATGCAAAGGAACAAAAAGACAATGCCATTTAGAATCCCAATGTACTGAATCCCTTCAAGTAAGGGGAAGGATTTTATCGTCTGGTTAAATGCTATTTGAAGACTTGTATTCTGTAGGGAAAGTACTCCACCACCTCAAACATGCATACATCTAAAAGTGGCACTTGTCTTAGGTAATGGCAGTGGACGTGTTTGCTAGAAAGCAGACACTGAGGGAAATGTTACATCTATTCTGCCTATCACAGTAGCCACTAGTTCAGGGAGGAAATGTATATCGCATTTTCTCTTTCATTTAAAATGAAAATAGCTTTGAGCACTGGAAAATATAGTTGATTCTTATTATTCATCATTGTTATATTTTCTAGCCACTGCTCCTAGGGGAAATAGAGGGTTAGGTTCTTGAGAAAGCCTCTTGTCACATTTTTACAAACTGATAAATATATAATCTTGTTTTATGTGTTTCTATTTCAAGATACTTAATATATATGTCTTACAAATAATTATACGCAGTACTTCTTTATACTAAAATACTAGCTGAGAAGGATTTAACATTTTCCTGATCCTCAGTAATGTGACTGTAAATTTCTTTGGCTTTCAGCCTCATAAGAATGCTATCTGCTATACTTTTTTAAAAATTGGGTCATCATCTCAAATCCGTAAATTTAGCTACTTTTCCATCTTTTCCATAGCTTTATCACACACTACAGATTTTACTTTAAAACCTGATAGATGAACCTCACCTACAGATTATTGAATTTCCTCTTCCTTTTTCTGGGTGTATATTGTTGATTTATGAACGCTTGAACTCAGGACCAACAACAGTAGAACTCATGCCTGGACACAGCTTTACTATAGCACATTTTTCCTGTCAGGCACATCATGGCCTTGTGCCTAGGAATGCTAGATAGCTCTTCAGTCGTATGCTAGGAGGCTATTTAAAATAGTGAAATCAACAACAAGAAGCCCACACACAATGTGAAAACAAAAAGCAGAAGCATGAAAAACATGGCACTAAATACACCACATGAAACTGAAACAAGAAGGCAAAGTATTGCCTTGTTCAACCTCACCTGGAACAAGCCCACTGGGCAACTTAAAATTTTCACTGCTCTGCCTATGCGAATGACGGGGAAAGCACCATGAGTACTGATTTGGGGATTGTCAATAAATTTAAGTAGGCGAGCTTGTAAAAATAGAACCTGCAGATAATAAGGACAGATAGTATATTCTTCTACCTCCACTATTCTTGTATTCAACAAAGTAAACAAAGTAGATGACCAGTGAAAAACTCAACAGTGCTCTCCAGTCATTAATAACTGACCATTTCAGCAATAACAACAGACAGCCTGCTAATCCTTCACTCCCAATGGGACCATACAAAAAAACTGGGCAGGTTCTTAGGTAGCCCAAGAGCCATAGGTTGCTCATCCTTGCAATAATTTAGAACTGACACGTAATAATTTACAGCAGGTTAAGACTACTGGCAGTGATGGGCTCAATATACCTGCTAACACTTGCAGCTCACCCTGAAGAACTTGGAGCATTCGTTTAAGTGGTTTTTATTTTTTAAAGGTGGAAGAAAATCAAGGCATGATGACAAATAAGGAAATAGGCTGAAAAGTTACGTGACTTGCCCAGTGTCACACAGCCAGCAAGTGGCAGAGCCAGAACCTGCTCCAACTGAGTTCTATATTAAGGTCCTTTTAGCAAGAAGGTAGGCATCGCCAAACCTAGAAAGCCTATTTCTTTCCAGATAACACTCCATTGGTCAGGCCCTACCTATGAGCCTCTTCCACTATCTAAGCAAAATTATCAGAACCCCCAACTCTTACAGAATTCTCCTTTTATATCCAATACATCACTGTTATGAGGTCTGCCGTATTATGTTCTAGGCTACTGAGTATAAATGTCTTTTCCCAATATCACACCAAGGCAAAGTTCTAGAGTACCACTGCCCAACAGACCACCTACAATGAGGGAAATGTTACATCTATATTGCCTATCACAATAGCCACTAGTCACACATGACTGTTGAGCACTAGAAATGTGGTTAGTGTGGCTAAAGAAATGAATTTTAGATTCTATTTTATTTTAAAGTTACATGTGGCTAGTGGTTACCATATGACACCACATACCTAGAGAACGTTAGGGCCTGAGGGAAAGTTTCTGGAGTTTGACAGACCTGGGTCAGATCCTACCTCTGTCACTTATTAGCCATGTAACTCTGAAAGTTATTTAACTTCTCTGAGCCTCAAATTATACTTGTTAAACCTTACAGTATTTTAGGTCAGTGTGTTTAAATACATTTATATTTACATATATATGTATATCTATATGGAGATTATAAAAGCCCTTGAACATCTTTAGCTTCATTAAATTTGTTTTCACCTTCTACTCTGGTAAATATGTATACTGGAAAACACCATCATGAAGAATACCAGTACTGTTATCACAGAATACAGCCACTCACTGCTTCTTCCCAACGTGGCAAAGTACTAAACTTAATAGAAGTACAACAGTCGTCTTTCTTCCTCTTCAGCCCTGCCCTCCTTCCCTTTTGCGAGTGGCAAACATGAAGCTGGTGACCTATGGAAAGTAAGGTCTGTGGCTTCCTAAACAAGTCCTTCCTCTTCCTCTATTTCTACAAATAGCTCTGCATAATTTGGCCTCAGAAAAAATAGGCTCCCATGACGGTAATAAACATTCTTCTATGAATTGACACAAGACTTACCCGTTTGTGTTGCCTTGCGAGTTTCTCTTTAGCTTCTTCCAGCTCTTTCTGGATCTTCAGAACATGTTTGTTCATTTTTCGAATTGTGGAGTGCAACATTTCCCAAACAAACAATCTTAAAGGAAAATGGCATTTGGTTACTACTATATGCTAAAGTACACATATAAAAAAGAAGGCATCTCACTTTTATAATTTACTCATTTTTAAATTTCTATCTTTTTTATTTGTTTTCTTTTATAACCTACTCATTCTTAACGTCTGGTATAGTCTTCCACTCTTTAGGCAGAACTCGTATCACATCTCCAGCAACACTACCTGTTAGATTCCGGTGAGCTTCCTGAAGGCAGTCCTGGGTCTTGTCATTTTTATTTCCATTCCCTACTAGGTACACATTGAAGGTACGTATACATATTCATTGAAATAAAATGACAAACTATAAAAAACGTTAACAATAAAAGTACATGTTTTCTAAATTTAAACGCTAAGCATTGGAATTTTCTTGAAATGGAAACCTAATCTGAGGCTTATCTTACATTCTTAATACTATTTAGTATACACAGGGCCAATTTTCTTGGAACATTTAAGAAACTCATTAGTTGATAAAAAGCTATCAACGGCCAGGTTTTTAAGAATAAGATTAAGTATTTAAATTCCAGCTACCTTAACAGCAAATTGCTGAAGTTCCAGTGCTTTAAAATGTTTGTTGCATAAATATTTTTTTAAAAAGTGCTAACTGCTTTTCTGTGTATAAAGTAGGTCTCCTAACCCCAAGATAGCATAGAAGAGAACTTCCTTCTACAAATTTTGACCTGGATGATAGTTTAAGTGGAAGACAGTAAAACAATCTGTTTATAAAACTCAAAGTCAGAAATGTTGGCGGACAGGATAAAATAGAGTAATGCTGCAAGGGGCGGTCAGAGAAGGCTTTGCAGTTAGAACAGCTGCGCTTGATGTTAAAGAACAGCAGCTCTGGAGCAACCTCCCCAGTCACGAACGCCTGTGTTTCAACTCTGGCTCTGCACTCAGCTGTGTGACTCTGGCCAAGCTACTTAAGCACTCTGCAACATTTTTCTATTTTGTAAAATACAGACGATAATGTAACCCCATCAACGGTGGTGGTGTGAGGAGTAAATGAGTTGCAAATGTAAATCACGCAGGACAATGGCTAGTGCATATCAGGGTGACCAGTTTTCTGAGTTTGCAAATCTGAGACTTTCTTTTGCTTTCATTTGTGAAAGCCAATTTAGCTAGTATGATAATCTTAGATTGACCCTTTCACCCTAAGAACTCAGTTTATTCAGACCAGGGTCCTCTGCCAGAAACAATGAAGAGGACAAATGTTGTAATGAATTTTTAAGCCTTTGCAAGTATTTCTCTTTTGTTTCCTGTTTTGTGTCAACTCCTACCATTCTGGTCCTGATCAGTTATAAAGACTGGGGACTTAACTTCATGGATAAGAACCAAGTTTAAGGAAGTCTCTTTCTTTAGGGGGAATGGGTCTAGAGTAATCTTCTGCATTAAGTCTAGGATTTTTTATGACTGAGGTGAGACGTCCCTTCACCAGAGGCATCTAGGTGCCCATCAGGCTTTCCTCAATGTCTCCAAGGATGTTATACTAAATCTACTGTGACTAGTTTCTCCCAGTTTCTAGTGTGCATTCAGGTCCCCAAATGGAGATGGCACTCTTCTCCATGTCCCATTGGCTGAGACCTTGACACACAACCTGACTTCCTCTCCTAAGAGTCCAGATCCTTATTAGCAATTTTACTTAACTGGTTGAATCCTGATTCAACTTACATGTGTGCCCCTATGAGATAC
This sequence comes from Rousettus aegyptiacus, assembly GCF_014176215.1. NCBI lineage: Eukaryota > Metazoa > Chordata > Mammalia > Chiroptera > Pteropodidae > Rousettus > Rousettus aegyptiacus. The sequence goes on from NW_023416306.1 coordinate 27,894,088, forward strand.
TGTGACCTGACTGGCTATTTCCTTTGTCCCAGTATCTCTGTCAAGTCTAATCCTATCAGACTGGATCATCAGCATTGTAACATCGACCTGGTTTAGACCAAAATTTGAAGCTCATGTATCAGAAACCACACAAAAACAATTGTTAGAGAATATGAACTTTGTAAAATAATTCATATTACCTAGTAAAGTCACGAGATAGTTCTGAAGAGAAGATCCAATTTGCTACTGCAGCACAGTCGACAATCTGTGTACGAATCATCTTATCTACAAGTACAGCAATCATCTACAATGCGAGAAGAATTATTAGGGTAAACCACACTTATGCGTAGGCCACATAATCCCACTGCTACAAAGTAAAATAGGAGGCTTGTGAATTCATTTTCAGTGGCTTTGGAATGATCAATTTGACCAGTAAGTCTTAAAGATTTATTCTGCTCTCTGCTTGGCTCTGGTACTCATAAGAATACTATAAAGACTGAGTAAAGACTGAGCAAAAAGAAAACCTCTGAATGGTAACAACTTAAAAGAAAATTTTAGATAATAGATACAAAAATATACAATTTCCATTGAAACTAAAATTTAAAAATCTAGTATTATCATAAAGTCCTAAACTTATTCTGAAATTTAATGTCTCTTTATAACATATGGTATAAAAACAATATACTGAGGTTCAGAAATCTGGAGCTTATTTATGGAAATTGGGTAGACTAAATAATTGCTTCCTACCCAACTAGTAGACTTTATAAACAGGTATTTAAAATGTGTTAAGATATTATTATCCCAAACCAAATCATACTTGCTCTTTTAAAGAATGAATCAAACATTACTTCCACAGCACTAAAAAAAATTAAAGTTAAAACCATTCTAATAGGCAGAGTCAAATTTAATGTTCCACAAACTAAAAGAATGGTAATAATGCCCTATTTTTATATGTATACAATTAGAGCCTCAACACTTCAATTAGTTTTTACCTGTGGATGGTTTCTCCAGACCTCAAACATAACTCTTAGAACATGTAACTTTCCTTCATCACTTTCAGCTAGGGTTTTGAAGACTTCATGAAACCTTTTGATGGGGGGAAAAACAGCATATATAAACTTATTTGTTAAGCATTTTAACGTTTCAAAGCCTGTTCAATGTTACTTAATTTATAGTGCAATATATAAAATGCAAAATAACCAAATGTTAACCATTAAGAATATAAAAGGTATGATTAGGAATTCATAATTTGTATGGAATTTGTCACAAAATCTTAAGACACTTAAAATGTACTATTTTTAGCCCACTTCAATTTAATGTGTATCTACGAATAGGTGAGGGCTAAGGGACTGTCTCCAAACATGGGTGATGTATTCTGACTATATTTTCTGTGGAAACCCTGCAAGTAACACGGAGACGTGGAAGTAGAGATGGGCTGGGGAGCCCAGTTTCTCTACTTGGCTGGAGGAATATCTATGTTCTATTTCTTCAGATGCCAACCTTTGGGTGGCTCCCCTAAACTGTAGTCGGCTCTCATTTCTGCTTCCCTTCCTTCAGGAAGATGCCTAGACAGGGTAGGAGCTTCTTGACTGTATATATGACTGTCCTATGGACTCAAGTTTTTCACTGGTTTCTCTAAAGGTCTACATGAAAAAATATATATTCCATGTATATATGCAAACTGTACATAGACCGACAGAGCCATAGGACAAGGATTTTAGCTACTGCAAACCAAAACCCACTGCATCAAATTACATAATACTATTATTAAGATCTTCATATTCAACAATTTTAGGTAAACATTACTGTATCGTTTGTATTCACCAAGCAAAGTTCTAAACCCTAAAGAAAGGGTGTGTGTTCTTATTGCACTTACTTTGCAAGAGCACTAAAGGAGTGGCTGAACGATTTGGCTGCCAAGTGTAGCAGAGTCTGCATAAAGACCTCTATTTTCAATGGGTTAAAGCTGAATCCTTCATCTGAAAATATTCCACAGTAAAATAGGAAAATGTAAGTATAGCAATTCCTTGGTCCCTCATCTAAAATGCTCAACAGATGGCATGTTCACTTCCAAATACTAAGACATTCATGTAACATCTCTGAGTACTAAGAGATGATAAAAAGACCATCACTGATTTCAATACTCAGAAAACTAAACTCAGTCTTAATTCTTATTTTTTGGAGAGTTTCTCTAATTCTATGTGATCCACTTCTTTTACAAATACCACAGAGATTTCTTTGTTCATCTCTCTATATATGTAGTGGCAAGATAACAAATATATTAATACAAAATAACAGTAAACCCTTAACATTTAAGTCTATGTTCTAAGATGTCTGACGATGCCTAAATTTAATACCACCATTTTGACTTATGCTTTCTAATTATATTTTCTCTAAAAACATAAGTTTCTTAGAAAAATCCGAACAAAATCCCAGTAATAAATAACCCAAAGACCATTAATATTTTATTTTTAATTAAGTCTTTTTTCTATGCACACATCCTTGTGAATGGATCTAACAACAAAAACAACTTTTCCTGAAATGGTTACCCAGTTGTCCCAGTAGACTTTCATCTGTTTTACTTATTTGTCTCTTTCTTGTGCCAATACTGCATTGTTTTAGTTACTTTTCAATCTATGTTTTATATAAAGCAAGTCCTTCTCAACACTTTTTGTCTTATCCATTTATTGATTCAGGTAAACATATAAATCACTTTTCCCATTTTCTCACTCTTACCCAGAAAAAAATCAAGGGATTTTGGTTGAAATTACATGGTATGTACTCGATGTTAAGGTACTCAGTCAATGTTAAACATTATTATAATAGTTTAATTTGAAGGAAAACATCCAATTTTATAATACATGAAGTCTTCCTATTCAGGAACCTCTAATGCAAAAGCAGGGAATGCTTAAATTTTTTTGAATGATAACAGTATATTTTACTTTGTGTATATAGTTTACATACTTAATGGGGATGTTAGGATCTTTTTACATAAGGGAGAAAATACCTCGGTTCTAGGAATTTACAGGCCGAATAGACCAAATGAATACATTGCTTTATGAGCATCCAATACATTTATGCTTTAACTTGGCTTATACATAGTTCCACTCAAGAAATATTTCATTCCCTTACCATCGTCGTCATCCTGGTTAGGATTTGGTACGTCTTTCAGAATGCTGAAGATTTCATCATTGGTTGCTTTACTTTTAAAGGCAACAGCTAAGCAGAGGGCAACCGAATGTCCGGGAAGAGAATCTAACCACAGAACGGGGTGAGGGTAGATCAGGTTTTAAGACTATTCTTACAAATAGTTTAATAACTGAGAAACTTAAGAAAAGGTTCTTTTCTTTCAAAATATAAGATTTATCCCAAGATCACTATTTAATTGGTATAAGGATAACCACATGTGAAAGTTTAATAGGTCAATGGCTTTTCACCTAAAATAAGGCATGAGATAATTCTCACTTCAATACTTAAGAACACCTAGCTAATTGAAATTCAAAGTACAAGGGGTGTTGTGTCGCTCTTCCTCTGGGGTGGACGTGCAGGGAAATGTGAATATAGTTACAAGTGTCCTTTGACAGTCCTCAAATCCTTAGGCTTCTATAAGCTGAAAAGCCGACAGTGTATTTCTCTTTCATTTTTGCCAATTTCCCTTCCACCTCCCCTCCTTTTCTGAGGTAGTGAAAACTAAGTTTGAATTTGAATAAGGTGAAGGCTATCGACATAAGATAGTTTGGCTTTTTTCCTTTTCTGAGTCCATACACTTGAATCTACCTAAACCAGATGCCCATGTACTGTGACTCCACATATTTATTACTGGTTACTATCTGTTGAGTCCTTCTTGTGTAAAATTTGTGTTAGTATATACTATAAGGCATCACCAGAGCAATCAGAAATCTACTTTTAATGTAAGGTAAACAGGTAACAAGGCGATCCTGACAGAATATGAGTTACTAAGCACTTGGAATTAATAAAATCAATTACAATAGGTCACACATACTGTGTGCTTTTTCCTTGAAGGTGGGAGAGAAAATAAGGGACAAAAAAAGAACCCCTGCCACTGAGGAGTCTACCTACATCCTAGCTGGGGAACCAAGATTCACACAGAGAGCAGCCAGAGAGCAACACAAAACTGGCTTGCCAAGGCTGAGAAATGTTACAGGAAGGAGTCTTTGAGAACTGCATCTTTTGGGCCAGACCCTTGAGAAAACAGGGACCGGATAGAGAACGGGCTTTCCAAGCCTGGGGAAAACCAAGGCAAAACCAAGAACCAAGAGGATGGCCAAAAAAAAAAGCAGGAAGTGGGCCTAGCTATAGTAGAGGTCCATGGGGAGAAGAAATGACTAATAACAAAGCAGGAACGACTGTGAGGAGGGCCTTAAATGTTAGGCTGGGCTGTTTCTATGGGGGGAAAAAGCAAGCTCGACATTCAACGGAAGTTTGAGCTCTGTGATAGCAAAGACTGTATCTTATAGTTCTGAGCCAGTACGGGGCAGAGCTCAAAACCTGGCACCTCTAAGTCCTCATCAAGTTTTGCTGTTTAAGGAAAGCACAGTAGTTAAGAGAGTGGCTGCTCAGCCAGTAAGCCTGGGTTTGCATCTGGGTTCTATACTCAGAAGCAATCTCACTAGGGCTTTACCTCTTTGAAGCCATTTCCTCATTGTAAAATTGGTATAACATATCTATTTCTGAGTTGTTTTAAAGATTAAGTGATATAATAACAGGAAATGTACTTAACACTGGGACCATCTGACTTAATTTCAAGGAAAACAGATGTAGTCTGAGGTGTAGGTGGAGAATCAGGAGTGCAATATGAGAAGGCAAGGGAGAAGAACAAGTTTCAAAATACAAAAAACCTACACAACAGGAAATGGAAGGCTCAGCGAGGAGCCACATTTACAGCTATCTGAAAAGACTAACTTGGAAAAACTCCCCACCCAACATTCTACCAGTGATCACCAAGGTATACTTTACCTTCATTAAGTGTAAAGCACAAAATGATATATCAAATTATAGTCCCTCTGATCTATACTGCAATGTCAGAAATGATGCGACCAAAGAGTAAGAAATCCACGTTTAAAAATTTACTTCTAAAGGCATATTGCTGGTCAAAATATAGTTTAAGTGCACCCATGTTCCCATGCCTGAAATAATATCAGGTGATAATCAATTCAAGTAATTTCTATCACTATGACAAACGCACATTCCCATTTTAGTAAGTTCTAGCTATAAATTCATCTCGTTATGCTTAGTAGCATATTTACAACAATGTCATGGATATAATATTATGAACAACATTGAAAGAAAAAAATTACAAGCCAGTAATAACTAAGTAGATCACAGTGAATCTTGAAAATGACAGGGTAAATAAAATAGTGGCTAGTAACAGATGACCTTTCAAACAGAGAAAATATCAGCCCAAGAAAAGAAAAAGTTCACTTTCTCCACCTTAAATAATTGACATCAGAGAATATTTGCATTGATAGTTTTTGAAGACAAAAGGATTTTATCACTTACTGCTGCTTTCGTCTCCATACTTGTAAATGCAGGTTGGGTTTGCAGGACATAGAGCTGAGAAGGTAGGAGGAACAATATCTAATATACGCTGATGGTAAGACAACCTACAAGACAAATAAGAGCCTCAGAAAATACCGTTCATCAGTTCCATTCGTCAGTAACATCTAACTTACCGAGAAAGTCACAATCTCCAACATCCTACATTCAGCTGACAACCAAGAAATAAAGAAGAAAACTAGTCCTTTAAGCTTTGTCTATGGCAGCAGAGTAAAACTCAGACCTTTTTCAGAACTTACTAGTTTGCACTGAGGTGTGGGCCACTGGGTCCACCAGCCTGGTGGCCAAATATGTGGGATGGTGACGGTGGGTGGAGGAGACAGTCTCTGTGTTTGGGAGAACTGATTGCACTGTAGCAAATAAAAATACACTGAGGCTAATGGGAATCTCATTTCTGAAAAGGTATCTGGGAACCATGGCAAAGGGGAAGACTAGAAAAAATGAGATTCGTGTTGGAATTGGAAGGACAGGTGAATATAAAAATACTTCTAGATCTGTATGTGTGTGCATATATTCACTATCTTTATCCATCCAGAGGGCTTAGAACTAATGACATTCTACTAGCGATAAGCCTATCAAGTGTCCAGATCTTGATTCCGAAATACCCATACTCCACTACTAGAAACTTGGGCTCCTTGAATAAAGAATAAAGATGATTCCAGAGGATGGGGAAGAAAATGCAAGATGAGCCTGGAAAACCTTGTGCCAGAAATAAGGAAAAGCTCAATGAATGGAGGAGACATTAAAAAGAAAGAAAAAAGGACAAGGCAGCCACAATGTGCTCCCAATGGACAAATCAGAGACAATCTGGGTATCAAAATAAAAAATGGCAGTTAACGGACTATAACCCACTGAATGAAATAGAAACCTATTAGTCTCTACTAATACATAAACACAGGAATAAATGGGTGAAAAAAAGGAAGCTCTTACAGTAGAATGCCAACAAATGTAGAAAGAATAATGGAAAAAGAGAAACATCACTTGGTAATCGTCAGAGTGGTGGCAGATTTTTTTAAAAGTAGGACTTATTAGTGGTGCCTGGATGAAGACTAGTATATGAATGCACCTTAGAATGTCTCCTACAAAATAATCCATTACAAGGGGAAAAATGGTAAACTGAAGGTGGAGAGACCTGGCAGACACTGACATGACCAGGTAGTCAAGGCTGACATCTCCAGTAGTAGGGTTCAGGTGCCTCTCGATGTTATGCACCAACAATGCAAGACTTGAGTCTGGTCATGAGGCCATAGCAGGGCAACCCGAGAAAGGCCTAGATTCTTTAAAACTGAAAAAGACATGAACAGTAGAGAAAGAAAAATAACTGTTCGAGACTGAGGAAGTGGAAGAGAATGACAACTAAAAGCTACATGTGTTCCTGGATAGGATTTGGACCAAAAAGAAAAAAGACATTGTTGGGATGGCTGGCTACATTTCAGCAGTATGTGTGAACTATGTGGTAGTATGCTGTACCATCTTTGAAATTATTTCAAAGTACATCTGACCAAAAAACAAAACCAAACCAAAACTTTTTGGCTTAATTTACATAGAATCCAAATGTCATGGTTGTCCAATTTTTTCAGCTCGAATCTTGATTAAAAAGTAACAAGGAAGAGAGGCAGGTGCTTGGATTTTAAAAATGATATTCTGGACATATATCACAAATGCAGAGAAGAGAAAACTCCTTCTACACAAATTAAGAGACCTAAGCTAAAGAGAAAATACAAAGAACTTACTTACCTCATACATTTTTCTAGAACTTCTCTTACAAACTTTGGTTTAGGACTTTCAGGATCTTGAGTAAGACAATCTGACCTAATGAGGAAATGTAGTTTCGTAAGTTCTTTAACAGAATCTGTACTTATTCTAACTTGTACTTAGCTACAAATAGTTTCCTTCTACCTAAATTATTTCATTTGTATGTATAAATCACAAAAAAGAAAAACTAAGTAATTCAGACCATGAAGACTGCTTTTATGTTATAGTTTTGAATATTAACAGGATTCACTTACTTTATTTATTACAGTAGTCTGCAGAAAAAGGAAAGATAAAATGTAACACCACTTACCAATCTTCCCAGCTCCAACGGAATTGGAAGTTACTTAGATGATGGGAAAACCAATTAATAAACCTATACAGAGAAGTGAAGGCAGGGGACAGAAAAAGACAAATGGTTGCAGTTTATACCAGGTTCCTTTGTAATCCTTCAGATAAGTAAAACCCTATTTTATAGTGAAGCGAAAGAGCACATACCCCTACTACCCCTACCTACAGCTGTATCTTCTGCCACTTTTCTTACCCGTTTTTCTGCAAATGCTGTAACTCATCTTCTACTTCAAAAAATAAATTTCCTACCTCACTGCTTCTAAAAGTGTTATCGTTTTTAAGTAAATAATAGATACAATCTGAATGCCTGTTTTGTGCCAGGCACCTTATGTTTACATAATTTAATTCTCAAAATAACATCTAAGGAATGCATTATTTTCCCTATTTAACAGACAGTGAAACGAAGGCAAAAAAAAAAAAAAATTAAAGAAACTGCAGCTAAAACATTTTATAAATGACAGAGCTGAATGAAGTTATCCCACTGTGCCCTTTTCACCACAAACAAAATATACCATTGCAGCCTTCTTTCCCCTAAAATTACACCTGATCTAACTAGACAGGGATCACATTAGTATACTGTAGAATGCTGTGAAGTTGGTAAGAGCCCAATAACTATTGTTAAACAAATGGTATAATTGGGATGCCCAACATAACTGGTAATTTTATTAGACTAGAGAAAAAAATTTGAAGACAACATTTTTAAGGCATGTCCCTTATGTAGCTATAATTTTGATCATTGAAATTAATCAAGATAAAAAATCGATAACATACAACAGCCCTTACCAATAATTTTCAGATATGGAATTTGAACTATGGACATGAAAGGCCCTGGAAACTGGAGAAATATTCAGTATCTGTTGATCTGACTTGGGAAACCGAAAGACGTAAGAAGGAATACCAGCTAAGAAAGGTGGTATATAGACCTCATCCAAAAGCAGGCAGTGGGCATGCAATTACCACAGCTATAAAAATCCAATATGGTCTTTTATTTAAACAGTCTTGAAGCTGTAGTTATGTAGAAGCTAATTACTTTAGAAGTAGACACTATAAACAAAAGTACATACATATGTTTATACATGATAAATAAATATTAGACTCTGCTTCTACATAGGGGTTAGCATAAAGCTTATTTTTAAAAGTTTACATACCCAATTACAGAGGGAAAAGTATGACTATAGCAAAGCACCAAAAAAGTAAACAATGAATGGAATTGAAGAACACTCCGGTATCATATCATACTGAAAGTTAGATTAGAAAGTGTAATGATACATTACAACAAGTATGAGTTTTATTTTTATACGAAGGATTATTTTGGGGAGGCAAGAAAGAAAAATCAACTTGAAAGTTCTTAAAAAGGCAAATGTTTTGCTGATCAAATCATTCTATTAAGTACAGGGAGTAGAAGCTGCTAACAACCAGTACAGAAATGAGGTGATTACCTGTCTACACAGGTAGTATTCATTGTGTCCAAACGCATATATAGCATTTCAGTTGCCTGTGCAAGCTGTGAATGTGATAAGGAAAGTATTCTCCACCCTCCTTCGAAATAAATGGTGACAGAAAAAATAAATAACATGAAAAATAATGCTGAGCAACTTTTCATGTAATTCACCTTTTAAAAAAAAAACAGTTTTGAGGTATGATATACAATAAATTTGGTGTGTATACACCCATTAAATCAAGATAATGAACATTTATATCACCTCCAACATTTCTTCATGGTCCTTGTAGTCAATTTTCCCTTCTCCCCCTCCTCACCTAAATCCCCAAGCAAATATTCATCTGCTGTCACTGGATTACTTTGCATTTTCTCAAATTTTGTGTAAACGTAATCATATAGTATGAATTATGTTTGGCATCTTTTAGTCAGTGTAATTATTTTGCAATTCATTCGTGTTGTTGCCAGCATCAAAAACTTATTCCTTTTTATTATATAGTATTTCAGTGTATAAGTATAACACGATTTGTTAATCCATTCATATACTGATGGATATTTGGATTGTTTCCAGTTTGGGGCTATTACAAATAAAGTTTCTATGAACATTAATGCCCAAGTCTTTGTAGGGACATGTGTTTTCATTTCTCTTGGTAAATACTTAAGAGTGGAATGGCTGCACTTTATGGTACACATATGGTTAACTTTTAAAGAAATGCCCAACTGTTTTTATGAAGTGATTTAAACCCACTGGCATAAATATTTACTAACTTTTTAAAAGTAGGCCAGAGTAAGTTTAAAAACAAAGGAAAGGATACAACTTGGGGTAGAGAGCCAGGCTGAAGTTTGCAGAGTTCAATTAGAAGTGTCGTATACATCACATCGATGTGAGGGGGTGCTGGAAGTTGAAACAGCTCTGCGAAGATCACCTACAAAAGAATCAGGAGCCAGAACTCAATTGCACTTCTACTATTAAAAGACCATACATTCTCAATATAAAACTATAATGAAAATATATATGAAAAAATTACTATTTAACCTTTAGAATTATGCTCTTTAAAACACGAAGATCTATATTATAATGAAAATTTCTCCTCTCTATAACTCGATCAAATAAGAATATGCGAATATTAATGCTAACTTGATACTCCATGAGAACCATACAATTACTTTCTAACTTTGGAAGTATAGGAGTTGATTTACTGAGGGACTCACAGACCCATCAGTTTCATTCTCATAAGCAGTAAAAACTTTTATTAAACTAGGATGGAAACAAGTCATTCCACTCTGCTACTTAAAACTCGTACCTAGAATCCTTTTTGATAATCCAAGACTTCTTTGTCATGCCTCTTGTTAGGAAACTTGCTTCCACCCTCCCTATATTATTTGTGGACTGCCTACCTAGAATTCTAAAGCCTGATGTGCATTCCTTCCTTCGACTCCCACCTCGAACGGTTTTGTACTTCATCATAACTTTCTAAACATTTTGCAGATTTAAAGGTATGACTTATATTCCTCATTTCGACTGACATGTCAGTGAGTCAAATTCAGAGCTTAAGCTTACTCTTAAGAGTTGAAAAATAAGACAGAAGCAGTACTTTTAAGAAAGCACACAAATGCACTATAAATAAAAAGTGAATCTTAAATAAAACATAACTGCTCATGAGTATTTTAAAATAAAGGAATATGCAACTGACAGTATGACCCATGTGTCAAGTGAAAGCACTGGTTATTGGGACATAAACCTCACAAGGTGTTCAAATATACTCCTTATATCATCCTTCTGTATTACTTAACACAGAGTCAAAAGTTTTATCTATTCTTCCTACTTCTAAAAACAATTGGCTCTTTTCATTTTTAAGAATAAAGATTCATATTTAACCCTACCTTGTGATATGGGGAATAATATATTACTCAGGTGTCTGCTAGTAATAAGAAGCCAGAGAAACACAGTTAAAAACGGGTTATCTGCCTAAAGTAATACAATACTTTAAAGTATTTAAGCCACTTATATGTCTGTAATTGGACAATGTATTGACACACCTAGAGGTAACTTACATTATCCATGATAACTATCCATGAATGAAGACATACTATATAAATAATTTATAGGCAACTCAAAAGTCCATTTGGCTACTGGTTTCAACCTCCTCTTTTCTCTTTACTAACATGGCTAACAGAGCACCAAAAGAGACAGCAAATTCCTCGCTCCTCTGTTAACTTTCAGTACCTGACAAGTAGCAAGAAAAAAAAAATAAGCCAAAAGCAGATTATACTTTAAGTCAACAGATTCTGAAACTTGGAAACACGGTCCATATGGAATGCATACCTCAACTATGTGGTAGTTCAAGGGGATCTTGTTCTTCCCTGGATAGCTGACCAACTGTGCAGCACTATAAAAAGTGTAACTTAAGTTAAGTATACAAAGATACATGAACAATCAAATAAGCAGTTTCAAAAGCAGTGTGTTTAGATATAAAGACACTTTTCTGGAATGTTCTAGATTTCGGTTACTTCACTACAGCACAAATTATTTTGTCTACCACAAGGGAATTCTTTAATGGGCCCCAAAACTCCCTGAAAGACAAAAAAGAGTTTAAATAATAATACTAAGGGAGCGTAGTAAGATCTACTAACTTAAAAAGTTTTAATAGGGTAGACCACTCCCTGAAGACTTTCCACCTTAAACTCTAAACCAAAACTTTCCAAGGTTTAAGAAAATATTAAGAGTAAACTTTTCCAAAGCTAGATGTCCAAATGGATAACAGAACAAAACTGTTAATAATCACACTAAAAAGAGCTTTCCATTCAAGTTAATCTGTCCATAGCATATTGCAAATACTCATAAAAAAGCCAGCATCACATGCATATTACTATACAGCACTACAGTACTATAGAGCACCCAGAAAAGTACTATTTTGAGTGTGAGGGGCCTCAAGAAAGCAAAGAAGAATGGTCTTAGCAAGTCAGGATGTCAGGAAGAGTGATTTTCTTACACTCTTAATATACATTTTGCTCTTATCAAAATTGCTAACTTTTCTCCACTCTAAAAGTAATATGAAAAGAATCTTACCAAGTCTTCCTTTCCTTCCAGTGGGACTTAATGATGCAGTGAAGATTCTCTTCTATTACAAATCTTTCCACTGAATGACTCCCTGGCATTACAGGACCCTGGAAAGAAAAGGAAATGTAAATACTACAGACTTAGAAAAAATATTTTCTTTCATTTATTCGACAAATATTTGAGAGCTTATTATGTTTCAGACACTATATTAGGTGCTAGGTACAAAAGTTCAGAAGTGTGAAAGCTCTAGATTTTTAGCAAACTTTATTGTCATGTTAACTTATCTCCACGACAGAATTAGAGTGTCAGCTGAAGTCTCTTCTACACATCTGACAACATACTATCAATTGCCCACCTCAATTATATGAAAAATAATTTTTGTATATTATTAGCTCTACAGTTAACTTTTTAAAATAAGAGTGAATTACTTCTGTAATACAGAGTGAAAATTTTATTTCAAACACAATATACAGACATAAAAAATCGTATATGCATTGAAAGATATCCATACTATATTGTTTTTAAAAAAGATTAAAAAAACATTATCTACATATTATTTATTCTTTAAAAAAGTATGTGCACAGCAAACAGGTTCAGAGTTTGTTTTTAATAACAATTACTATTATAGACTCTTGATAACTTTTACTTTAATCTTCTCTATAGTTTTTATTTTAAATAAATACTTTTTCTAAGGCTAGAACAAAAATAAAACAAATCCTCTTTTTGAGGGGAAAGGATATTTTGTATTTTATGCTCTTCTGGCAAGAATGATGGGCACATTATAGAGGCGACACCAATTAAGTATAAATAGTACAAGGTGGAACAAACTTTGAGGTCTCATCCTAGTTCCCCTTGCACGGATACCCAATCACAAAGATTCTAGTTTCAAACATAAATTAGACTCTCAATTAGATACATCTAATTAGACCACTGACTAAAAATATAGGTAAGTGGGTGGCAAGTTGATAATTTCTTATATATAACCAATTATCTGACAACTTTTTACTCTGAGATAGATTATCCTATGCTAAATTTCCACTGGTCATAAGCAATTTATGGTAGGAAAGAAAAGAGAAGAAAAAGAAAATGAAAGAAAACTCAAATTTGACCTTAGATGGTAATATTGATTCTTATGCCAGTAGTTCTCAAATAGGGGGAATTCTGCCCCTAAGAGGGAATATCTGGTAATCTCTGGAGACATTTTTGGTGGTTACAACTGATTTTTAGCCTCTAAATCCTACTGGCATCTGGAGAGCAGAGGCCAGGGATGCTTCTAAGCATCCTACAATTCATAGGACAGCACTCCACCACAAAGAATTAACCAGCCCGAAACATCAATTGTGCTGAGCCTGACAATTCTGCTTTATGCTGACTGTGGTATACTAAGCAATAAGTATGGTACGTCAGCCAGGCAAGTTTCTATTCAGAATGAATCTAGAAATGACTGTGCTTGCAACTTGGCTATTAAAGTTAAGATGGACGTTCACACACAAAAGTATAAAATAATAAGCAAACCTAAAATGCTAATTTTTATGCTAAATATCAAAAATTATATTTTCTTAATTGCTGTAGTATAATGGCTGCCAATAACTTGACTTCATAAGAATACATATATTTAAAAACTATAAAATCAGTTCATACTCATCTTTCAACTCTAAGTTGAAAATATTTAAAAAAATAATTACATAATATCGACAATAAATTATAAGGATTAGAAATGAACAATCTCTAACACTGGGTATTTTTCTTGAAAAACAGCCTTAAGAATAATAGCTAAAATTATTGAGCATAAATCATGTATTACACACTATTTTATACACTTATGTGTATTAATAACTTAATCCTCATTACAACTTTATGAGATACTATCATTATCCTATTAGGAATCTAAGGTAGAGAGGTAAATAACCCAAGACCACACAGCTAGGATCTGACTAAACCAGGATTAAAACCCAGACCAATCTGGCTCTTGAACCCGCTCTTTTACATTGCACAATGTGCTCTCTTACTCTACATACACATGCTAAACATTGTTTCTTGCATAATGAGGTGATCCTGTTTAAACCATTATCTTCGCTGACTTAAATCGTTAACTTCATTGCTATTGACCATCTTAGATAATAAACTACTCAAATTTAAAAAGTATTGCAGGCAAATCTAAACAAGATTAAACCACAAGCAGGCCCTTTGACAGGAACTTTTAGCTGGTCACATACCTCGGGATCATCTGTGTAATCAAACATTCTGAAGATGACCCTTGGCATTGGGTAAACCGAATCCTCAGTGTGAGGAGGTGGTGTAAAAGGAGGCAAATTGTGCTGCAGCGCTTCACATAGGATGCTGTCAAAGGCAAGATAAGGTCTTAGGATGTGCCGCTCCTGCCAGTGATCCTTTTTCAATTTCTGAATCTGCGCCCACAGGCAATCTAAATACTAAAGACATTAATTTTTAATAATTAATATTATTTGGAAGCTAGAAGAAATACCAACCATATTGAGCAGACAAAATCAAAAACCACTACTTCTAAAATACATAGTACAAAAAGTAAGCTAACTTGCTATCAAATATAGTACACTAGAATGGTGTTTTAATTACTTTATAAAGTTTATCTGTCTGAGGCTGTTACCTCTTACATTTTTCCAATTGGGCATTTCGATTAAAAAAAAAAAAATCTGTCAACTGTATGACATCTACAATCCTCCAGAACAAGGAATGTTTTAATTACATTCTAACATTTATTAAAGCTCCACTGTATGCCTAGGGCTGTGAAGAGGTGGACCCCTGATATGAAATGTCGAAACCTAGCGGAAGTTTACAAATGGAATGATTTAAGTACATCGCAGAGATAAGAATATACTCAAGAGCTGACTGTGCTTGTATCACAAGAGACTAAATCAATTTACCTCCTCTTGTGGATGTGGTTTCTCAGCAGTCCACACTTGTAACATGGGCATATGAGTCTTCTGGCGTCTTCTAAAAATAAAAATGAAAATCTACATTTAGGTTTCTAAAAACATGAAAAGGTGTTCAGTTTCTTTCTTAGTAAAATGCAAATTAAAGCAGTGAAATAAATTTTTACCTATCATACTGGCAGGTGTAACATTTTTGATAACGTACTATATTACTGAAATCTGGGCAAATATGCAGTTTCAAATACTGATGTCATCTCTTTAGAAGATCTGGAAGAGTATAACTGCTTTGGAAAGCAATGACTAAATCAAAATTAAAATTGTTAGGACACTTCAACCTAGAAATGCCATTTCTAAGAATTCATATCCCCCACAAATATATTTGCACATGTACACAAAGACATTTGTATAAGAATATTCATTGAAACACTGTTTATGATAGCAAAAGACTGGAAATAACCTAAATGTCTACCAACAGGAAACTAAAGAAATCATGGTATGTTAAGAGTGGAATACCATACAGCTGTTAAAATGAGTAAGGTAGAGCTACATGTTTTTATGCAACAAATCTTAAGTTACATTAAGGGGGGAAAAAAGCAAGTGAAGAACAGTGTGTATACTGGACTGCCATATGTGTAAAAAAGGGGAAGACATGTACCAGTACTCAAATGGTAAGATAGTCACACTCTATTTTTATTTTTTGGCAAACGGTTATGTTTTTTTAAGAAAAAAGTATAACTTTTTTTCAAAACTATAAGAACATTTTAAAAATCTAACATTTAAAGGTAGTTTAATGTACTAAAAAGTAGATTTCTATTTTTAGACTTCTTTTAGCTTTATATGAATTTACCAAATAGATATTAACACTATCCCGAGAAGTATCTATGGATAGAAAATGAAACATAACAAAATTATTCCAAAAAAACTTAAGAGGACACAAAACCATTACCTAGCTGCTAGGTAATTAATCTAAAGTTTACTAATAAGGCCTACTGTTAGTATTAAAGGTTAAGGACCATTGTTTTAAGGACTTGGCTTAGGATTAACTTATATGAAATAAAGATATGTTCTCCAACTGTGGAATAAATAAATAATACAGATATCCAAACCTCTCTCTCAAATATTGTGATTCTGCAGGTCTGGGGGCAAGGGTTGGAGCATATTTAAGTACCACAGGTGATTCTTATGCATACTAATATCTGAGAACCACTGTGTTGATATTTTATGCCTTTGCGCACATGGATAAAAGCGGCTTAAAAGCAGCTATGTTACAACTCTTCTACACGAAAGCAGTTAAGCAATATATTTGATTACTCTGGGGTCTCAGTAAGTTACAACAGTAGGGGTATGAGATTACCTAGAGAAAGCCTTAGGGAACTCTACAGCTTATTTTTGAGAAATGCAACTCAAATAGTATTACTAACAGATAAAATATAACATATTTATGATATCACTAAGATATCCTTTACCTAAACAACAAAAAGAACTATGAGCTGTGCCCTTACTTAAGATAGCTTTCAGTGTTGGCAAAAATACGGTCCATTTCTGCATCTTTCTTCTCGTACAACTCCTTTCCAACCCAGGGCAAAGACGATAGAAATGCATACACATACCAATCCCGTCGCACCTAGAGGATTTTTTAAAAGGTAAGTTTAAAGTGCTAGTTAATTTATTCATATTGTATTTATTCTTGAATGAAATAAATCTATGGAAGCTATTTAACAGGACATCTGGCTCATTCAGAGCATTTCTAGTTTTAATCTTATTAGACAGAGTAATTTAAATTAACAGATAGATGTCACAAGAACCCACCAGTATGCCAGGTGACTTAACTTTTAGATATTAAGAATTTATAGCATGATCATCTGCTACCTTTTGTTTTTTATTACTAAGTGAAAAATTTCTGGTACTATATGGACACGTTTCAGTATGGGTGTTTTCTTACCTGAGGTACATCTTCTTCCTGAGTTACACTTACAAAATTTTCAAACATAGCAACCATTGATGGGGCTGCAATGACGTGACAATTCACAAGATCAGATAAAAAACGAACCTGTTGGGAAAAAACAATTTCTATTAAATCGAATAGCCCTTATAATAATTACAAAACAAGCTATCTTGTAATGGTTAAAACCACAAATCTGAAAAACTAGAGCCTGAGGGCCAAGTCTGGCCTGCTGCTTGGTTTTTGCACAGCTGACAAACTAAGAATAATTCTTAGATATTTAAATGCTTGGAAAAAACCTAAAAGACTATTTCGTGATTTGTACAAATTATATGAAATTAAATTTAAGTGCCCACAAGTAAACTTTTAGCCATGCTCATTTGTTTACATACTGTCTATGGCTGCTTTTGTGCTACAACGGCAGAGCTGAGAAGTTCTGACAGAGACCCTATGAAGGACAGGAATCTGTACATTTATAGGTTTTCATTACATATTCTTCGAAGAACCCAGACTGTAATGTTATAGCTACTTCAAACTTTTTTCCTCTTTGGCTGTGAACAAATATTCGCTGGACTATAGAAATGAAAAGTTCTGAACAGATATTTATCGGGTATCTTCTGTGTGCCACTGGTAAGAACTATTAAAGTTCCTGTCATATGGGAACTCAAAATCTAGTGGGACACTCTCAATCCAAAGGGATGACTCCTATACTAAAAAGTAAAAAACTGCTGTAGGAACAGTGACAAAGGGAGTAAGGGAAAGTATCATGGAGGACAACTAGGCTACATCATAAAGGATGTGTAATGTACTTCTCAAGTGGAGAGCAAGGGGAGTAGTCTAGGTAGAGGGGTTTAAACACAAGGTGTGTTCAGGGACATGTAAGTAATTTTGATATAGCTGGAAGTACATGGCAGGCAAGGATAGAGAAATAGAAGGTGGTGGGCAACCATGAGTGTCAGACTAAGGAGTCTGGACTTACTCTTATAGCCTGTTGATGAGTGTCCAAACTTTGTGTACTCAGTAAAAAAGAATCTGATAGCTTACCTCCAACGAATGTATATATTTTTATAATATACACTGGCCCACTGTCATTCTATGTATTAAGTATTAGTAAGGCATAATTTGACTTCCATTTAAGATAAATAAAAGATTTCTAATATTTACTTTCTACAACCCAATGAACCATCTTTCACACCAGGCTTCTAAAGACCATCAACTGTAGACAATGGGAAGGAACTGAGGTTTTTAACCTGTAACCGACTTGAGTAGAATGTAGTTATAAGAAAACCACTCTGGTGCCACTGTGAAAGATAAAGTGAAAGGCAGAGAATCTGAATGTGAAAAGATCAGTTAAGAAGCTAAGACATTGGGAGGAAGACATACAGTTCCCTGGAGACAAAGGAGAAGGAACTGAAGAGAAATTTAGGAGGTTGAACTGAAAGGGCTTAGGAACTGCCTATAATATGAGCGGACAAAGGGAAGACAAAAATTAATGCTCAGATTTCTAGATGGCTTATCCAGTAGACAGTAGCCACTGAAAGCAGGTTGAAGGAGGCCAGAAGAAAAGAAGGTATGAATAATGCATTAATTTAGGGACTTCCAGGCAAGATACCTCTAGGCTATCCAGGCAGTATTTGGAACACAGGTCTGGAGTTCAGTAGAAAGGGCGAAGCAGGAGATACAGATTATAGGTTTGGAGAGAAGGAGACTGCCAAAATAAAGGTGGTTTATGAAACTATGAGAGAACAAGAATATTTCAGGATAGTGTTTAAAGAAAAGTAAAGCAAGGACAGAATCCTGGGAAACAGAAACATTTAAGGGGCAAAGAAAGATGGCTCAGTAAAAGGAGACCAAGGAATAGAAGGTAGAGGGCAATGGGAGGTCCTGAAAAAAGTGATGATGCAAAAATCAAAAGATAAGAAGTGTAAAGAGTCATGTGCTGCAGGGTGGGATTCAGAAACCCATGGACTTAGTAATGAGTTTTGTGCTAACTTTAATGAGAACAGTTTCAAATGGTAGCTCTTATGGTGAGTAGGGAACTGTATGCCAAGAGAAAGGATAAATTATTTGGTTGTAGTTCACCTCTTCCCTCCCTCTCCACATTAAGTCAAAATATACCTCACCTAAAAAAATAACTTACCAAATATACAGCTTCATTGTAATTGTTTGCTTTCAAAGATTCTTTAAGTTGACGAATCATGGCTTCTACAAATTCTCCACCAAAGTTGTAATTCCTGGCATTCAGCAGTCCAACTAATGTTGTATAAATTGTCAACTTCTCAGGTAACAGACGCGCACTGATTTGAGAACCCAGTACAAGAAAACCCCAAAACAATAGCATTATGTTAGGTTGCTGAATATTGTAATATATAAAACCTTTTGTCATTTTATTAACTTTGAACAGGATTACTTTGAGCTGTTTTCAAAACTACTTCAACATAAATATTGACAAGAGTTGCAGACATGGCCCCCATTATTTTTCATTTTTAGTTATCTCAAGAGTTAAAAAGTAAAACACTCTTATTGTGAAGTTATCAAACTGAAATAAATAAAACTAATGCTAGATCAGTTTTAGTCCAATATGTTCAGAGGAACTGGATAGCAGTTCTACAGAAAATTGTTTCCATGGTAAAATATCTAGGAAATGCTGGGTGAAATTTCTTTAATGCAGAATCATTAGTGGGGAGATGGAGCATTTTAAACTTAGCTAACCAAATGTCATAAAATCAGGATTCCACTTTGAGAAACACTATTCTGGTTGCTTAGAAAAACTTCAGAACTAAACTAGTTCAATTAAGTTTCTATCAGTTAAACTGTTGAATTTTTAACATGATACTCTGATATAGCAAGGTTTCTTTACACTCCAGTTTGCTTACTCCAAGTGCGTTAATTTTCATTAAAATTATCTGAAAAGTAGATGACTTCAGTTATAAACCTTTAAAAAAAGCAAATACTGCTTCCTAATTTAGGCAGCCTTTAGAAATTAGCTCAAAAAGAAAAGCAAATAGAAACTCATGATCATTCAGATTCTCATATACTTTTTGTTTTCTCAAGGTACCTAGTAGAGTATTAGGAGTAATTTAGGTTTTAAAAAGATACTTGCATTGGCATTATTCTCCCCCACCCCAAACCATGGTTCCATCAGAGTTTAAGCATAAATCGATTCCATTCTAATAAATGCTTCCAAAATAGAAGACCTCTTAGGGATAACAACAGCAAAATGATTTTTCTTAGTAGTTTCTTAGTCTAAGAACATGTCCTCCTGAATATTAACTGAATTCCTTTTAAAAATTATAATCTAAATTTTGTACTTTGAGGTTAAAATGAAATCTATCAATGGTTTCAATTTATATGTACATTTTTAAATTTCAAAAATGAGCTTAAGCATTAAAAAACATTATTTTAAAATAATTGAAATGACAACTTAAAAGTCACCTTCATAATTCAAAAATATCTAATAGATAAATTTATAATTCAATGTAAAGTACAAAGATCCCTTTATCCAGAAGTCATAGCTACTTCTTTGACAGGCATTCAATTCAGAGTGATCCATGTCTGAGAGATGAAAAAGTCTAGATTACTAACTCCACCAACAGAAGAAACTGTTCCATGATTCCATGTGAGACTTTTTCCACTTTAATTTCCTAACAAATTAAATGCTGATACTTGTTCTAGCTAACCTAACTCAGAAAGATTACATCTATTAAGAGCTTCAAAAGCCTCTTCCTGGGCATGGTTCCATAGCGTAGCAGTTAGCATGTCTGCTTTACACGCAGAAGGTCCTGGGTTCACACCCATGGAGCCACAGTCCATCATCTATAGCCATACCATCCTGAACAAGCCCAAGGGCTGATCTCGGAAGCTAAGCAGGGTCGGGCCTGATTAGTACTTGGATGGGAGGCCACTTAGGAAGACCAGGTGCCACCTTCCAAGAAAGGGTATTACTTGAGTGACCAGTTCTCAAATTAGTTTGGTACTACTGGTTAAAAATGTAAGTTAAATTCTATTATATATATTTAAATGTATGTGCATAAAATAAAATCTCTGAAATGTGAACATGTCTACTTTCTCACTTAAAAATAGTCAATTTGAATGATTCTAAGGTTTTAAGAAACAAATGGAAAATGCTGAATTTTAGGTCTATTTCTAAGAAAAAGTTAATGAAAGGGCCAAAGGTCATTTCATTTGTACAAATTTCCTGATAGAAGGAAAGTTGATTACATATGAAACAAAAACACATCTACTGAACATTTCCCAAAGCATTTAAGAGTAGATAATACATTATCACCTGGATTCATAAATCTTTTGCATACATACACTGTACAAAGAAGTCTTAAGATCTTGCTCTTGTAGTTAGGAAGATCAGCTTCCAAAACACCAGCCAAGCCTTCCAGGTTGCTCTCCAAAGAGCAGGCACTCTGTAGACGACAGCATATTAAATATCTGTCAAGTACTCAGCAATTTGTGAATTAAAAATTTCTAGGTAATCAAAAAAAGTTAAAGCCTTATATGCATAAGGCACTAAGACAGATTTAGTATATATAAATCAATTCAGGTAGTTAATGTTTTTTAGATACCCATAAAGAGAGAATGAAAGAAATTTAAAAAGTAAGCAGGCTACAATAACAGAATAAATTTTATATAAAACATCATGGGCTCTATTCTCTATTTTATTTACTATATGACTCTGGGCAAATTACCTCAAGTATCCACGATTTGTTTGGCTCTTCATTTATAAACTGAACTATTCAATAAGATCTCTTTTAAGACTCATATTCCATAAAAATTACTAAAAACATTTAATTCTCAATTATCTGCATTCCAAAGGTTTTAATATGCATTTACTTTCAGATATAGATGCATGGCCATATAAACTTTGCCTAAAACAGATCAAGTTTTCAGCTGATGAAATTCATAGAAGCAGAACTTTACAGCTCTAAACTCATCACAGTCTGTGTCTATTTTGGTGCATACCTTTTCTCCTACTTTGCATATTAAAGATTCCAAATGATCTTCAGTTTCATTTGCATCAGAGGTCTTTCTCCTTTTGTGAGGCTGTCCTCCTGTTTCAATAATGTAAAAAAATAACGTTACATGATAAATCCGCTGTCATAAATTTTATTTAAAATAAATTTATTTTATTTTTTAATGCTATAATCTCTTTTCTACCAGAAGCCCTACTTTTTACATAGTAGTAGCTCTTAACTGACCTCTACTTCTCAGACTCAGCTGGATTAACCAACAGTCTCCATATCCAGGGCCAGGATAATGCCTCCAGGAGGCATTATTTATGTTAAATTCTGTGAGAACTCAAATTTAAAGAATGGGAGTAGTAGCCAGAACATGATTTACAGAGTTTTATCTGCTAGTGGTTAGCCCCATAAAACTGTATGAATGAAGCAGCTCTGTCCATTTCTGTGGACAGACAGGAATGGTGCTACCCACTAGCAGATAGAACACTCTGTAACATCATGTACTGCTACTCGTATGCTTTAAACTTGAGTTGTTTACTGTTCTTTAGTTGCCAGCAGTACTTATTATTGTAATAATCAAAAATATTATTATGTAAGCTGAAAAAATATGGGTGCAAAACCAAGGTGAATGCTTTAGAAAGACTTGATTAGAAAACAAAGTTTTTGTATTGGGTTTGAAAACTTCAAAAGATGGCAAAATGAGCATAAAACATTAGGATTCCTCACTAGCTTTACAAGTGTCTGAGCTCTTAACTCTTCAATTAATAGTTCTACTTCTATAGATCACGTAGCACTAGAGTATATTTATTCCAAGTGATGGGAATTAAACCAGCAGACATATACTCAAAGAACAGCCTTCAGTACTATACCAAATAATTGATGGGAAAACAGTAGATATTTTATGATGCTAAAGAAGTTGAATGAAGTTGTGCTACAAATCACAACTGGACTGTATTACTCATACACTTGCTGTTAATGATTTCTTACCATTTTGTTTAAAACTGTAACACATCACCTTACATCCTTTTGTGGAATAACATAAGGTTTAAAATATTTTAAATAATAGTGTTAAGTATAAAACATAATGCGGTTGCTACACACAACGTTGGCTAGTCTCTCAATATAATTCAATTTTTGACTTCCATCAATTAAATTATTAGGACAGCACGTGGACAAGGGAGCAAGTTTATAACTGGGGATCCCTATTAATAATGAAAACCTGCAACTGGATATAGGGTTACTCAAGAGCAAGTTATATCTAACTTTATTCTCCTCCAGACTTCCGTAGCCAAAAGAACTGAACCATTTTTACAGAGTTCATAATCACTGACTTGCCAATAGATCATTTGGCTTGAATTATATGGTGATTATCATAAAAACACAGCACTTGGTTATTCTAAGCCTGGGGTGTTAAAAGTTGCTCCAGTGACAGAAATGATCTTCATGTACCACTTGCATCTATGCTGAATAAAATCAATCTATTGCTATCCAGGTAGAAACTGATGAAAATATCATAAAAGGCCATAAGGTAAAGCACTCTGGGCTTTGACTCCCAACCTCTTAATTATGATCTGGTTTAAAACTGCTGAATATAGTTTTGAAGGGATAATGCCACAAAAAAAAAAAAAAAAAAAAAAACATGTAGTGTGACAGGTGAGATATATTCTTGGAGATACTTACCCATATTAAGTTGTGGACATGTATGGCACAGTTGGATTGGTGACCTTGGTTCTTAAGTATAGGTGCAACCTAAGTCACAGGATCTAATAAGGTTCCACTACCTGAAGAACCAACTTTCACGCAAAGGTGTTCTATTTCCGGGATTCATTCATTGAAAAAAACTGCATATTCAATGTAATATATGTAATTTATATAATCATTACATAATAATGTAATTTATATAATCAGCCAGGAAGGACATTAAAAGCAGCCTTCTTTTAGAGCAGTGGTTTTCAATTGGTTGAGATTTTTCTCCCAAAGGGCCACTTGGCAATTTCTGGAGACATGACCTGGGGAGTACTACTGGCATCCAGTAGGTACAGGCCAGAGATTCTGCTAAATGTGCTACATTGCACAGGACGACTCCCAATCACAAAGAATAACGCAGCCCAGTGTCAACAGTGGTGATGCTGAGAAACTGTTCTAGAACAGAATACTAACAGTGTTCTTCAGAACCAGATTCTGATAAAGTTGGGAGAATGCACACGCTGAAAAACTAGCCAATGAAAGCAGTTTGTTGTCGTTTTGAAGCCTAATCACTGCTCCCTTTTTTCTGGCCCATCTACTCTGCCAACCTTTAGTCCACATCCCACCTCCACAACCTCCCTAATTATCCAGCTGGCTTGTCCTCATATCAGTTTGGAATCATTCTCCAGTCTCTCTCAACTACCCCTGTAATTCCTCCCCACTTCCACCCCTGACTTATGGATGTGGCCCTTTCCCCTTAAAAACTGGATCTCTGAAGACCGGGCATCTCCTCCCACAAGCTCTCAGTGTACACCTGGGGCCTGGTGCCCCCAGGGTATGGGCTATGGCTCCACCTGGTGTGTGAACCCAGGCCCTTCTGCGTGTAAAGCAGACATGCTAAACACTACACTATGGAGCTACCCTGTCACCAGTCTTTAATGAAATCCTCCCAGGTCCTCTTGTAAGGGGAAAATGATGCTGTGGGGAAGGAAGGTAGGACTTTCGAAGAAAAACTAGAAAATTCAAGTACACAGTCCTATATCTGAATTACAACACTTCCTTCTTCTCCCCCATTTTGACTAAGACAAGTTTTGTTTGGAGAATGGAAGGAGGCAGAAATTATTAATAAGAGATGCCTCACTCTCACCTGATGTTAAAATATAAAGGGGGGCAGGAACTACAGACACAATTTGAACTCACAGACAATAACAGGATATTGAACTCAGAACAGAACCTGGGTGAGCATATGGGGAAGTAGAATAAGATTAAGAATAAAATTTGAGGAATTAGCTGAATGTTTTCACGTACCCTCAAGAAAACATATATACGGTAGCTTCAAAACAAGAAAAGATTTTGTATTCAAATGTAACTCTGTAGAAGTTTTGCAATGTAAGTTAAAATTACATTGCTACTTTACTTAGACACCCTTGGGTAATATCGAACAGAGAAGCAAGTCTCTATCAAACCCATCTAAACGGATCTGAACACGCCAAATAAATTTTTCCCCTCTAAGGTGATTCTAATTTTATATAGATGTTGTACTACATCTTATATCCTTATTTAGAATTAGATACACTATAAGAAGCTTTAGATCCATAAAGTCAAATAAGGTAATGAAAATGAACACAGTAAAGTGGAAAAGAACCTTGATCCTGGAGACTTAAAGCAGAAGTAAACATAACTCCTGAAACAAACTATATTCTACCTCCGATTACCAAATCATTTCACTTCTATTCATTTTATTTTTCAATAGTTAAGTAACAAACGAGTCACAATATAAAGGATAAAGATCTAATTCTAAGTAGCTTAAATGGTACTAATGTGAGTTTTTGGCTAAGATGATGGACAATCTAAGTACTTTCTTAAAAGAACAAAACAATGTTTGAACAGCTAATATCCTATGCATATCCTATAACTAAAAAGCTTCAGAAATATTCTTAGAGATTCTAAGAAATGTTAGATTTAACACTTGACCAGCATTAATACACATCAATTTACACTTAAGACTTCCTTTTCCTTGTCTACAAATTGACTTCTAGGTGAACTTTATTGATAGTCTCCTGTCTCCATAGATCCTGAATACTATAGTCTCAACACAGATTTAATTTTAACATCACCCTCTATGAGCTGATCCTCTGCCCCCTCTCTGATCTTATCTCCTATACCTCTCCCTCATACTCACT
Source organism: Rousettus aegyptiacus (assembly GCF_014176215.1). NCBI lineage: Eukaryota > Metazoa > Chordata > Mammalia > Chiroptera > Pteropodidae > Rousettus > Rousettus aegyptiacus. The sequence continues at coordinate 27,919,942 of NW_023416306.1, forward strand.
CTGCGCCAGCAACACTGGCCTCCTTGCTGTTCCGTGAATAAGACAGGAATGCTCTAGACTTAAGGCCCATGCTTAGACCACTGCTTTACCCCACATAGACACCTGGTTTGCTCCCTTAGCTCCTGCAAATGCCATTTTCAGTGAAGCCTTCCCTGAGCAACCTATACAAAACAGCAACTCCTCCCCCACAGTAGCCTCTACCTTCTTTACCCAGTTTTATTTTTCTCCATAACACTTACCACTGAAGGATACACTATATTTTATTGGATTGTTTCCTATCTGTTAAAGGGAGGTTCTATCTTTAGTCCACTGCTGTACTGCTAGATGTTAGGGCAGTGCCTGGCACTGTTGAATATTTGTTGAAGAAATGATTATAGCTAGTCAAGCAAATGGAAAGTCGTGGCAGACAATGACGACAATAATCCAGAAATACTCTGATGCAGCTATTAAACAACGATTATAATAATTCAGCCTATTTTAAAAGTCTTCAATATTTAAGCTTCTAATATTTCTGATTTAAAAAATTAATAGATGTGTAACTAAAAGGAAAGTAGCTAAAATATTTGATTCAGACCATTGTTTAGGGTAAACCCTATCTAATCATTACCCAAATTGTGGCAATTAACAATAGTTCCAGATTTAGTACAGTATCTAAGAGGAATTAAAAACTGCCCCATCCATTACTAAATCATTCACCACAGTAAACTTTGATTAATTAACTCCTTACTTTTTTCCCTTTACTTATTGAGGTTCATGCAAGACCCAAATGATTTAGCTGCCAGCTGGTATTAAAAGAAGCTAACTCCTAAGAAAGTTATGCTGGCATCCCAAAAACCAAAGCAAAAGTTGAATTTCTACATATTCAAATCCAATTCTCCAGGCTGACTTCTGGAAATGTTTTCTCTCCCTTTAGGGATACTTCGGAAGGAAGAAAAAGGAGTGGAGAATAGAAAGTGTGAGAAAAGCAAAGAAAATGGAAGAACTTTAAAAGGCTCAAGTTCTCTAAATACCAAATGATGACTTAAAACATATTAGCTTTTGATTAATCAAATTAAAAGCATATGAAAACTGTGCTTTCTGTGCCCCATGTGTACACTACACAAGTCTCCTACATAAACGAAAACAAAAATAACAACAACAAAAAAGCCACCCAAGCATAATAATAGCTGTGTAGTAAAGAAAACCCTGGACTTGCATTCTCTGGTGTCTGGGCACTGCTAGCTGTGACTGCATGTTCATTACATTAAAACTCTAAACCCTTAGGTATCAGATGAGAAGGTTGGGCTAGACTGTCCTCTCAAGCCATGCCCTAGCAGAAATCCGATGTTTCATTGTTAAAACTAAAAACAAGTGATTTAGTTATACCAACCTCTAACTGCCTCAATGTTCAAGGACAGAAAAATGTTAGTAGAGAAATTAATTCTTACATCATTGACATCTACCAATATATATCACCTCTAAAGCATTAACATTTGATAAAATAATCATTATGAGCCACTCTTCATTTATAACTTCATTTAACCATCACAAAACCAAGAGGTATATTAACATTTTTCTATATCACTTCTATATTACAGACTAAGGTTTAAAGAATATAACTTGGCAAGATCACAAAGTAAATGGTAGAGCCTAGCTTCTTACTTACACCTTCGGTTTCCAAAGTCTGGCCTCTTAATCACTATACTACTTACTCTCTTTTCAAAGAACAATACACTAAAATAATATAATTACTCTTAGTTTCTTTTTTCGTGGATGTGTGTTCTTGACTGATTTTTGTTATGTAAGCATCTTCTTCTAACTAGCAAAATTATTCTCGGTTTTTATGATAACACCACCATAATCCCCATGAGCACAACCATTCGAATGGAGATGGCAACCCCTAATCTAACTAAGAGCTCTCCTGTTTTCCAGCACCGTCTTACGCGAGGGAAATACAATTACGGTCAGCTCAAAATCCAACATAACAACATGCATCTGTTTATTAGTGATCTCTTGGGTGTCGGTAAGAGACAGATCTTTTTCCCTGCAGCTGCAGCTTGAAAGAAGGCAAATCAACGATGACCGGTAGGGGAGCAGAGCTCACATTGCGATTCATCGGATCTCTCAGTCATGGCTTTGTTCCTTTCCTTCACTAATCTGCGGAGATCCCTTTTCAGGTGCAATGCGAGGGTCAAAACGAGATAATGTCACGCCCCCACGAGGCGGCCGCACAGACACAGGTGTACTTCCCTGCTTGGCCATGAGAAGGACCAAATCCTGAAAAGTGGTTAAAGACCCTCCCCCCACCCCCACCCCAGGCCTCCTATCGGAAACGAGTAAAAGAGCTGGGGCGAGAGGAAACGAGCTTTCCAAGAAGTCGCCTGGCCACACTCCCGCTGTGCCACCTCCCTTCCCTCCGTGGCTTCCCGAACGTTCCCAGGTGGGAAGGGCTTCCCTCGAGACCTGAAGACCTAGGCACCCACCTGGGCGCGGCCTCAGCAGCCGGGCCCAGGGCACTCACCGTCGTTTTCGTCACTGTGCCGCCTCCGCGACATATCGCACGCCGGTGCGCTGCCAAGCCGAGCTGCCAGGCGGGAAGAGCAGCAGGAACCGTCGGAATGCCGGCCGGCGCGAGGACAGCGGCGAGGCGCGCGGAGTGGCCGGCGCGCAGGCGCACTTGCTCGCGACGGCTCCCGGAAGCGTAAGGAGAGGCGGACGGGTGGGCTTGGCCCGCTTGGCGGCGCCTAGAAGCTCTCCGGGCCGCGAGCGTCTGGACAGTACGCTGCCAGCCCCCTCTGGCTTCCGCCGCTTCTCAGCTGCTTCTCTCTCCCGCCTTTCGCTTGAAGTCCTTCCGGGGCCACGCAGACAGCGCCGCTACTTCAGCCAGCCCAAGCCCGGGTCTGCGAGTCACGCCTGGAGGCGGGCGGTGTGGAAGGGACGCTGTAGTCCCCGCCTTAATTTCGGGCCCTCTCCCGGGCGCCCGCAAAGGTTTTCCCGGCGGCCCTTTCGCTAAGGGCCGCGAGGACTTCCGGAGCGAGGTGACGTCTTGAGCGTTCCTTCTACGTAAAATCCAGGTGGGGGCTGGATGTTCGAAGAAGGTGATCAGTGTTAATTGCTGGGTGGAGACGGTTCAATGAAAGAAGATCTGAGGTTCAGGACCGGCGGGTACGTGCTCATTTACTCCCACTTCTGGGCCTTTGCCTCCTCGGGAAAGCTGGGCCGAGAAATTCGGCCAGGTCCGGCGCGCCATTTCGGTAAATGGCACCAACCACCCGACTGTCTAATTCAAAATGTAGATAGGAGTAATTCTTGGGTCCTTCTTTTTCTTCACTTCTTATATAACTATCTGTAAACTCTGCTGGCTCTACTTGCAAAACAGATCCGCAGTCAGTCTACGATACTCTTGTTTACAGCTCTCCAAATGACTCCCTTTACCCCAGTAAAAACTCCATGTCCTGACCTCCAGGGTTCTACTCTCATCATTATGCTCCAACCACCCTTTCTTTCTGTACCTCCAATAAGTCAAGCTTGTTCCCACTTTAGGAATTGTTACTATTTCCTTTGCCTGAAGTTCTCTGCTCCTAAATCTGCGTGGATGGGCTTCTTGTTTTTTAGGTCTCAGCTTAAACATCAGGTCCTTAGTGAAGCCTTCCCAGGCTACACAATCACCGTTTTATTTCATTCAACAAATATTGTATTTATTAACATTTAGCACCTTCTATGTGCTAAGCAGTGCTCTAGATGTGGAGGATGCAGGCAGAGCTGAGCAAAGGAAAATTCCTGCTTTCTTGGTGCTCATGACCCATTTAGGAATGAGCAAAGAGTGCAATCAGGTAGTGGGCAAAGGAGAGTAGTAGATGAGATTAGAGATGTGGTAGGAGGGGGTTTTTAAGGACTATGTTTTATCTGAGTAAGTTTAGAAGACATGAGAGACTGATCATATTTTTTAATAGTTATCTCTCTGGCTCCTGCAGGAGGAGGGCAAGTTAGTCTTTGTTGCAGTAATTCAGTCAGAAAATGATGGCGGCTTGAACGGAGTTGGTAGGAAAAGTGGTGTGAAATGGTCTGATTAGGTTTTATTTCAAAAGCGAAGTTGATGGGATTTTCTGATGGGCTGGATGATAGTGTGAAAGAATAAGGAGTCAAGAAAAAGCCCAAAGTTTTTTTTGGGGGGGGGGGGGTAAACGGGACAGTAAAATCGTCATTTATGGAAGTAAGCAGGACTGGGAAAGAGCAAGAGTTTGGTTTTGATTGGTTGCATTTGAACAGCCTATTAGCCCTCCAGGCAAAGCCATCCACATGGTAGACAGTTGGATATGTGACTTTGGAGTTTAGGAGAGAGGCATGGCTCGGAGATATAAATTTGGAGTCAGTGTGCAGTGTACTAAACATAAGTTTTCCTTTATCATTGCTTTGCTTTTTTCTTTTTTTATGGGCGTTTCAAATATTTACAGAAGTTGAGAAAATTATATAATGTCCCCTCATGTACTTTTATCAACCAGCTTCAGCAATTACCAACTAATAGCCAGTCTAGTTTCACACATATCTCTTCACAGCTATTCTGTGGCAAATAAAGTTTTTAAGTCCTTGGAACTAGATGAGATCACTTAGAGAGTGAATGGAGATAAAACGATTCAACACTTAACAGGTTGGGATGATGAGGATCCCCAGCAAAGGAAATTCAAAAGCAGCAGCTCTTATTACTGATATTTTGATTTTTTAAAATTGATTTACTTATTTAGTGTCTCTCTCCTCTTACTAGAATATAAGTTCCAAGAGAGCAGGGGCCTTAACTGTTTTACAAAGACGTGTATCCACTGTAGTATTTTCTATGTGCCAGGCACATAGCGAAGTCCCCACATAGAGTAGTTAAGAATATATAAATTAAGCAAGAACGGAAAAGGATTTAGAGTGAAGAGAGGTCATTTTGGGGTCGTGGGAAAGGCGTGTTGAGTTGCTGAGGCAGGAGAGGGCCTGGCTTGTTTGTGGAACTAGGCAAAGTTCATTGTGGCCAGCGTAGGATACTTGAAGGAGAGAGTATTATCTGAGATGAGCCAAGAGTGGTAGGGGAACTAAGGGTGTGCCAGACACTTTACTTGTCCCCTTCTAGTCCTCACTACAGTCCTGCAAATAGGTACTAATACTGTCATCTGCTTTATAGAAATCAGAGAGTTAGAACCCTTGCCTAGGTCACATATTTGCACCCAGGTGCACCACAATCCAAAGTGCGTGCTTTTCCCAGTGTTTCATGTTGCCTTTGTGTTTCATGTTGCCTGTTGTCACCTGTAACATTTGCTTTATAAAAGAAAGACTGTAGCGTATTGATTGTAGTGTGTCCAGTTTTAACAAGATTTGGCTACTATAGCAATTTGAATATTCATTCTCGCTCATTAAAAGGGGGCTCTCTTGATAGTTATTTCTTCAAAGAAAGGGAATTTGCACAGCTCAAAATTTAGGGGTTAAAAAAAACTGTCTTTATAACTGAAGTTACTGGTACATAGCTTGATTGATTTGGTTCGTACCAGTGCTCTTTTGGTATCATTTACCCTAAATATTTGCTCCCAAATTCAGGTTTCTGCTCAAATGCCACTGCCTCAGACTACCCTCTGTGTTTTAATGATTCCCTCTATCACTCTGGCTCCTCCCCTGCTTATTTGTCTTCATAACCCTTTTTGCCATCTGACTTTCTAAAAAACTCAATTTATTTGCGTACCTTCTATCTCCCCACTGAAATGTAAACTCTAAGAAAGCAGAATCTTTTTTGCTTCATTCACATGCAATATCCCCAATGTCTAGAACAGTGCCTGCTAAATAAATATTTATTGATGAATGCGTGAGTAAATAGATAGTTCATTTGCATCATCGATTAGCTTCAAGTTCACTTCCAGTAGTAATCAAAGACTTGGACATTGTTGTTTCTCTCTTGCCCACTTCCTAGGAGATAGTTAACTGAAAAGAATCTGCCCCACTGCTGCAACCAAACCAGATGCCTTCTTCCACTTCACCAGACCAGGGAGATGACCAGGAGTCCTGTATTTTAAAATTTTCAGACCTGGATTTGAAAGATACAAGTCTTATCAATCCCAATAGCAGTCTCAAAGCAGAGCTAGATGTCAATACAAAGAAGAAATTCTCATTTGCAAAAAAAAAGGTAAAATTGCCATTGATGTTTTGGGATTGTGTGTGTATAGCTATGGCAGATAGGTCTAGAAGTAGTTTATCAAGATTATCCTCCAGGGAACAGAGGGCTGGTAAGATACTAACTAGGCAGCTGCCATGTTCAAGGTAAGGGCTAGTCAGGGCCATTACTAATGATCTTAATTCAATGTTAGGCAAAGGAGAATCATCGGTGGGGTGTGGTTCGGGAAGATTTATGATGGAGCACTTGGGGACAGATCCTAGAGAGGTGGGCTAGATTCCTTTCCCTATCTAGGGTGACAGGAGGAATCCCAGGAACCCAGGGACTTAGCCATAAGAAGAATAGGGAGGTAGTAGGGCAGTTGCTATCTAAGACTCCTGATTTGGTCCAGCTGGTATATAGCTTGCTATTAAAACTATTCTCTCACAGAAAGTTCTACAGAATAGTAGTATATAAACCGCAAACCCCTGCAGAAAGATAATAGAAGAGATTTCACTGAGACTTCTGTTTGCCTTAAACTTAAGGGTATTTAACAGTGACAGATTGAAATATCATTTCAGGCATTTGCCCTTTTTGTCAAAACCAAAGAAGTTCCAACACCTTCTTTTGAATATAAAGAAAAATGGTGGAAATGCTGTCATCAGCTATTCACAGACCAGACCAGCATCCATAGACATGTGGCAACACAACATGCAGATGAGATTTGCCACCAGACTGCTGCTGTTTTAAAGCAGCTGGCTGTGACATTGAACACCTCAAAGAGTCTTAAGTCTGCAGACAAAAAGAACCCTCTAATAGAGTACCTTACTCGAAACCATGAAGTATCCACTTGGCTCCCTGATACAAGCTGCTTTAGCCCTGATGAGCTCACAAGGTAAGAATTTCATTCTGTATTTTGGTTTAATTTAAATGTTTTTCCAGCCACAATGAGCTATTGCTATCCATTCACTAAAATGGCAAGATCATAAAGGCACAGAATCTCTCGACAGGCCTAAACTAGGCTAATAAACATGTACTATGTCTAATAGAAGATCATCGCCTGTGCAGTAGCATATACCCACACAGCTGGTATTGTCGCTAGGTTACTTGGAAGCAATTGTACATCTTATCTTCAGGGAGAAGTAAAGAACAAAAATTGTATTATTTTCAAGGGGAAATTGGAAGGCCCAGAAATGTTAATGATTCCTCTACTCTGAGTAACATCAGAGCTTGCAAAAGGAATTTTGCTACTAAATGTGGTTTTCTGAGCTAAATGTTTTAGAATAGATTTTAACTGAGGCATAGGATTAGAAGTTTAGGTCCTGCCTTTGAAAAAAACTCACCAAATCATAATATTACAGAATTCTAGAGGACAGGTTTCGGATTTTAAGCAATTTCTGAACTATTCGATGAATAGAAAATGTCCAAATTTGATACACTTTTGTCACTATATTTAGTGCTAAATTCCCCTTGTTTGTCAGAAAGAAGAGAAAGAGAATTGAACTTAGAATCAGATTTTGCTAGTCACTAAAATTCTTTTTTTATTTTCATTTCCTCACTTCTAAAATTGGAATAATAATGCCTGCCCTGCCTACCTCACAATATTGCTGCTGTATGAATTATATAAAATGATCATGGAAAGAACACTTGTGAACTGTAAGGTGCTATACAGATGTGGCTTTGTTATTTCTGTGTGGCCCTGCATTTCAAGGAATTTCTAGTTAGAGAAACAAAAAGGACATAAAACAATTATTAGCACGTGATATGACACAGGTTATATAATTATTAGTTAAATTATATGGTTCAGATAATTCGTTACTGGGGTTTAGAGAAAGAAAAATAGGCTCTAAAATAGACAAGATTTTGGAGGAGGACAGGCCTTGAAATATGATGAGGGTACTGAAAGAGTTATAGATTGCAGAGCTGGATGGGACCTTAATTATCATCTGCTATAGCATCCTCCAAAACATGTCTGTGTAACATTAGTTGTGGAGGATGCTCTCAGGTATTGAAAAGAGGTACTAAAGACAAATGGGTTTGGGAAGCACTAGGGGTCAGTAAACTTTTTCTTATTGCAGGACTTCTCAGAGCCTTCAATAGATAAGAGGCTTTCACTATGACTCAAAGAGGGAGATGTTGCCAGCAGGATTTCTCAAACATGTAATTTCATAGAACAGCTTCAGAGCACACTTTGGAAAATGCAGCTTATTTCACTTCTCCAGTTTTACAGATGAGGAAATCAAGACTCAGAGATAATAAGAAATCCAGCTAAGGGGGATAAGAGACCCACCTAAGTCCCATGACTAGTTATTAGAAGACAGCACAGTGCAGTAGAAAGTATGGATTCTAGTGTCAGAAGACATATTCAGAGTCTTGACTGTCACTTGGTAGCTATTTTACCTGGGAGGAATTGGCCTCAGTTTACTCAGCTGTAAAATGCAGATATTTTCTTCTTCAGAGCGACTACAGATAGGAATTGATTCCCATTTCAGGAGAACAATAGTAGGCGCAAAGGCAGGCACAAGTGGCTCCATCTCAGCCTTGCCTCTGATTCTGCCCGGGTATACTTTATAAATTGTGGCTTCCTTATGCCAGTGACTCAAATGCTCTTTCCCTGTGGTTTTCTTTTTACAGTGGCCAGGGCAGTGATGAGGGGGAGGTGCTACTTTATTACTGCTACTGTGACCTAGAGGATCCCCACTGGATCTGTGCCTGGCAGACAGCTCTGTGTCAGCGCCTGCACCTCACAGGCAAGGTAACACCTCCCACACCCTGTCCTTCTTCACTGGGCTCATCTGGCCTCTGACTTGGATTGCGGAGGCCATGCTCCTTACAGAGGGTTCACTGTCGTGTTTTTAGAAATTAGCCAAATCCTGCTAGGCATTTAAATAGAATGCTAAATAACTATTAATGTTGTATTTTATAAGACTATTTAATGGCACTGACCAGGGGTCAGTAAACTTTTTCTTAAAGAGCCAAACAGTAAATATTTTAGGCTTTGCATAAAAAAACCACTCAGCCCTGCTGTTGTAACATGAAAACAACTGCAGACAATATGTAAATGAATGGGTATGCCTATGTTCCAACAAAACTATGCAAAAGCAGACATACTTGCTGACCCCGGCCTAGGGAAATGTTCTTGATATGGTAGCTGGAAAACCATTTTATGGACCTATATGTATAGATATGATTCCAAATTGCTTCTTAATTTTCCTAGAACATGTCAAGGTCTTTCAGTTTTATGGTACTGGCATTTGCTGTTTCCTTCCCCTCTAGAATGCTTTTTCCCTAGATCTTCGCATGGCTCATCCCACACTTGAGATCTCTGCTCAGATGGTATTTTCTTATAATGCTAATCTAAAGTAGTCCTCTCTGAAAACCTCATCATTTTCTATTCCCTTCTGCTCTGAGAATTTCAAAGAATTTACTACTATCTGGAAGTATAATCTTTAATTTGTTTTAATCTAGCTCCTTTTACAATATAAGCTTCATGAGGACAGGAACTTTGTCTTAATTGATATATTGTCAGTGCTAGAACAGGGCTTAGCACGTAACACGGTAAATATTTGGAGAAAGTTGAATAAAGGCATGAATGTATGTTTGTAACAAAACCCTAGTGTGTCTGTATATAAAGACGGAGGGTAGTAAGTATCAAAATGTTTATTGTGATTATTTCTACGAGAAGATTATGGATTATTTTCTTTATTTTTTTAATATCCTTGATTGCATATAGATGCATATGTATATTAATATACTTTTAAATCATAACTCTCTGGTTATGACACTGTACTATCTTAAACCTTCTTTCCCACACATGTCCCAGGTTTTAATTCCCTGAGGCAGTCATTTGATCTGTCGGTGATAATGTTTCACATTCATGTTTTATAACAGATAGTGACTGAAAGCTTCATTTACTTCATTCAGTTCATCACTTGGTCCTGCCATTTCTACCTCTAAAATATCCCTTGACTCTATTTACTCTCTCATCCCCTTCCACCACCTTAGACAAAGCCCCCACCCTGTCATACCTGGTCCATTTCAGTAGCTTCCAAACTACTCTCATTCTTCCATCCTTGCCTGCCATTTAATTAATTCTCCACATAACAGCCAGAATGATCTTAAAAGTTAAATGAAATCATATTGCCCACCCCCTCAAAATCTTTTAGTGGCTATCCAGCGCATTTAGAGTAAAACCTAAATCCTAAACATGCCCTTAGGTTCCCTTTCTTTTTCTGCGTATCTAGTGTCATTCTTTACCCATTATACTCCAGCAGCAGGGTCTTTCAGTTTCACATAGCCCCCAAGGTCTTTTATGTCTTTGGGCCTTTTTAGAAGAACACTCTTCAAGGAACTCTACCACACCCACTTGATTTTCCTGTCTAATTTTTACTCAGTCTTCAGTTCTCAATTTTAATGACACTTCCTCTGAGAGATTTCCTGAACTTCAGTCTAAATCTGTTTTTTTTTTTTCAGATACACTCCCATAGCATCTTGTAGTAATTTTTATAGCATTTGTCAGTTTATAACTATTATTTTAATGTGTGACCTCAGTCTATGTAAGCTCCAAGAGGGCAGGAATGGTATTTTTTCCAACTATTATATCCCTAATTTCTAGCACCATTTCTGACACATAGTAAAAATAATTAGTAAACATCTGTGGAATTAATCATAATCTCTGTTTAAAAGAACACCTCAAAAGGTATATATTCTCACAGTAAACCTGAATGTCCAAAAAAGATACCTATCTCCTTGGTTTAGAGGCAGATTTTTATTCTCGACTCAGCCTGAAGTAAACTAGCAGTGGGGGTCTCTAACCACAAGGTGGCAGCACCTGCCTAGATCTTAAGTCTAAAATCTTAGGCTTCAAGGATACATACGCGCCCAGTTTACTGAAATAGTTTTCTGCTAGTAGATTTGGCAGAATATTGGTATTCATGTAGAGAAAGAGAACTTGAAAATTCTAGAATTGTGGAAATAAGCTTCTGATCTCTATTGCTATACATTCCTTATTTCCTCAAGATATTTGAGGGAATGCAGTGGAAGCTTTGGATAGGAAAAAAATTACAAGATTTGGAGCCAATAAGATCTGGTTTTGAATCCTAGATTTACACCTACCAACTCTGTGCCCTTGTGTAGGTTACTTGATTTCTTTGAGCTCTGTTTCCTTTTCTGTCAAATGGGAGTTCTGATATCTGCACTCAGGATAATAATATAAAGCTCCTGTCTCATAATAGGTGCTCAATAAATGCTAACTATTGCTTTTCATCTGGAGGTTTAAAGCCTTCCTCATCAAGGAGCTCCTTCGAAAGTTTCTGTTGAAGAATCCCAGAATTGAAAGTCTAGTACATGAGTTTAGAGATTGCTATTAAGGAAGTGGATATCCTTGTCTTTTATTTGGGTTCTGAGATTAAGATAACATAGGAAAGAATCTCCTAGCCTACCCTAAAGACAGTTACATACCTCTTTGTCACATCTGAAAGTTTTATGGTAAATTTCCTAACCCTTATTTTGGTTCTGCTCTATTTTTCTATGTAGTCTCTTAAAAAATATGTGAGTTAGTAATAGGTACAGTAGCTTGTACAACAGAGAATGCATATGCTTTCTGCTTTCCTCTCGTGCCCAGAACAGGCTTCACTAGACTTCTGTACTCTGAAGGGTATGATCCAGAATGCTTATCATGGAACTATGGATAGTTACCACTAGTGTGTTGGCATTGGCTTGTGAAATGAATCCCCTTTGTATCTATGCCCTAAAGAATTAAAGCAAGTGAGGGAACAAATAAAGTATCTTCCTGGGCCCCGCAAAAGGGGAGCCTTTAAAAATTTTCAAATTCTAATGCATTGGGAGGTATTGTTATTACATAGGTAATGATAACAGTCTAGGACCTTGAATTAAATTACCTCTTTCCAGAGAATATCATGATATAGTGTTTCACTTTCTCTCTAGCACTTTTCTGTAGAGAGCTCAGCTCTATCCAAAGATGATCCATCTTAAAAGTCATCCAAAGGATTTTGTAGTATCAAAACAAACTTTTCAGGGCTCCCAGAGCATTGCTTCTTAATGTAGGGGCCTTAACCCAGGCTCTAATGTCCCCTAACCAGTGAAGCATTTCAAAGAGAATAGAGGCTTTGAGAAGTCAGAAACCCTCAGATATGGATACGTGTTCATGTGTTTGACAGATGCATATTGAATGCTTACTATGTGGCAGGTACTGTCCTTTACACTCGTTATGCAACAGTGAACAAAACAGAAAAACACACTCCTGGAACTTGTATTCCTGTGGGTGGGTTTGCAATGGTGAGCTTTCCCCAAACACTATGCAGAGATGTACTCACTCCTGTTCCCAGCCCTCAGGTGTGGTCTGTGCTTTAGGACTTTGGTAATATCTTCCGGGCAGTGTTTTTCATTGTCGGTTCTCTTCTTGTTTTATCAAGATGAAGAAATTGAAGAGAAGTAAATTAATTTTCTCAGGGCCACTTGGCAAGTAAGTGGCAAAGCTGAATCTTTATTCTAGATTTGACCTGGATTGAGCTCAAAATTCAGTTCTTTGGCTATTAGATAACTAGATCTCCATGGCAGATGGGGCTTTCCAGTAGTTTCATTTCATTCTCTTGTTCAGCAACACTTTAACTGAGTGCCTCGTCTGAACTGTGGGCAGTGCCATTTTATAAAAATACAAGTGCTTTTCTGTGATTACACTTTGGTGTCCACAGCAGTGTCTCCTTTTCCTGTTAAATTCATTAACATATGAGCCTGTTCTGCCCTGGGAAGATTTAAACTAAGCTAAGTGCAGACTGTATTTTCTTTTTCTCATCCATCATCTTGTGCCTCAGGTTCGAATTGCTACAGAAGGAATCAATGGGACAGTTGGTGGAAGCAAATTGGCAACCAGACTCTATGTGGAAGTCATGCTTTCCTGCCCATTGTTCAAAGATTATCTGTGTAAGGATGATTTTAAGGTAAGAAAAAATGAAAATAAAATGGATCTAGAGCCATTTGCCTCTGCCTCGGTGCCTCTTCCTACTGCAGGTTATGAAGGGGAGGTTAGTGTAGAGAAATAAGCAGATTACTACCTTTTCCCTATTAGGTCACAAGGCAATGCAATAGAAGGAGTATGTTCATTCCAGTTCTTCCACTAAGTTCCCATGTGATCTTGGGCAAGTTAGTGGCATCTCTGGACCTCATTCTCCCTTCTTAGGGAGGAAGGACATGACAGCTTACACAGTCTAAACTCTAATACTTAGACATGTCTGTTCACTTGAGAGACATCCTGGCCATTTCAGGGGATTACTACATTTGTAGTCAACCTGGAATGATCCAGATTGGCACTCCACACCACGCAGGGAATTAATGTTGCTCATAAATGTTTTATACCTGAATACAGAGTGAGAACCATATTCTGTTTTGTTTCTCATTGGCTAGGCCAGCAAAGGAGGAGCTTTCTGTTTTCCAGAATTGCGTGTTGGTGTATTTGAAGAAATTGTGCCTATGGGGATCAGTCCCAATAAGATCTCCTACAAGAAGCCTGGTATGCTTGCTTCTAGAAGAAAAAAAAATTGTTTTTCTTAAAAGAGATGAAACAATATAGAGACAAATGCGAAAGTTAGACAGACTGACTAGCAAGAGTCGTGATATATCCTTTCTTTAAAATAGCTGTGGGGTGGCTGATATTTGGGTCATTGAATGCTTAAATTGGTCTTCTCTTTGGTGCTATGGTAATTGACTTACCCCTCTGAATGACCTGTCTTAGTTATTCTTGATGGTTTGGCAAGAATTTCTTTTCTCTCACCAAAGTAGCAGTTTGGGGAGAGTGTAATCATTACTTGTAAATAGTTCATCAGCTGATTAAAACACACAGGCTTTTTGCTATGGGAAGCCGGTGGTGTTTAACACCAAATCAGTATGTTTGCAGGTGCTCTAGAATGTTCTCTTTTTCCCTCTTCCTCGTGATTACCATAGATGATTTAAAGATATTTGTTTGGCAGAGTTTTTTTGTTTGTTTTGATTCGTTAGTATGAAATGTTTAAACATTAAAAACGGAGAAAATAGTATAGCGAACTCCCGTGTACCTCTCACGCAGCTTCAGTAATTACAAGTTCATGGCCAACTTTCATCTGTCCCCAGCCTGTTTCCCCATCCTGGCTTATCCCAGTGTCGTGTCATTTTATTCATAAGTATTTTAGTATATAGCTCTAGAAGATAAATGTAAAACTGTCACCAAATCTAAAATATTTGTAAGAGTAATTTCTTAATATTACCAAATATCTAGCCAGCACTTAAAATTCCTAGTTATCGTAATTTTTTAAGTGTGTTTCTACTGGGATTCAAGTAAGGTCCCCTCGTGTTTGATCACTGTCTCTTTAAGTCTCTTTTAACTTACAGATTCGCCTCCATCCTTTCTTTTCCCATAAAGTTTATTTTTTGAAGGAACTACATCATTTCATCTGTAGAGTTTCCCATAGTCAGGATTAGGCCGATTGTGTCTCCATGAGCTGTTCCTCTGTCCTCTGAATCTTTTATAAATTGGTAGCTAGATATAGAGTAGTGCTGTCTGATACAAATATAATGTGAGCCACATAAGGAATTTTATATTTTCTAGTAGCCACATCTTAAGTAAAAGGAAACAAGTGAAATTAATTTCAATAACATACCATATAGCTAAAATACTATTTCAATGTGCGTAATGTAAAAAGTTATTGAGATATTTTCCTTTATTTTTGCATACTAAGTCCCTGATATCCTGCAGCTGTGTTACTCTTACTTTAGCACATCTCAAGCCACATTTCAGGGATGTGTGGCTAGTCATATATGGCTAGTGGCTACCACATTAGGCAGCTCAGATCTAGACGCCTGACCAGATTCAGGTTGGATTTCCTCTTTCTCCCCCCTCCCCAAGACTACTTCATAGGTGGTATTGTCTCCTTTCATCAGGAAGCAAAAAGTTCTGACTGATTCTGTATTCATTTTTTAATACGTAAAGAAAAGGCGATAAGAGTTAAGCCAGGGGGAAATGGGAGAAAGATACAAGCATTTGGGAAAAGAGACTCAATATATGAGAGAAGAGGCAAAAAGGGCCATGTCTGCTTCACGTCCTGACCTTATTAGCAGGAGGCGGGATGACTGCAAATCTCTCTTCCTTGGCGCTACAGGACATTGCCCAGGAGGTTAGGGGAGAGTGGGCTCCAGGCAGTACTATGTAGTTTTCATTTGAGCCAAGTCGTTTGAAGGCGCCTCTGTCATACATGTCCATGTGACTCTGTCCAGCCAGGCCCTTGTAGGACCAGGAGAGCAGCAACAATAGCGGTGGGAATGGGTTTGGTTCCCTGTGGCTCTTAGCAGATTTCTTATTAGGTTTCCTTGCTTCTCACCATGTTTGAACCTCCCTTTTCACCCTTCTGTTTTGGTGAGCGTGTGATAAATATATATCTAGCTTTCTTGCATTCTCCCTAAAATCCGAGGTTGGGCAGGTCGGAATCCAGATTCCTTGGCCATGCTCAGGGGCGCTAGCCCCACCCGTTACCCAGCGTTCCCAGGTGGTTGTTGGGATTCATTCCTAAATGAAAAGAAGCTCCTTTGGTGCTGTCAAACTCTGTCATGAGTGGTAACTAAAGTCACCAGAGCCCCTGCCCATAAGGTGTGGTTACTCCACCCTGCCAAATTCACCAAAAGTTCCTCAGTATCTTGAGATGTCTAAACCCGTAAAGATACAGTAATATTTTATCTTGGAGAGTTAAGAAGGCAAAGGGCCCACCAGATAGGTTCTCTTGTTTTTAGTCTCCTTATATTTTGCTTATCTTCTTCATTTGCTTTCACTCCTCCATCTTCTCATCCTTCCTCTCCATTGACGTTTCTCATATATCATTCCTGCTGTCAGCCCCTCACACCCTTTTCTCTTACTCATATACACAAACTTAAGATATATTCTTATTATCCTTTTGGATTTTTTAAAAATACATCCCAACTTTATTACATGGGTTTATACTCACATTTGCAGGTGCCAAAGTTCTTAGTCTTGAACTTGAGATTGACCTTGGTAGAGAACCATTTATAAGGCCTGTTGTCAAGCACATACATGTCTAGGCTCCTCCATATATAGTGACAATAGAACACCGGCCATCAAATGGACCAGCAAAACTCACTTAGCAATTTAGATCCCAACTGTCTGGCTTTTATCATTGGGTTCATTCAGGTATGAGGATGCAGATTTTTTGACTGTTTCTCAACTTCCAGGTCTCCAATAGTGTTCATCTTAGGTGGGGAGAGAGTGAGGGTACCTGGAATTACTAAATTATTTTATCGCAATCATCAGATAATGTTATTTTGAGACATAATTGTAATTATAAAGAGAAAAGTTTTGGGTGGAAAGAAACAACATGTAAGTCATTGGCCTGGGTCAGTAGTGATTGGGTTTTATTTCTGTTAATTTGTTTTGTTTTAACTTTTTTTTTTTTTTTTTGGTTTGGTTTTAGGAATCCATTTATCCCCAGGTGAATTTCATACAGAAGTGGGAAAGTTTTTGTCTCAGGCAAATCAAGAACAAAGTGATACTATTCTACTAGACTGCAGAAACTTCTATGAAAGCAAAATAGTAAGAACAGAACTGAGTCCCCACAGCGTGGCACGTTTCCAAAGGGGATACTGTGCATGTGTTCACCTGTGGCCACGTGACATGGCTCTCTTCCTGTTGCTAGCAGCGTCAGAGAAAACCTAAGCCTTTGAACTCAGGACCTAGTACGAAAGTCTAAGAAAATATGAATTAAAGACATCTTGGCACATAATGTACTTTTTGGCTCCCATGTGCCTCCTTGACATATGTCAAGGATCTTGTAAAGTTTACTTTGGGCAGCCTCTCTAGTTCTTCTGAGAACTCTGGCAAAGTGACCCACTGACCACCAGCCTTGCCTCTAAGTTCCAGATCTTAAAGTTGAAAGATCAGAGTGTTGGATGAGAACAGCAATTACCAAGCATTTCCTTTCTGGGGTGGTGGTGGGGGAAGGGTGTTTGACACAGAAAAGAACCCTTGTTCCTACCAGGTATGCTCTTCTGATCATTTTCCTTCTGCCGCTCCCATATTGTAGGGACGATTCCAGGGCTGCTTAGCCCCAGACATCAGGAAATTCAGTTACTTCCCTAGCTACGTTGACAAAAATCTGGAACTTTTCAGAGAGAAGAGGGTACTGATGTATTGCACTGGGGGCATCCGTTGTGAGCGGGGTTCAGCCTACCTTAAAGCCAAGGTGAGTCACCACCCTTGGGGCCCCGCGGGCATGGCAGTGAATAAGGCTTCACCCACTGCGTTTGTGGAGCTTTCTCCCCCCTACCTTCATCCCTTCTCCTCCCCCAGCCAGCCAGGGGTTTATTGTCCCCTCATATGGTTTCAGCTTAGGGTTTGTAAGTATAAAATAAGAAGTTCTTAATCTCAAAATATGAAAAGCACTTAACAGTCTCTAAGATTCATCAAGTAACTAAGGGAAAGATCAGTTACTTTCTCCCTTTTCCTAATCCTTTTGCTTGATCCTAAGGCGAGAAATTTCAGTAACATTACATGTCACAACAGGTGTCTTCCTATATTTAGGGGGCAGCAAAAATAGTTGGGCTTCGGAGGATCTAGAGAGTTAAGGCCCTGAGTGCTGTCGTCACCCATACCCCCGGTAGGCAGGGTCTGGCCAGTTGGTCCCTTGACCCCCTTGGTCAGCAGTTTCTCGGTGTCCTGCAGTGGGAGCCAGGAGCCCCTTCTTTGGCTTTCCTCACTCCACGGCGCTCTGTGGAGCTTCTTACTGTTCTCTGCCTGTCTCCTCACACTTCCTGTTGTTTTTCCATACATAGGGAGTGTGTAAGGAAGTGTTCCAGCTCAAGGGCGGCATCCACAAGTACCTGGAAGAGTTTCCTAATGGTTTTTACAAGGGGAAGTTGTTTGTTTTCGATGACCGTTATGCCTTGTCCTACAACAGTGATGTAATGTCAGGTAGGTCAGCAAAGGCCTAGAACCCGCACCTGTGATCAGGCACACTCTCTGTATTAACCATTCTGGAAGGCATAGTACTGATTGAATGAAGAATAAAACAGGGAAAGGAGGTACACAATGCCACCATTGCCCAGCAGAGTTGGAGATCCAGCAGCAGAGCAGACAGAGCCCTGGACCAGAAGTCGAGAGGCCCATATTTGGATCCTGGCTTCACCGTTTACTGGTTAGGCAAGTCCTTTAAAATGGTGGTAATGTCCCTCGCTCTGTCTCCCTGCTAGGAGTTGCACTAATAGGTTAAATCAGGAGTCTTCACCTTGGTCAATATATAGAATTGAGGCATTCTGTGAATTTCGATGGGAAAATAAGTATAATAATTTTATATTTTTTATAACTCACTAAATGTAGTACTTCTATTATAAATGTAAGCAACAAGTCAGTAATATTAGACGTGCCTGTGAATGTCATCAGTAGAAATCACAGTATTTTCATAGATTCTAGTGGCTCCAGATATCTCAAAATAGCATTTATGTTCCTCACTGCTTCAAAATAGAAATAGTTATTTGGCTCACCACTAAGTCTTATTATTTAATGTGCTAATAAATATCTTAATGTATCCCAGATTTTTAAAAATAATTTAAAATATTGCATTTCTACGTAACTGGGTTCCTTTGTAATCCTGTGTAATTTATACGTTTAAAAAACATTTTTCCAAGACAGTGTTCATAGTCTTCACTAGACTGCCATGTAAATCCATGGCACAAATCAAAGCACCCCTAGTTAAGATGGTCTATGGATGCACGGGGTGGGCACTTACTTTGGTGGTGGGGGGTGGGGCATTCCAAGGTCAGAGCTGAACCTCAGGCTGAGGCCAGGGGCAGGAATCTTTACAAGAGGGAAGATCACAGGAAGTGTGTGGTTTGACTGTAGTTTTGAGTCCACACTAACGTGCTACCAGACGAGGGTACATGTAGTAACATGAGGGCAGTTGGTGAAGGATGGGAATCATCTTTTAGAAAAATGGCTCTTACCCCTGGATGCTACAGTCTTGAATAGGAAAGGTCGCAGACAACCCTAGTGACTATTGCAAACTTCTACATCTGCTGGAGAGACAGATGGCATTACCTTTAAGCTAATGAATAGATGCAAGTTTTGATTGATCTTTTAAATACATTTTGGTGGTCTTATATTTGTGTCTTATTGAAAGCGACTTCACATCTGTTTTGGAGCTGAGATGGAATACAGAGGGGAGAGAGAAGGCCCAAGGGTAGCTTAGATAAGCTAGCTAAGGAGACTTGAAGAAGAATGATATCATCAATGATAACAGGAAGTCAGTGGAAAAACCAGCCGAGAAAGTAGATAATGTGAGTTTTAGGAATCCAGGTGGTCATGTGTCCACCGGCACCTGCAGGAGAACCTCAGGCCTAGGGACAAGGGATGTAAACGGCAGAAGCCGAATGTCACTGTGGGATCATCTGCATCCAGGTGTGTTGTCTCCAACTGAAAAAGGGAACGATCTAAAGGCAAAAGGCCGTTGAACAAGAGGTGGTAGGTTGGCCAGCTTTGGAATAGTTAATGAAAGTACTGGTACCTGTTTTCTAAATAGGGGGAAAAAAAATAAGTCAGTGAATGTTAGAATCAGGAAGACAATTCCCAGAAGCCACCTCCTTCCTTAAAGTGGTGATGGGGAGCATTTTTTTTGTTAGAAAACAGATTTACTGTTTACAAACCTTCTTCGGGCACAACAGGATATGTTAGATTCTGATGAGCTAAGAATTATATTTAGGAACTGGAGAAGCGCCTGTCGCCGTGTGCACATGTGTGTTTATAATAAAGTCTTTGCTTCCTTCCTCAGAATGTTCATACTGCGGCGCCTCATGGGACCAGTATAGACTCTGTTCCACTCCCCAGTGCCGCCAGCTTGTCTTGACCTGCCCCGCCTGCCAAGGACAAGGATTCACAGCGTGTTGTGTCACATGTCAAGACAAGGGGAACAGGCCAGCTTCAGGCCCTACCCAGAATAGCTTTAAAGAGGAATGTGAGTGTACAGCCCGACGACCACGCATACCCAGTGAACTTTCACAGCAGACACAGTTCCCCCTGAATCCAGAGCCAAGGCCTGACGTTGGGGAGGATGGGCCGGGCCAGTGAGCAGCACTGTCAGCATTTCCGAGCCTTCACAAAGCTAGGTTTGGGGCTACCACAGATTGAAGAATATCAAGGCTACAACAACAGGGAAATGGGAAACTTTAGTACTGGCCAGTACCACCATGGCTGGCTAACTAGTCACCGTATGGGCCACCCGTATTTCACAGAAGGAAGAGGAAGTTGGCGCTGACCACTTACCTGAGACATTCTGACTCAGAAGGTGCTAGAGCGTAAAGAAAGGTGATCTGTGTGAGATTCCAAAGCTGCTGAGGGATACAGCCTTGAGCTCGGTGACCAAGTCATGCCCTTTCGGTGCCATGCAGCAGGACTGGTAGTAGTCATTTTTCTTGTCACCAAACCTGTCTGTCCTGATGGCAGAAGTGTGAAAGCTGTGGCGCTCGAAGTGGACTCTGGAACTAGGTTCTATAGTTCACCTGCCATCCACCTCCACTCTACCTTGTATCTCTTAGCCTGAGAGTGTTAGACGAGGATCTGCAAACTCCAGCATTTGGCCTACCTCCTGCTTTTGTAAACAGTTTTATTGGAGTAGCCACACCCATTCATTTACAAAGATTGATGGCAGAATTACTTATTTACAACAGAAACATGGCCTGCAAAGCATAAAATATTTAGTATCTGGCCCCTTAAAGAAAAAAACTTGACCAACAGTTCATCTGATGGAGCAGATAGTCTTAAAGATGTGGCCCACCTTCATTTTTTATTGCCTTGGCTTATGCCGGAGATACTCCCCTAGTAGTCTTTGCTTCCCCCAACACCCATCACACTCTTATCTTTTAAGTCTTCTCTCTGAGAGATTCAAACTAGCTTAATGACACTGACATTTGGGCGGTAGTTTTTAGATGAGCACCTCGGGATATAAGATACTTTGAGTGAAGGTTGTTCAGCACTGCCGTGGTGGTTTCCCAGCCTTCTGGCCAACATATCGGACACATGTCTTTGTCACTCAGGTCCCAAGAAACACGCAGCTGTTCGTAGACCAACCGATTTAATGTGGTGTTGCAGTTTCCAGTGATGCGGAATAGAGCTGCAGTTGTGTCTCAAGCTGAAGCCAGTGGACCTGGCTGTCCCTGGAGCATGGTGCCACTCCTGGGCCCATCTGCAGCCTCAGTAGACACTCTTCCACAGTGGTGAGGCCCTGGCTTCACCTCTTGTTACCCTGTACCATCCACATCATTACAGTTCAGGGTGCAAGACTTCATTTTTGATCAAAAACCTCTCTGGTCAGTGCTCTGCTGCTTAGTCTGTGCCCATCAGTTCTTTGGCCTGTCCTTAATTATGAGAGTTGACCAATCACTCATGAAAGTAACTCCCCAGGCAACAGAAATACTAGCTTAACTGGCACTGTGGTATATTAAAAGGCACAAGGACATTTTTGGCTTAACATTTTTGCTAGATCCCAAGAGGTGCACACGATGTTAAAAAGGATGTGGCAGCAATGCCAAAATTGCATTTTCAGAATAATCCTCTTGGCATGGTTTGGCCAGGGTTCCTAATTCTTTAATATCTGAATCTTTACCACTGGCTTTCAGAAGCTTAATTTTTACAGGCAGGAGATTAGTGGTGACTTTACTAAGTGCTGCCACAGGTAGTTGAGGTCTGTCAGCATAGCCATGATGGACTAGAAATTTACCCCTGTTTGATCTCACATAAGCCATTAGTCCACTGTGCAATATAGAGAGGTGTTTTCTATAGTATTTGGCCATAGGTTTTCACATCCATCATGAAATTGGCATTCGATAAGGAAAAAATTCCGATTCTGGTATTAAATTGTAAAGAAATCCCAGATGTTCATAAGGAATTTATTGCCTGGGATTGGTAAAGAAAGATGGTGTTTGAAACTTGCAATTTTGCCATTGGCTTTTCTGTTATTTCCTTGTATCCAGCAAAAGGGAACCTCTTGTTCTTTGATTCCTAGCAGAGCTCTGTGGCTTCAGTCTGTCTTTCTCAAGGGACAAAATTGTATTCTTGACCCAGTAATCAGTTTGTCAGCTTTAATCTCGAGGTTCTTAAAAGTTTAAAGGAGGTTAATAAAGAATTATGATCTTCTTGCTAGCTAGCTAAGATCAAATTTGTAATAAAGTAATTTATAATGCTTCTAAACCATGCGGAAGAGTGTGTTGTTTGCTTATGGGTTACACATTTTAAATACATTTGAAACATCACAAAGCAAGGCCACAAAACCAAGCTCTTGGGCTTAAGTCACTGCTGCTATAACATTGTCTTCAGTAAGATCTGTCAGTTCAGGGGCTTCTTAGTTTTTTAAATAACCAGATTAACTTCTGTGACTAAAGAAAAAACTTCATATTAACCATAGTTTATAAAATTTCAACTACAACTACTAGTTAACCTAAAACCTTAGTGCATAAAGAACTGAACCACAAAAGGGTTTTTGTGCCGGCATTTTGCCTTCCGATTTCCACTGCAGAGCACAGGTTATCAGTAGAACATGTCCAGTTCAAAGGCATGGTCATTGTCACCACACACTAGACGCCACTCCGGCACTTGGGAATGATGGGCCCAGTCAAGTCTGCAAGCCTCCTCTTCCTCACTGGAAAGGAATGGAGATGAGATGTAAGCCAACTGTGTTCCAGGAACCACTGCTGTGACTCGAAGAAAGCACTCTGAAGCTTCTTACTAACTTTAACGAAGTCTGAAGTCAGTTGTTTTTAAAGGACAGTTATGTGTGGGTTGTGTAATAGCCCTGTAGTTTGTCAGCATTCACTGATGAGGGTCTGTGGTAGTGTAGATTCATTCATAAATTACTTCTGAGTTGCTGACCACACAGGCATAAAACCCCCCTATCCAATTTCACTGTTTTAGCTTTGTGCACAGAGGCCCTGCAGGGGACAGTCCTTAATCCATTTCAGATAAGGAGTTTAGTTGACCTTAATGAAACTAAGGGTCGTAACCTGCTGGAAATTTTTCCTCAGCTCTTCCTCGGAGCTGGCCTACCTCCTGCCTATGTAAACAACAGTTTCCACCCTAAGGTGCCTCTGATTATCTGTGTCCCTTTATGGTTAACCCAGGGACAATATAAACTCAAACACTGGTCACATAACAAAATAGTTAAATGCCTTAAAGAAGAAAGCAGTAGCCAGGAGCTTGCAGGCTGGAGGCATTAGCTTATAGAATGACTGAGGATGGGGTTAGGGGGTTCCCCTTCTTGTAACAAGGGAGAGTGTTTTGAAATGAATTAAGTGTCTGCAGAGGAAGACCAAACAGCAAGCTATATCAGCCACGATATAGCAGAACCCTCAGGAAGGTGCAGTATTGGGGCTGTGGCAGGGAGCTGGGGGGAGGGGCACGGGGGCACGCAGGTCACCCAGTCTGGGGCTTCGAGTTCAGCTGGTGCCTGAGCTCCACACTGTCAAAAGAATTAATTCAAATCGGTGGGCAATCTGGTAAGACGACACTGTCGAGCCAGATTCCTGGAACTGTCGGAATGTCCAACAGCTTGGGGTAGATGTGGAGAAACCAAAACCAAAGCCCAAAGCGTGGAGGAGGTTTGCCTGAGGTGACCAGAGAGTTGACATGAACCAAACTGAGGCATCTTCACATTAGCTGTGCAAGCATGCCCAGGAGGGCAGTCCTCATGACACCTCTTGTACACGCAACACCGCATTGCAGCCCCTCCAGCACGTCTGGAATGTCAGTGCTGTCACCATTCCCACGTCACGGATGAGGAAAGAAGAGCGGAGGGGGTGCACTTCCTGCTCAGGGCAGTAAAGCTGGCACCAGCGAGGAGCAAGGCTTGTGCCCCAGTCCAGCGCCTCCCTCAGCACAATCCGGGCCAGTCTAGGTAGGCCGCCCATATCCACATCTCATCTGGTTCTGCAAGGAGGATTAGCGCCTTTCCCCCGGAGAAGAAAAGGGCCAGGGTCCTGAGACCTGGCGGCAGAGTCGGGACTTGGAATCTGGGTCCCCAACCCAAGGCTCGGGGCACAGAAAGGGGATCCCAAATTTCCGTTCTCCTTACACATCCTCCCTGTGTACACTGGGCTAGATCTGTGCCAAGTTCCCCCGGCACTGACCTTACCGGGAGCGGATGAGAGGGAAAAGGCACCTACTTACTTTAGTATTTTCCCCCATTTTAATGAAAGAAATTGAGGCCGAGAGGGAAGTAACCTGCCCTAAGTCACAATGAATAAGTGACATAACTGGGAGTACAAACCAGGCCTCCCAATATCCTCCTCCAATGCAGTCTGCTTTTTACTTCCATGAAAGCAAACCCCTCCACGCTGCTTATCATTGCAAGAGCCAGACTTGCTTGCTGCCAGAGCCGGAAGGAACCTTGAGTCACCTGGACCAACCTCCACCGGAGGTTTGCACTCCCTCCACTGCTTCCTGCCAAGCTCGAACACCTCCATCACGTCTCTGGGAAGCATTTTACATCCATTATATATTCAACAGCATTTACTGAGTGCTATTATGTGCCAAGCACAAGAATCAGAAGTAAAGATAATGCCTAACAGAGGAACAAGATGTACCAACGAGTTTGATAAAATATTACAGGTACCCTGGCAGGTCTCTATCAAGTATGAGGCACAATGAAGGGGTCGGATCTTCCGAGGATGGGCAGGTAACATGTCTGTTGAATCTCATATGAAGAAGAAGGAAGCAGGAGCAAGAGGAGTAATCAGCCCTCTAGAGGGGTGCTTTTGCCTGAGTCACTGGAAGGCACTCATGCTATTCGGACTGATTGGTAGTAATATGGCAAGAGGATGGCTCGCCAGCGGTGTCAAGAGATGAGTCTAGCAGGGCCTCACCCAGAGAGGAGGTGGAGAGTGCAGGTGCCAGTGCACCCCACTTCTGCCCACTGCCTGTGGGTAACCTTACCTACTTCTCTAGGCCTTTTCCTTAGTGCAGAATGGGGATGATAACAGCGCCTACCTCCGCTGGTTGTTGGCAGCACTACAGGAGTTAGTAAGACTGAGCAGTGCCCGGCACACAGGGAGCACCACATGTCGGCTACGGTTGTTAAGGTTGTTAAGGGACTTGTGAGCCATGTCGGAGAGTTTAGCCTAAGGAGATGTGGGAGCCCACAAAGCGTTCTAAGCAGAGCGATAGGACAAGCTTTGGGATGAGCACTGTGCGGGATGCCAGCCCTGGAGGAGCGGGAGGGCCCGAGGAATTTGCAGGATGGCAGGAGAATGTGATGGGAGCCCGACATGAGGCAGAGCAACGGGGATGGCGAGGAGGTGGCTGTGGTGGGGGCAGGGTACAGAGACAGGGCCAGAGGTCTGGCTCAAATGGCTGTGAGGAGAGTAGTGCTCTTTCCCGAGATGGTTTTGGGGAAGATGATGAAATTCGTTTGGAGTGCACTATGCATAGGGTGCTTGTTTAAAAGGCTTCCTTGAGAATATAGTAAGAGAGTGACTTTCCCAGGAAGAGATGTTTTCTGCTTTTAAACATGTTACTCTCTTTTCCACTCCACCTTCCCCCCCTCCCACCGCACACACACAACTGTCTTAGCTTGGAGACTGCAGTTCAGATTTCATTAAGTGGAGAGAACTTCAGTGGCAGATTTACAGGACCTGAGAGCCAGGCTCAGCTATAAATAGTGTGGAGATAGGAGTCATCTGAGATCACCATGGGAAAACGGAGATGGGGCTCCACGGCCCCTCCCAGATCCCACCACGCCTGGCGCCCTGCTTTCTCCCCCAGAACACTCTAGTAAGAGCTCAGTGCACAGGATGGGGAGGATCAAAGGTGCCCCAGTCAGGATGGGTCCCAGGCAGAAGCACTGGTGGATCCGTGGCACGGGGACTGAATGTCCACCAAGGAGGAGCCCACCCGCCTCACAGGCTGGCAAAGCCCAAGCACCACAGAGACCCCACCATGGGCCAGAAGCCGGCACAGAGGCAGGTGGGAGTGAGAAGGAAGCCTGAGAGGCCAGTTGTGCTCAGACACTGCTAACAACCACGGCGGTTGGGCAGGGCCCACAGGAGGCTTTTATGACAAAACCAAAAACAAAACCAAAAAACAAACATTCAGCCTGTCCGTTTCATTGGAGCAGCAAGAGTGGGGTGAACATACTGCGTTGGAAAGAAAAGATCTCTCCTTTGCAGGAGGAAGGTGATGCACTACCAGAATCAGCAGTGTTCTTTTACAAAAATTAGCGGATGGGTACAAATTTGCTTTCAACGCTAGAAATCCTACATCATCAACGAGCACTCTGGATGTTATGTGTGATCACTGAAATGATTCTCCCATAATCCCTTATGGGAAAAACCCCAAGGGAACAGCTGCACAGTTTCCTGGGGTAACCCAGAGGCGCACTTTTATCACCTGTCACGCCTGTCCAGGAAACTGTCATGGTCCCGCTGCCCACTAGCTTTCATCACCAAACTTTTCGGCTTGGCATTATAGGCCTTCGTTCTGGGTCTAACTCCCCATAATAGCTCCTCAGTCCTTCTAGATCTTTCTATCTCTCCTGTCCTGCATTCAGGGTCTTATCTCCTTGCCTTGGCCTGTGCTTATACCCCCACTGAGAATGCCTCCTGACCCTCTCCAGAACCTGTCTCTTCCTTCCAAGGCTGGCTAAAGGCCTACCCCAACCAAGATGCTTTGCCTAACCAGCCTCTGTCCTCACAAATCCTGCCTCCATTTTGTTTGGATATAGCTTTTAGGCATTCTTGAATTTTTAGGGACATCTTTGTTTCTTTTCTCCCCTAAAAGGTGTAAAGTTTCTTGATTCAGGGAACTAGCCTTTCTGCTACCCTTGATGTCACAACCACAATCCTAGGCACACAAAAGGTGCCCCGAAAGGGCTCGCTATAACCAACAACTGGAGTGACTTGACTGAGGCGCTGCCTGGAAGGGCGGTCTCTCCCAGGCTTCGCTTTCTCTACAGGGGAGCTGGAAGGGCCGGCCTGAGTCACTTCCTGCTCTGGCACCCTCGGGATCTGCCATAACCTCAGAAAGTCCCTGGTGATTGAAGTTGGGCCTGGATTTTGGAATCACAGACTGTCGTGACTGGGAGTCCTCGAGGGCCATTTCATTCAACCTCTAGCTGATTTTGGTGACTCCCCTGCAGCACCCTGGATCGCTGGTCACCTGGAACCTTTTGTCCCCAGAAAAAAAGACCTCCAGACCATCTTGCGACTGGATTAGCCCCAAAATAGGCACTAAGGGGCACATAGGAAGCTTAATTTAAGCTGGGAGAAAAAAAAATGTGAGCCGGTTGGATATCAGAATAGAACTCAAGGCTTTTATATGTTTGTTCTGAAGCCAGACTACAGCTGGGCCGACAGAGTTTAGACTGACGGCCTTAGCAATTCAGGGTAGCTATCACTTCTGTTACACCATAATAATTATGATTCTTAGCTATTTGTGTTTGTTCTTATTTTATTTCAAATAAGGGCACTTCAGATAAATCAAGACACGGGGTACATTTGTTTGTTTTATGGACTTTTCTAGACCTGCAGCTCTAGAAAAAAAAAATGACATCTGGAGTGGGTAAGGAATGAATAGCTTCCGGGCTGTGATATCCCGAAGAGCAGGAAGCTGTGCTCTATAGGACTGTGACTAATGTTTGAACTGACAAACTCAACCTAAAGTGTGTGTGTGTGGCTCTGTGGGCACCTATGCGGAGGTTCCGTGAGTACCTGCTTTGTGCATACACGTCTACACACCCATCTCCATTCTTCCAGGCCTTCCATGCATTAATCCAGCCTCAGATTCATCACTGGGAAGTGACTTAAGTTTGAGATGTGCTCTAGTATTAGGCTCTCTGTATTTTACCAAGTGTTAGAAACAAACAACTACAAAAGTCACGTGTTAGAGCAGGTTTGAATTTGATGAAAAACTCACTGAAGACATTGTCCTTTTGAAACATAGTTATTTCATAATTGAATCCCAGAAAGTAGCTAGCTTGCTTTCTTTTCTTTCTAAACTCATTATGCCTCCTCCTCTTCTATAATAAGAACAATGTAACTTGGTTGGTTTGTCTTTCTCCTGCCTTGCCCTGGGAAACTCATAATATATATAAACTCATAATATATATAATATAAATATAATAATCGATTATGTTAACATATTAGACCTACTCCTTTTCGTGTGTGTGTGAGTGTGTGTGTGAGTGTGTGTATTTTCTTATTTTCCTGTAGCCTTATCAGACACACTCCTTTTTGGGCTTTATATCAAGTTACTTAAGCAGCCAGGAACACACATAATAAATAACTACCCCTAGAGCTTGAGGACAATTGGCATCTGGAAGAAAGTTGATGATTGATCTCACTTTTCATTCAGCTGACTTAGATATGTATTTGGTGTATGCACATAAGATTGTGAGATTTTCTCTCACTTTCTTTTTAGAAAAAACAAGCTGTCTTTGACTGAGATTAATGTTTACTATGATGTCGACATTTTCAACTTTTACCTTAAAAACAGTGAGAAGTCTCCTAGGCTTGGGGTTTGGGTGGTAGTGCTGGTTGGGGACTTGGGGATCTAGGGCCAGAGCCAGACTGTGACGTCGACAGGACTCTGAATTCAGAGAAGGGCGTTCAAAAGAGACTAATGGTGAGCCTTGCACCCTCCCTCGTTTCAGCTAACGCACAGAGGGTGCCTAGCTTGGGGATGAGCTGAGGTTTGCTGTGGGGAGGGGATAGGAGAGGACCTACCCTTGGTGCCCTAAGACAGGATGCTAACAGCCTAGCGGGGAGACAAGGCACCAACAGCAAACAAATGTGACCAATATGAAAATCGGGAGTCACACTCGCCAAGAGGATTCCCTGGAGAAAGTATCAGTGAAATTCCCTGCCATATCCCCCAGGACAGGTGGAAAGATGACAAGCAGGTGGGTAGGGAGCATATTTTCACTCACCAAGGTCGTTGTTACTCATCATGGCATTGGATGCCCGTAGCCGAGGCCCCTGCTGGGTAAAGTGGTAGCCGAACTTCAGAAGTGTTGTGTTTTTTTCCAACATGCTCACGATCTCCATTTCCACTTTGTTGCCCAGGGGCTGGCTCTTTAGTCAAGAAAACAAAACAAAACAAAACAAAACAAACAAACAAAACTGTCACCATTCATCCTATTTCTGTAGAATCTAAACCTTTTCTACCTGGAAGAAACCCTGAGTGGTGGGTGGGGATTTTAACCCCGCCTCTAAGATCAGGAAATGGAAGTTTAGAGAAAGCGAAAGGTTACGCAGCCAGGAGGTAGTGATCTAGGATTCAAACCCCAGGCCACTGAACAGCAAGAACAAATCTGTCCACTGGCCCGCTGAAGCCTTCCTAGAATATTTGAGCAAGGGAGAACCTTCGAATCATCCATGCCCAAGGAGATTTAAAAATCCCGCTGCTCAGGCTGTTCCCCACACTAATTAAATCAGAATCTCTGGGAGTGAGGCTCAGGTGTCTGTGTTTTTTAAAACTTCCCAGGTGATTCCAATAAACAGCCAGGTTTACTAATCAGTCATTTGTACTACTCTTCAATTTGCAAATGAAGAAACTGAGGGAGAAGGATTTGCCCATGGTCACAGAGGAAGTTGGGAGTGTCAGTGATAGCTTCCTACAGCCTGTTATTTCCCTACCCCCAAATCCATAGTGGTCATCTGACAAAGATTTAAAAAAAAAAAAAAAAAAAAAGGAAAACCTGGCAATGCACCGTGTGGGGAAGGATGTGATGAGGATATTCACCAGTCTTGTTTATAACAGTGGGGAAAAAAGGGAAACGACTTAAACATTCATCGATAGGGAGCTGCTCAAATAAATGGCAGTTTGGCTTGATAATAGAACATGGGCAGCTGTAAAATGATGACACAAATCTTCGGTCATAGACTTGGAAAGATGGCCATGAAACACTACTGAATAGAAAAAAAAAAGCCAAGTTACAGAACAGGTCATATGTACGTAAAGTTCCCGATATTTTTCATACACATAAATGTGCATTGATAGGCCTGGAAGTTTATTGGTGGTGGTGGTATTTGGGGAGTTTTGTTTTCTTCTTTATATCTTACCATATTGTTTGAGTTTTCTGTTACCATGTATAATAAGATAATAAAGAATAAAAGCATTCTTAAAGAGGTTTGAAAAAACATAGAATTAAACGTTTTACTTGATGGTTTAAGGCTTCCCCCCTCAGAGTAGGAACAAGACAAGGATGGCCACTGTCACCCACACTGTCCTAGCCAGGACAATGGAGCAAGAAAAAGAAGTAGAAGGCATCCATATTGGAAAGGTAGAAGCAAAACTATTTGTATTCGCAGGTGACACGGTATTGTAAACAGAAAATCCTAAGGAATCCGTACAAAACTATTGAAGCTAATAAACAAGTTCAGTAAGCTTGCAGGATATAAGATCAATATACAAAAGTCGGTGTATTTCTGTACACCAGCAAACAATTCAAAAATTAAGAAAACAATCCTATTTGCAATAACATAAAAATAATTAGGAATAAATTTAATAAAAGAAGTAAAGGCTAGCACACTGAAAACTACAAACTGCATCATAATACATTAAAGACAAACATAAAAATTCCATACTCATGGATCAGAAGTCTTAATATTGCTAAGATGTCAATATTCCCAAATTGATCTAAAGCAGCAGCAAACAGAAACACATGACTCCCTCCAGTGGCTCCCTGCTGCCGATAGCTGCTGCCATTTATTGAAAACTTACTATGTTCCCAATGCCTTGTACCCAATTCGTAGCATCTCAGTTCACTCCCTCAACAGCCCAACAGGATAAGCCCCATCTCCTTCTCAGTCTGGCACACGAAGCCCCACACAATTTAGTCCTTACCCAACCTGTTTACCCCAGGTGCCCCTCCGCCTCTGCATGGAATACCCTTACCCTCCTATACCCATCTCCTAGGTCTCCCTAGTGCTTAAATACCCATCACAAATGCCCCTTTCCCAACAAGGCCTTTCCTGATCCTTATCCCTGGAAACGTTCTTTCCCCACTCCACACTCAAACGGCACATTGTATGTCCCTCTCTCCCCCAGCCCGGTCCATCTGCCTTATTTGAGTCACCTGCCTCCATATGTCTCTCCAACTAGACCTGTGTTGTTCAGCACAGTGGCCACTAGCCACATGTGGCCTTTAAAAATTTTTTAATTGAGATATAATTGACATAACATGACATAGTTTCAGGTGTACCATCAATGATTTAATATTTGTATACACTGTAAAATGATCGCAATAAATCTAGTTAACATCCATCACCATAGTTAGCTGCGAATTTTTTTTCTTGTGATTAGGACTTTTAAGATTTACTTAGCAGCTTTCAAATATGCTCTATAGTATTATTAACTATAGTTGCCATGCTGTACATTCTATCTCCATGACACTTATTTTATAACCAGAAGTATATACTTTTTGATCCTCTTCACCCATTTCTCCCACTCCCCCCGCCCTCCGGCCCCTGCCGCCTCTGGCAACTGCCAATCTGTTCTGTTATCTGTGAGCTTTGGGGGGTGGGTGGGTGGGTGGGTGTGTGTGTGTGTGTGTGTGTGTCGTTGTTGTTATTGATTTGTTTTCAGATTCCACATATAAATGAGATCACATGGTATTTGTCTCTGACTGACTTATTTCACTTAGCATAATGCCCTTGAGGTCAATCTATGTTGTTGCAAATGGTAAGATTTCATTCATTTTTGTAGCTGAATAATTCCATTGTATATGTCACATTTTTTTTATCCATTCATCCATCGATGGATACTTAGGTCACTTTCATGTCTTGGCTATTGTAAATAATGCTGCAATGAACATGGGGGTGCATGTATCTTTTCAAATTAATGTTTTCATTTTCTTCAGATTGATGCCTAGAAGTGAGATTGCTGGGTGATATGGTAGTTTTATATGTAACTTTCTGAGGTACGTCCATACTGTTTCCCATGGTGGCTGCACCAATTTACAGTTCCACCAATGGTGCACAAGTGTTCCCTTTTCTTCACATCTTTGCCAACACTTGTTATTTCCTGTCTTTTTGATGACAGTATAAGGTGATATCTCACTGTGGTTTTGATGTGCATCTCCCTGATGATCAGTGATGTTGAGCATCTTTTCATGTACCTGTTGGCCATCTGTATGTCTTCTTTAGAAAAATGTTTATTCAGATCTTCTGGCCATTTTTCAAAATTGGACTGTTTTAACTTTAAATTTAAATAATTAAAGTTAAATAAAGTTTAAAATTCAGTTCTCAATCACACTAGCCACATATCAAGTACGCAATGTCTCCTGGCTACCATGTCAGTCAGTGCAGATATAGAACATTTCCATCATCACAAATGTTCTTTTGGATGGTGCTACCACAGACTGCGAGCCCTTGGAGAGCACGTAGTACCCAAGGTCGAGGAGCTGAACTGAATGGAGGAAACAGGAATAGGTTTAGTGCACAGGAGGGATGAGAGGATACATTGGCCTGACATCCAAGGGGACAAGCATGGAACCACAGTTGAGATCTCGATGGAGGACTCCTCCCACATTATTCTGACTTCAGAGCTGGTCTGGGATCAGATGGGCCTGGGAACTCCAACTAGGGCAGACAGGGACATTGGTGAAATTCCACCAGCCCATCTGGCAAGGCTCCTGAAAGTGCTGGGAAGAGCTCAGGCCTGTCCTCAGAAGACTCAGCACGGCCCTGCACTCTGGCCTGCTTGGCCTGGCACATGGTACAGAGACTTTCTGAGGCCCCGAGAAGGAACTGGCATGTCCCCCACCACCCCCAATTACCAGGAAGCCTGGCCTCTCCTTGAGGTCACTTGCTGGAAGAGCTCTACTAGAACTCAGGACAGGGTAGTCTCAGAAAGCACAGGTCTCCCCTGGGTGGAGGGGCTGCCAGGGCTGTTTCTGCAAAGCTAACACTTTATGTTGCTAGTCCAGAGTACAGAGCACCACGATGCAAAATGCCTCTCTCCAACCTCCCTACATCCCAGGCAAGGCAGGCAGGAACTGGCACCTCCGTCTTAGAGGTGAGTTAACTGAGCCTATGTGTAAATGGACTGTGCTCCCTCCACTTAATGACAGAGCCAAGGCTTGACCTTGACCTGGGCCTGAAAGGACTTCGGAGGATCCTCTAGACCCACACTCTAAAACTAGCATCCGAACCCCTGAGACACACGCTGATGTGTCAGTGTATGTGAGAGGATACAGGATTCTATTAGATAATCATGGCCAGTCTTCCTAGAGTGTTAATCTTGGATAAAAACCATTATTTTTCCATTAAGGAGTAAAATAGATAATGTGCATACATTTCAGGAAGCTTCATGCTTGCTTCATTCTCGGGCCCTCCCTTTCTCTAGAGACTCTGAGATTAGAAGGCCTCGATCACCTCACAGGTGAGAGAAGAGGCTGTGGGGACAGGGTTGGGACTAATACTCCGGTCTCTTACTTATTTTTCAAATATTTATTATTTAGTGACTGTGTGCCAGGCAATGTCATAAGCACCTGTGCTAACTCACTTTCTCCTCACTATAAACCTACGGAATATGTACTATTATCGTACTTTTCATTCTATCGGCAAGGAACTTGAAGAATAGAGGTATTAAGAAATTTCCCCCAAATAACAGAAGTTGTCAGGATTTGAACACAGGCTGTTTGCTCTAGAGTCTGTGCTAGTTCCCACCTCACTCGGGGGCCTCTGAGAGAGCTCAGAAGGCAGAAGTCGGGCTGATGAGAGGAGCCACAGGCAGATGGAGTCTGGCTCAGCATGTCAGATTGTGATCTCACTATCAGCAGTGCCTACACACAAAAAGAACTGCATGGTAAGGTAGCAGACTTCCCATCCCTGGAGGTGTGCAAAGAAAAGGCAGACAGACCTTGTGTTGTAAGGGTGTCCCGGATGTCATCACAAATGGGGAAAGCTTAGGCTCCATGACCTTTAAGGCCTCTGAAGCCTGCATTCTGTGAGTCTATAAATAGCTTGTTTGGATGGCATAAAAAAAAAAAAATCAGGAGGCGACCTCGACAGTGGACGAAAGGCAATTAGAAGCCCCTTGGGGAGAGACAAAGGGCTAGTCATGCCAGGAACATCACCCTCCGGCAGCAGAGCCCAGAGGCGGGGTAGAGAAGAACTCCTGCCTCCCTTCAGATTTTCTTAAGAATTAAATAAATTACTTGTAAATAAATATAATCTCATGATTAAAAATTCAAATGAAACTAAGCAGATTCAGTAAAATGACGGTCTCCCTTCACACCCCTTTCTACAGAAGCAAGCTTCATGGCCAATGGAGAATGTTCCTATGAATTTTTTCTATATGTGAAGTAGATAACAGAAATATACAGATTCTAACTAAATTTTTTAAAATTTTTTCTTTAAATGGATTGATACTATGCTTATTCCTCTGCAATTTGCCTTTTCCATTTAATATTTTCTGGAGATCTTTCCAAGTCAGTACATAGGGAACTAACTCTTTCCTCTAAACTGCTTTACGAAATGCCCTTGTATAGATGAATATTTACTTTGCTTTCATTTTTCCTTACAAAGGAAAAATTTCCTTACAAAGGAAAAATGAAAACAGTGGGCTTTGCAGGGGAGGGAGGAAGTATTCTTTGGGGTGGACATGGAGATATGGAATGGCTCAGTTGAAAGACGGGCATATTTTGAATGAAAATTGTGAATGCCCTTTCAGAAGGATACAAATGTCGATAGGCCCTCCAGTGGTGTATGACAGCTCTTCACTCCTTTACCATGGCCAAGTTATTATCAATCTGATGAGAAGATGATCACATTTACTATTTAACAAAACAACCAACCAATGACTCATGTGGAATTGAGCTGTGACCTAGAATAGAGCTGGTGGCTCTGAGACCCCCATTCTGACCCAAGGCACCATGGGCATCAGAAGCTCATTTTGGACATTGATAGGACCAACCATGGACTTTCAATGGTGATTCAGAAGACATGGACAACTGAGAATACTTGACATTGCCCCAGAAAGGAGCTCTGGGAGTTATCTAGTCCAACTTCAGAGCCCAGACCCTGGCTAATATTAAAATTTCCTCCAAAGCACAGCTGCCGAATTGTTGTCCTGCTTACATGTCCCGGTGATGGGAGTGCATTGCTCTCTGAGGTACCCTGCTCCATCTTTGTTGGGTAGCTCTGCTGGTTAGAAAGGTCTTTCTGGACAAACTATAGCAACAGAAAATGATATAGATAATTCTCACTCTGGTGATTTTAAAATATGTCTGCAAATTCTTTGATATGTCTCCCATCCAAAAGTACATGCAACCTAATTCTGCTCCTGAGTGTGGCTGTGCTATATGACTTCCTTCTAAGACAGACTGCGGCAGAAGTGACTGTGTAGCTTCCTAGGTGGTCTCATAAAAGGCATCTCCGGCTTTCTTCTTTCTCTGCGTTGGGTCATTTGGTCTGGGAGAGAAGTTAGCTGCCATACAGTGAGGACACTCAAACAGCTTTGTGGAGAAGTATGGAGTTGAGGCCTCCTGCCAACAGCCATGGAGGGAGCCATCTTGGAAGCAGGTCCTCCAGTTCAGGTCAGGCCTTCAGACTGTACCTTGACTGCAGTCTCTTCAGAGATACTGGGCCAGAACCACCCAGCCAAACTGCTCCTGGATTCCTGACCTTTAGAAACTGTGAGTCAAAACACGTTGATTTCTATTTTAAGCTGCTAACTTGGGGGAGTATGATTTGTTACACAGCTATAGATAACTGATATACTCACAGATAATGTTGAGCAAAAACTAGACATAAAAGACCACATGCATGTGATTCCATTTGTATGAAGTTTCAGAACAGGCAAAACACATCTATGGTGATAGAAAGCAGGATATGATTGCGTTTGGAGGGTGTTGATGGGAGGGGGCATGAGGCAACCTTCTGGGTGCTGGAAACATTCTATATCTTGATCTCAGTGGGAATTACACAGGTATACATACATGTGTAAATCCACTGAGCTCTCACTTAAGACCTATTTGCTTTACTATATGTAAGTTAACACTTCAGTAAAAAAGTACACATAAGTGGAAAGGAAGGGAATAAAGGAAGAAAGAAAGGAGGTTAGTAAGTTCCTTCCACGAGCCAGAATCTGTCTCCCAGAGGTCAACCTTTCCCACCCTACCTGTATACCACCCATTGGTTCTATATATAACAACAGAAATATCACCTTCCTTTTATTGAGAGAAGACTATATGCCAGATGTTGATTAAGAGATCAGCACGTTAAATCTACCAACAACCCTATCAGGTTGAGTATTGGTATTTCCCCCATTTTATAGATGAGGAAACTGAGGCATGGACACATTAAGTGATTTTCCCCAGTTACATAGCAAGAACATGACAGAGCTTAGCTGGGACTTGATCCCTTGTCTGACTTCGAGCGTCAGAGATTTGAATACAGGTCAGTCTGTCTCCTGTCTGGAAAGCTCCTGGTTTTTTTTTAGAACAGAGTAATGGAAACCTGACATGGTGTGAGACAGTTGTTGTCATGGATATTTATTCTGATACATTCTGATCTGGGTAGGAAGAGGGTTTTCTCTACATCAGCAGTCCCTGACCTTTTCGGCCTATGAGAATCTAACGCCTGATGATCTGAGGTGGAGCTGAAGGGGTGACGCTAACACTGGGGAGTGGCTACAAATACAGATGAAACTTCTCTCCAGCGTCTGCTGCTCACTGCTGTGCAGCTCAGTTCCTAACAGGCCATGGACCGGAACCAGTCTGTGGCCCGGGGCTTGAGGAACCCTGCTCTACATCTTATTTTTTTCTCTCGTTTCTACTGACTTCACGTCACTTTTCCCTGAGCAGTAAAATTAGTAAAAGAACATAATTAGCATTTAGAGGAAAGGACAGTGAGTGACACACAGCTATCCTCACTCACATGGAGGCTAATTCCAGGCTGAATTACTTCAATACGCAATGAGATCACAGATGCAAAAATGATGCACAGACCGAGCTGCTGCTTAGGACATCAATGTATAAGGCATAAAACAGAGAACACGGCTGGTCAACAGTCTTGCTGTCTTGGTTTTCAAGAGTGTTTTCCTTTCCTCTTACAAAACCAAAAGTATATTCGGCCTCATTTAAAATAGCATCAGCTGGCTGACATAAGTGCATAATCTAAAATTAAGGGGATTGTCGCCATGTGTGAAAACCTTCAGGATCCTATTCCAGTGCAGTTTCTGTTTTCTTTCTAAACTTAATTCCACTAGGAAAATAATCCAATCTGGAAAAACAAGAGAACACAATCCACTTCCTTTAGCTTCGTTTTTGTTTTACATATTAAGCACATCCTCACTGTCAAATATTGGAACGAAACGTGAGGAATCAGCCAATATCCCCAGACATTGTACGTTTCTTTATTTGAGGCGGGGGTGGGGGCGGTCATGTTTTCAGGCCTGGTCTGGCTCGAGGGACAGGGAGCGTGCCCTGTGCCCTGAGCATCCTGGGAAAGGCCTACTGAAGGGAGTTCTATTGGGAGTGGGGAGGGTGAATCGAGAGGGGCAAAGAACCACCGTGTGGATGTGACCTCAGGATCCGCGGAGCCTACAGGCACCTCATCTGTCGAGCCTACTCCCTGGGGGCTCGGGGGTGGGAGGGTCTCCTTTGTCCAACCATAAATGCAGCCTGTCTGAAAGCCAGGAATCTCAGCTCCAACCCGGCCCTGACGCTAACTTGATCTGTGACTTCTGGTACATCCCATCCCCTTTCTGATCCTCAGTTTCTCTACCTGTTAAAGGACGGCTAGACTAGCCATTTTGTCAGTGCCCTCAGCTCCAGGTTGGGCCCCTCTGCCCCCCACCCCCACCCGCATCCACACTGCCAGCACAAGGCAACTTCAGGCAGCAACAGAACAGTGCTGAGATAAATAGACTGGCTAAGTAAACAAACAGCCTCAGACTCCGGTTCCTAAATTTGTGTCCTGAGCCAGCCTGGGAGGCTCTGTGTCACCCTTTCTTTGGCCGTATAAGGAAAAAGGAGAACAGAGATTCACTGACACAGGTTACAGGCACAGGGGCTGAGGAGAAAGCTGCAGTCTCTGAAGACCTTGGCGACTAACCAAGCATGAAGAATAAATCAAATGCCACTCACCACCTTTTTGTCACACTCTGCAAAAGCCTAGGGGCTGGGACACCCGAGGAGAGGCAGTGGCCATGCTCAGGCCTCCTGGGATGCACTGTGAGAGGCGAGGGTGGCCTTCCCCTGAGCCTGGGTGGGAGAGCCCCCTCCCCAAGACCAGCCTCAGCCCTGCCCTCCTCCTCCCCAGCCAGGTCCCATCCAGTCTCCAGGCATACAGGAGCACTTCCCCACAGGTAGCTTCCTCTGGGAGGTCACAATACCTTCGCTGGTCTCCCCCGCCCTGACGGCCTCTCCCTGCTCCCAATCCTCTCCT
Source organism: Rousettus aegyptiacus (assembly GCF_014176215.1). Lineage (NCBI taxonomy): Eukaryota > Metazoa > Chordata > Mammalia > Chiroptera > Pteropodidae > Rousettus > Rousettus aegyptiacus. The sequence continues at coordinate 27,958,463 of NW_023416306.1, forward strand.
AACCAGTTGGGAACCATATTCCAAGAACACAACTCTGACTGGTACCCAGGACAGGCCGTGGTTCACCTTCCCTCAACCTACCCATTTGGAGCCCCTTAGACTCCCAATCCCATTCTGGCCTTCCTCTGGGGGTATCATTAGTCATGTTTGAATGAGCTCCATGGCTTTCCTCTCTCTTTTTTGTCCACATGGTTGCCTGTACCTGAGATGCCATGACCTCTGCTTCGTCCTCTGAGATACTGTCTACTCTACAGGTTTATCTCAAACTCTACCTCCTTCAAGAAGCCCTCCCTGATGCCTGCTCCTGCCTGGGACTGCTCCTTCCAGTGGACTCCCAGGCACACTGTTTGTGCCTTGCTGGAGCATATCATCTGATGGTCATTTCTGCTTCTGCGTGTCTTCTCATGCAGCATAGATTCCCTGGAGGGTAGAGCTGGAGCCTCATTCACACATGGCACCCAGCTCAACCCTGGGATGCAACCAGCACACACTGAACTCTGACAATGGACCAAAGCGGAGGCTCCCAGGATCGCAAGAGGCAGGTGGTGAGTCTTATACAAAGGGAAAAGGACAGCTGAGAAAAGCCAGATGAGGTGTACATGAAACTACAATAGGGTTCAGGAGCCCAGACAGGCACAGCTCATGGACTTTGGAGTCATGCAGACCTGGGTTCGAATCTTGCTTCTGCCATTTACTTTGTGTGACTTTGGGCAAGTTACATATCCTGCCTGGGCCTCAGTTTCCTCATCTACAATATGGTCTGTGCTACTCACTTACAGTCTGTGTGAGCATTAAATGATGTAATGGATTCATGGAATCTGCTCAGTAAACTGACTCCTACAATAACGTGTGAACACCCTAGATTGCCTTTGGAGTAATTAAAAAGTTAACGACTGCATGCTTTACATCTGTCATCTCCCAAGAAGTAGAGATGATCAGCCCCATTTACAAATGGGGGCCTGAGGCTCAGGGAAGTGACCCCTCTGACACCAGGGTGTTCAGCCAGGGTGAAAGTGATGCTCAGCACTGGCTCCGTCTCTAGGTTCTGAGGGGACAGTCTTGGGAAGAAAGGTGAGTAGCTAGTTCCCTGCCGCCCGCCACCTGCCACCACAGTGACCTGAGGCCGGTGCTGTGGACCATCTTTAGCCAACACTCTGCCCTCAGGAGCTGGGTTTCAGCTGTCTCTGGGTAGACCCCAACTCCCTGCCCTGCCAGGCTGAGTCATGTGACTAGCCAATCCCACGGTTTGGCGCAGGGTTGCTGCCCAGCCTGCTGCATGCCTTTGTTCCATCTGCTGTGCTCCTCTTGACTTCAATAAAGCAGGGTCAGTAGTGGCCGAGGGAGGGGCATAAAAGGTGGGGGTGGGGAGGAACCAGGAATGGACGGCACAGCAGCAAGGCCACTGGCATGTGACACATGCAAGGAGTCCAGTGCAGCAAACTCACGTGATAGGGCTGCCGCAGGCTCATGCGGTCTCTTTATGTGAATTAGGAAAAAAAAAAAAAAAAAGGACCTTCTCTGTGTAAACAAAGCCCCACACCAAGGCTGGGGGAGCAAAACGCGGGCTGGATTTCATCCCCTGCCGCATCACCGTGCAGGGAACAACACGCGCGACCATCCAGGGAAGCCCTGCTTACCAAGCACCACTCTGGCGCCAAGTTCTGAGCTGGGCACTGAGATGTGCAGATGACTCAGACACGCCACCGGCTTCTGCGACTCACAGGGAAGCCAAGGTGCTAGGAGAACCCAGGGAGAGAGAGCCCCTAACTCTCTTTAGGGGATGGGAGAAGACAGGGGCATGCTGGCTCTCAAAAAGAAAAAAAAAAAAAGTTGGATTTGTAGTATTTGCCAATTTCTATAGTGTAAATACCTCCCCTAGAGGTAATTTCAAGGTGCTGATGGGCCATCGCTGAGAGGGCGTTCAGAAGAGATGTGCACGATGAACTCTTGCGAGCTGGTTCAAGCTGGCTCTAGAACAGCACTGGGAGAACAAGAGGCTTCGGCTGCGTCCAGAATGAAAAAGAAGATTTCTCCAGGCAGAGGAGGGAGTAGGAGCAGGGGAGGACATTCCCGTGGGAGAGAAAAGCAAGAGCAAAGCCTTGAAGGTATAAAAAGTAGGAAGCAAACTGTGAAATTCTGCGGGGTGTACTTGGGAAGGGACCGTTGAAGTCCTCTGGAGGATTGTAATGCTTTAGCTCGTGGCCAGGGGTTACATGCCTGGTGTGATTAAGCTGTGCATTTAAGTTCTATGTCTTTTTCTGTATGTTTGTTATAATTTAAAATAAAGAGAAAGGTATAAATAATCTCATTTAAGGATAACCACTATTTACAATTTTGTTATATTTCCACCCAGAGTTTTTCCTATGCACATCTTTACGTGACCGTTCAGCAAAAATTTTCTTATAGAAAAAAAAAAAAAACAAAGTTGCCTAAAGAAGAAAGTATTTTAACATTAGAAGCAAAGTGATGTAACAGAAGGAGGGAGAGTTTGGAGTCAGAGTGACCTGGATTCAAACGTTGCCTCTGAAAGTGCGAACTTGGTGGCCCTGAGAAAGTTGCCTGTCTTTGCCTCTCTGAGCTGTTTTCTCTCCTACAAACTGAGAGAGATGATACCCACATCCTGCAGGGTGGCCGGGAAGATCAGAGATGATGTGTGTCAGGAGCATAGCACAGAGCCTGGACTAGAGTAGACACTCGACACATGGAAATAAATGACTGCATCACAGAAGTTATAGAGAAATGATAACCCCATAAAGACAAACTAGAATTTGTCCAGAGAACAACCTCAATGGTAAGGAGACTCAAAAACCCATTGAGTAGGGGGTGGCTGAAGAAAATGGGGTATTTAGCCTGGCGGGGAAGACTCCAATGGTTTATCAAGGTCTGTGCAACAGAGGTGTCCTGTGCAGCAGAACAGAAATAAACCCCCAACAAACAGGCCTTATCGGGAGCTCATTTCTACTTGATAATAGAAGGGTAAGGAGTAAGCTTCCCATCAGTAGGGGTACACAAGCAAAAGCTATAAAAGTGCTTGGTAGGAACGATGAAGAAGGAAGGTGAGCAAGGTCCTCTGAAGCTGGGCTCCGGAGCTTTTACGACCAACAGCATCTGCTCCGTCCAGCAGCATGCAGGAAAGTGCAGAATGATGAACATCACGTAGTGAAGGACATTAGGGTACCCTTGCCCATCTTACCTGGTTATCGATTTTCAGTTCCACTAGAGAAGTGTTGTAGGGAAGAGCTTCCACCAGGCGCAGGATCCCGGCTCCGGAAATGAAGTTGGATTCCACGTTCAGTGTCTTTAGGACCTTGTTCTCCTTGAGCATCTCAGCCAGGGCCTTGAGTCATAGGAGAAAAAGTGAAGGTACCTGTGAATCACTCTGAGCAAGGCTGGAGCCCCTCTTGGGTAGAATCTAAAATACTGATGGAGCCCTGCAGGGAGCAAGAGCCCCCTGTAAACTTATGCTTTTTGAGCCAGGAACCAGGCAAGATGATCTCCACAACTTCCTTCACCAACCAAAACTGTGTCTCTCCTCCCCTCTAACCTGCCGTGGCTCCCAAGCCCCTACTGGAGAATTCCTTGCTCCTTAGCCTACATCCAAAGCCTCTATTACCTGGATCTACTTTTCCCTTCGGCCTCAACTCTCGCTGCTCCCTTGTGGTGAGTCTACTCCCAGTTCCTATAGCATGCCCAGTGCTCTCTCACCACTTTGCCTTTGTTCCTCCTGTCCCTGCCACCTGGGATGCCTTTTCCTTTCTGCTTCACTTGTCCGAACCCTCCCCATCCATCAAGGCCATTCTCAATGTCCCTTTCTCCAAGAGCCTTTGCTGACATCCGCAGCTCGCTGTGGCCTATCCTCCTGAATATCATAGAATGTATCCATAACCTTCCTCATGGTACTTGTTTTCCTCTGTCTAGATTGTTTTTATACTGGTGTTGTCTCTACCATTAGACGGTCTACTCTTGGTGGGCAGAAAATGCTTCCTACAGTGCTCAGCACACAGTAGGTCCTCAGTCACTGTTCAATGAGTGACTAGTGGAGTCCCAACTTTCCTAAATACTCCCCACTTGTCTCTTTTATTTCACTGTTGAAATTCCATGGAGTCATCAGAGAGCAGAGAAGGAAGTGTGGGAAACCACCCACTGGGCGAGGGACCAGGCAAATGGGAGGAGAGGAGCTCAGGTGGCCCCTAGCACCTTTGGGAAGAATTCAGCCAGGGGTGTAGATGACAATCAGAGCCTCTGAAGGAAACGAGGTAATTAGCAGATGATGTGTCATGGAGGAAAGGAGACAGCAGCAGCTGAGAGGCCAACATGTATAATCGGTGGGCCCTGGGAGTCTGAAAGGATGATCTGAGCCTGGACTGCCCTTCCCACTGCTCCCACGGGCTGAAACCCTACACAAGACTCAGCACCCAGGAAGTCGTTCTGGTTAAAATCATCACTTCTCCCTCGCTACCCCTGCTGTGTGCCCCCAGGACGGCATGTCAGCTCTCTCTGTGACCCGGAGGAGGTTGGACCCTCCTGGGGAGAGGGGCCCAGTCTGTGTTCTCTCCATGGCATTCCTCTTGCTCCCTAGGGAAGGCCTGCCTGGGGCTGATGATCAAAATATTTGACAACCAGTAGGAAAGTGCACATGCTGATCCACGTGGACACCTGGTAGCTGAGCAGGTGTCAACTCTGTGTTTGCCGGATCAGAGAAGAGGAATGGGGGCGTGTTAGGAGAAGAGCTAGGGGCGGGCCATGGGGACACTTAGAGAGCTCTGGTAGGCTTATGCACTAACCAGCCCAGAGCATCTCAGTATTTGACAATGGATATGCCGGACCGGCTGACATCAGGTGTCAGCTTGGCACAGAGTCAGTGTCCTATAAACATTCATGGAGCTGAGCTGAGTGCCGGCATAGATGTGTTTGGTTTCTGATCCACGAAACAGCAGTGTACGGGGCATGTGGCGTGGCCAGCCGTGTCTCCATGGGCAGGCTCGGGTTCCACTGGCGATCTCCCAAGGTCAACGGTCGTCTACCCAGAGGTTTCCCACTGGCAGCAATAAGGGATTATGAGCTATTTTAATCATTTCAAAAATGCTGGAGGAAATTGTCCTACTTATTTTAAAAATCAAAAAAGGATTGATTGCTACTACAAATGTGACATGCCGAATGCAGAGATCCAGCTTTACGGCCCGCATGATTTGCTTTTAAATTTCCTCTCCATCTCTCGCTTGCTCCACCGCTTTGGACAAAGCAAGCTGCCTGAGCCTCCTGCACCCCAGATTCTTCATCTGCAAAGTAGGGGGACCTGCACTTCTGCAATCAGGCGTGGTTGTGGAAATTAACTAGAATAATGTACAGATGGTGTCTGGATAACGGCCATTCTGCCCATTTCCTCTCCTGGCTCTAGCCCAGTGCCTTTCACCACACCACACCAGAGGAATATGGCCAATCCTGAGCCTATACACATCAACCCCTTGTGTTTCTATGCCCCTCACCCTCAATGCAACAGAATGGAAAGGTACATACATATGCCACAGGGTCATTGCTCCGTGTCCCCACGATGCTGAACTTCTTCACATATGAATTGTCTTTCAGGGCTTCTGCGTATGCTTTGAGGGTGGGTATGGGAATATTCTGCAGAGAGAAAGGCAGGCAGTGACCAGCAGCCCCTGCCAAAGAGAGGTTGGGCAGACAGATGGGGGCTAACTCTCTCACATATGCTGCCTGATTCCTAGCAAGTGTCTGACCAAAAGAGCTAAATGGCCAAAGGTTTTCAGCTTTGCTTGTTCCCAGGCTCTGCCCAAAATGGCTAGGATCTGGGAAAAACTCTTTGGTAAACAGACTGAGAAAATCTTCCCTGAAAATTTCAGATAGGACCCACAACTCTTTCTTTGTGTGCAAAGAGACCGGAGGGGAACAAACATGCAAGGCAGCTGTTGTAGAGGGGTGTAGTGCTGAGCACTCTGGCCTGGGGGTGTGGGCGCGGACAGGGGCTTGGCCTCTACGCCAGCAGGAGGCAATGTTTCTGACATTGTTCTGTGACTCTGGGCGAGTCTCTTCCCCTCTCTGGGCCTGTTTCTGACAGAGGTGGGGTGCGGAGCGGGGCGGGGAGGCAGGAGGGGAGTGGTTTGCACCAGATGATCTCTAAAAGACATCCATGCTGAGGGTCTCTGTCCTGCTGTACATCAGAGGCTCCTGGGAAACTTTTATAAAATTCTGATGCTCAGGCCTGCCCCAGACCAATAAAATCAGAATCTCAGGAGACAGTAGGTCTGGGCACTGGCATATATTTTTTAATTTCCTCAGGTGAAAACCACTGATCTAGTCTGACTGCTTCATGTACGGAGGGGAAACTGAGGCCTGGAGAGGGCTGTGCCCTTGTTGAGGCCCCATAGCAAAGACGCATTGCTGTGGCCTGTTTCCACCTCCCTACACTCTCTGAGCCAGTATTCATTGCCAGGGTGCACAGTTCTGAATCGTGCCAGTGTCTCCCACTGGGCACACAGCAAACAATGGAGGCACCCAAGAGAGCCCCTGGCTGTGTTTGCATGGATCTCTCATTTCAGAGCGTCACTTTAGCCCCCGTGGGAGAACAGCACGGAAGGCCAGGTGGAGGAGAACTCTGCAGGCGCAGGTTTCCGATCTGATTGTGCCAGAGGGCTGGCAGCCACTTAAAAGAAAGAGGAGAAGAAAGGAAAGAGGAGCTGGGGAACGAGGGGCCTGCTTCTTGTCTTACGCCCACACCCTCCCAGAACTAATCCCGCTGGCCTCTGGGCTGAGCAGGTGGGCAGGCAGCTGGGCCTGCTTCTGAATTCCTCCTGCAGCCTGTCCACGGTAGGGCTGCCTGTCCATCTGTCCCTCCTCTGCCCTTGATGGTCACATGGAAAACATCCGGAGAGATATAGCTGACAGCTTGGAATATGTCTTCCGTCATTTGGACTGACATCCCCCTCCCAGGGCTGCAGAAAGAGGCTGACTATGCGCATCATACAGCAGCAGCAGTGGGTTTGGGGTGGTCCCTCCCAGGGCTTGGGTTACCCCATAAGCCTGGGGGACACTGAGCTTTTCCAGCCTTGAGATCCTATGCAGCTGTGTGTGTGTGTGTGACTTATGCTTTTATCTCGGTGAAGCTCTGTGTTTTGAGTAACGCAGTGGCAGGTTTCCTGAGATGAAACTGGGTGACTCCAGGGTGAACACCAGGGCCTGACGCCAATTCTCTATAACAAACCAGGACCATGGGACGAGCATGCTTACACACTCCCCCATCCTGTTCCTGATCCAGAAGCACTCAGAGCCCCAAGAGGCCCCTGTTCTCTCTGCACAGTCATGTCTGGGCCATCTGCACCAGGGTGGCATGGATGTGGCTTTCTCCCACCCCACAGGTGAAGTGAGATGACAGGGACTTACCCGGATGTTGTTGAGGTTAACCTCTTCAAGTTTTGGGTCGTTGTTCTTTATCCGCTCTAGCGTTTCCTCTACGTCTGTTGAATTTGGTTCTTCATCGGGCACAGGCTTGTATTGTGTGGGTTTGATCACACCTAGAGTGACCCACAAAAGGGAGGTGGCTCACAGAAACATGGGGATCACTTTCCCTCGATACAGGGACTCTCTGAAAGAGGTGGTGGCAGCGTTTGGGGACATCTCCAGGGGCGCTACACCTTGCATGGACTCTGCCTTTGACGTCCTGCAAGAACTGGGTGAATTCCTTAAACTCTCTGAACGTAGGTGTCCTCCTCGGTAGAGCGTGAACAGTCACTCTGCCTCAGTGGGCTCTTATGAGGATTAAATGAAGCCCAGATGGGAAAGAAATATGCAAACCTTCTGGAAGGGGCTAATTATTCTTTGGGTATCCCTATTTCTTTCTGGGGCCAAAACGCCAGCTTGGAAACAGTGTGCAGGAGCAATTAAGACAATGCGATATTGGGACAGGGAAGGACAAGGATGCACGTGGGAACAGAAGAAGTGCCCAGAGATAGACACATGTAGATGAGTAGAAATTTAGGATCAAGGCGAAGTCCCAGACCAGTGGTGAAAGGACGCACGTTACGAAGAATGGTGTTAGGACAGTGAGACATCCATTCAAGTTTTCTCTCACCTCACACCACAGAAACATGAACTCCAAGTGGACTAAGAAGTTGCATATAAAAAGTCAACCTCTAAATCTTTTAGAAGAAAATACAGGAAGGTATTTTCATGATATTGGGACGGAGAAGAACTTTGTAAATAAGACCCAAGTCCCAGGAGAACAAAAGTAAAAGGTGGGTAGAGTTGGCCATATATAAAAATGTCAAACTCTGCCATGAGGCAGGGAGCCTGAGTGGGCAGAGGACGCAAGAAGCGTGAGCACAGCTTCACTTCCAAGGTGTCCCCGCTGGGGGGCAGGGGCGGGGTGCCGAAGCCGGGCGGTCAGGGCCCTGTACTCACTGTTGAGTCCCTCCTTGTTCACGATGGAGCTGCTGCCCAAGGCCTGGTAGTACTGCTGGTTGCTCATGAGCGTGTGCATGCCCAGGATAGCTGTGAGGACATGGGAAGGAACCGTGACTCCCCACTTCCAGACAGAAGAGCCTCCAAGGCATGAACATTCCACATCCCCGAAATTTGTGCTCACAGAAATGGCAAGAAACACTTGCATGAAGACTTTTAAATCTTATTTGCCTCTATTTATGTAACTCTTCAAATCTCTATCCCTGGCCTAGACTCCTCTAGGCTAGACAGCCTCGAAGTCCTAGATGTCCCCTGATGTCCCACGGGCACATCCGACCCAACTTGGCCAATACAGAACTTGTCTTTCTCAGCAACAGCCTCTTGCTTTGGATCTGCTTCCGTCTTGTCACCCTGCCTGTCCCTCAGGGTAGAACTTGGCTCGAATGGCAAGCCCCCACCAAGTTCACGTTGTCCCAAACACTGGGTCTCGTTGGTCCCGCCTCTGCTCCATCACCTCTGTACCGGTTAAGGCCCTATCATTTCTCGCCTGTACCGGCACAGCTGTGTAGTCATTGGTGTCCCGGCCTCATCCCCACAGCATTTGGCACAGAGCAGCCAGAAAGTCTTTCTGGAAATGCAAATCTGATCGCATCGCCCCTGTGCTCGGCCATTCCTTAATTCATTCATTTGTTCGACATTTTTCGAGGGCCCGCATCGTGTGTCCAGTTTTGAGGGCTAAGGGGTAGGCAGGGAACAAGAAAGACAGGGTCCTGTCCATGTAGCTTCCAGTCTGCTAGGGGACAGAGCTGCTAACAGGTACTCACACAATTTAAAACATAAGCACAGAGTACGGTGAGCGTTGCAAAGGAAAAGTTCGGGGAGGATAAACAGAGGGACTTGATGGGAGGGATGAGTAAGTGCTGGCCAAGGCAGAGTGTACTGGGCAGAGGGAACTGTGGGTGGGAAAGCCCTAGGCTCGGGAGGAAGGGGCAGAGATGGGGCTGGACACGTGTCACTCGGCACAGCACCCCCACCCACTGAGCGCTCCCTCCAGGCTGGAGACTCTGCCTCAGGTCCGTGATTCTGGTGCGGGCGTGCACTGGAATCCCTCGGGAATCTTTAGGAAACTCCTGAGGCCTAGGCCTACCCCAGACAAATTAAACCACAATCCTGGAAAAGGGGGGTCAAGCCTCTGCCTGTGGTAAAGCTCCCTAGGTGGTTTCAAAGAGCGGTCAAGATGGAGAACACTACCTGACACCATCCCTCTGAACCCTCAAAACCACCTGTGCAAGTAGGTTTTATTCACATAGGCCAAGTTGGATCTTACAAGGTCTTCTAGGTTGAGGCATAAGGAGTTCGGACGTCTTGTTCCAGGTATAGCCTGGGAAGCCAGCGAAAGCCTGAGCGAGGTATGAGCTGTTGACTCGAGTTCTGTGACTGTTACTCCGGCTGTCTGGAAACCTGACTTCAGAGTGCAGGGTAGGACTTCGGCGACTGTGAGGCAGCTGCAGCCACCCGGGTGCAAGGGTTGCAGCTTGTGACCCCAGAGCCTGGCTTCACCGGCCCTCCCTGGGCTGGCCCTGCACAGCCTTGTCCCTCCCCAGTACCCTTTCTGCTCTAGCGACATCCTTTCTGGTCACCACTCAGTAGATTCTCTTCGTTCTGCCAATGCCACCCCCTCTGCTGGTGATTCTCTCTTCATTTGCAATGTCTACTGCTGAAATCACCTCTAGCAGTGTTGCTAGATCTAGCACGTAAATATACAAGACACCCATTTAAATTGGAATTTCAGATAAACCATGAAAGATGTTTTAGTATATGCAGGTCTTGTTCAGTATTTGGGATCTATTTACAATAAAACCTATCCACTGTTTATCTGAAATTCAAATCCAACTGAGCATCCTGAACTTGGCCTAACAACTCTACCTCCCAGTCCCTGGAGACAGAATAACACTTCGTCCCCCAGGGAGTCTTCCTGGATTCCTCCCTCTTCCTTGCTGGTTTTCCCACAGCATCTGGTGTCCTTATCACAGCACACACTCTGCATGGTGTTAGAGATGTCTGGGTACATGTGTGCTTCCCCTAGAAGACCAGGAAAGAAAATCACCTCTCCTTCACATCTAGAATACAGTAAGCATTTGGTAAATACTTGCTAATGACTTTTTTATTCCTCTAGCCATTTGTTAGACATGAGTTCTAGTTAGAGAGAAAACACGAGAGCCCTTATAGGAGTCACGAAACCCAAGGACCTGCCACTAAGATCCTAACTATGCCTCTGATGCTGTGTGACCTTGGGCAAGTCCCATCCCCTCTCTAGGCTTCAGCTTCCTCTGTCCAATGAAGAGGCGTGACAAGATCATGGCTTGACATATGATTCACCTGGGAACTTTAAGACAATATCAGAGCTTCACCCTGGACCGACTAATCCTAATCTCTGAGGGAATATCTTGGAATCTCCTTGGATGATTTTGATGCTCAGTGGGAGCTGAGAACCACGAGATGAGATTATCTCAAAGTCCCTTCTGTTTCTCATATTCTAAGAGTCTTCTCTGCTAAAATTAGACCCACCTACTCGTCACTAAGGAGAACTGGTAGAGAGAGAGGCATCTGCATTTTTTCGAGCTCTCTGGGTTTTAATTTGGGCTGTGGCCACGTGGGCAGTGGGAGCTGAGGTCTGAGTCAGTGGTAGGTGAATCAGATCCCCATGTGTCACCTTCTGGAGCTGCCTCATCCAGCTTCCATCTGGGGAGTGGCGGCTCGTGGTGGTTCTGGGCTGCTGCTGAGACTTCCAGTTTGGAAAAACAGTTTGGAAATATTGGGAGTCACAGGAAAGATGTGACATTAGAGAGCTGGCTGGTCTTGCTGAGTATACAGAGACGTAGAAAATGGAAAAGGCATTTTTTGCTCGGATGATGGCTTCCCATAACAGTTCAGAAAGGGAGACCGAGGCAGGAAGGTTACAGGAAATACCAGGGGACAGAGGAAGGAGACCTGGTCTCCAGTCTGGCCTTGGTACTAATTTGTTGGGTAACCCTGTCCAGATCACTTCTGGACCTCAATTTTCTCACCTGTAAAATGGAGTGCATTTAAATGCTGAACTCTTACCTTCACATAGGACTGAACAGCCATATGACATCTCCTGTTTTTATCCTGTTTGATTTTTACAAGAAGCCTTCAGGGCAGGTGCTTTTGACGCGCCCCCCACACCCTCCACCCCCACGGCACACACACACACTTTTCCAGCAGACTCGAGAGGGGAATGGTTTGTCAAAAAGCATTTGGCAAGGACTCTCCTGGCTTCTAAGTTAGTATTCCCCACCCATTGCCCCAGACACTAGGTCACCAGTCAGTTCTAAAGTTCTAAAACTTGCCCCCTCTACTTTGGAAGCCTAGAAACAAATGATATATATCCCAGGAGGTAATATATGTCAATAGCGGGTATAAGAAGAAATAAAATCATTCTGCTGCTCTGAGGAATTTAGGGTGGGAAGGAGGGGCCAGGTTAAATCTCCACTGCTGAGCAGAATGCCTGGTGCTTCCGAAGCCAGTATTGCCTTCAGCCAGCCCTAGGCAGCAAATCATGACTTTTCCCCTGCTTGGTTTTGCACACTCCATGTCACCAGGCATGAGTGATGAGGGAAAACAGCACAACAGCATTGCTTGCTGCTTCATTCTTTGTAGATATAGGCTGAATTTAGCACTGGGGAATGTGATTTAAAAAATAAATAAATAAATGAAAAAGAGTCTAGATCTTCCTCAAAACTCAAAAGGATTATTTTTGAACTCTGAAAAAGAACATCAAGTTCTCTTTCCTCTCTCTGCCTTGGCAGGGTTCACTCGGTTCATAATTCCACTAAGGATGCAGAGAGATAGCGGCACACATCCCGGGCTCCTCCAGCTGCCAGCTGCCTGGGCTGGCTCGGGGCAGAGAGCAGGCATCTCGGGAACAGGTGGGAGAAGCTGGCTCTGGCCCAGGGCTTGGGTGCAGTTGAACCGCTCCTGGGTAAGCTTCTTGTGGAACAGGAGCCTAAGGGCATGAAAGTGCACCAGAAACCAGGGTGGTCTGACTGACACTGCCTCTGAGAGTCGTAAGAGCCAGGGGATGCCAACTTCCTTTGTTGGGCGGGGTGGGGGGCAGACCTGGGGATTAGCCTTCCTGAAGGTGAGTCTCCCTACCTCCAATTCCTTCGGGGTCTTGTCCCACCCGAAGGGTCCCTAAAGGCAAGACAGATCACATCCCTAACTGGTAACGGGAGGCACTGATAATGCCAAGTGCTTGCAGATGGCTCTCTATGGCCTCCGAGCTACGACTCAAAGCCACATGCTAAGAACTTAGTACTGTCAGATGCCTGTACATTCTGCTCACCACCCTGTGGTGACACTTTTCGTGTTAAAATTTACACGCTCATCACTGCATCCTACCCCCGCCAAGGGTAAGGGATGCATCTGATTCATCCTAGCATTGGAGTTCAATAATATACGCCGACTCTATGAATGAATGAGTGCATGATACACAAACATGAAAATAAATGAACAAGAGAGTTAGTACACAGGCCTTGCCTTACCCATGTTGCACCTGAGTCAGTGTGACATATCTGCTGGGTGTCCTCCTACATGTTCCTATCATCAGCACATGTGCATGTGCTAAGGAAGCGACTCAGAGGGGTCTGCTTCCTCCTTCACGCTCCCCTTACTTCACCCCTAGCTCTCCTCCTTCAGGGTCAGCTTCAATCTCTGGCCATAGCTCCCAGCCCACCACCTAGCCAAGCCCCCATCCCATGCCCTGTCCCTTTTCCTTTAGGACACTCTCACTTGTCACATCATATTGGCCTTGGTGTTTGTTTATGTTGGCTCTGTGAGAGCAGGAACTGGGCTGCTTTCTTAGGGTTCTCTCCCCAGGGCTCGTCCTGACCCTGGTACACAGAAGAGGGGGCCGGGATAAATGGCCGTTCAGCATGTGAATTAGTGAATCAGCGACGGCTAAGTTAATGCAAGTGCTCTGCCTGGGAGTCACGTCGCAAAAGCCCCAGATGATCCCCTCCTCTCCCTACTTTTCCTTCTCTAAATGAGTCATTCGCACTCATGGCTCCATCCACTCCCTCCTTGAGAAAGGCCAAATCACACCCCCACCCTTCCTCCCCAGCCTCTGGGGGGCTTGCCACACACAGCACACCAGCACACGCACAGATGCCCCGCCCACGGCCTCCGTCTCTTACAGCACCTTTGAATGTTTGGCCTCGTATCTAGCACTAGGGACAGCTGGCCTCTCGGTGGAGCCACATCTCACAGGCGGTCCCACAGCTCCACCTTGGCCTTACCTGGGGCCTGCCTCCCGTATCCGCTCATCCTCTGTACACTGTCACCTCTCCGCCCACACCCCTGCTTTCATATGCCTCTCCCAACACTCCCCTAGTCTCAGGTGTCAGTGCCCTGGAGTGGCATCCAGAGCCTTTCTCACTGGGGTCCCATCCTCCCCCAGCCATCTCCATGAGACTTGGCGCCCCCTCTCACCCACTGTCTGTGTCTGCCATGCCCCGCCACCTCGGAGATGATGCGAGTGGGCCCAAGACTGAAGCTGCCTGGGTTCGAACCCCGTGGGCAAGGCATTTAACCTCGTCATACCTATTTTCTCCACCCATAGAATGGGGACAATAAAACTTACTGCATAGGATTGTTGTGGTCAGTCAGTAAAAAGCATGGTACTGGAAGCGATTCCCACAGCACGTGGGACATAGTTAGTGGTCAACGAATGTTCAGTCCCTCCTTCCCCAGAGACACTGCCACCTCTCAGATGGGTGATTTACAACGACAGGTGCCCAAAGTTAGCCAGTTAACTTTGGTGTCAACTTATAGCTCTCTCCTACTCTTTTCCGGACATCTGAAGGATATGATATCATGAACAGATAATAATCATTAGCCATGCCAACAAAAATAAAGATAAATAATTTCAAGAAATCAACACAGAAACTTAACCCAATACTGCAGTTCTATTTTGGCACAGGACCTGGCGGTTCTGACCGTGGAGTCATGTGATAATCCCTCTGAGCCGACCGGAGGACGACTGGAGGAGGGCCAGGATAAAAACGGCTCCAGGGTGAGTTAGCGTAGAGATGCTGCACAGAGGCATCATTCGCCCACCTCTCCCTGCACAGGTTCACGGGAAGGCAAGGGGACACCCTCCCCACCCCCATTTAAGGGAAACGATTTGGTCAAAATGCATTCACATAATGTGGGATCTAATATGACTTGCGCGGCCTTCGACAAAACAAATCTTGAACTGCAAAGCGAACCAGCTAAGTTCCCCCAAGTTAAGTGTTTTGTTTTCATCTGAGTGAGATACTCACTGCTTTTGTATTTCACAGTAAAATGAAAACCTTTCTTTCTTAGCCCTGATGCCCTTCAAGCCACTGCCCTTTCTCCTTTCCCAAATTTTCTGTCTCCTGAGGAAAGGGTTGTTCGGACTCAGAGTCAACACACTGGCTCTCCTCATTCGCTCCTTTTGTTCCCGCGACCTGGCTTTGACCGCCACCCAGGGTCACCCCTCCTGCATACTTGAGTCTTCTTATTGCCTCTCCCCTCATGGTCTTACTACAGATGATAGCCATCCCCTTTTGAACTACCCACCCCCCGCAAAGAATGCCATCAGGACTCATGCACAACACCCATGAGAAGCCTGAGGATATGACGAGGCAAGAGACAGTTACAGCTGGCCAAGTCCCCTAGCATTGGTGGCCTCGCCTGGCCTCTGGCCTCACATACCTCCACGTCTCAGGCCAGCCCTGAACTCTCACTCTGTCTCCACAGCTCTTGCATCAGGTTCTGCCCATTTGATTTGGCCTTTGGTTCTCAGCCCATTTGTGGCTAACTGGTTCCTATTGTACCCATTTCCACTCCTCATTCCTCAAAGGCTTCTTCCCTGGCCAGGACACTTGCCTGCAGAGCCCCAGGCCCCTGATCCTGTTGTGCCCTCTGCTAATGATGACGCCCCATACCTCCATGCTAATGATGCCACAAGGGCTACAGCATGGATCCCTTGCAGAACTCGACATCATGTACAACTGTCCTGGGTGGCCCTTCACGCTCCAAAGGTCCCAAACTGAACTCGGCACTTCCCCTGAACCTGCTCCTCCCCCACTGTTAGGGTTGAATTGTGTGCCTCCAAAATTCACCTGCTGAAGTCCTAATCGCCAGTACTTCAGAATTGTTCACTGTGTTTAGAGATAAGATCTTTAAAGGACACACAAAGGGACACTGGGGGACACATGTACAGAGGGACACAATGAGACACGGTCATCTGCGAGGCAAGGAGAAAGGGCTCAGAAGAAACCAAATCTGCTGACACCTTGGTCTTGGGCATCTAACCTCCAGAACTGTGAGAAAATCTGTTTCTGTTGTTTAAGCCACCCAGCCTGTGGGCTTTTGTTTTGGCAGCCCTAGCAGACTAGGACAGCCGCCTTCATTATGGTACCAACATCCACTTAGTGTTCGGAGCTGGAAATACAGAACCTTCCTGGACTCCCCCTCGGACCTCCCTGTCATAGCCACACAGTCACAGTCCATCCCATCTTTCCTCTCCCCTCACACTTGCCTTGAGTCTCTCCCTGCCCCATCGACCCACCTGTCATCATCTGGGCCATGGTTAGTAGCCCCCAAGTCTGCAAAGGAAGAGACCACCCACCCCACTGGCCAGGGTGCACAGCACAACGTGGGGCTCGCAGGGTGTTTGCTGTAGCCAGAGCCTGACCCTCGCGGGCGCAGCACAAAGGCATGTGGGGCAGGGACGAGATGGTAATAAGGGACGAGGGCCAGTGGCGAAGGGCTCTGAAGATGAGGCCACTTTTCTAGAGTTTTAGGTACTGTTCGTGAAGATTGCATGGGAACACATATGAAGATGGAGAGTACTGTACAAATATGAGATAAGGGAGTTCTGTGAGCTGTGCGAAGTTCTAACATCAGATGACTTTGCTCCAGCCTTTATGAACCTCCCAAACCTGAGATGCCCACAACCCTCTGTCTACACCCACTATTGTCTCTTTCCAGTGGCATGGGCAGGATTTCATGCAGTGGCTGGTACAAGGCCCATGCTGGTCCCCTGGGATGCTCCCCCATCTCTCTGGGACGAACTCTCATGGTAACGAAAGATGGCTCTTGGTGATGGATTTGGGTGTTTTTATCTTTATTTTC
Organism: Rousettus aegyptiacus; assembly: GCF_014176215.1. Classification (NCBI taxonomy): domain Eukaryota; kingdom Metazoa; phylum Chordata; class Mammalia; order Chiroptera; family Pteropodidae; genus Rousettus; species Rousettus aegyptiacus. The sequence continues at coordinate 27,975,062 of NW_023416306.1, forward strand.
CTCGTTTTAGATTTGATAATGGACTTCTATTTTAATATTCTTGGCCTCCTCTAGTCCTTGTTAGAAACAGAGAGGGTGTTCATGTTGAAATAAACCATCCAAGGCTCCCTGCAGATTCAGGTCGATTCCTTCTGGAGGATGTGGGGGAGCTTCTGGAACACCTCTTACCTGCGATGTCACAGAGTTCTGCATCCGAGGCATTTGCCAAGGCCTCCTCCAGCTCTGGCTCCAGAGTCACACTTTCCAGCACGGGATCAATTGGTTTCTGCTTGGGGACCCAGGCCTTTCCTGCAAACACACGAGAGCCCGTTACAGGAAGTGTGGCGGCACTTGGGGGCAGCCTCTGATGACAGCCCTGGGTGACTGGCTATTCCAGAGCCCTGCCATCCCTCAAAGCTGAGAGTCCTTTGAGGTTTCTCTCTCCAGGGACCCAGTGCCAAAATTCCCCAAAGAACAGGAATTGAAGATCTCTAATAAAGCACCTTTCACATTAGAAAAGAATACAGAGTACCTTTATAACTTAGCAAACTAGACCACTTACTGCTGAAAACATTGGTCATTAACTTAAACAACCTATAAGCAGGAAAAAAGATACAAAAGAAAAATATAATAGAATGCTAGGACCTCATATACCCTAACCAAGGGTTCTGATAGAAGAGAAAAATTTAAAAACATTTCTAAACAAATGAAATAAAACACTCAGATTATTAAAAGAGGAATAAGGAGCAAAAAATGGTTCTTTACTTCATTGGACATGACATTTTCAAAGTGTCAGACTCATAACCAAATGAGGGAGGAAAGAGGCATGCAAAGGATGGTCACTGCAGTGTCCCCCAGCAAGGATTGCTAAAGAACTCTGGGCATCCACACCATGCAGTCACTACAAAAGATGATGGAGATCTCTGCTTGTTAAGAAGAAAAATGCCTAGGACAAAACGTTGTGCAAAAGCAAGTTTACCAAATAGCATGAACAACTTAATTCCATGTGTGAAAAGTGACACATATATGTATATATTCATGCAACGGATATTTATTGAGTGCTTCTTACAAGCCAGGCACCTTTCTAGGGGCCTGGGAAATAGCACTGAACAATTTACACTTCGGTGAAAGGAGACAGGCATGTAAAGACATCAGATGGTATTAAGCATTGTGGAGAAAGATAAAGCAGAACAAAAGACTAGAAAGTTCCAGGCTGGGGTGTGGGTGAGTCAGGCACTGTTCTGTTGGGTAGGGTGGGCTGGGAAGGCCTCCCTGAGATGATGGCCTATGAGCTAGGAAGAAATGAGGAGGAAAGGAACCCCTGGAATTGGCAACAATCAGCTTTCACTGCTGTCATTCAACATTGTACTGAAAGTTCTAGTTGCAGTAAGTGGACAAGAAAAAAAATACATGGCATCCAGACTGGAAAGGAAAAAGTGAACTGATCTCTGTTTATAGATGACATGATCTTGCATATAGAAAACCCAAAGATTCCATAAAAAAAGTGATAAGGATAAGCAATTCAGCAACATTACAGGGTACAAGACCAACGTATAAATATATGTGGTATATTTGTGTGTACACCAGCAATGAATAACTTGAAAGGGAAATTAGGAAAGTAATTTCATCTACAATAGCATCCAGAAGAACAAAATACTTAGGAATAAATTTAACTGAGGAGGTAAAAGACCTGTGCATGGAATACTATAAAACATTTCTGAAAGGAATTTAAAAAGGCCTAAATAAATTTTTAAAAATCCTGAGTGCAAGCATTGGAAGACATTATTAAAATGGTAATAATGCCCAAAGCAACCTACAGATACAATGCCATCCTTATCAAAATTCCAATGGCCTTCTTTTTTTTTTTTTTTTTTTTGCAGTATAAAAGCCAATCTTCAAATTCATATGAAATGACAAGGAGCCTCACCTCCCGCAAACCCAAACAATCTTGATAAAGAACAAAGTTGGAGGACGCAGACATCCTGACTTCAAAACTTACTACAAACTTAAATGGTGTGGCACTGATATAGGATGGATATATAAATATTAGGATGAAATTTAGAGTCCAGAAATAAACTCATACATCTACAGAAAATCTATCTTTGACACGGGTGTCAAGTCCATTCAGTGGGGGAAGAACAGATTCTTCAAGAAGTGGTGCTGGAAGAACTGGACAGCCACATGCGAAAGGAAGAGGCTGGACCCCTAGCTTACACCATTAACAAAAATGCACTGAAAATGGATCGATGATTTAAATATAATAGCTAAAACGATAAACTCTTAGAAGAAAACATAGGCTTAAATCTTCCTGACCTTAGATTGGCAATGTCTCCTTAGCTGTGACAACAAAAGAACAAGCAACAAAAGAAAAACTAGATCGACTGGATTTCATCAAAATTTAAAACTTTTGTTCATATAAGGACATTATCAAGAAAGTGAAAAGACAACATGCAGAATGGGAGAAAATATTCACGAATCATTTATCTGATAGGGTCTACATCTAAAATATTTAAAGAACTTTTACAACTCGACAACGACAAAACCCAATTATAAAATGGGTGAAGAATTTATAGACATTTCTCCAAAGAGTATGTACATACGGTTATTACGAAAATACAAATTAAAACCACAATGAATGAAATAGTACTTCGTATTCATGAACATGGCAATTATCAAAACCAAAAACCAAAATGGAAAATAACAAGTGTTGGCATGGATGTAAAGAAACTGAAACTCTTGTATATCGCTGGTGGGAATGTAAAATGGTGAAGCTGCTTTGGAAAAGTTCTTTAGTTCTTCAAAAAATAGACAGAGTGTTGCCATATGATCCAGCAATTCCACTTCTAGGTATATACCCAAAACAACTGAAAAACAGGCATTTAAACCAATACTTGTACATAAAAGTTCATAGCAGCACAATCACGATAGCCAAAAAGTAGAAATAAGCACAAAAAGTTCATCAGTGGATGAATGGATAAGCAAATTATAGAGTATTATTCAATCTTAAAGTGGAATGAATGAGTCTGGAAAACAATATGCTAGGTGAAAGAAGCCATACACAAAGTCACAGTTATATATGATAGGAAAGATCCAGAATAGGTAAATCCATAGAAACAGATCGGTGGGTGCCAGGGGCTGGGGGGCAGGAGGGCGCGGGAGTAACTGCTTATCAGGTTTCATTTTGGAGTGATGAAATGTTTTGGATCTAGAGATGGTGGTCGCACGACTTCGTGGATATGGTGAATGCCACTGAATCATTCACTTTAAAATGATTAATTTTATATCACATGAAGTTTAATTCAATTAGAAAAGAAAAAAAAAAACCTGCTCACTTTGGCTATTGAGAATAGCCCAAAGGTGGGCAAGGATGGAACTGGGAGATGGTCAGGAGGCTCCTGCAATGGTCCAGGTGAGAGATGATGGTGACTTGGCCTAGCAGGTGGGGAGTGCAGAGAGACATCTCCAGAAGGATTTTCACCAAATGGAATCAGGCCCTCTCTCTCAGTGGAGGGAAGTACTATACTTTTATTGTTTAAATTGTTTATGCTAAAGATAAGTATTTACACAAGTAGAACACAACGAAATCATCTGGGGGGAAATATATCATAACCTCCACCAGAGTTGGATCTGGAAAAGGGCAAAACTTACCAAGAAAACAAAGTGGCTAAAAAGAAAATCAACTGTGACAGTGACCGATGCAATGACTAGGATGAGCATTAAACAAATATTTATGGCCTATGGTTTACTAAGCCCCTGCAGCAGGTACCCCCAGTGAGGATGATAGCTCTAAGACACCACAAGAGGGACTTGGACTTCTTTCCTTCCTTCATCTTATTAATTGGAATGTGGATGTGATGACTGGAGCTTCGGCAGCTGGACGGACCATGAGGACAAGGACATATTGCAGGGATGGCAGATTAAAAAACTGGAAAGGGTCTTGATTCCTAATGGCAGGCAAATGCCTATCAGCCCTGAATTGCTTAACTTTGCAGTTCTTCTAAGTGAAAGAAAATTAAACTTCCGTCTTAAGTCTCTCTTTTTTATTTTACCTTTTTCCCTAGCACATGCGGCCAAATCTAATTTTAATGAAATGATCCTCTATGGAGCTTTATTCTGATTCCCCCACTTGAATGAGGGTGGATGAAGTCCGGTTCCTCAGGACTCAGCACTAGCGCATGGTCCCTACCACATTCTTTCGGTCTCATGGTGACGAGAGTGCCGCTTCCCCTCAGCCTAGGCCAGCTCTGGCCCAGCGTGGGGTGCATGCTCATCGAGGGCTGGACTCAATGGCTCTGAGTCCGCCTGTAAAAGCTGGAATGTCTCCTTCCCCACTCTCTCTGCCGAGACCCCCCACTTACTCAACCTGCATGGACTCCAGCAATCATCATTATCATCAATACTTGATGGTGATGACGCCGGTGGTGGTGATGATGACGATGATGACGATCTTTTGAAGCCTGTCGTGATATGGCAACAGAATAAATTCTAGCTACCTCCTTGGGTCAGCCTGGTTTTTCACGAAGGCAGTCAGGCGTGGGAGTCTGGAGCGCTGTTCCTGGCTCTGGCCAGGCTGGCATTCCCTGGAGCGGCAGGATTGGTTGTGTAATGCCCTTCCCTTCCCCACCCCCGCCCCGTCTCCAGCTCCTCCCTGGGGAGAGGGGTGGGTGCCTGAGGAAGTGGTCACCTGCAGGTCTGCTGCTGACTCTCTCACTACCTCTGTTTTTCCATTTTTCAAATGTGCAGGAAGGACAGTGGAGGATCTAAAGCCCCTTGAAATCCAGAGATTCTGTTATCTTATCTGCTGTACAGAAACCACTCCTCATGGCACAAGCACCTTCCTTAAAAACATCTTGTGCCTACACTCTCGGCTGGGCACACCCAGCACTTGCGGTCAAGGCCTCAGTGGTTCCCACCCCCTTGCCCTGCCACTCCCTCCAGGACACTGCAGGTCACGGGTGCTTCCAAAGTTCCGTAACCCAGTTGCCCTGGGCTTCCCTGACCTTCCAGGTTTTCAGTAATATCTGGTCTGAGCTCCAACACTAGGGTGTGGGATGGCTCAGCGTGGCTCCCCACCATGTCGACGCCCGCTGCTCTTTCGCTTTATGATTTAGCAAGGAGCGACTCCGTGCAGTGCATTGTGCTAATACAGCAGGGATGTAGGGATAAAAGCCACGGGCACAGACCCCCGGCTCATCAACACTTATATACATTTATTTAATTTGAACCCATTCATTCATTCATCAAGTCTCTACTGAGCCCTAGTCTCTATCAGGTTCTGCACTGGGTGCTGGGGGTATTTTGTGGGCCTTCATGGGGCTTACAGGCCAGTGAGAGAGACAAATGATGAATAAAAAGATAATGATAAAACAAGAATTGTTATAAGGGACACACACACAAGCTCCTGAGATGGAGAATAACCAAGGAGGGAGCTGAAGGGACCACACATCCTAAACTGAAGAGACAGAAAAGGCTTCTCTGAAAGCAGAGACAGTACAGTTGAGACCGAAAGGATAATAATACCTAATACTTGCAATTGCATTCTCTGTGGGCCAGGTGCTATTCTAAGTGCTGTATGTATGTCTTAACTTAATCCTCATGACAGCCTCATGAGGCTGATAATATTATTTTTATCACTCCCATTTTATAGATGAGGAAATAGAGGCACAGCAGGTTTGAAAATTCACTCAAACTCACACAGCTGGTAAATGATAGTGCTAGGATTGCTACCAAAGTACAACCTGCTCCAGGCTCTGTTTCTAATCATTATGCCACTTTCAGGAGAGGGAGACAGCATGGAGGCGGACAGCAGGACCAGCATTCTCGGCAAAGGGAGTATGTGCAAAGGTCCTGAGGTAGAAAAGAGCTCAGAATGCTTGAGCACCAGAAGGAGGCCTGTGGGGCGGCAGTGCATCAAGCAAGGGTAAGCATGATGGAAGAGGCCAGTAGAATGGTTTAGAGTACAACGGGAAGTCCTAGAAGAGTTGGATGGTCAAGGAGGGCCTCTCTGTTCCCCAAAGACTTGTAAAATGGCTTGACTTAGGCTGGGGCAGAACCTTGGTCGGGGGGACAGATGAAGGAAGGGACAACGCAACTGCCAGAGAAAGGAACTTTTAGTAAAGAGCAATAGATGGTTATGTGTCTCCTGTTCCTGGTTTGCACAGGAGGGCCTTTTTTTTTTTTTTAGCTCTCATGTCTTGATATCATGATTAATAGCTACTTCTCTCACTTTCAATAGTGTCTAGGTTTGTGTGAAGAATAAGCAGGATACCCTAGTTAAGGGGATTTAGGGGGAAGTTTCACTGAACTGGTTTACCCCCAAACTTCCCTAAGTATACAACATCGATGCTTTTGGAGTTGGGTTTGTGTTTTTTAGGCAGGGCTGAGGGCAAGGAGGCCCAGTCGCATCGGGCCTAACACAGCCTGGCGTACAGCCGGCACTCAGAGATGCATGGAGAGTAACAAATTCATAAGAGCAACATTATTAGTACCTCGCTTTTCCCCTGTGTAGGGAACCAGATCTTCTCGGTCCTTAAACTCCTTTGCTTGCTTTTCCAAGTGATCCAAGAGCTCCTCTCTTTTAAAGGGGCCCGTGGGCGCTTTGGTGGTCTGATCCTTCTGCCTCAGGCCTGCAGGCAGCAGTGCATTCTATAGTGGAGGTTATGGGGCCAGGTGACAAGAGAGAGAGAGAGAGAGAGAAAGAGAGAAGAGAGAAAGAGAGAGAGAGAGCGGTCAGCTGCTGAAGACATGCATTTCTCTAGAAACTCATCATTGAACAATGGGGATCTCAGAGCTCATTGAACCAATCCAAGTCACTGATTTACATGCAAGGAATCTGACACCTGGGAGGGGCAGGGATTTGTCTAAGGTCACTCAGCAGATGCGGCAGAACCAGGGTAGAACTTGGGTCTCTTAATCTCCCCGAGTTTCCCAGCCTCTAATGTTTTTTAAAGAGAGCGGGTGAGGAGGTAGCCAACACAGGGCTGAGCACAAAGGGATGCTCCAAGAGCATCTGTTGAGTGACAAATATGATTAAGTTGGTGTTTGGATGCAGGGTGATATTTATAGCCATTATGTATAAAGTGACTGGGGAGAGAAGAAAGCCAAGGGGTTTGAGTTAGGGCCTAGATGCAGGTCAGGCAGGAAGAGGCAGACCCAAAAAACAAGCGGGGAAAGCTTGGCAGAACAGCGAGGTGGGCGAGGTGGGCGAGGTGGGCGAGGTATGTTGTCGGGCTACAGCCCCGGAAGACTCTGCAGGCTGCCTTCTACCCTCCTGACGGTCCGTGCTCATGCTATGCTGGTTATTAAATATTTTGAACGTCGCCCCTGGAGATGGGTCTCTGAAGAAAGATAGCATCAACCAATCATTGTGTTTTCTTTTTCAAACATGGGCAGGCTCCTAAGTGTGGGCTTCCTACTAAAGCAGATTCTTATTTAGAGTGGACTTGAATCACATGGGCTTCCTGTAACTCAGCTGCCAGCACCTTAGAGTTTTAAAGTTTATTGTTGCAAGGAAGCTTAGACATTGTCTAGTGCATGCACCCTTCCTTCAAGGGGAAACTGAGGCCCCAAGTGAGGAAAGAATTGTCCGAAACATTTCAGGACAGATCCAGAAAAGATTTGGAGAAGGAGGGCAACCTTCTTTTCTAATCATTGCTCTCTCCTCATTTGATTTCTCACTTCATTTGAAGAGGTAGTAGAGGATACCTGGAAGGCATATGTAAGCAGAATCTCACCTCACTTCCTGCCACACCCACAAATTGGCTAAACTAGAGAGCCATTCCATCTCTGACATTTGTACCATCAAAATGCTTATCTTCAGTCACTTATACACACTCCAAATCTTTTCTTGAAAGCCCCTCAAGGGGCAAATGAGAGCAAGTATACGAAGAGAGCAATGTGCACATAGACAGACAAAGCCTGGGAGGGAAACACCACTGTTTAACTGCAGTATGATTTATTTTTACAAGATGCTTTGTCACTGTTTCACACCACAGTGCTGTTCCAGTAAAAGCAGAGGCTGTGAGAGTAAGGGACCGGAGTGTGACCCCAACTCTGGGAGAGCTGAAGGTGAGAAGGCCCCGCTCAGTGCATGGCACGTATAACAGGATCGCGGAGTGGTGCTGGTGTACGTAAGTGTATTTAAGCCACAGGTCAGGGAGCTGGAGCGTGTTATGAGAGGATGGCCAGTGGGTGAGAAAGCAAACCCTGACTGATTGGGAGGGAGCATCAAGAATGTAAGTGATGCCACAGACATCACCATTTTCCTTAAGTAGCAATCCAGACACTGTCTTCTATGATATGTAGGACAGGTCACGGCCACAGGTGAGCCACACATATGTGGGAATGTCCAAGGTGAGACGGGCTCTCCCTGTGGCTAGCCGTGTGTGTCCACTCCTCCTCTCCCATGGCAGGGCACTAACTGTGACTCAGGTGAGTGAGAGAACAACCAAACTGTCCCTCTGTGATTGTCCATAATAAGTTACCAGATACTGTGTGACACACGTGCACTTCGCAGTCAGCTCCCGTCAGGCTTAAACCCTGACTTGGAAGAGTGACCACTCCAGCTACATGATTTCATTGTGCCTCTGTTTCTACAGCTGTAAAATGTAAAAGTTACTCTCTCAGAATTGCTGGAAAAATTAAGTTAGATAATGCGGGAAGAGTTCTTAGCACAGTGCCAAGCACTCACAAAGTATTACTCATCATCACTGCTGCCCTATATATATATAATCAGTTGAAGTGCATGTTAATGTGAGTTTGGTTATCCAAATGTGTATGTTGAACAGCAGCTAAATTATCCAAATATATCTCAAAATTCAAAAAAATGAAAACATACAAATGTAAAATGAGTTAAGCACCAAAAGCAAGTATTTTCCCAATGATCCCCACAAGGGGAAACCTGATAGATTTTTATCATCATAAAGGGTTTTAATGGCAGTTAGTTGCTGGGGTACATTCTGGCCTCTGAAAGGCTCAGTATTATGATAGGGAAAACCCATGAGGTTATAAATGAGAGAAAAAGAGTTTGCAAAGTCATATCTCTTCTCGAATATATCTGATAGAGGCCACCGATCAAGTTACAGTAGCATTTTCAACCTTGATAATTAATATTCGGGGCTGGCATATTCTTTGCGGTGGGGGCTCTTCTATGCACAGCAGACTATTTCATAGCATCCCTGTCCAATGGATGGTAGTACCATCCTCATCCCCCATGTCGTGACAAAAATCTCTCCCAACATTGCCGGATGTCCCTTGGGGAGCAGAATCACTGTGTAAAACTGAAGTCTATATCATTATAAGAGAGGAATAAAGAAGTTTTGAATGCATTTAAAGATATTACTGACATAACATGTTAAAATATGGTTTATCTAAATCTTTACTGAGAGCAATTGATTTTTTAAAAACAAAAATGTCAAAGGCCTTTTCTAACAATTCTTAGCTTACTGAATTTTTAAAGTAATATTGAGAATATCAACCTCAGTAGGAGTTAAATTTTTTACATTAAGTTGTATGTTTAATGAAACAACATGATTTTCGATTAAAACCAAAGACAGTTGCATATTTTTTAAACTCCTAATTATTTCCCATTTTAATTAGTTTTCAAAAATGGCATGTGACCTCACATGATATACAAAAATTTTCTCAGAATGGGTCAAAGACCTAAATGTAAAAGCTAACATTATAAAACTTTTAGAAGAAAATACAGGAATAAATCTCTGTGGCCCTGGATTAAGCAATACAGGTTTCTTAGATATGCTACAAAAACAATAAGCATTCAAAGAAAAAATTAGATAAATTGGACTTCATCAAAAACATTTGTGCTTCAAAGGACACCATCAAGAAAATGAAAAATAAACCAAAGATATGGAGAAAATTTTTGCAAATTATATACCTGGTAAGGGTCTGGTATCCAGAATATATAAAGATCTCTTACAACTCAAAATATAAGACAAATAACCCGATTTAAAAATGGGCAAATGATCTGAATAGAAATTTCTCCGAAGAAGACATATAAATGGCCAATATACACATGAAAAGACGCTCAACATGGTTAGCCAACAAGGAAATGCAAATCGAACACAAAATGAGTTATTACTTCATACCCACTAGGACAGCCATAATATAAAAGACAGACAGTAAAAAATGTTAGCAAGAATGTGGAGAAATTGTAACCTTCATTCACTGCTAATGGGAATGAAAATGGTACAGCCCCTTTGGAAAACCGTCTGGCAGTTTCTCAAAAGCTTAAACATGGAGTTATCATATGATGCAGCAATTCCACTCTTACGCACATACCCAGAAGAAATGAAAGCATATGTCCACATAAAAACTTTTACAGTTCATAGTAGCATTTTTCACAATAGCTAAAAGATGGAAACAACTCAAATGTTTATCAAAAGATGAATGGATATCTAAATTGTGATATATAAAAGAATACTATTTGGCCATAAAAGAAATGATATACTGATATATGCTTAATAGAGATAAAACCTTGAAAACATCATGCTAAGTGAAAGAAGTCAGTCGCAAAGAACAACAGTGTCTGATTCCATTTATACGAAATGTCCAGAATGGTCAAATCTATAGAGACAGAAAGGAGATTAATGCTTGCCTAGAGCTGGGAGGTTGAGGGGAAATGGGGAGTGAGAACTAGTGGGTATAGGTTTGTTTTTTTAGGTAATGAAAATGTTCTAAAATTAATTGTGGTGATGGTTGTATAACTCTGTGACTATACTAAAAATCAATGAATTGTATACATTTTAAATGGGTAAATTTTATGGTATGTGAATTATATCTCCAAAAAAAAAAAAAGCTGTTGTTAAAAAACAACACATGTTATCTAGGAAAACATTATAAAAATGGCTAATGTAATAACTAAACTAAATGGTCGTGGACTGCTAAGGACAGAAGGCTCTTTGTGTGCCAATGGCCAACAGTGATGCTGAGGTTGGCCAAGCCAGAGCTACCCAAATTTAGAATGGTTTCCTGGTTTACGACGTGATGTGCCTTGTAACGTGAATTCATTGTGGAGGAGTTAAACGAGTCAGAAAATACCCCCTTGGACCTCTCGTGACTATTAGAACCTAGAGCCAGCTCTTAGACCTGGGTAGCCAATAAGTGAGGAAAGAACTCCCACAAGTGTTTTGTTGTCAGTTCTGACCAGAAGAGTATTTGGTGAACACGTATGAGTAGAAATGTATCTTCATCCCTTTATTCCTCGTCATTCAACAAACATCCATGGAGCGAGGATTATGTATCCAGGGGGCGTGCTAAGAGGCAGGGCTGGGACCTGACAAAGAGCTCTCTAATTTGGAGTAACGGGGCGATAGGAGGTAAACCAGGGGAAGGAGAGTAAAATGAGAGAAAAGTCTCACTTACAGCATGTGTGAAAACCAATGTGTTGGTTTAGTTTTTAAGGTTAATCAAGATTTTAAAAGGGGATCGACTTCACTGACTAGCAAAAAGGAGTCTATAACTAGCCTCTACATTGTCTGTAAAAGTTGCATATTTCCACAGTGCCTTGGGGGTAATTGGAGCCATCTAAATTTTAAAGAATTTAAGTCTCAGTCTCCTAATCTTAAAATGGGCATGTGCTTTCTTTATCGTTAAAGGGAAGCATCAATCTGGCTCCGTCAGGACAGTCATTTGTTCTGTTTTAGGGGAACCTGTATTCATAGGCACATATCATATGTTCATCTTTACTCCAAAGACAGGTGGTTATGGGTGAGATTTGCTTGGGAGAAAGCTCTGGTATGTGGACTGTGAGCATGCCTCCATGTCCTTACTTACATTTAGAAATTTACTCACGTGAGGAGAACCATAATTAATGCCTGGGTGATCTCCCTATCACCTCCCAATAGGAAAGATAATGTTGGTTTTAAAAAGAAGGAATTTTTAGATGGTCTCTGATCTTAGCCTAAAATTACAGCTGCTAGACTTGGGAGTGGTGGGGACTGTGGCACCCTGGAGCTGTCAATGCTCCAGCAAATTACTGCCATGTAAGAATATGTGCACTATTAGTAGATCTGCTTCTCGTTATGTGACATATTGATTTTTAAATATTTACATATGATCCAAGTATTTTAAAAACAATGTTCAGACCAAATAAAACACATCTGCAGGCAAGACTCCACCCATAGGCTGCCATTTTGCCACTTCTGATCTCATCAGACTAAAATTCCATGTAGAGAAAGTCAAGCTATTCATTAATTTATTCCACAAATACTTACTGAGTGTCTTGCCCATACTGGGTTCTGCACTAGAGGAAGAAAGGGGGCATATACATGTGTTTTTAATTTAGAGTTTTTAAAAATTTTAAAAACACATTAGAAGTTAATATGCTCTTGGAAATAATCGCAGGGGTAAAAACTAGGCAATCTCTTTCTGCCTATGAGTGATTTTCAATTACTAGTTTAATTTTAATTACTAGTAATCCCTACTAGTAATTTTTCAAATGGTCACTTCCTTTTAAATATGAAATTAAAACTGGGATGTACAGTTTGACAGGTTAATGTCTTAGTCTAATTTTTCCACCCACACTCAGGAGTCCAGTTGTCCAAAGGATGATGGAAACTTTGACGGATCCTCAACTGTGTGGTTAGGAGATCTAACATGCTGCAAACAGGTGCCAGTAAGGCCAAATATCAAGTATCTGCACAGTTATCATTGCTATAGATAGATGGGGGCTATGTGAGAAGCCATTCTGGCTAGGACCACGGTGGGCTCGTTCTGACGTGTGCACACGCACAACACATGTACACACACAGCTTATTAAAAGAATCATAGACTTCTGGCACTCAGAGCTGCAAAGCCCTGAGAGAGCCTCTGGGCCATTTCTATCACTTTCAGTTGGGAAGACTGAGGCATAGAAAACTGAATTCACGTACCCAAAAGTCACACAGCTTGTTAACTACACAGCCAGGAAGCTTATGCTTATATATAGATGAAGCTGTGTATAAATAGCATGCTCGAGGATCAGTGTAAGTGTTTCAGACTGGTGGCTAATCATATATAAAAGGCCCCTTACCCTGATTCTTCACGGTGACAGAACAGAAGCAATTTTATCATTTTCCCTAGATAAATCAGCTATGTCTAAGAACAAGGGGATGTAAAATGTGCCCCCTTGGTCTGGGCTTCCAGAGTCCTGGATTCCTGTCCTGTGACTGAACCAGACACCCCTCCCTAGAAGAGGATGGACATGTGGCAAACCTCACTGGACACTGGGAGCAGCCAAGGGCCAGGGAGGGGAAGGGCCTTGCCTGAGGTCGCACACCAGACTGAGAGCCCAGGGCTTTTGACTTCCAAGCCACAGGAAACTTTCCGTCCCACCTGACTGCCTTCCTCTAGGAACAGATCCTGGAAACCAGATGTGGCGCCGTATGAGAACCAAGGGTTAGAAAGCCACAGCTCCCCTCCTTGTCAGACCAGTCTCAGCGTACAGCTGGAGAAACTGAGGCCCAGAGGCATGGAGTTACTGTCCTGGGGTAAGAGAAGCCCAGGGGGCTTAACATCTCAGAATGCCCACGGGCTTCTCTCCCGCCCCTGTCCTATTTCGAAGGGCAGCAGCATGTCCTCGATGCCTAGCCAGCCCCATCCCTCCACCACATCAGCCAGGCCGAACGTTTTACAGAACAGCCAGTCACCCAGTTACCTTTTACAAGACATTTGACCAAAACTTTTTGTTCAAGCGGCCTTGGGGACTTTCGTTTTCCAGTTCATTGCCGGCTCTGCTCCCCCTTGTGTGAAGTTCGGCCCTCTCGTCCCACAGGGTCCCATCCAGACAAAGAGCGCCCACCTCTACGCTGCTGACCAGCAGCTCCCAGACCCCACCAGAGATCATTCAGTGGGGCTTCCATTGACCTTTTTCCGTCACATATGGGGGGACTTAACCTGAGAGTGTGGAGGAGTGGAGGGGCCACACCACTCATGCCCCAGTCACAGAGGGGACGAGCAAGGTCCAAACCTCTATAAGAGTCCCTCTCTCGTCAAACATACCCGTACCCCAACACACACACTCTGGGCATCTTCCTCTCTTCTCTTTCTCTCCAGAAAGATCCAGGCCTTTGGCTCGGCCACTATGATCTCACTGCAGGACTGGTGAAACCCAATAGTTGCTATTTCCCATAGTCAGCTTTATAGGGCGTTAGTGCTGACATCCAAAGGCACCCTTGTGGTGGTGAGACCTGTTGGTCACAACCACATTTTTTCTCTCTCTCTGGTGTTCATGGCACAAGGTGGGGCCAAACTTTCCCTTCCCAGCTTTCTCCTAATCCTCCTTTTCTGCATGTCCCCTGCTCTGCTGGGCACCAGGCATCTTGAGACAATGCATGTGTCATCCTCCTCCACAGGGGCTCACAGTGATAGAGGAGACACACTCAAGCGTGAGCAGCTTCCTCTCAGCACCCTCCCCACTCCTGATTCTTAGAGGAGGTTGTACCTAAGCGGTGTCCCTGGGGACTAGGTAGGAACCAGACAGGTGAAGAGGAAAGAGGAGAGAGGTGTTACACAGGGAGAGAAAGCTTAGCACAGACAAAGGGGGCAGAACAAGGGGGCATGGCTTGCTAGGGGAAGGAGTGTGGGTAAGCCCAATGCTGCAGCGTTCTGAACTCTTCCCATCCCACAGGCACTACTCTTATTCAAGCCGTTATGCCCTAGCTGGGACCATCAGATAAGCCTCTGGCTGGTCTCCCTTCCTCGAGCCTCTCCACCTCTACTCCTTTTCCCTTCCATCAGCCAGACAGATCCTCCTAACACGAGCATCGACCATGTCACTCTCCAACACAGTTATAAAAACTCAGCACCTCCACTGACCTACAGAATCACAACCAGATTCATCAGCTAGGCATGGAGAGATCTTTATGATTTGACCCCAACCTACTTTAGTCTCCCGGTTTGCTCCTGTCTTCGAATATGCCGGGTTCCAGCCAGGGTAGGCTGCTCCGCATTCCACAGCCAGGCCCTGTGCTCGCGCTGCCCCGCCTTCTCCCAGGCTGTGCCCTCTCCCAGGGATTCCATCCCTCCTCCTCCTCCTCTGCATTCATCCTTCAAAGCCCTTCCCTTGGGCACCCTGTTTGGCCCTTGCAGTGCTCCCCACGTTGATTGGGAAATTCTCTTTCCAAACTCCCCCAGGCATCTCGCCAGGTCTTCTGTAATGCTCACCCTAATCTGTCTTGGAACATACGTATGCAGTTTCTCTCTTCCCGAGGGGACTGGGTTCCACTAAAAGGCTAGCTGCGATGTATCTCAGTCTTCTCTGAAACCCCGCACAAAGCACTGGGCACTAGGAAAATGGGAAATGAATCATCCAGAATCACATAACATGATGCTCCGGCTAGGAAAAGGGTGGTATTACTTAGACACCCTTCGCATCAACATCATGCTTGCTGCCCCCACCCTGTTTGCTGGGCCACCCAACTGCTGCCACAAGCAGTTTTGGAAGAGGGGACATATTATGTAAGGTGCCACGGTAGGGGTGTCCAGAATGGGGCCAAGGTTCACTGATAGGGGTTTTGGGAAATGTCAAGCTAGTAAGGCTTTTGTAATGTTTTCTTGGGGGAAGGGGGGGGGGCTGGATTTGATTCAAACCCTACCAACTTTTCTCACTCCTCCTTGGAGCTTTCGGCAGAGTAGAACATCAGGCCATCAAACTGGCAAACCCTAATTGTTCCAGATAGCATGTCTCCCCTTCTTCGGTCATAAAAGCACTCCATTCTTTTATCTGGGCACATAGCCCTCAGATTAAAGCCTATATTTCCCAGGCTCCCTCGCTGCTAGATTATCATGCATGAAATTAAGTTCTAATCAATAATGTGAGAAATGTCCAGGGGCAGTGTCTGGCAGCCTTCCTTAAAAAGTACTTGAATAATAGCTTTTTCCCTTTTTCCTCTTTTCCCTGTTCTTCCGTTGTGATGCGTAGAATGGAGCAGCCATGGACACCATCTTGCATCATAAGGATGAGAACTACACCCTAGGGAAGGCAGGAAGATGAGTTGGATGGAATCTGGGGCTTTGGGAAGTTGGGGGAGCTGAGCTCCACACCAGCCCTAGACTGCCCACCTCTGGACATTTACTTGAGGGTTGAATAAACCACTGCTTAAGTCATGTTATTTTGAGTCTCTATTACTTGCAGCCAAACTGTATCCTAACTGACATCCTGGGTTCTCATCCTGGGACTGCAAGGCCATGAACAGGGCACTGGTACTCTCTGACTTTGGAATCCTCTTCTGTAAAATGAAGGTGAAAAGCTCTTTTAGCTTGAAACCTCGGAATAAAGGTTCGAACTCCATAAAGAAGCAACTTACTGCCCATCGGTTTTATCACCATAGGGCATAATTGTTCACTTCCATTCAACTGAACAGACACTGCATTGTGGGGACACTCTTGTCAGGGCAGTTGCATCTTGCTGTGTAAATTGTGCACTGCACAACTCCAAGGACATTATTTGCAATGTGGTTTATGTGAACAGTGTCTTCAGAGTTATGCAGTGCAACTTGTACAACTGTACGCGACTGCTCGATTTTCATGGTGGTACGACGTGGCTTCAAATCTCAAGAAGTCTGGATTCTAGGGAGCAAATCATATATTCAGGTTCAACAAAATTTATTAAGTATCTACTATGTGCCAGGCACTGGGCTAGGTGCTTTTCATATGTCCAACTACATTTATGTGTGTGTGTGTGTGTGTGTGTGTGTGTGTGTAAACCCATATATAAAATAAAAACCCGCCATGTGAACGGAGCCAAAGTTGCAAACAGGAAGTCTATAGTCCAATCAAATGCCAAAATAGGACTTGTTCAGTGAACTTGCACATAAAAATTCAGATCTCCAGTATCTCTTAAAATTTAGATGCTATAGCAATATTGGACCTGCACTTTCACATAATCGGTTTATTGGTAGAACTGAATAGCACATGCCCTTCAGTCAAACACAAGCTCTCCTGTTTGCCTCAGTCCCCACCACTCCCTACTACTCTGATACCGAGGCCAAGAAACAGTTATCACTTATCATTGGCTCTGTTGTTTCTTTTCTTCCTAGGTTAGGTGGTAAGTGAAAACTTTCTGTATCTCTTTCAAGAGTGGAAAGGTTAAAGGTGACCCAAGACGGCCACGTGCCTCATGAAAACTGGCTCATATTCCTTCCTTCGTGTGGATTACCTACCCGCTGCTGCAGGTGCATGGTTTGCTTCCTCGCAAGTAGAAAGAAGTGTTTACTAGAGTGACAGAGATGGGAAGAGGTTAGGGGGTGGGAAGGCTGAGTTTAAACTTTATGAAGTGATCTTTTTTTTCTTTTTAAGGATGATTTAAATCAAATAAGGCAAAATTTTTTTATTTGTTAAATTTGGATCATGGAAACATAGGTATGTTGTGTACTCTCCTATATGTTTAGATGGTTTCTTATTTAAAATGTCAAAATCAAAAAGGAAACTGTTCAGCATCCTCTGTGGGGCAGGTGCTGTGATGGGGGCTTGGCGCGGGAGGGTCAGGAAGGCTCTGCAAGGGAGGTGTGGCAGGTGGGCTCTTGAAAATTCCAACTCCAGTGAGAGGCTCCATACACAAGAGGCCCCCCAGCAAGCAGTGGCGGGGAAGGGGAAGGAGGGCATTGTGGCGAGGCTGGGAAGGGGTGAGGGGAGGTAGTCCTAGGGCCGGAAGACAGAGGTGGGGAGGGGACACACTGCCACCTGGCTTCACTCGCCCTCGTCCCACCAGGCCCATCCTTGGCTCTGTGCACAGCCGGCAGTGTTTCTAAGGATGTGTGTCTATTTTTAGACCAGAGATTTATTTCTTTCCATTTCAACTGTTTACTTCTGTCCTGGGCTTGCGAATCTGCTGGTTTGTGTTACAAGGGAGAACCATGGCCCTGTGAACCAAACTTGGCTGCTTCCTGTATGACCAAGAGTGTCCTCTGGCTTACAGGTTATGATTTGGGGCGTGAGCGGAGATGATTTCATGATTTTGTGGAGTCTGGTAGTAAGCCATATGGGACAGGAAATCTCCGGTTCTCATCTTAGCTCTGTGGCTGACTTGCTATATGACCTTGAACAAGTCCTTTCCTCTCTCTGGGTTTCAAAGTTTTTATTGTTGTTTTGACTTTTCATCACCAAAATGGCAATGACAATACCTACCTCATAGGTTTGGTATGAGGATTTGATGAAATACATAAAGCACCGAGGAAATGACACATGTCTAAGAGGGACTCCGGAAATCAGGGTTTCTTTACTTGCTCCATATATGTATATGCAGAGGTGGAGGAAGGGGGGTAAGATTGTCTCTAGGTGTCTTTCTAGCTCTGAGATTCCGCAATTCTAGGTTTTCTCCTCCATCACTTCTTCCTATAGTTCGTGGCCCCTTGTCCTCAGAACTCTTGACATATTATGGGCTAAGGGAGGCAGGTCTGCCTGAATTTGGTCTATCACTTACTAGCTGTGTGGTTCTGGGCAACCATTACCTTGTCTTTGGATGGTATTGATCCCAACCTGTGAGGATCAATCGCATAGGCACCTTGTGGACATTTTATGAGATGTTACCCATAAAACACTTGGCACAGCACCTGGCATGTAAGAAGGTTTCAAGAGAGAATAATAGTTATTGCTATTACCATTATTTCAGGCTTGGCGGGGGGCCTGTTTTCCATGTGTTTCTGTCATTATGAGGTGTCACGGATTCCCAATGGTGACTTCAAAGTCAAATCTTAGAACTCAATTTCTTTAAAAGGATGGGATTCTCTCTCCCATCTTCTCTCCTGAAAATATTTTGATCTTTTTACAGAGACACTTGAAAAAATATTGGTGCTTTTCCCCAAGCCTCATTAACAAGCAATATTCACAGTTAAATTCTTTGTGTTGGTGGTTTCTTTCTTAAGATTAGTATTTATAGTCAAAATGACATAACTTCGAAGGAAATCAATTTGAAAAAAAAAACAAGTTGCTGGTATTTCCCTACCCTGGTCCCTTCCGGGCTCCATCCCACATGTTCACACAGGAGGCAGTGGTGAACGACACAGGCTACCAGGTTATAAGTGTCGAGGCTGAATCCCGGAACTGCCCGTGTTACACACTGGGCAGGTTATTTCATCTTTGTAAGCCTCAGTTTCCCCATCTTTAAAATAGGGCTGATAACCAAACCTCTCAGAAGACTAAATGAGATAATCCATGCAGGGCTTTGCCCATGGCATCCCCAGTAAATGTTAACTACCTGTCGATCCTATAAGACCATGTACACCGTTCCCTGCACGAGTCACAGAGCGACCACTCTTGCCATTCTGGACCATCTCTGTATGTTGTCCGTTTTCTCCACTGCCTGGTACAAAGGCAACGTGAATCGAGGAGCTGGCTCAGCTTCTGAGCAGCATCCACTTAACTCCAGAGAGACAAGAAAGGGCAGGTCCTCTTGGGGAATCAGTCAGCAGCGGATACTTTTAGCACATGGAGCATTCCTCTCCCGCGGGAGTCCAAGTACAACAATCTCATGATAAGCTCGAGTCTTTCCAGGCCGCAGAGGGAGAGATAGAAAGTTTCAGGGACTTTTTTTTTTTTTTTTTTTTCAAATGTGCACAAGTTTGGAATCCTCCACTGCAGACCAAGTTGCTTTTCAGCTCCGCCAGGCTCC
This sequence comes from Rousettus aegyptiacus, assembly GCF_014176215.1. Taxonomy (NCBI): domain Eukaryota; kingdom Metazoa; phylum Chordata; class Mammalia; order Chiroptera; family Pteropodidae; genus Rousettus; species Rousettus aegyptiacus. The sequence goes on from NW_023416306.1 coordinate 27,994,644, forward strand.
ACTCTGTCGAGTGACACTGGGGCTTAACAACCGCGTCACTGAAAACAAAGCCTCCTCAAGTGTGAGCTGAATTCAGGTAACGAGACTGCCAGGAATTGCCCATAAAATCATAGATGGTTAGAAAAAAAAGAACTGTAACTATATGTGCTGATGGAAGTTAACTAGCCATTGTGGTGATTATTTCCCGCCATATACAAGTATCGAATCATTATCCTGTACGCCTGAAACTAATATCATGTTAAATGTCGATTACATCTGAAATTAAAAGAGAAAAAAGAAAAAAATCATGGATGCTTAGAGCTGAAGGGGGTGTCAAAGGGCAACTGCATCGAGTTTACAGGGAGGAGACAGACAAAGAGGGAACTGCACGTGCCTAAACTGGAAGCAGGGCCAGGGCTGAACATGAACTTCTGCTTCTCGGGTTGTTTCCAGGAGGGAAGGAAGATGATTTTGCATATAGCACCCTCCCCAGCACAAAATCAGAGCACATCTGTGGCTCAGACTGGCCTCCTGGAGACTCCCATGAAGCTGACGGCAGCGCGGCTAAGACACGAACTCTTAGAGCTACGTCATGGCTCAGCCGCTGCCTAGTTGTGAAACATGGACAAATAACGTCACTTCTCCGTTTCCTCGCCTGTAAAATGGGGATGATCATACTGCCTGCATCATAGGATGATGACGATGGCTGAATGATTTACTATTTTCAAACTGCTTAGAACCGTGCCTGCACATAGAAAGTGCTACTTGTTAAACAAATTAAAATAGGAACGTATAGAGTAAAACAGAGAAGATAGCAGCCCTTGGTTCTGTTTGGTCGTGAAACCTAGAGCAAGTTCCTTCCCTTCACTGGGCTCAGTTTCTGCTCCTTAAGTTGGAGGGTTAGACACCTGCTGGTCCCTGTGCCCTCTCCAGACCAGCCGGCTCCAGAGGCCTCTCACGGTCTGTGTACCTTTGGCCTCTCCCTGCACTGTGATTTCAGAAAGCGGGCCAAGGGCGCGTGAAACCTGAGCTGGAATGTTTGTGCTCTCAGAAAGAAAAGAGGCCCACTAGCTCTTTTCAAAACTCACAAATCAGGTAACAGAGACGTCTCAGTGAAGAGGCTAATTGTGTGGCTGGGACAAAAAAAAAAAAAACCACTGGACTCTTATCACCTATCCTCTCTCTGATTTTTCTTTTCCTTGAACTTAGAAAGAAAGGGGTCTTTGAAAACGTCCATTTTGAAACCACAATGGTGTGAGAATCGCAGGTCTCGGATTGCCCAGCACCACTCCCAAATGCCAATACACAGTTACTTCCCTCCTGCCAGAGAGGGAGATATGCACAGTTTGGAGCCTGTAAGAAATCTGAGTCTCAATGCCTGGGTCCTGTGACACTCGGCAAGCTGTCAGCTCTCAGAGCCCCAGGTTCTCTATACTTCCAGGGGACAAAAGCATTCCTTCCCGTTAATCACCTGGGAGAAGGGCTCCAGGGGAGCTGGCTGTGTGAGAGGTACAGAGACCCTGGGAATTTGCCGTTGGGACCAGATACCCTGATATTTGGGGTGGGGGTACTGTGGGAGATCTTTGCCAGTATAAAAGTGGAACAGAGCTCTCCACTGGAAATCAAGCAGTCCTGAGAAGTTCTCTAGGTTCTGAGAGGGCTCCTCTGACTGTCGCCTCCCCACTCCTCGGGTCTGATACTTGTCTCTGACCCTTGACATCACCTGCCTGATTTGCAATCACAACCTAATCTAACCTCATCTCCATCCAGTGGCTCAGGGTAACTCCAAAAGTCCTGAGGCTACAGGCAACAGGACTTGCGGGCCCCCCGGGGTATCTGCATTTCTCTGTCCTAGAAAATGCAAAGTTTTGGCAATAGGGTGGAAGGGTTGTGGAGAACAGCAGGGGCCCTTTGTTCAGAAAAGAATTCTCCCACCACTGGCGGGCAGGAAAACGGTGGCTCTGACGTGAGCCCCTTCCACCTGTCACCCAGCTCCCTGGAAACTCCTCTAGTCCATCTGTCCTAACACAGCAAGGCTACCGAGTCGCTGCCCCTCAAAGGTTCCCTGGGCCTACTGAGAAAAGCTCAATCTCTTCAGCAACCCCTTCCCATTTTTATCTAGCCCAAACCCCCTTCTAGGCTCATCTAACCCTCCACGTAACCACGCCGAGAGTCCCTGTCTACCTTCTATACAATTACCTTCTCTATAAGAGCCCTTGCTCGTGGCCTTCACTCGGCTTTGTTTTTATTCTTGACTTAGAAAAATCCAGGGCCCAGTTCCAATATCACCTGCTCTGTGAAGCCTCCCGCCAGTAAGAATTAATCCTCTTTCTGAGCTCCTGTCTGCTTCTATTTAGAACATAGTTTATTGTGCCAGCTTCCCACCAGACTGAGCACCCAAAGGACAGACTCCCCACCAGGCTTCCCTGTCAGGAGCCGGCACGGGGTCTGGCGCCTGGCAGGTAGGTAACTGCACCATGTTTACTGAGTTTACTACAAGTAACTACATCCTCCTTTTGTTCTCACTTTTTAAAGCTGTTTGTTCTTGTAGTTCTGTGTGGCAGTGATCTAGGATAGCAGTAGAACAGAATAAGTTTATAGCAACAAAGCTGGATGTTTGATTCTTCCTTGCCCACGTCACTTGTTTTTACAGAAACCCAGGCTAACGAGGAGCCACAGTGCAGGGGAAAGAGGCGGAACCTGAGTTCTCCCATCGATGCTGCCTTCTAATCACCCTGAGCAACCTCATCAGAGGAACTGTCTCCTTGCGGCTGGGCAGGGAGAGTCGTGAACAGCAAGCTGACAGCATGCTGCTGAGTGGATCTGTCATTCTATAGGCCAAGGACTCAGGACCCCTAGACAAGGATTCTGGGTTATCTAGCAAGAAGCCATTTAATCAAATCTGGAGATAAGACCAGGTTATTAGCTCATAGAAGCCTGGACCTAAGAGGAACCAACAAACTCCACCATTTCATTTTATGGGGACACTGAGGTCTAGGCAAGGACAGCCGCAAGGTCACATGGAGTATAAGAGACAGGGCCAGGGTTGGAACTGGGATCTCTAACCTCTAGCCCTGCATTTTCCTGCTAACCTACACTCCTGCTCACCAGCTGTGGTCACTGGAGGGTGGGTGAAACCGTGTAGCAGTGTTCTTTGCTTATGGATCACATTAAACTGGAGTTGAGCAATGACAGGTTTTTTTTTTTTTTTTTTTTTAAGGCTTGAAATGTTTTGTTTGTAATTTTTAAAGCATATCAAGTGGAAAATGAATTCAGTAACATTAATTCTCTACCTTCTCCATGCTGGGCATTGACCTGGGTACCTGGGATAGAGATAATGGGATGAAGGTCTCTGTCTAGTAGGCCACTTAGGAGTCCTTGTCTAGCCCTGCTCCCAGCTCCCAGTGGCTGGCCAAACCACAGACATCACCGGGGAGCTTGTTGCTTCTTACTGCTATGATCCTTATGGTAGAGGTGAATTCTGAGCATTAAACACACTTCTTAAATGTGCCAACTACAAAATGCAATAATAAAAACATCAAACTAGTGAAAAGGGACTCTTCTAGTCCTTTATTTCTTAGTTAATTCATTCCATGACACCTGTCCCCCACCACCCTGAAGCAGTTAGTTGGGTAGAAGAGCGGAATGGGCTTTTGCAGACTTGGTTACAGTGCTAGCTCGGTGGCTACCTTTCAGGGCTGGGGCCAGGTTCTCTAGGAGTCTGTATCTGCTCCGAATCAGTGCCCAATATATGGTACTGCTTCTCCTATAGTCAGGATTCATGGGCCAGGAATCAAGGGCACCTAATGACCCATTTGCAAAATTTTTGCTTCCGATTCCTGTGACCTAATGTTCTGCTGGCCTAGAGGTCTTAGTTCCAAAGGAATGAAAGCTTCCATCAGGAGAGACAATACTGATTCCATTGGACTGGATTAACTGTCACCTGGCCACTTTGACCTCCTCTGCGTCAGTAGGCAGAGAAACTGGCTGGGGCGATTCATCCTGATTGTCAAAGGGAAATCAGGCAGCTTCTCCACAATGGAAGTCAGAAAGACGGCTTAGGGTTTTCTCAGTATTACCATGCCCTGTGATTAAAGTCAATGGAAGACTACAATCCAATCCAGGCAGAATTACTAAAAGCTTAGGCCCTTCAGAAAGGAAAGTCTGGGTAAGCCAACCAGGCAAAAAACCGTGACCGGCTAGGTGTTTGCTAAAGGCAAAGGGAATGCAGAATAAGTAGTGGAAGAAGGTAGCTACAACCATGTGACCAGTTATAGAAACAAGGACTATAATCATCATGAGTGTTTCCTTCTAATTTTGTTATGAATATTTTTTTATGTGTGTGTTAAGTAAATATCTTTGTTTTCTTCCCTCTCTTAGTCTCTTATCATGTAACATAAAATATGTTGCTCTTATATTGTAGTATTTAAGCATCGTGAATTTTACGTCATCACACTTAAGTTACGGGAATATCAAGGAAAAGAACGGAATGGAAACATCGGCTCTCTCTTCCAGGGTCTCAAGCCTGCCAGGCTGTCAGCTCTCCTGGTTCTCAGGCTTCTGGACTCACGGAAACAAAACCATGGGCTCCCATGGGTCTCTAGCTCGCTGACTGCAGATGTTGGCATTTGTCAGCCTCCATGACAGCCAATCTCTCATAATAAATCTCTTTGTATATGTATATACACATCCTGTTGGTTCTGTTAGAGAGCTTTAACACAACACACACATGCACACGCATGCGCACACGTACATACACACACACACACACACCTACAAAGGCAACGTTATTCCAATGTGATCGTCATTGAAGGAAAGGGGAGGCGGGAGCTTCGGAAGTCTGCACCTATTCCTCCCCCACATGGTAATGGTTGCCATCCCTGCACCTGTGACAATGTGGTCCCCTTTAGTGCCCACTCACATCAGGGTCCAGCTCATCCAGCTCGTTTTCCAGGGTTCTGAGTTCTTCCTCTGTTAGGGCTCCGAGGATTTTGTCTTCATCCAAGTCACGGTATTTCTCTAGTTCTTGTCTGTACGACATTGTAGAAGAATTTGTCTTTGTCTTCTGAGTTCTGTGTTGATTTCAGACCTACCAGAAAGAGAAAGATCTTAGAAAGATCCTTCTTGGATTTGCTCACTTCAGGGCAAATAAAGGCTTGTCATTCACATGGTAGCCTGGCATGTTTTATGAATCATCAGGATAATATTATTATAGTGGCATAATGCACTAAGTTGGTCTAGTTCCCTAGTAAAACTGCAAGGTGAAAGTCCTGAGGGTATGTGATTTAATATCTCATAATTTATTGTATTGGTATGACCACTAATTATGAGTAATTGTAAAGGGTTTATGAGTGCTTGAAAACTATTTTATTCTTCAAGTAGTTTAAATAGTTTTCTGCACAAAACCTCTACCCTTCACCGCACACCCTAATGAAAAATATCAATTCTGGAAATTCTGCCACAGCTGATTTTAAAATGGGGGGAGGGGTTGTCAGTGGTTAACTGAGCACCTGATGCCTGGAGGCCCTTCGCCTATAACGTCTCATTCAATCCTCACAAAAAGCGGCCAACTGTAACAGCTAACTCTTCCTACCATACGTCAAGCTGTGTGTTAAGCAATTCGGAAGGGTTTTCTAATTTACTCTCTGAGGTAGGCATCTGCTGTTATGGGGACGTTTTACAGATGAGGACATTGAGCTTAGAAAGGTTCAGCGACTCACAAGAATCACACTGCCAAGCAGTGGCAGAACCACCATTTGAACTCAGGTCTGCTGGCTTTCCAAGTCTTCATTGCTCTAGCCATTATATCTGATGCCTTTTTCACTGAGTCACCTAATGTCCTGGCCAGAAGGAGGCTGTCTTGTCCAGACCTCTCATTTTACTCTCAAGGGAGTTGTCTCAGAGGGAAGAACTGGTTGGCCTGGGGGAGCCCAGTGTCCAGGTCTGTCACATCTCAGGCTACTCTCTCCTTTGCTGGAGAAGACTACTCCTCATGTGCCATGGCACGGATGAGACCTAACACCTGTATTTGAATCCTGTCTCTGCTACTTCCCATAACCATGTGAATTCATTCGATCCTCATGCCACACCCTGTAAGTCAAGTCTTTTAACTAAAACCGTTTTACCAATGAAGCAACTGAGGGATGGCCTAGGACCCCTATCCTCAGACCCCAGGTGCTCCCCACTCTACCATATTGCCTCTTGCCTAACCTGGGAGACACAATAGGGCCTTAATCCCTTCCGTGCTCCAGCTTGGCTGAAACTGTCTGATAACTTTGCAAACCCAGCTCACACATCACCTCCCCTGTAAAGCCTTAGTGTCCCCTCACTAAGCAAAGCTCATCATGGCCACAGCACTGGGTCCACATCTCTGCATCTTTCGCACGTCTGTCTCCCTCGGCTTCCGCATGGCAAGGTCTGGGTTTGCTTAATCACGCTCTCCTCAGGGCCCAACCCAAGGACCGCACAGGAAGTTTTTTTTACTGAAATGAACCCAATTCCAGTTCTCTACTTGCCATTGCTGGTACAGTCAGACAGCCTCGAGGAGATTCTGGTTCTTCTCCTCTTGGGACATGGGAAATGTCAGCTTGCTGCAGAAGTCGCTAGCATCTCTGTGTTTGAGCCTGTTCCCACCTGTCCTTTGACCTACATCAGCCTTGCTTTCTGAAGCTGATGGTTAAAAGATGAGGCAGCAGCTTGGGGCTTCCTTAAATGCTGCAGAATGGAATGTGGTATTTTGTACAGAATGGGTGTTATGGGTTGAATTGTGTCCTGTCAACCAGATTCATATATTAAAGTTCTAACCCCCAGTACCTCAGTACCTAGTACCACATCGCAAGTCAGATGTGACATTACTTGGAAATACGGCTGTTGCAGATATAATCAATTTAGATGAGGTCATGCTGGAGAAGGGTGGGTCCCTAATCTGATATGATTGGTGTTCTCATAAAAAGGGGAAATTTGGACAGACACACACACAGGAAGAATACCATATGAAGATAATGAAGACAGAGATCCAGGGTGATACTTCCCCAAGCCAAGGAACACCAAAGATTGCCGGCAAACTACTAGGCGCCGGGGAGAGGCTGGAACAGATCCTCACAGCTCTCAGAAGGCACCAACCCCGCCGATACCTTATCTTCAACTTCCAGAACTTGGAGACAAGTAATTTCTGTTGTTTAAGCCACTCAGTTTGTGGTTCTTTGTTATGGTAGCCCTAGCAAACTAATACGATCAGCATCACCTTTTTCATAGCAGTTTGTATTTTTAGATACTCCCCACCCCATGCAAACAAACAAAACCCAAGACTCGTCTGCGAAATGACTAATGGGATTTTCCAGAGTAGAGAGATACCAAAACTAAGAAAAACCACCACCTAATAAATTTTTTAAAAAGAGGTTAGTTACTAATTAAAAATAAACTAAAACTGAAGTTCACTAAGCTAAAAGAAAAAACCTCCATTTCCCAAAGCAGAGATACATGTTATTAATGTAAGGTTGTGCATGTATGGACATATTTGTATGTGAAATCCAAGTGTGTGACAGCTGGCTTGATAAGAAAGAACTTGCTTCCCAAATACAGAAAAACCCAGTGCCATCCTTTCCTCTAAGAATGGCTCTCTCCTGACGTCTTCCTTTGACAGGACCCCAAGAATGCAATGTTCAGACCATAAATGGGCCCCCACCTTGATTCATTTCTATTTACTTCCAAAGAAAGCACAAGCAGCTGACAATGTTCGGGTATAGATGAAAATAAAATGTTCCTGGAGGCTCTCAGAGAATAACCTAACTTGGCTTTTTCTGAGAGGAGCCAGGACAGGATCTGTAGTCTCTACTTCAGGGCCAAAAGGGACCCTAGTAAAGGGGTTGGAGGCTTCCAAAGTCAACTCACAGAGACACCTCTGGACTAGCATCTCTTAGGTGGGCTGCAAAACACGTTTTTGGTGCTCAAACAGGTTTTGGGTTTTATGAAGTTCCACAGAATTCTGAACTGCCGGACTTCTCAACAATTTTGGTGTGAATTCCATATACTGGATGACTCCACGAGGGATAGGTTTCAAGCAGAATTTCTCAGTCCTTCTGACCATTAAACTGTGTCTTTGAGAAACTAGTGGAATTGGAATCTCATGAAACAAAGTTTGGAAAACAGCCTTAGACTGACCTCTGGGTCACAAGAAGGGAGCTACTCAGACACACAAGAAGGGACTTAGGGACAGAAACAGCGAGGACAGGTTTGGACTCTGGGAGCTTCCCATGCTTATCGTTCCCAGCCGACTCATTTTCTAGATGATTTGCACCAAAACCCTTAGAAAAAGTCATGGACGGACCCTGGAAAAGTGATGAGCTAAAAAGAGGGGACAGCGGAGAGAGGAATCCATATCAAAGTGAGCTCGGGAAAAAGGAACTTGGAAGGAGCGGGAAGAGAGAAGTACGTGGCAGCTATGGAACCCACTGAAGGAGGCACGGGGCTCTCGGGGCTCAGGTGGCAGGCCACCCCAAGGGGCGCAATCATTTAATTTCCTGACAATCGAGTATCCCTCTCAGTGCGCACAAGGAAGTTAATGACCCACTTCCATACTCCAAGGTGCTGTTGAATTTAAAAAGTCCTATTCCAGAGGGTTTAAAAGGCCTTTTCTAACGTCAGGTGTCCTGTGAATATGACAAAGTGATGAAGCGTGACATTAAACAAGCTGAGAGGAATGGAGGACGCCTAAGGTAAACTTGGAAGCTGTCGGCTTCAAGCCGCACCCATCCGCTTGGCTCCCAGGAACGGTTTCTCTAAAGCAAGACTTTCCTGTAGTCGGTGACAAGGGGGAACGGGAGGTGGAGAAGAGAAAAGGTGAGAGGGAGGTGAAAACCCTGTGGTACGAGAGCCCACCGCAAGCTCGGCCTTAAAATGCGGCTTGGAGGAGATGGTATTGTATAGCCGTTAATAAAAGGCCTCCTGCCCTAATAAAAGAAGTGCATGGATGGATGCGGGCCTGAGAGGCTTAGGACTTTGGCTGAAGTGGGAGCTGTGTAACTGCCCTGGGGACGCTCAAGGAGTTCCTCTCCTCCTCTGTAAAATGAGCATTAACGAACTGGGAAATTCTGCATGTAACCAGCCCCTTTTGGAGACATCCAAGAACTGGATCGCATGAGTGGTCTTTAAATGTGCCCAGGGAACAGCTCAGGTTCTGAGAAAGCCCCTCCAGGGCCTTTGTGGGGGGAATTAAGGAGGCTAAGCCAGAGGGCTCACCCCTGACTTTGACCGATTTATTTGAGATTCCAATTTAGCTGTTGAAATAAAAAGGTGAAAATCACTGGATTGGGTTTCCACATCTACGTAGTGAGAGGGTAACAGTACTCACCCCCTAAGGTGTTGTGAGGATTGACAACAAGGAAACAAGGTAGAAAGCCCAGGGCTGGTGAGTGGTACACCCAGGCTTAACAAACAGGAGCCAGTATTATGAGGTTGCCACTGGAGCCACCACCTCCCCCACACCCTGCTCCCCCACCTCCCCGCCCGCTCTGCCCACCCCCCACATCATCGGACTGTAATTTCCCTCATTAGGGACCTGAGTCTTATTTGTCTTCATGTCCCAGTGCCTAGCCCTGTGCCTGGTGGATGTGCTAGTAATGAATGAGCACATTTAGGTTTTGGTCTCGTGTCCTTGGAACTTTGGGCACGTCCCTTCTCTTCTCGAATCCTCTGTTTCCCCATCTTTAAAATGGAAAAATTGGACCAGGTCTGGGAGGGTGGGGAGCCCAAGATGGGAAGGACAGGGAGGGAGGGGTTGACGAAGCTGCCAGGGCTCCCAGCATACCCCTCCCCACCCCCTGAAGCAGAATGGCACCTCTCTTACCTGCTTTCTATACTGGGTCCTGAGTAAGGGCTGATGAGAAAAATAAAAAGGGCAGCTCAATAAATTTAAAACACATTTAAAAACTTAAGTCTTCCAAAGCTGGTGTGTATATTACACTAACAGCACATCTGGCCACCCTGCTTCTCAACAATGGGAGCCTTAAGCTGCTGCTAAATATATATTTTTAAAAAACAGAATTTACGAGCTGTGCCAGGAAATAAAACTAGGCGGTTTGGACAGTAAAAATTAGTGGGTTAAGGGCTGAGGCCATCCATCAGGAAGCTTCAGAAGAGAAAGTTCTGAGATGAGGAAGCTCCTGGAGGACCAAATGTGCTTTTAAATCTCTCACTGAAGTGGGTCCTGTCACTTCTAATGGCTTCTCAAGCATCTGCCCCTGTGGGGACACTTGGGGAGGAGGTGCTGGAGCGGCAGCTTGATTTATGGACTGTACTTCCTTGAGGTCAGGAGGAGCTGAGTCACAAGTTTAAATGAATATTTTCCAGTTATACCATCTTCTTATTTCAGGCACAGCGAATGTCTTACTGATGGGTGAAGAAAGGCTGATTTACAAAGTTGATTCTTCATACCCCATCTCCTCTCTCCTCCTGTCTTTGTCCTTCTATTTTGGAAGGCACTTTGGCGAAAGGAATTTATACCATGATCCCTCATCACTGAAGCCTGCACCTCTCTCTTTCTTTGGCTTTAGGGACACGAGAGTGCCTGAGATGTCCCCTGTTCCTTCTGAGACAGCTATCTCTCCCTTGCCCTCCTTCAAAGGGCACCTCTCAGGGGCAGCCATGCTTTATATCATGTGACATCCGTGCCTTAGCTGATTGGACAGGATGGGTACCTGGCTCAAGTCAGTGACCTATGAGGTTGCCTGGGACAAGAAAAAAGGATGAGTTGGGTGAATATGAGTTTCTTTATTTCTTGGCATTTGTATTAGTTTACTGGGGCTGCCCTAACAAAGCACCACAAATCGAGTGGCTTAAATAACAGAAATTTATGTCCCTTAGTTCTGGTTGCTAGAAGCCCAAAGTCTAGGTGTTGGTGGGGTTGGGTCCTTGTGCGGGCTCTGGGAAAATCTGGTTTATGCTTCTCTCCTAGCTCTGTAGCCTCCCGTGCTCCTAGGCTTGGCCTTGCAGTCTCCCAGTTCTGTGTGTCTGTGTCCAAATGTCCCCTTTACCTAAGGACACCAGTCATATTGGGTTAAGCCCTGCCCTCATGGCCTTATCTGAACCTGACCATCTGCAAGACCCTATTCCCAAATAAAGTCATATTTGCAAGTATGTCCTTTGGGGGAATATGATTCAAGGCTTTATAGCGTTGAACTGAGATGTAAGGAGAGAGTGAGGCGGGTAGCAGCAGAAGCTGAGGGTGAAGCGAGGGGCCATGACGAGCATGTGGAAGCCGAGGCCATGAGGTGTGAGATGTGTGGTGGAGTGAGAGTCCTCAAGAGAACTCGCGGGGCTGAAAGAGAGACGGAGAACACCATGTCCCCAGCAGCGCCCAGTCCCCGCTCCCTCAGGTCTGGGTTGTTACGACTCATGTTGGATTCCCATGAGGCCCCTGTCCTCCCGCAACCCTTAGGAGGCCCACCCCTCTCGCCACACTCAGATACCTGAAGGAGTCCCTGCTAGCTGCAGACAAACAAGAGCAAGAGCTCAGACTCTCTCGGTTCCCCTCCACCTTTCGCCCCTTCCTTCTCAGTCTCCTTGATGAAGCATGCTTCCTGGCCCACCTGCTGCCCCAAGCTCTGCCCTCTTCTCACTTTTCACAGTCCCCCTGGGGTTCTTCTCTCCTGTACGGGGCCTGTTATCAACATAAAGCTGACGACTCTCAGATGGGCTCTCTCTAGCTCAGGCTCCTTGCTGGGCACTTGTCCTGGAGTCCTTCAGGCTCAACATGCCCAACCCTGAGCACGGCCCACCTCACCGCCGCCACCGTGTCCTCGCCAGGGTGATGGCACCTCTGCCCGCCATCAGTCACCCAGGCCAGACACCTGGGGTCAGCCTGAACTCTCCCCTCCCTGCTTCTCCCAGTTCTAGTAGATCCTGTGTCTGTCAATCCTCTCTTTCTCTCCCTCTCATGTTACAATTTTTTAAAATAATTGTAGTAAAATATACCTAGCATAAATTTTACCATTTTAGGTAGACATTTCTGTAGCATTAAGTGAACTCACGGTGTTGTACAACCATCTCCACCATCCATCTCCAGAACTTTCTCATCTTCTCCAACTGAAACTCTGCACTAACTCCCCATCCCCCACCCCCGGCCCCTGGTAACCACCATTCTACTTTCTACCTCTGTGAATGTGACGACTCGTGGTGCCTCATCCGAGTGGAATCGTACACTTTTTGTCCTTTGGTGGCTAGAATCCGACCTTTTAACACCCTTCGCGTCTGTCCCTCCTCTCCCATTTTATGGCGCTTGCCGTCTTAAAATCCATGTTATCAAAACGGCCTCCCAAATGGTCTCTCTGCCTCAGCTCTCTTATCTTTCTGTCCACACTCATCTCAGCCTTCAAAAGATCTTTGTGAAAATCAATTCTGAAGTCACCTTCGACAGCCCGCATTAGGACAGACAGAGAGTAAACTCCCCAGCCTGGGGTTTGAGGCCATCAGAGACTTGGCTGCCTCTGTATGTCCCCAGCTTCTAATCCTGGGGCTGCCCTTCCCCTTTCAGCTGTTCCAGACCACTCATCTCTGAGCATCCCTGAAATTTCAGTCCTCTGGGCTGCGCTCACTCTGTTCTTTCAGCCTGAGACACCCTCTCTGCAGTTTGAAGTCGCACGAAGTCCTTAGAGCACAGCTCCTCCCACAGCGCCCCCAACCTTTTTATTGGTGAACTGTGGGCTCTCTCCTCCCACCGCCTCGTGAGTAGCCCTGTGAAAGCTGTGTTTTCCTGCCCAGCGGAGGACAGTGTGGCGCCCACTGTCCAGGCTGGGAAGGCGAGGGAGGGCAGCATCGCCTCTGACCAGCTCCATGTCTCAGTGCTCACTCCGGCCTGGCTCCGATCAAGGCGCCATGACCGCAAGCCAGTCAAGGACACAGCCTCCTGACAACCCCCAGGAGCCAGGTGGACAACCCTATTCTATCCCAGGCCAGTGACCTGCAAGTAAATAAAGTCAACCGGTCCTCGATTGGGGAGGAAGGCAAGGTGTGGGAGGGGTAGACAAGCGGATAATGGAAGTTTGGGGAGCTTAACTTCCTCGATGTTTATGTTTTAGAACAGGGTCATAAAATGTGACATAATAATTACACCAATAATCACTCCAATGTACAGAAACCTTTGCAGCTTATAAAACAACCACTTTCACGCCTGCAGTTTCATGCCCCCTGCAGGGCAAGAAGTGCGTGTGCCTTGGGGTGTGTTGTCACCTGTGATGGGACCCACACAGACAGGGAGAAGGAGACACCTGGCCAAGCTCTCCCAGCCCCCAAGGTCCCAATCTCCTGCCTTCTTGCTTCCCCAGGGGGTCCTTGCACAAGCCCCGAGCGGCTCCCCGTGCCCCGCTGATGATCCCAGGCAGGGCTGGCTATGGAATCTGTTAGATCCAGTGCAAAGTAAGATTGTGCGGTCCTTTGTTCAAAAACAGAAAAGAAGTGCAATTAAAGGTACTAAGACATAAAGTGTTTCCCTCCTCTCATGGTCTCTCTCTCAATCTGTTATGCTGTTTTTATTATTTAATTTATTATTTAACGTCATCTACACAGGTGCCTGTGTGCTGAGACTCACACACCTTTGTCCACTGGCTGCCAGTTTCCCTCCCCTGCCAGATGCAGGACAGATATGCCCTGCCCTGGGTGGGGACTGGGCAGTCAAGCCAGGTGCCCCCCTTCCCATGGGCCACTGGCCCAACACACAGAGAAGGGTGATCGCAAGGGTACTGCAACCTCTGTGCCACGACACTAGGTTTATGGGTCAGGGGTGGATGAGAGAGGCGTGTCCTGCAGAGTTGTCAGCTGAATGCACCGGGAGGCAGGGGGTGAGGAGGTGGAGAGCCCCAGCAGCAGCTGGGCAGGGGTGGGAGGGGGTGGCAGGTGGGATCTGGGGGTGCCCGGAGGTGAGGCAGCCAGAGTCTAAGGACGCATTCCTGGAAAGCAGAGACAGTAGGAAGTGGGACCTCATGTGAGCTGAGGCTTCAGCTGTGATCCACTGTCCATGGACCGTCACTTAAAAATATAAATCCAAAGACAAAATTATGAATTTCAAGAAAGTATCTCAAAGCATTCAACCAAACACAGGGTCCTTCTGAGAACAGGGCTCTGTGCAACTGCACAGCCTATAACCCGTTCCCGGCCTTCTTCCCAGGACGCACACCCTGAAGACCCCAGGGCCAGGCTCAGCCTTGTCACCTGAGATGGTCCTTTTCCTCCCTAGGATCTTCCAACCCATTGGACTCTCCAGTCCCTGTGGTCTACAGGAAGCTGGGGCCGTTGTGCAGTGGCAGAGGAACATTGGGATGTGAGTCAGGGGACCTAGTTACAAATCCTGACGTTGGTTGAGGGCTTGCTGTGTGACCTTGAACAAGGCACTACACCTCTCTGGATCTCAGTTTCCACAGCCTAATTCATTGAGTGTATTTATTGAGGAGCCACACAGTGCAGGACACGGTGGGCCTTTGTGGGAGAGACAGAAATTAATAAGAGAGTCTCCTGCCATCAGGAAGCTTACGGTTAAATTGGGAGGATACAACTCACACTGAAATTCCTGGGGTGCTGTCACACACATCATCTCTTCGCCCACCACCCTCAGAGTGGGGACAAGCTGGGCCATTAGCCCCACTTTACAGATGAGCCTCCTGTCTGGTCATCCTGGAGAAAGCTTAGACTAGGGTCACACGGGCCTGGGCTAAAACCCCTTCCCTGGCTCTAACTGTCTGTACAGCCTTGGGCATGTCACTTAGTGCCTCTGAGATTCATGGATTCGCTTGTTAAGCAAAGGCACAACAGTTACCTTTCAAAGGGTGCTGTGAAGAGGAAATGAAATAAAGGATGATTTGGTACAGGTTGCTGGGTTGTATTTCCCCTTCCTCGGTCCCATGATGCTTCAGCCCAACAAGCCAACCCCACACACACTAGGACACATGGCTGAGCAGCCACGAGGAAGATTTGGGGGTTCTCGAGTGGCTTTCCTCCCAAGGTAAGTCAACAGCATGAGGCATTAGCCCCAAAAGTCACGGTGTGATCTCAGTTGCATGAATAAAAGTATGGTGGCCACAGCAAGGGTAATGACAGTCTTGCTCGTCTTCGTGCTGGAGGCTCCCATTCCTCCATTGAAGGGCTTTTTCTTTTTTAATAAGGAACTGGTTATATACAGTCAAGTGTGCAAGTAAGAGTACAGCTCACTGAATTTTCCCTTATGCATACACCTCCATAAACACCACTCATGAAGATATAGGACATTGCCAGCTTCCTTATACCCCCTCCCAGTCCATGTCCCTAAAAGGTAATTACTATCCTGACTTTTGAAACCATAGACTAGCTTTGACTGTTTTTAAATATCCTATAAGTGAAAAAATACAGTGGGTACGTAGCTGTTGGGGAGTTGACAAGATGAGATGAAAGGCCCTTCAAGGCCTGATTCTATTGAGGAAGACATGTTTGGGGCCACTGAGTAGACAAGATGGGGACTGAGGGACCAGCTGTATTTAAAAGACTATTTTCTGGCCTGTTTACGTTTATTTTCTTTGGCTGATCTCATTCTCTTAGTCATATGGGAAAGTACCTTCCGGAAAAGCAGAGAAACTAAACACGGTGCTTGACTCCATCCCTCTCTGCAGTTGCTACGAGCTCCACCCTAGGGCACACCGAGCTTCGAAGGTCCACATGTCTGTCAAAGTTGTCAAATAGTTTAAATTAGAAAGGCCCAGGCTGTGCTTTCACTTTGCACCTCTTGAAGTCGTCATGGTGTCTGAGTCACTGCATCAGTCACTGTAAGCAACAGGGTCCCAAGAAAAGACTCTGAAACCGTCTCCCTGCCGCAGCTGGCCTGACCACCTGCCTTGCAAACCATGCCGCTGCCCACTCGGTGACTTCTTCTCCCCACATCTCTGCAACTTCCCTAGGACAGGCCCCCACGAGCTCTCACCGGCCCCTTATCAGCTTAAGAGGTTTCTAGCAAACCAAATATCTTAATACAAACGGGAGATGCCAACAGAGGCATCGTTTTACTGTACCCCTGCCCGAAGACTGACAGCTCCTTGAGGGAAAGCATCGCTGTCTCCCATGGTCCAACACAAAGTCCTGCATTTCTCAAGTGCTAAAGGCAGTTTTGCTGAATGGAATGAATACCTAGCATTATTATTGCCTTTGACAGCCATAAGTCAAAACCATTGGCAGAGTAAAAGCTGGCTTGTAGAAAAGTTTGTAAAGCTCACTCCTATTCTCGTTCTCCATTTTACAAACACAAACTCTGTCACCTTGCCTCATGGCAGGTGTTAACATGAGGTATAGTTTTATGAAATGCGTTTTTGTTTCTTCAGAAAACCCAATATGAATATTAGTATGAACAATGCCAAAAGGCATATGGCAGTTCAGGAAAAAAAAGAATTTGCTGCACACTGAACAAAGGGCTAATTTGTTTAATAGACAATAAATTCCTACAAAAAAAGATATAGAACAGCCCAGTGAAAATTGAGGAATAAAAATGGCTAATAAGCACATGAACGGATAATGAAGCCTACTCATAATTATAGAAAATTTCATTGAGAGATATCAGTTCTCATCTATCATACTGACAAAGATGAAAAAGTCGAGTTCCCAGTGTTCACAAGACGTGGAGACTGGCATTCTCACACAGGAGAGCAGTCTACATTGGTATATCCTCTGTCAAGGCAAGTTAAGCCATATCTATCCAAACGCACACACCCTTTGACTCAGCAATTCCACTTCTAGTACTTTATCCTACCAGCATAGTTACTGAATTGTACAAAAATGTATATCAAATTATCTGGTTATTATCTAGATCAGCAAAAATACTGGAAATCACATAGAAGTTCATCAATAGGGCATTGGGTAAATAAATTCCAGTGTAGACATATAACAGAATACTAATAATACCATCCTTGAGGCTATTATTGCCCACCAAGACACTGTACCCTACAAAAGCAAGCATTATTCTGTCCATTACTACACAATGGGCATAGGGATAAGCTTTCACATGGATTATTTCATGCAATCTTAACTCTGTGAAGTTGGTACCTTTTCATTCCCATTTTACAGATGAAGAAATTGAAGTGCACTAATCTGACTGTATTAGTTTCCCAGGGCTGCCATAACAAATTACTGCAAACTAGATGGCTTAAAACAACAGGAACTTATCCTATGCAATTCAGAAGGCCAGAAATCAAGATGTCAGAAGAGGTGGTTCTTTCGGAGGCTCTGAGGGAGAATCTGTTCCGTGCCTCTCGCCTAGCCTCTGGGACTGGCCACATCCTTGGCACTCCTTGGCTTATACCTGCACCACTCCAATCTCTGACGTCGTTGTCACGTGGCCTTCTTCCTTGTGCATGTCCACTCCTCTTATAAAGACACAAGTCATTGGATTTAGGGCCCACCTTAGCCCAATGTGACCTCGTCTTAACTAATTATACCTGCAAAGACCCCGTTTCCAAATAAGATCATATTCCAAGGTCCCGGGCGGACATGACTTTGGGGGTGGGACACTATTGAACCCAGTATACCGACCAAGATCACAAAGCTAGTAAGTAGTAGAGCCAGGTTTCAATCCGGGCAGGCAATCTGACTGTCCACATACTACTCTATGCTGTATTCCCGTAATAGCTCATACTTACAAACGCTAACAACGTCCCAGGTACCGGTGTAAGCATTTTACATACAACAATTAAATTAGTCCCCACAACAACCCCACTTTACAGATGGGAAAACCGCAACAGCCTCATTTGATATATGGGGAAACTGAGGCACAGAGAGTTAAAAATCACCTGAGTGTACAAAAACAGTAACTGGCAGGCCTTCGATTTGAACCTAGGGAGGTGAGCTCTAGACTCCGCATCCTTAACCACTGTGAAAAACTGCCTCCCGTCTAGTGCCCCATCATGATGATATACTCCGAAAATCAGGGCTAAGAAAAGTTTTCTTTCCTGACACATTGGTGGTTTGTTTTTTTTTTAAATCAGATGTGAAATATACTCCCATTGTTTCCCTTTCCCCTTGGCTGTCACGATATATCTCAGAGCTGATCTGAGTGTCCAAATACAGTTGCCATCATCAGCCAGGTCACTGGCATAATTTTCTCTCCTTATTCTGTGTTGAGCATTCTCAACCTGGGGGATCCACGCACCCACCGAGGTGACGTGCAAACTGTTGGGTGTATGGGTATGTTATGGGTGTATTCACTTTTCTGGAGCAAGCATCCTTACTCCCCATCAGATTCTCGGAGTCTTAAGATCCTAATTTGCAGGTTTTCTGCCCTGTGATTTTAAATGTTCTGTTCTTACCAGTTATGTTGCCTGTGCAGGTTTATTTTAAGCCACCTCAAACCCTGTTAATGGTGTAAGTGGAATGCAGTATGAAAAGCAGAAACAAAGGCATGCAATGTGGCCATCCAGTCTGGCTTTTTAAATCTTCCTGGGTTTGCATAGAGGAAGTCTGTCTTCACGACTCCCCCCATTCCTTGTCCTCTGAGTTTTGAGGTGGCATCTGCATGGCCACCCCAGCATGGGCCAGGCACTCACCCTGTGCCCATAGATTTGTAGGCGGTGAACACTGAAAAGGCGATTGGACACAGGAGCCTGGACCTCTGGCACTCAGGGCAAGTTCTATGCTGGCCAGGAACTGGGCAGTTTGACTTTAAAGCCCTATCTGGGCCTAAATTTCTCCAGAATGCAGAGAAGGCGGGAAGGCTGAAGAAGGTGGAAACAACCCAGTGCCGCAAGGCCTAACCCTTCCCATGGGACCTTGCCCCCGCCCCGTGCCCCGCCCCCAAGTGCCCCACTGCATGCCCCTCCCGCCAACTCTTTGCTCCATCGCTCAGCCCTGGGCCTGCTCCTCCCTTCCCCATGCGGCCCACCACACTGCCCCCTCTCCACGCACTCCACCCAGTTCTGTGCGCTTCCGCCACGTGCCCCATCGTGTTCTGTGCACCGGCACAAACTTCATTAAAATAAACGAACGAACAAACAAAAACCTAGAAAGAGACCCTGATTTTCAGTCAGGGCTTAAAGGAATTCATTCATCTGTAGATTTTAATGAAAACACTTTAATGCAATGGTCAAGGGAAAACTTTGAGATAACTAGCGCTCATCTCGGCGCTCAAAGTGGTCTTGTCTGTATATACAGGGCGAGCATCACATTAGGTGTATTAGAGCTTTTAGGAATTACTAAGCTTATTATTTAATAATCTTATTAGAACTTATTAGAAACAAGGAGCTTTATTAGAAAATTCCGATTCTCAGGCCCTTCCCAGGCCTACTGAATCTTCATTTTTAACAAGATCCCTAGTGCTTCGAATGCTGGAGACACTCATTTCACAAGTTTTCCAAGCCTTGGAGAGCAATTTGATTTTTCTGTAATATACACTCCCCAACCAAATGACCTGGAACAATTCCTATCGAGGTTCACTGTCCTATCTACAGAAAGTGGGTAATAAGACCTGCCCTTCTGCCCTTCTTCCTTACTGAGAGTTTCGAATGAGATCATGCATTTGTTCCATTTGTTGTGATTGGGCTGACAAGGTCTTAAGAATCAGTGGGGAGCAGAATGGGTGTGGTTTCCGTCCTGTGGAGCTGATGGTCTGGTGGGGTGGAGAACATGTTACTGGTTGATCTGTGTGATTGCCATGGTTATCGCAGGGCTTTCTTATGCTTACTCTTTTACTCATTCATTCACTTCTTCAAAGGTCAGTCATTTACTAAAACATAAAGTACTTACACTATGCCAACCTTTGAGACCTGATTAGAAATACAAAACAAAACAAAACAAAAAAAACAGTAACCGAGGAGCTATCAATCTAATCAGAGAAAAGGATGGAAGCAGAGGATTACATTGAGAACACATCATGGTGGTTCTCTGAGGAACCTGTGGGAGCACAGGTGAAGCAATGAGGAACTTCACTTTAAAGGACAATTACAAGTTTGCCATGTTGAGAAGGAAAAGAACAGCATTCCAGCCAGAAGGAACAGGAAGTGCAAATGCAGGGAGGCATGAAGTTATGCAAGCTTGCACCGTGACCAGCAGGTCAGGAGAATTTTGTGCAAGTGTCAAGAGATGGTTCTGGAGAAAAAGCTTGAGGCCAGGTCTTAGATGGTCCTGGTATTCAATGCTAAGGAATCTGGTTGGAAATGGGGTGTCCCAGAGGAGAGAGGAATAACACAGTCATACCTATGTTTCACAAAGATCTTTTAACAGCAGCATAGATGAAGAAAAGACTTGAGGAAGAAAGGCTTTAAAGAGGCTCTGACAATAGCTCAGGGGGAAGATTGAGAAATCATGGACTGGGGTAGTAATTGTGGGGACAGAAATGCATAGGCGAGATAGAAAGGAAGGTAGAATTGGCAGGACACTTGACCAAATGAATGGGGCGATGAAGGGAAGTCTCTGGCTCAGTGCCTGGTAGATGGTGTCACTGTTAACCAAGAGAGGGACACTGGAGTGGCACTAGGTGATGAGCCTGAGACTGAGTCTGTTGGTTGTGAAGTTTCTTTGGGATGCGCTATGGGCTTTGTCCAGTTGTCAGGAGTCACAGGAAGAGAGCAGTCCAGGCTGGACACATGAATTTGGGAACCATCGAGTTCACAGAGGGTGGTAGAAGCCATGGGAGTAAATGGGATTGTAGGAGGGTGTGGGGTGAAAAGAGAATAGGGTTGACAGTGGCATCAACATTTAAGGATGGGCAAAAGAGAGAAGTCCCTGATGGCTGAGTGAGGCTAAGAGGCAATTCTGCTTCTCTCAGTTTCCGCGGACGTGGAGAGTGAACATCCATCCCACTGGCCACAACCCATCACCCACCAGAATCATCTCCAGGAATGGCCCTGGGGTCACTGCCCTAAAAGCCCCAGAATGAATGGCGGCTTGGGCTAGGGACCTTGAGAAAGAGAACTGAGAGAGAGAGAGAGAGAGAGATGTGCCGTACTTGCCTCCCCTCCCTCCCACTTTCCTCCTCATGCACAGTAATGTCCAGCCCTTTCACAAATCCATTTTTCTCTGAGGAAAAAAAGGATTTAAGAGGAGAAACAAAAGGAATGCTTGAGCTTGTTTAGAGTTCAGATCAGACAAAGACCGAGTACCTCCTAACATCGAAGAAAACCTTCCAGACTTGTCCTAGGTTGACTCCAATGAGCTCATTCTTTCATTATCATGAAGAGCAAAGAGAGTCAGGTCCTATCATGATTAACCAAAGGAGGATTTTCCAAAACAAAACAAAAGAGAGGAAAGAGCCCCAGAATCATGCTATCGATCCATGTTTTTCTGTAGAAATAGGCCTGTAGCTTTAAACTGATAATGGCTCCTAGTGGCCAAATAATTGATCTATTTGGTGTTCTGGCTTTAAGCGAAAAGTGACCTGGCCTCTTTAGAAATGTTGGCAGCCTGGCTGGTCCATTAGCAAGACCGAAAAATCAAAACATTGACTGGAAAAGGCCATTATGACTGGGCTCAGCAGGAGTCATCGATAGATGATGTCATTTCAGAAATAAGCAGACCAAGGTCACGAGGCCCCTGGGCAGAGTCAAACCACTTTTCATGGCCCTCAACACCCTCCTTTGCAGATACTGAAGGCTGCCAAGGGGACACAGGAATCTGAACCTGGATCGGCTTCATTTTACCCTTTCTTTGCTAAATCTGATTCTAGAGGAATCTGATTCTAGAGCCTGTGACATTCAGTAGGTCATTAAGGAAGGCCCTCAGTCCCCACCATGTGCACACCTCTTAGATTCTCTTTTCACTGTCTTCTCCTCTCCTGGTCCTTCTTTCTCTTCTCACACTCCTCATCCCAGAAACACCTGCCTCCCCGCTGAGTCCTGTCTCCGGCAACTACTACCTTCCCTTTCCCTTCGTTTCTCACCCGAACTTTAAGAGAGTTGTAGGCTGTCTCTACCTCGCCTCCCATTAGCTTCTGCCTCTTCTCCTTCACTAACACCAATAACATCATCGCAGGTACCAAGCACTGGGCTGAGGGCTTTCCCTGCTTCATTACCCTTAATCCCCAGAGCCAGCCCTATGACAGGGGTCCTTTTACTATCCCATTGTACAGAGGAAACTGAGGCTCAGATGGACTGAGCAGAGTGGGATCCATATCAGTCTGTCTTTTGTTACTCAGAGCTGCCACTACCTACTCCCTGTTTCTGTGTTTTTGCTGAGCAGCAGGAAGCAGCCCTACCCTGGAGGAGTGAGAAGGTGTGAGACCCTGATAAAGTGGGTGGAGGTTATTTTTAGAGGACACTGGCTTTCACTTAGGCTGGGAGGAACCCAGGAGCCAAGACCTTCCTAAACATGGGTTCGCAAGACTGGCTCCTTAAAGAGAATTAACACATCAAAGTAACAGTGTTTGTTGCTTTCACTCTCTGCTGTTAATGGGGCTAAACTGATGAGAACCTATTTGTCTCCATTTCTTCTTAATTCTATCTGTGAGGCTTTGAGATGGTGTTAGAGAAAATATATAATAGAAAGTAAGGTAGGAACAAAAATCTTCAGGATGAGGTGCTATTGTCTGAGCAAGGGAAAGTCTCGGTCAGCAGCAGATTAAAGAAGAGGGGGCATTAATGGGGTGCTCATAGATCCCCAAGACCTGCCTCAGCAGCAGGAAGGGTCAGAAAAGAGATGAGAAAGGCTGGTGGAGACCGCAGACCTCCTGGTGTGTCCAGCAGAAGTGACCTTGAGCAGGGGGCTCAGCCGCCCTTCACAGAGAACAAAATGGCTGTCACCACTGAGAGAGAGATGGAGATTTTGGTGGTCTAGCCGACCGTCCAAATCCTGGGTTGAGATCTATCTGGTTCTGTGATTTGGACATGAAAACGCTTGGGACTGGTCATCTCAAAGAATGTGAGAGGGCGAAGTTGAAGGCGAAGTGCAGGGTCAGGTAATAGCAGAAGCGGTAATAATGGGGGGTGTACCTGCAAGGCTCAGAGCCACATCAGAGGCACTGTTATGGTCGAGGAAACTGAGGCCGGGGAGTGGCTGGCCTGGAGCCTCTGCTCTGCCCAGTTCTGTGGGTCTAAAGCTGTTTGAGTCACAGGCTGCTTTGTGAAGGTGATGACTGCTAGCAGGAGAGATGCCCATAATTACCGTGGGGCACGCTTCCTGGGGCTGTATGGCCCAGGCTATTCAGAGGGTTCTAGCAGGTCATAAAAGACGACCCGAGTCAGAGGGACCGCCAAAGTGTCGGGTTTCCGCAACCTCTCCGGTTGTGCCCCAGGCGTCCCAGGCCCGGGGCCGGTGAACAGGTGAGCGGAGGGCCGGCGGTCAAGAGCGCGCCTACTACTGCTGCTGCCATGGTCCCGGCTCCTAGCTCCATCGCGGGAACCAAAGGGGAGAACTGAGTCCCAGAGAACGATGGGGGATTTGCCAAGCGACCCTGTGACTTGGCGACGGCCAGGGAGCTCCTGCCTCCAGGCTCCTTCCCGCTCCACCTCCGCGCAAAACGCGTGTATCTTGGTGCTGGAAATCCCGTCACCTCCCGCAGTTTGGGAAACTTTTCCTGTCACAGACAGGCGCAGCCCGAGCCCCAGTTCCACGGCCACGTGAGCACGTACTCCCACCCCAAAACTCTCGGCAGCCGGAGAGGCGGGCGGCCGAGCCTCGGCGCGGGGCTGCAGCGGGCACCTGAGCCAGCGGAGCGCCCGGGACGCGCAGCCCCGCCGCGCCGGAGTCCAGCAGGGGAGCTCCCCGGCCCCGGGGCTGCTCGTCCAGAGCCCTCAGGTCCTTCTCGGGTTAACAGTTTGTGGCGCTGAGGTCCCAAGAGGAGGGCGCCCCGGCCAGGTCCGCGCGCGCGGAGCGGCGCAGACCCGAGCTCCAGACCCCGGACCCCGAGACCCGGCTCCCCGGCCCCGCAGGCAACCCGAGGCGGCGGCTATTTATAGAGGGAGCCACGCTCAGTCCCTCTTGGCGGCGGCGGCGACAGCTGAATATTTTGCCCAGATATGGCTGGAGCCCCGGCGCGGGGGCAGGGAGCCCCGCGAGCGCGAGGGGTACCCCGGCCGGGTAGGGGGCTTACCGGGCCGTAGAAGTGCGGGGGTTGCGGCTGGCGCGGGCGGCGGCGGGGAGAGCGCGGGCGGCGGGCAGACAGGCGCGGGCGGCGGGCGGGCGAGCGAGCGGAGCGCGGGGCTGGACGAGCTCCCGTGCGGCCGCGGGCGGGCGGGCGCTGTGGGCTCCGAGGGTGGGAGCCAGGGGCGGGCCCCGCTCCGCGCCGTCACCGCGCCCCGCCCCGCCCAGCCCGCCGCCCTCTTCCTCCTTACCTATCCCTCCACTCGGGGGCGCCGGGGCGCCGCGCACGGTCCCTGGCAGCCGAGAGACCCCCGCGGTGGACAGCGCTGGGCAGGGGCCGGACCTCCCTGAAACTTGGCTCCGCGGACAAGTGAGCGCGAGTCGCTCCTGCCTGAGTCTCCGGTTCCGCCCTTGGACCGCGAGGAGTTTAAGCGATAGTAGAGTTATCTGGGAAAAGGTGGGCGGATTTTCATTCTAGCGAGGTCTAGGATGTAAGGATCGTCAGGTCCTTGGATGGTGCAAAGCCAGACAAGCAGCCGCTCGCATCTTTACCTCCTTTGATTGAAGCGACGACCCTGTCATCTATCCAGCAGTCCCACGAGGTCTGGTATGAGCCAAAGCTTTAATGAACATTTTGTGAATACGTAGGTCCAACAGAGTCGAATGCTTTCTCTCTATACTGAGAGAGAATAGAGTGTCCAAAACAATGCCTAAAACCACCACAACAAAAAGTCCCATTTTTCTTAAAAGGCTGATATGTCTTCCAGAACAAACCACTTAAACGCGAATAAATTTAAGTTTTAAAATGGCTCATAAAAAGGAATTTGTATGAACAGAAGATAAGGTCTGTTTGGATTATTATGGGAAAGTTTCTAGTAGGGACAAATATCAGCTCCTTTTAATCCCAGTGTACAGATTACTAACGAGAAACACTCGTGTTTTTTTTAAATCTCCTTTTCCACGAAAATATATTTCTACATTACAAAACCCTCACAGCTGTTAGGAGAATGCTCTTTTCAAGGGGTAGGTGCCATATATTTTTAAATATAGCAATGATTTAACATTACAGAATTTATTTTAAACGTGTGGAATCTAACATTTAAGGAAAGTGCATACCACACAAGTGTGCAGGTTCAAGAATTTATGTCTCAAGAACACTTGTTGCAACCACGAATCAAAAAACAACATTGCCAGCAACCCAGAAGTCAACTTGTGCCCTTCCAGGCACAACTCCCTCCAAAAAATCATTTTCTTCACGCTTATGGTAGTCACTTCCTTGCTTGCCTCTTCCCTCCATCGTTTGTTTTCATTTGCTCAATTCTATGTCGTGAGATTAATCCGTGTGGTTTTCATGTGGCTGTAGTTTCCTCTCATTGCTTTAGAGGTTTCCATTGTGTGAATATACCAGTTTTTAAAAATCCATTTTGCTATTAATGGACATTTAGGTTGTTCCCAGGTTTTAGCTATTACAAATAGTGCTGCCGCGAACATTCTTTACCAGTTTCCTCCTGCACAAGTGCTCATGTCTTTGATACTTGAACAAAAATGGAAACATTTTCACCATTCTGGTACTAGTGCTGTTATCTCATTGGTTTGAATTTGCATTTCCCTGTGTCCTGCTGTGTTGAGCACCTTTTCATGTTTATTGGCCAGTTGGATTTTCTCTTTTGTGAAGTGTTTGTTCAAATATATTGTCCATTTTGCTTCTGGATAGTCTTTCATTTATTGAATATATTCACTTTATTTTCCTACTATATATATTCCTCCACTCTGCTTTGCCTTTTCACCTTCATGCCTTTTGATAAACATGTGTTCTTCATTTTCATATAGTGTAGTCTATCAATCTTTTCTTTTATTGTTAGCACTTTGTGTGTCCTGCTTAAGACATCTTTCCTACTCCTGGATTATAAAGTTTTTTTCCTATGTTATTTGCCTATCTTAGCCTTTCACGCTTAAGCTTTCAATCTACCTGGAATACGGAATGAAGTAGGGGTCATTTCACCTGTCCATCAAATTGTCCTAGCACCAGATTAATTTTTTTAGTTACATCAACAACATAATTGCTTTATTTTAAAAAGGAATGGAAACACTCCTAAAGTCAGTGAAACATGTGTTCACTGGAAGAAGCCACCTCTTCCTTATCTGTAGAGAATTTGAGGATTTATTTTAGGGAAAGAAACCATTATTTAAAAAAAAATTTCAAAATTTAAAAAATTTTATCATAATTATTTAAATCACTGGCATAAGCATTCCTGAATTTTGAATCACTAATAACTTTTAATACATTTTTAAAAGCTAAAAAGATAATTTCAACTTGAAATATCTGGTCTTTACCTTTCTGTTCTCATTTTTTCCTAGATTTTCTCAAATAAAAATAAGCAAATGACTTCAAGAATTTCATCTTTAACCTGGTCTTCTCCCCTGAAATCCACTCCACATTTCTAGTAGTTTATGTATCTCTTCACACAGAGGTCTATTAGCTTAAATTCAGTATGTTCAAAATCAAATTTTGAGCTTCCCAGTCAGAGTAAGGGCCCTCATCCTAGCCTCTCAGTCTTTAAGACTTGGCTTCATTCTTTGACACTCTTTTTCCTTATCTTCTGTATCTAAGATGTCAGTTCTAACAATTCTAATTAGAAACTTCAGAAAGTCTTTAATATCTTTTATTCATTCCCATTGCTTCACTCTTAGTCCAGGGCTCCTCATCTTCAGGCCACTGTCCAGCCCTCCGCCCTACCCCTCCGTCAATAATGGGTGCCCGATACGTGCAAGACATCATTTTGTCCTTTGAGGGGACAGTGTGTAAGAGTTCATGTACGGACCACTTGGGTACATCTCCCAACTCCACATTCAGTGATGTCACACTGTTAACTGCAACTCAACAATGGTGGGTGTATTTATAATATTTACAACATGGCAATTGTCAGACAGTACAAGTCAAGTCTCACCCCCCACCAACACACCCCAGAAACAGCTGTCATTTACCAGTACCTCACTAAATAGATTGGGAGGAGCAAAGCGTGCTTTGGAATACCAGTAATCCTGGATGAACATGCATGGGGTCAGGCACCAGATATAGGTCCAGTGTGGCTGATGCAGGACATGGTTCGCAATGAGGTTGGATAGGGAGAGTGTAGAAGGCCTGGGTCTTCAATGAGAAGCCACTCAGGATTTGGGGTGAGGGTCATGCTGGTTTGCTTGACTGTTCCTTCAGCAGCACCACTAGCTATGGGATGTGCTAAAGACTCGGGATAGTCTTCACATGGTTTGGTGACTTTAGGACGCACCACTATACCAGGGCAGAGTTAAGTAATGAAATTCTCAACTGAACTGGAGAAGAACCAGCACTGCCAGGAAGACAACATGAATAGAGAAAGGAACTCTTCATCTTAAGATCATTAACCCTCGAAATTATGAAGTAGTCTGTTTCTATATTGATAAACATTTTATTCTAATATTATAGTAATAATTCAAGTACAATTTTCTTTGAAAAGTCAACTCTGTTAAACAAAACTTGTTAAATATCTTTCATCAAACATAGCATATTCTTTTTAATCCCCTACCCCGGTCAGAGCCATGTAGCAGAGATAATATTCTTTTAAGAGCCTACTACATTTTGTTATTGCTAAAAAATCTGAATTAGTTGGCAAGGTCTCAGAAGCAGTGATTAATTAACTTTTGAAAGCTCTACCAGATATTCTGACATAAAATCATGAATCCAGATATCTGTGTCTGGCAGTGATGTGTCCACTAAATAGACCACTACTTTCCGGTCCCAAGGGTTAGTATTTTCTATAACCGTCTGCACCAATGCCACCAGAGGTTTCTTCTCCACATGATTTCGAAACACCATCGAAGCCTCCTCGGACCACTGGTTGCACTTCACTCCTAGGAGAGAGGCAGAGCAGTGAAGGGTCAAATAAGTCTTTCTTTGATCCATTGTAATAGAAAACTATTTAGTCAATTCCAAAGCAGCTTAAACATACCAGGTTAGACTTGCCTAAAGAGTTGCTGAACGATCTCAAAGCAGTCCAGCTTACAGCTTTTCTATTCTGAATGGGGTTATTTATGTAAACTTTTACCTACAGACACAGTTTCATTTGAGATTTAATGCTGTATTATAAAATGAAGTTATAATAATTATTGTCCATTTCCCTACATCAAGTATATGTAAATTTAAACTGATAATGGAGATATATAAGGGGAATAAAATATATCAATGATATTTCTCTTATTTACAGATTTTTTCCTGATGAACCAGATAGAGTAAAAAGTATATATACAGTATACTAATTTTTCAAAATTATATATATCATGTCAAAAGCACTGGATTGGAAGCCTGGAAACTCAGTTACTATTTCCAGCTCTCCCTCTATCAAGTGGTCAGATCTTGGGCAAATCAGTTATCTCTCAGGCTTTGCTTTACTTATAAAATAAACTGGCTGGACCAGATAAATTTTAAGTCTCATGTATTTCTAAATCTTCATGACTTTTAAATTTGAGAGCTCAAGTTAGTGACTTTTAAATTTGGTTTTAAAACAAAATTGAGACAAGAAGATGTATTTTTCAAGAAATATTATTAAACTAAATTAAACCCACATATATTTGATTAAATAAAGTATAAATTGTGCCCCATAGTGAGGAAGGTCTGAGAGTTTCACATATAATGTAAAGGACCTGCTATCTATATAGTAAGTGAGCTAAATTCTTTGATTATCAAGAATTTCCCACAAAAGAAGCCTACAATAGTCTCTAAGCTGTTATTTCCTGATCTGTATAATATCGATAGTAACAAAGCCTAGACCTCCTAGTGTGGGAAGAATTTAATGAAATGAAGTAGCATGTAGAGTAAGCACCAGTGACTTCAGCCACAGTGCTGGTGACGGGGATGAAGGTGCCACACACTCAGGCCTCACAGAGGCTCCTTCTCTGGGCATTTTGATTGTCATGTTTAACAAAATGTGTCGTTAACAAACTCCGAGCATTAAAAAGCAAAAATGAAAAAATGTATTAAATCTGAAGAAACCATTTAAAGGTTTGAGTTCAAAGCAGATCAATGGTAGCCATACTATGTGCAAGATGCCATTTTTAATTTATACCCAAATACCATGGGCGTTTCCTTTAAATTCTAGTAGGAGACAAATACTTTAAAAATAAGCATATGTATGTGTATATCTCCAATAAAAGCCAGTCAATAATAAAAACACAAATCTATATAAATAATTGATTTCATTTCTGAAATCAAATCTCTTCTGCCACTGTGCTAAGTGTAAGGAGTGAGCAGGGGTGAGGAATCAAGGTGGTACCACGTGGTCACAATTCCCCTTGTCCCAGCGTAGGAAGACACAGCCCCTGAGGACAGGAGGTGTCTGTACCCCTCAGCCCTTTTGGCCTTCACACCCCTCTAATGCTGACAGGCCTCTGGATGGAGCTTCATTCATCTAACTGCTCAGGCTACCTACTGGCGGAGAGCACATAGAGAAGCCACCAACATTCAAACTGCTTTTGTAAAAGATAAACAGAAATCTCATTAGACAATATTACAATTACGTTCCACTGTACACTATTATTAACTTAGCTACTCGAACTTTAGTGATAGTCAATAGGCTGGTGTAAATGTGGTGAAATCATGCACAATCGCTCCAAAAGTAGAGAAAAAGTGCTAAATAAAGAAAGGAGGATGCAATATTATACCTGTACTAAGAGTGCAGCTTTAGAAATAAACTCATACGTGAAACCAGAGACAGAAAGGAACGTGTTAAAACAGAAACTGCAGATATAGTGTGAGGGCATGACTGTGAGAGATCATTAAAAATTATTTCCATTATGGTAGGAAGTTGTTTGTGGAAAAAAAAAAAACTATCACAATGAGCCAATGATTTTGTACTCTCTAAGTACCCAGGACAAAACGACAATATAAACTATGTTGTGGCATTAGTTCACATTCCACAGAAATTACCTGCTAGTTGAGCTGTAACTGCTTGGAATGGCAGCTTTCGGAACATGTCTGCTAGGGGCTGTACTTTCCTTATGTTGACTAATTCGTGCTTGCCATAGTCCAGCTCATACACGGATACCAATCCATTGGTCAGGACTCCTTTTAAAAGCACCCTGTGCCATCTAGACATACAAAGGATTAAAAAGGAATTTAAAAACACACAAAGTCAACACCTGCTTTAAGGGTAGCACTTTATGATAGAAAAAAAAATTAATATGTTTATCAAAATAGAAAACTATACTGTCATAGTTTTTAAAGTGATTGCTTCTTCTTTTTCCAAGGTTATTATTCCCTGCTTTGCCATACATAGGCTTAGCTGATGAAATGCGCTCACTCAACACCCTTTTGCAGGCCTCATGGAGCTAAAGGAGAATGCAACAGTCTACCCACCATCACTAAGCAGGTTGAAACAAATGCCATGGAGGATGTTCAGAAATACCATAGTGGATCCCTTCACTCTGACAGGGAGATGGGGGATGGCCACATGTTGGGACAAGGTACATGTGCAGAAGATGGAAAGAGGGAGGCACGCAGGACCAGGCCAGGCTGAAGACATGCAAGATTCTACAGGGTACGGTGGTCTGAAGCAGAGCAAATACTACAGCACAGCTAGGCGGTGGAATATGTGGAGAAATGGAAGAGGAAGTCAGACTGGAAAGGGAGGTTGGGAAGAGATTACAAACAATTTTTAATGTAAAGTTGAATATTTTAATTAGGCCAAGTAAGGACATTAAAAAAAAAAAAGAAGAAGAAGAAACAAAAACCAAAATCTAACCCACTACCTAAAACAAAAAATCCAGAAAGGGTAGGGGACTATGGGGGAAGATCAGTATTCAAGGTGCCAGGAATTCGCACAATTATACTTTCCCTCTCTGGGCCTACATCATCATTATCAAAATTAGAAAAACTTAGACTTTGAAGTTCAGGTACAAAGGACTATTTTAAAGTCCTATAGTCTTGATTACATGATCAAAGAGTTATTACTCTAAGGAAAGGACATTGTTCCCAATGTCTCAAAGGGAAGTGTCTATGGAGGTGGTCTCTGCTCCTGAAGGGTGTGAGACAGGCTCTGTCTCAGGTGGCAGACCCTGCCACCCTCTGAAACAGGTTTATCAGCATCAAGCCCAGCGGAACAGCAGGCCCTTCACTGCCACACACAGCCGGCTGAGGCTGGCCAGACCGGACCGACTCCCCAGCTAATGTGCATCTAGTGGAGAATGGGCACAGGAAATCTATACCGCTGCCGTAGGGTGAACTACACAGTAAGAAAGCTACAAAGAGGCCAACTCGAAACACTGTATGTGACCGGGGGCTTCTGGCAGATACTCCAGAAACCTTTAGATAAGCCCAAAGTGCAGCAGGTGATAATCCACGAGATACAAAGACAACAGGCACACAGACAGATATCGTGGTAAGCATATCAGCTTAGGGGGCCAAACTCCTGAGATCGAATCCCACCTGAGTTGGGCCATTTTTCAGTTGTGTCACTTGGGCTCTTTAACATCTCTGAGCCTCAGTGATCTCATGTGTAAGATATTTAATTTTAGTTCACTTGCAGAAATATTACATATAAAGTGCCTAGCACATTACTTGGCATATAATAGGTGCTGGCAAATGATAGCCATTAATATTATAATAATTGTTATTAAAGGGAAGATCACCTGTGTAAATAGAAGAACTTCAGACCAAATTAAAGAGAAATTTTCACATGTGGAAATGCCATTTTGGTACAGGCTGTTAATCTGTTTAAGTGCAAAAGAAGATGAAAACATTTGGATTCCACTAATAGCATTGTCTTTAAATTGTACAGGGCAAACGACAGTGGTCTGTGCTTTTAGTCTATAAATAAGAGGTACAAAGCAGCGAGGAGAGAGCCATCAGAAAACTTTTGTGTGGTATTTCTATTTAGCTTTCAATTTTCAGAACTAATAGCTTAAATAAAGGCTTCTGTTTTGACTAGATTTTCAATTTCAGTGCAAGTCTGCTTGTGAATCACCTGGAGAGTTTGTGAAAACTCAGATTCTGGGGTTCCACCTCCAGGTATTCTGATTCAGAATGTCTGGGGTGAGGAAGGAGAATCTCCATTTTAAAGAGTTTTTCCAGGTTATTCTTAGTCAGTATAGATTTGGAAACCACTGTAATCAGAAATGCATCCAAAATTTCGACATCTTCACTTACTATAGTTGGGAAGGTTTCATAAATAGTCCTGGGTTGTAAACGAGATAGAAATTCTAAAAACTTTACAATGATGCAGTTTGCAAAGTTTTTTTTAAAAATCAAATAATCTGTTCTTATCTAGAAGATGTCTCTTGAGTATCTGGGGACAAATTAATTGGTTAAAGCCCAAGAGTCTTGGGGCAGGACCACTGGACACACCTGTTGGGGGTGGAGTCTGATGCCCCACACTACAGGCCTCCAGTTTATGGGTTCACCTCCCCCACACAGCTCTTGCCTACAAGTAGGACTCCACCCCCACCAGTAATCATCATTAATCTGCCCCTCGGATAACAGGTAACATTGCTTTGGTTTTGACTGTAATGAAATTATCCTCCAAAGAATTCTGATTGAGGCGGATTTATACAAATAATGTTCCCGTACTTAAACCCGTTTATGCCTATGGTTATAAATAATTTGACATAGTAAAAATGTTCTTTTGAAGATGAAAAGCTTGCAACATAAAAGTTGAATGCTTTTCAGAATGAAAACTACTATACTTTTAACTTTTAAGAGTTAAAAATTAGGTTTTCTCCCATGAAAGTAACAAAATTTTATAAATGCTTATATTTACTATCTTGAGAAAGAATGAAAACATTTTATAGAAAAAATAAGCAGTTTGAGTTTCCAATCTGAGTTTGGGTGTGTATATGTGTGTTGTGTGTGTTTGAAGTGAAGACAGTTTCTTGTGTTCAGCATCATCGAATAAGCTTGGTTATTTCCCCTAAGAAAGCTGGCCAAGGGGACAGGGCAGGGGCAGTTATGCCATTTTCCGAGCCTTCCGTGGCCTGAGTACAGAGTGTAGAATACAGTGCTTGGGTTTCACTGCATTGAAACCAGCACACACATCAGAGGAGGGCTTCAGAAAAGGAGGAGATGGATCCAAATGTGAAAATTTGAAGAAACAAATGGAAATGCTAAACAAATGTAAGGAATTATGGTTCTCACTGTCTAACGGTCACAGAGTAGTGAAACATGCTTTGTTGTCCATTCAAGGTGGTACAAGCTCTCTAGGAGACAACTGACAACACATATCAAGAATATTTCATCAAACAAGCTATTCCTCTTCTAAGAATCTATCTCAAATAATCGGAAATGCAAACAAAGATTTATGTGCAATGCTATTTATAATAGCAAAAAGTTGGGGAGAAAAATTCCTACGTGACAAAAGAGAATGATAAGTTATTATTTCTCTATATGATGGACTATTATTCAGCCATTACAAATGTTTATGAAAAAATTTTATCACATAAAAAAGTGTTCACAAGATTATGCAGGTAAAAAAGTAAGAACAAAATTATGTAATAATGATCCAACTGTATAAATAGGTATAAAAATCTAGAAGAAATTCATAAGTAGTTGAACGAGGGTGGTGTCTAGTTGATTTTAATTTTGCATACTTTTTCGTATTTAAAAAATTTTCTACAATAAACATCTTATTTTTAAAATTAAAGTTATTGAATAAAAACTAATTTTCAGAATAAACAGCTATTGTTTCTAATAGAAAAGTAGAAAAAAACATTCAAACTTTTACTTCAGATAGAATTATATTTTAACAGAAATGCAGTCACTAGAGTTGTAGCTAAATCACATCATTTTAAATATTAGAAAATTATTCATTAGTCTCATTTCACATTCAAAATTCTCACTCACGCCATTTCGGCCCCCCTGCAAGGATTAAGGACTCTTGGTATCACTCTACACATTTTTCTTAGGAGTAGAATAAAATGCTTTGTCCAAGGACCTACTTATTTTCCACTTTTGCGGCATACACTTGATCTTTTTCCACTGCCACGTGGCGCTCTTCTGACACACTGTAATACAGAATCATCTCTTCCATCAGAACTTCCAACTTATGTATCTCTTGCCATGGCTGGATGACAAAGTAGCCCGGGTGACAGGCCACAGGCACATACACATCCATGTGTTCCCCTGGCTTTGACAAGAGGACAGGAGGTGGCAGTTCCTCCATGGAGAAAGAGACGGTGTGGTCCACCACGGACTTTTTGATGACATCTGTGAGGCTCTTTCTGAAATTCTCTCCAGCATTGCTCACAGTGGGGGTGTTGCCACTTTTGCTGCTGGGAGAGCTACCTCCGCTGGATATGGCACTCAAAAACACATCCTTCTGATGCTTCCACAAGTCGGCATTTGTAATCTGGCGATTAATACTACGATGGGGATCAGGGAAGTTCTTAGGAGTAAATAAATAAACATGTGCAATTCTTCTGGTTTCATCCACTTTGGTAACCTTCGGAAAACACAAAAAAACAATTTAAGAAATCTGAGTTCACATTGAAATATATACACACACAAAAACCCAACTTCCTCAAAGCCATTTTAAAGTCAGATGAATTATCTATCACAGCTATATCGATGAATAAGCTCTTACGCAGTCTAGAAACCAGCAGCAAGCTTATGGAAGTAAAAAATTTGCTGACTTCTAAAATCGTTGAGAATACTTTTATAACTTGCTAGAGGTCATTATCACTGAGAGGAAATGATTCTATATATTGTGATTTAAAAAAATTTTTTTAATGACATTTTAAAACACTCAAAATAGAAACAACAGTAAGTATAATGAATCCCCATGTGCTCATCACCCAACTTCAACAATAAAAAATGATCATTATAATGGGAAAATGTCCTATAAGCACTCTGCTTAAGGCTGGTGCACCCTCAGACTGGGAAGAGAAGGGGAAAGCTTTGACATTCACCACATCCTTCGGGACCTCTGGTCTAAATTCCTTGTGTGGTCCTATTATCTGCTCTCACCCCTGAGAGAAGAGGAACCATGGGAGAAAAAATGGAAGAAATCTCCAGGCCAAAATTGCAGTTTTGCACCTTTTGCCCAGGAGACCTTTGACTTCCCAGCTACCTCTTTCTGACAGAGGGGTGAGTATCTGTATGGGAACACCACACACTGATAACTGGAAGCCAACTGCTGAGTGTCCGAAAGGGCTGAGTGACTGTTAATTCTTCTCATCAGCTCCTCTGGTCTATCTTAGGAATGACCGAAAAAAGACACTTCTAGCCACATCTATCTTTTATCAAATTGGGCTAGAAACGAATAGCAAGAACGTAGGCATGAAGACAGAAAGACTCCAGGAAGGCCATCCTTCTACAGTAATGTACTGAAATTCTTTTTCCTAGCAAGATGAATCTATTTAAATTCATCCTTTGGAGTGCTAATGAAGTACTAACTGCTAATTCATTTTGATACTTATGATACAGAAGTACCATTTCAAAAATCAATCATTAAAAAATATTGTTATTGAGTATCCAAAACCTTGGCTTTAGGAGTTGAAAAAGTAGCTGAAAAAACAATATTCATTATTATGTGGAAATTGAAGAATATAAAGGGTACATAATTGTGTGGCTATACATCACAAATCTTAGAGGCATGTGAAGATAGAAAAGTCAATGTGAGCTAGAATAATCTAGAGATCTTCGCAAAGCTATTTCCTAAGGATATGTCACTGTTAAATGTTCATATAAAATAATATTATTTGCAACAGTTAAAGCAAATATCATCTCACATTTCTATCCTTGGAAATATGAGCAATGATTTTATATGAAGATATAAAGGCACAGGAAAAAAGCAAGCTAGTGAAATAAAGCAGTTTAAGTAAGCTTTAGGAAAAGAGGCAAAATCCAAGATTATAAGCAAATAATTTGTTTATAATGCAATTTACTTTAAAAAAAAAAAAAAGAAAACTTACGTACCTCATTTTAAGAAACATTTACCAAGAGATATATGGTGCTGTCTCTGTTGGAAACTTAATTCCTTATCATGGTATAAAATAGGAGCAAGGAACCATCTCTGCTACTTTACTAATAATGGAAAAATTATATAAAGGGTTTAAAAATGATACTGGAAGTAAAAGTCTTAAATAAAACTTAAACCGTGAAGTAGCATCTCCTACACATGTAACCAACCTCTTGACTGTAAAAATGCGTCAGATATGAAGGCATCAGTTTACAGTAAGATAAAATTCTTTCACAAAAACCAAATGAGCCCTTTTGCCTGACAGCTCCCTTTCTAAATATATCAGAATTAACAAGATAACTAACCTTAATGCTACAGTCCGAGCAATTCAAAACAGAATCTCGTAACCAAAGCACAGCATCTGGGGTCCACATGCCAACAGATTGTGGAATATCTGCTAAACAGCATTTGATGGCCTGAAAAGAAAACACGACGGAAAAGTGAACATATCACCTTAAAATAGGGACTTATGAGTAATGTCAATGTTATTTTCCTAATAAGTCGGACGTTGCCAAGACAGAGAGCAAGCGATGACAATCGCGGCACCCAGGCTGGAACACTGCTGTGTTCCTGGCTCTGTCTGTGTTACTACTATTGTCTTTGCTCCTATTATGAGTCAGGGCTTATGCCAGGCACTTCACGTACGTCCTTCTCACCGTACAATACTTCTGCATTACGGGCCGACCTTGTGACCTCATTTTACAGACAGTGAACAGGCTCAGAGAGACTAATTTATGTCAGATCACAAAACTGAGAAGACAGAATTAGGCTTTATAGCTGGGTCTTCTCTCTAAACCCAACTCAAAAAAAAAAAAAATTGAAGTGTCATTTAAATGAAAACTGTCTCTTGTTGCAAAACTCTTTTTGGAGGCTAATGTGCTTCATACGGCATTTCATGTGTACCTTGTGGGTGCCAGGCATTTGTGCTCATCTGTGGAAGGAGGTTGTAATGAGAGTTAAGGAGGGTAAGAAAAACTGAAATCCATAGACAGCTAAAAGCCTCATTTCCCCCCAACACGTTTGACCTCCCACCATCAATGCATAAGCTTCTGTAGAAGGGCTAACGCAGGGAGTAAAAGGTGATCTCGGGAACTTCAGTCTCATGGAAGGAAGCCTTCGAGTTGATGGAGGCAATTTTATGAAGGAATGAAACCTGCTTCCAGGATTCCTGGGTTCCTTCTTTCTTCTCTGAGCCTCATCTTCCCCATCATGCTCTTCTCCCTCTGGGGCTCCAAGTCTCTTACTGTGCCCCATGGATAAGGTACCTTTCTTGGTGGGGAGGGCGTCACACACTCTCATTCCTGTAGGACCAGGAAGGCTATGAGGGAGTGAGGTGGCCACATAGGGCCAGTGCACTGGACAGCATGGCCCTGCACAGAAGAATGCCAGTCCCTACGCTCCTGCAGAACACTGTCTCACAAAGGAGAGTGCTCACTACCGTCAGATTTTCTATTTTGTCAAGAGGAGCTAGAAAGAGGAAGTTTTGTGTGAAATTTCAATTTTAAAATTTTGATTTTTAAACCTTGGCAACCAATCCACATTTTAAAACACTGTAAATGCCAAAAGCCCAAACCCAATATTTATGGGTTAGCTTTGGCTGACAGGCCATCGGTTTACTGGTCTGACTTAGACCTCCTGGGGAGATGCTGTTAGCCAGAGGCTTGGACTAACTGGTGTTCAAGGTTCCCCCAAATTCACATCTATCAAACAAAGAATCTACATAAAATTAATAGAAGAAAATTCTCGTGGCTTTTAATGCTGTAGCACATAGAAGGTACCATTGTGTGACTTTCAGTCAGAAGCAGTGGGATAGAGTCCTCTCCCTCTCCAGCCCATAGAACTTTTCTAGGTAAGGCTGGCCCTGGCAGATGTTCTAACAAGAGGTACAAAGGCCAGAGGTGTTATCAAGTGAAATAGCACTTAAAAGTCTAACAATTTTCAGTATTATGACTGAGCAAAAACAAGAGTAAAAGTAATCTTGAAAATTGCTTCTCTGTAAGTCACTTTAGAAAAGGCAATGGTAACTGAAGTGAGAGAAATTATAAAAGCCATGCTAATTATCATCAAGTGCTTTTTATTCACCGTGTTTTGATGGCATAAGGTATCTTT
This sequence comes from Rousettus aegyptiacus, assembly GCF_014176215.1. NCBI lineage: Eukaryota > Metazoa > Chordata > Mammalia > Chiroptera > Pteropodidae > Rousettus > Rousettus aegyptiacus. The sequence continues at coordinate 28,032,722 of NW_023416306.1, forward strand.
TGGCAAATATAAGTCAAGCGGCCTTTTGAAATTACAGAAAGTCAAACAATTTTATTTTCAAAAAATGATTAATTTCTGTACAAAATCCTCTACTTCTCCAAAAGGTAGGAAATAATTCTTAACAATTTTAACTAATTCAAAATTCTTATCATCTAAATTTTTACCAACAGAGGAAGGACAGGTTAATTTTTTTACTAAAATCTATGGGGGAAAGGTCATATAAGAAAATGATTAACTATAAACAGATATCTGAAGATAATCACTACCTAATTAAACTAAGAATTCTGGAAGTCATATTTACATCAATAACCCGCGATTGTGTAGAAGTCAGCATTCATATCTAATTGTTAAAAATCAAACCTCTAACTAGACAACATAGCCTAATGACAACATACTTAAAAACAAACATTTATTAAACAACATTCTGTAAGTCTGACTAGACTTGTTGTCTAAGTCAGCTGACTTTTACATCTGAAAACCAGTGAACGACCACATCTGGATCATTTCCAATTTTGTGACAGACTTCCATCATTATCAAGAACAAAAATAAAAGGGGGAATCTCACCACCTGATAACTGATACATTCAAATCTCCTCCAGCAAACCTCCTAGGCCTGCGGCATATAGTACCTGAGGTGGTATTGCAATCATTTCTTGTAGAAACCGAGAAGGAATTTCCCTGAGCTCAGACACTTTTACGGATGTCACGGTGCCAGAATCCAGGAACTGAACATCAAGAGCCCGGCTGCTGTGAACGTTCGTGATCTGCAATGAAACAAGTGTTGGCTAAATTCATTAGCACATCCAAAAGGTCAAGATGCTTCTGTGCAATTACATTTCCTTCAACCCTACATTGCATATAAAAGGCAACAGAGACTGTGTTATTAAATTCTAATTTTAAAAAGTACTTACAGGTATCCTTTTAGAACAGAATTGATTTCAATATCTAATTGTTAATTCGTTTAATCAGTAATAATCACTAAACTAATAATAATCAGTAAAATTAATAAACTAATATTTACTATGGTTTCAATTCTAGGACACTATTGATTATAAAATAATTTGATACATTATTATATATTGCTGATCCTAAGAGGCAGTCTGTTCTCCAAAATACTAAAATGTGAGGAAAAAAACTCTTGTGTCTTAGTAATGAGGAAATAAAAAGAATACAGAGACAGAGTTTTACTTGTAGTAGGTAAATACTATATATTTACCTATGATTTTTAAATCATAACATATTTTGTTATTTTATAGCTTCATCATCAGAAAACCTAATGATAATTTGTACCATTTGTCTTAACTAAAAAATTGAAATTCATAAAGTTGCAGAGAGGTAAAATATATCCAAAGTAATAATTCAAAAATAGGAACATTACACACTGAGTCGAATTAATAATTACCTGTGATCGAATGGCAATCTCACAATGTAAGATACTGGGTGCACCCTTAAATGACTATAATTTTCCTTAATAAGCCATTATGATATTTGCCATCATTGAACATAGTTACATTGGCTGAATATAGCCCCATGGGGATAGTATTCTTGGCAGGGACTTCTACCTACAACTGCGCTAACTACCACCTTAAGACTGGTGGTGCCTTCAACATGGTGACCATCAAGAACTGGACACTCTTAGGATGGAAGTCAGATATACCTTTACTGCCCCAGAGAATGCTTTATTAATAACATAAATTTTTCGTCTCTTAAGACATAATAAACACAAACAGCAGTATGAGGCACTATTTTAGAATGTATTTATTCAAATATATATACACACATATATATATGTGTGCGTGCGTGTATGTACACACACACACACACACACACGCTGAACATATATATTTGTATGGATGGTATATAGTGAATGCTTATTACATCCAGGCATAACTGGGCCACACAGATATACTTCTCCATCTCAAAGAGCTCCTAGTCTCATGAGAGATAACACAATTATATAACCACAATATAATATACTTAGGGCAATAATAAAGTTATATATGGAGTACTATGAGAACTCAGAGGATGGGTACCTGATCCAGCCAGGAAGCAGATGTCACGGCAAGCTTTCAGGAGGAAGGAATGCCTAAAATTGGTACCTTCCTTTAAAATTTATGTTTTTTTCTTCTTTTTAATTGTAGAAAATTTACTTACAGGAATGACATAAAAATCACTTGTAATCTACTATAGACTACAATTACCCTTCTTATCTTTTATCTGTGCATTTACAAAAAAATTAGATTTATAAAAATTAGAACATATTAGTATAAACTATTTCATAATTGACTACTTTTTGCTCAATGTCTCAAAAATATTTCATGTCATTAGTCTTCTATATCATTTTAATGTTACATAAATCTAACACAGAGATACAGTGTAACTTCTCTAAACTTTTGGATGGATAATTTAAATTGTGTGACTTTATGCTCCTTTAAGAAATAATCACATTTATTAAACATCTGTATTTCCTTTTTCGACAACTTGAATTTCAGAAATTTCACAAATGTATGTCTTTTCAGAGCTGGACCTTAAATGATGAACGGGAGTAAAACAGGTTGGTAGGAGTCTAGTGAGGGGCTAATCTGGACATTTCAAACAGGGGAGAGGATGGGCAAAGACACACATACTTCTCACGTGTGGGGCCTGAAAGCGTTTTGGTTATGTTGGAGCATGCAGTGAGGGCAAGGCAAGAGATAAAGCTTGGAGATAGGCACAGGCAAGGTCTTAGAGAGCTGGATATAATGTTTTAAGGAACTTAGGCTTTACCTTGTAGATGAGAAGAAGCCAACGTCGAGTCTCAAGTAGAAGAATGAGACGGTCAGCTTTAGAAAAAGCCATATACTGTTGGTGGTAAGACTCGGTGAGGGTTTTGAATTGGACAGATTGGGTTTTAAATCTCATCTCTCCTACTTTCTAGTTCAATGACTTTCCTCATCAGTAAGAATGGAGATAGTAGGGTTTTGTAAAGATTAAATGAGATCGGTCATGCAACATTTAACAACATTTAGTGTCTGGGAAACAGTAAGCCTCATCAAACATTGAACATATTATTTGCTATTATTTGCACTTTGGGTTGCTTACTCTAGTAGTATGGAGCTTAACTGGAAGAAGAGTAAAGGTAGAGAAATGAGTTGGTATGGTATTGCAGTGATCTAGATAAGAAATGACAAAGCTGTAAAATTGGCAATTTGGTGATTAGTTGCACTAGGGGCTGAAGAAGATAGAGAAGACAAAGATAACTCTTAGGGGACAGCTTGAATAGCTACAGGAATGGAGGTGCCACCAAAACACAGACATAGGAGGAAGATAAGGATGGAGAAAGATAATTTTGGTTTCAGACATGTAGAGCTTGAGAAATTTGTGAGACAGACAATTAGGCTGGCTTTTTTGCCCAAATCTGAACCTCATTGAGGTCTGGAAAATGACTTTAGGAGACATTAAGACAAAGATGATAACTGAAACTATGAGATGTGATTACCTAGAAGGATGCAGAGGCTAAAAAGATTGAAGATCCAGGATAGAACTTGGGGACACTAACTGACACTTCAGTGATAGGGATGAGGGAGAGCTTTAGGTGAAAAATAAGAGAAGGAATCATTAGAATATCATGAGGAAAATTAGGAGGATTTGATAATATGGTAGCCTAGTGAGAAGAGAATTTCAAGTTTCAACACTTGTTAGATGTAGCAAAGAGGTCTGATAAAATAAGACCTAGAAGTTACTAATTAGATGAGTGTACAATTCAGGTGCTGTTGCAAGAACAGGCTCTCTGATGAAATGCAGGCAAAAGGCAAACAGCAGTGGCTGAGGACTGACTGGAAGGTGGAGGAGAAAGTGAACGCAGACTACTCAGGATGTATTTGGAGGGAGAGTGATGATAGGGAGAGGCAATATCTAGTGCAGCTGAAGATATGCATTCCCTATGCCCAGAAATTCCATTCCTACATATGTACCCTGGGAGATAGGCACAGGAAAGTTCATGGTAAGCGCTGTTATCTAAATATCCATCATCGGGAGAATGAAGTGGTAACATTGACATGTTCATACGCTGTTAGGTCATACGGCAGTGAAAACAAATGAACTAGAGCTACACATCGACATGGATGAATCTCACAAACATAAAGAATGAGAAAGTATGTCTCAGAAGAATCAATACTTTTTACTATTTACATAATTTTAAATTTTAAAAACATTTATTCATTTATATTTTACTCATTTTTTACTATACTCTATATACATACTCATTTCTATATTTCTACTACCTATATACGAAAATATATAGATGGTAAAAATGTGTGCATATAGATACACATATAGTAAAAGTATAAAGAAATGAATAGGAATGAGAAACACCAAATTCAGCTGGCTGCTCCCCCAGGGGTGGGAGAAGACAGGGGGTGCGCAGAGGGAACGTCGACCATATTGGTCATGTGTTACTTCTTAAACCGACGATGAGTATGTAGATGCTTACTATATTTTTAAAAAACTTGTTTGTATATCTGAAATATTTCGTAAGAAGTTTAAAAAGAGTCAAGTGACTGATTTTACCTCAACTCGTAACCATTTTCCTTTGCAATGGAAGAGGCAGATTTTCCCACAGAAGGGTAAGGAAACGAAGTACTCTGAGGTCATGTGCTACAAAACAGAATAGCATGACACTTTTATTACTCTTAGCAAAGAGCATATTGCTACACCGTTAAAAAAACAACGCTGTGGCACAGGCCAACTGTTTCACCCATGTGTAATCAGTGGATGCAGGGCATGTCCAGGGGGTTACAGAATTTCTGCCTTGTTTCTCATACATTTGTTGATGGCGGTGATCTATTCTCCTTCCTTGCACATGGCTTATAAATCAGCTCTGTTAAAATGTCTGAAAATGTCAGTGTGGAGGTCAGTATGATTCATCCAGGCTCTGGTGCCATCAGTTAAACACAAAGAGAGAGGATGAATCTGACAAAGAGGGGGCCAACAGGCTGGATAAAAGTGAGGAGGTTGGGCTGGCTGTCCAACCTAAGGCCTCTTCTTTTCATCTTTTTACATATAGATTCAAAAATAAGATTTTATTTCCAAAACAAATGTTGTCAACACAAATACGGATATCAGTGCCAGTGAAATGTCAACACATGACGGCATAGGTCTCTTCAACCTCCTCTTCTGTTGTAGCTTGAAGCTGGGGACTTGCCATGGTCTCTTTCCTTCAGGGTGAGTGGGTGTATTCCCCCCCCTCCCCGCCCCCCGCCACAGGTAATGTCTCCACTCGGGTAACAAGAGCACCAGGGACTATGAAGAGTGCATTTCACCGCCATAGGTCATAAGCACATGCGTGCGAATGAGCCACTGGAATCAGCCTCTCTGGGTGTCTCAGATTTCTCCAAGACAGATTAACAAATTAAACTTAAGTAATATATATATATATATTTAAAACATCCGTAACACAGAAAAAGATAAAGCTATAGATCTAATGCCTCAATTCTAGGCTGTAGTCTGAATATAGGTTTAACCTGATTCGGCAAGTACTTTGGAATACCTATTCTACATAAGACACTGAATTAGGTACTATAGTATCTAAATGAACTAGGTACTTACCAGTGCCAGGTAAAGTTCAGTCTCTGCCCTCAAGAAGCCTACACCCTAGTACAGCAACAAATCCTCAAATAGTTAAAATTTGATGCTGCTACATAAGTGCCACGAGGTGCTCTGTGTGCTTTGCAGGTTAGAGGAAAGGGTTCACTTCCAGGGGCGAGAGGGCCTGGGTTGAAGTGGCATTAGGGTTTAGTCACTTGGGAACTACAGCACATTCTGGATGATGACTATAATGTCCTACTGAAGGTAAGCAAATCACCTTAGAACCTTAAAACAAAACCTCTAGATATCCTGATTCAGAAAAGAATTATCAGGGGGATCATTTCATAAACTCTATAAATGTCTAACCAATGTACTGTATACTTGAAACTAATAATAAAATGCTAAAAAAAAAAAAAAGAAAAAAAAGAAAAAAAAAAGAAAAGAATTAAAGGGTAAGATGCTTTTTAAATAAATTTCAATTGTAGAACCACATATACTGAGGCGGTAGGTTCTCAGGGACTGTAAAGAGCTTAGGAGTGATGCCTTAGAAGTCTTATTCTACTCCTAAATTTCATCTTTGCCCAAGGCAGAGGAGCCAGCTGGCTCTAGCAGACAGACACACGCAGCTGCACTTAGGATCATCAACTGAGCCTTGTAAATAACAAACCTACCAGTTGTTGAACACTTAGTATGTGCCCCACACTGTGCTAAGCTGTCTTGCGACCTCTCCACATGACAATCCTATGGGTACACACTATTATTATCCTCATTTCACAATGCAGAAACTGGTGGGGTGTTGTTGATTTGTTTTTGTTTTATTGTCTTTTGTTTTAAATTATGCAGTCTGTGGTTCTTAAGCCTGATTCTAGAAATTCTACCTCAAACTATTCAAAAGCTACTCATACAAATTAGTGACCACTCTGATTTGCAATTTTAAGACAATTTTAGAGGTAGATGATGCTCCGCCATACCTTACAATGGAAGTAGTCCTCTATCTTATGCAGAAGGTCATTGAGCTTGTTCAGACCCTTACAAGGTACCTGGCAGTAGAGTGTGCCATCAGAGCAAATATTAGTTACTCTGACATTTGTGTACATGGCATCGACCTGGAAGGAACAAAGGACACATCAAGGGTGCTGAAGAACCAAGCATGGCTCTTACCTACCTAAAGGGTATCTACCTAAATATCTCATTAAAAGTCTTTGTATTTTAAAATCTTCTACGCTAGGGGATAGATAGGATAGCATGAAATCCACAACTTAAATGTAAAAAACTAATTTAGATACTTCTTTCCAAAAGGAATATCTGATATCATTTGTGTCAGGCACAAAGTTGACATTCTGTATACACTAACTTATTACTACTTTCCATTGTCTGAAAAGCTGAGAATCTCCTTAACTTTATTTTCTCCCCATTAATTTATAAAAAGAATTATTACATAAAACATATTTTTGCAACATTAACAGAAATAAAAATAAAAAACTCTCACCAAATCAATCCCATTACCAGCCTACTTTCTAATCTATATCCACAGGCAACATGAATTTTAGTAATTTAAAAAATTGTAATCATAGTAAAGGTTTAATTTTAGCCATTTTTAGTCAAATCCTAATATAAAGACAATTCACTGTTGTTCTACCTTTCCCAATGTAGCTATGAAGCCTTTAAAATGATCATTTTTAATATCTCATCCTACTCTTTAAAGAGGCTGTTCTATAATTTATTTAAAGGTTTTCTTTTTTGTGGACATTTATGTTCTTCGCATTTTAAAAATGTTAAAGTTAATAATTTAATAAATATCTTTATTAATCTAATTTTCCTTTCTTTTGTACTATCCTCCTCTATTAACTTTGCAAAATAATTCCATATAAAATTAACATATGCTCATTGTAAAAACTGTAAAATTAAAAAATTCCAATTCCTAATCATTACTTTTTATGTTTTGGCATTTTTCTCCCTTTCCAGCCCTCCCTTCCCCTTTTACTCAATACATATATAACCTGTCTCTATGCAGTGTTAGTCTAAAATCTACAACATTCTTTTCTGATAACCTCCTTTCCTACAATGTGTGTAACAGATGACAACATTGGGCCCAGTGGTACCTGAAGGTGAACCTCTAATGACTCATCACACATGGCCTTTAAGCAGGTAGCATTGATATTGACGTCATCGTCTCCTGAGGTATCGTATAGAACAACAAGTGGAATATCAGCTTTTTCAAGTATTTCCACTGCAAAGATCTTCCCACAGGTTAAAGATTCAACCACCTTCACTAAACCAGGATCATCACTTAGAACTTCCAACCCTAGAAAATATCAAATATTTAAATTTCTACTTAATTAGCAAAATCATTTTAAGATGGATAGATCGATTGCATTTTTTGGCAACTTATTACAATTATGAATCTACTATAAATTCTTAAATTTTAGAGGGAAGCTTTGTTTTACAATTTTCTTTATATAACCTACCTTTAGGTTTTAAAATATGTTATAATGTGAACGCCCCTTTTGAATGATTACACTAAGGCAGGCAATCTTAAAAGAAGAAGAAAATTTGATGATCAATCAGAACTTCTACCTTGGCAGAAACAGCCTTCACTTATATACAAACACATATTTTTTTAAAAAAAAAAAAAACAAACTAATATGTATGTTATCAATTTCTGTTGCCAGTCATGTATTTGTAATATTCTTCCTAAAAATATACCTTTGACTTTTTAAATTTTCTAAATATACACAATTCTTTCTTTCTTATCAAATAAACATACATTCATTGGAAATTGAGACAATAACTCTTCCTTCCTTCCTTCCTTCCTTCCTTCCTTCCTTCCTTCCTTCCTTCTTGTACACCAAGATACCAAATAATTTCCTGACTTATCATAGAAAGATTAGTGTATCAGGTGAATTTTATTGTAGTCTAATTACTCTTTAAATTCTTTGAAGATTGTAATTCCATGTATCATATATGTGACGACTCTAAATTAATCTACTAAAATTAGCTCATCATCTCCCCAATGGTACTATAATGTCTATTTGTATATTTTTCCCCCTTTAAATCCATAAACATAAGCTCACAGACTCCCTCTGAGCCAGCTTTCTCTCATTCGTGTTCTGTTCTCCAGACATAGAACTTTATTGCTTTTATCAAACCTTTATCAGCATCCCAAATCTTGTCCTATGGTCTTGATATGTTCTTTTCAAAACTAACTCCCACAGGTTTATAACAGGGTTTTAAACTTACTTGAGATTTATCTCACCAATAGAGTTAAACCCGGCTTCTCTGACACAAAGACTTACCCCTGATAGGAAGGAGGGATTTCTTAACAGGGCTAATTTTCATGAAAGAATTTGGATCATTTTCTTAATTGAGCTCAGGCTCCCCTGGCACTAAGCATACACATTTCAATGCCATTCTTCATCGTTAACATGGCCACTGCATCCTCCATACTTTCCAGTTATCCCTACAATGACACTCTCACACACGTGCACACCTCTATGCTTCCCTGAGGAGGAAAGACCAGCACAGTGATACATCGACTGTGCCAGAGGCTGAACGTGACCTACAGCTGAACTAGCACTTGGACACACGAGGCTGTGTTACTTGGTAATAAGCAGCACCCACAGGGTCCATCTCAGTGGGAATGAAGCGGAGAGCCACTTTACAACATGTCGAACATGATTTAAACTGATCAGACCCCAAATACAGGGCCTCCAGCAGTTGTGACTATGGCAGTTAGAACAACAACAACAAAACCCCTTTGAGATGGCTAATACACATTTTTATAATAAACTAAAATATATGTTACATATAACAAAAATTACAGGAAAAACTATCATGTTTTCATAATGATTACGTCTGACATAGACTACATTAAACATGAATTTAAACCTTTCAAGAAATAACACACTATAAAACCTTGAGCTACTTAGTATCTAGGATTTAACCACCCAAAAGTACAATGGTGGTAATGTATTGCAATGGAAAGAGCTTTAGAGAAAGTTCCTCTTACCTGCTAGCTTACACTTTGTAGCTTGGAATGAGAGTGAACAGAACTTGGGATTCAATTTGTATGCTTTGCTCTTTTCAACGTTTTCACTAAATCCATAATCAACATAGCATACCTAATAATAAAAATAACAACGTTTAGGTTCAAATAAGATTCTTTATCCTCACTTAAAAAATTAAAAAAAAAAAAAAACACTTGATGCACTTAAGTGGCTCCATTTTATTTCATAATCATCACGTTAAGTGGCAGCAACTCCCTGAGATGTGCCTGGAGAGGTGCCTGTTACGTAGCCTGGAAGAGAAAGGCTAGGCCTGGGACCGGGCCGCCAGGCCCCACTCCTCTACTGTGCCTTTGTCAACAGGGAGAAAAGGAAAGACTGCTGAACTCTGATGCCCTGCTGTCACCAGCTTCTCAGCAGCGCACCCGTCTGGTTCTGCCAGCTTTGGCCGGCCTACCCTTCGGTTCATGCATAATGCCTGCATCACCTTATTCCTTCTTGATTTACACACTTCCACTAAGGATTTGCATACTTAGGCAACAATATTTTGTTTCTAGAGAGGGCATCACTCTGGTAGTATTTATCATAGTCTAAATCCCCAAAGCAGCACTTGTGATGGCTGCTCTTGGCTATTATGCTTCCAGACACCAAAATGATTTCTGTCGATGACAAAAATGATGTCATAGCTGGGTAACCTTGAATTCTACACTGTAAATATGGGTAGGACTTCATCTAGTTCAGCAAAAGGCCCCAAATCTTCTGGACAGAATTATGTTTGCAGAAACCTGCAGGCTACTTTCTCACCATTAATACAGATCATTAAGAGCCTGGATATGATTTTTAAAGTATTAATAAAATCTTCATTTGAAAAGGACTATGTAAAGCCTTTTTTTAAAAAAATAAAATAAAACCTGGAAACATTAAGCTATGGTTTAGAGTGATAACTAAGAATCTGAGAGAAAGTAGTGAAAAATGTAGTATGATTCTCTAATTAAAGCAGACGATAGTTATTATAAAAACAAACAAAAACACAACACAATCCAGAGCAAAGACATGGCAAAGAAAGATCAAGTAATAGAGAATTCTACTTAATGCAGAAAAATAAAATTCACAGCTTCTTAGTACCTAAATATGGTACTAAAAGTACAAAACAAAAATTCTCCCAGCAGAGAATCTAAGGGGGGTGGGGAGGAGAGACACCACTAAAGCTTTGCCCTGAACACCCGATAACTGTATATCTTATATTGAAAAGGATCATCTCTTAAGAGTCCCTATCGTGACTCAATGCTCCCTTAGACCTAGATTTCCAGAAGGGTTCCCGTATCAGCCAGCCAGCCAGCCATTCGGCACACTGGTTCATTTTTCCAATCCCAAATTAGCACCTGTTCTCCCTTCTCACAGGCCTCAGGACTCAGGCAGCTTTTGTTTCCTTTAATAGCTACCACCACCTACAACTTGGATTCTGCTCTTCCCAGGCCTAAAATGGAGATAATATGATCCAACAACAGAAGATAATATGTGAAATCATGATTCCTGAGGAATGCAGAATATATTTCTAGCATCAACAGACTAAAGAATAACTGCTCTAAAATCTTCAAAAGGTTTCTGTGATGTTTGGAGCTTGTTTCTTTTTTGAATCACGGCACCATATATTTGTATGGCAGCTGAAGTTTATAAAGCATTTGCCCATGGATTGCCCAGTCTGACTCTCACCACACTCTGCCCTTGTGTCCTTTGCTCTGTGAGGACTGGTGAGGAGTGTTTCTCTAACGCCCTGGGGGCAGCACTAGCAGACTCATATCCTGGCATCAGGCCCCAGTCCATTTCTGATTCTCTGGCACCATCAAGTGGCCAAAGGTCTCACAGCCACTTGAGTAATCAGTAGACATCACTAGGATGTGGACCTGGGTCAGGTCAAACTGGCACCAGTCTCAGGGGGTGACCGCATGTTCCTTTTTCTCACTCGCCAAGGTCTGGGGAAAGCAAGGAGGGAATCAGTACTTGCTGTCAGGCATAGTAGCATTCAAGAGAAACAAGACTTGCTAAGTAGCTGAGGTTTCTCCAGATAAAGGGAAAAATTCACCCCTGTCTGGTTCACGGGGGTGTGGGGAACAACATCAGGCCACTGTTGTTTCCTGATTTGCTACAACTGCTGCTGTCTTGAGCGCTTACTGCTGTACAGTATATCAAGCTACCCTGCCTATTCCCAACACCAGCCCAAGGCTCTCAGCAACGATCAACAGCCGGTCACTCCCTCCAGAACAAGACACTTTCTTGTTCTGGCTTCCACGATCCTGCCCTCCTGGTTTTCTTTCTTCTTCGGCGATTCTTGCAGTCTTCTTTGCTTCCCTAATGCCTACCATCTAACCGGTGATGTTTCAGAGCCTGGTTCCAGGTCCCCTTCTCCTCTCTATGGGTATTCTTTCTCTAGGTAATCTTAACCTAGTACCATGACTTCAAATAGCACCTACATGCTGATACCTCCCAACAAGATATATCTCGAGTCCTAACTTCTCCCTGAGCCCCAAGCTCATCTCTAATCTACAATGTCTTAATTCTCTTATACACTGGTCCTTCTCCCTGACTTCCCAATTTTAATAAGTGGCACCACTCTCTATCCGATTGCTCAAGTCCCAAACCCAACAATCCTGAATCTTCTCTTTTCTTTCCTTTCTCATCCAGTGAATCAGTGTCCTATCAGTTCTACCTCAAAATACCCTCTGAAGGTGTCCTATAACCTGTCTCTGCTACTGCCACCACAATTCAGGTTACAAGTTACTTACTAGCTATTGCAATAGCTAACTGATCTTACTTTCCTTCTTGCCCGACTATAATCCATTCCCCACACAGGTACTGGAACAATCTTTGAAGCCAATAAACCAGATCCCATCTTCTTGCTTATTCTTTTATTTACAGTTATTTTCTATTACAGCACCCTGGTTATTTCCTTCACTGCACTTAAAATGTCTCATTTATTTATTATATACTTGCTCGTTGTCTGTATTTTTTCACTAGAGTGTAACCTTGAGAACAAAGACTTGTTGTCTGCCTTGTCCCCCTATCCAGAATAGTGTGTGTGTGGGGGGGGGGTGGAGAATAAAAAAATTTATCTGATTTTATGGGTAAGGAATCAGAGAAGTTGAGTATCTTTCCCGAGGCCACACAGCTAGAAATGGCCGCAGTGGGATGCAAACTCAGGCTTAAATGACTCCAGAGCTTAAATTCCACAGTAAAAAGAAGGAAGGAAGGGAGGCCCAAGTGATTTTTGCCCTGCGGATTTCAGACTAAGAGATATCCTTGTGGAGCATTTGCAGTATTTATTGTAAACAATGTTGCACTGTTAATGAGTCACTAGAGTTCATGCAGTTTGTCTCTTCATAAGCAATCTCTATGTCTTCAAGTAGCTTAAGTTTTGTTGACCTTTCTAAAGGCAGGGAAATCGTCAGGAAGTGGAAGTTCACCTAGGAACATTTGGGCCAGTTATCTCCTATCAACTAGAAGCCACTCAGGTTTCTCAATGAACAGAAAGCAGTGATGGGGCCCCACTGACTGGGGTTCTGATCACCTAGACTTCCTGTCCTGTTGCTGCACCAAGGTTTCTGAGATATGCTAACCACCCTCACCCCATCCCCTCCCTTTCCCCTAGTATCATCTCTCCTCCTGGGGTCCTGACCTTCCACTGAGGGCACTCTGGCTTTGGTTATGGTACCCTCTCCCAAGCATTTCCCACCGCCACTCCCCCAAATACAAGTGTGTTAAAGGTTGACCCCTTTGTGGTATTCTTTCCCAGAGGCAATGCCAGTGAAGACGGGGCTCTCTATTGGAGAGTTTTCACACATGTAATGTCTCCAGGGACAGGCATTCCAGATACAGATAGGGAACAGTTAAGCAGAGTCTTTGGAGTCCAAGACCTCAAACTCCAAATCATTTAGTCTAATGCCTTTGCTTTGTAGACCCTTGGGGGGAAACTTGACCAAGGACACACGTCCATTAAACAGGCAGAGTTGGGACTAGTGCCCAAGTTGCTAATCACACTGCTCTCTGCTGGTCCAGTTATCAGCTTGGTCCTTAACTTTTTCTAGATTTTTTTTTTCAAACTTTAAGCATAATTTCTATTGAAAAAAGAATGCCCATTTAAAGTACAGTTTGATGTGTTTTGACAAATGTACATACCCACATAATCACCATGACCAAGGTAATAGACCTTGTCTGCAGCTCCAAAACGTTTCCTCTTACTCCTTTGCAATTTACCTGCCTCCACCTCCTGTCCCAGGCAACCACTGATCTGCAACTACAGATGAATTTTACCTGTTCTCAGACATTATTGCTATGGAATTATTCAGTGTAACGCCTTTCTGTCAAGCTTCTTTCACATGACCATCTGTGAGTTTTTATCCATGTGACTGTGTTTTCAGTAGTTCATTCCTTGTTATTGTTGAATAGTGTCCTATTATTTGAGTAAACTAAAATGTGTTTTGTTTATACGTTCGCTTGTTGTGAATATTGGGGTTGTTTCCAGTTTGGGACGATTAATAATAAAGCTGCTACAAACGTGTACAAACCTTGTGGACTTACGTTTTCTCTTGTGTAAACACTTGTTTCATATGAGTATTTAACTTTATAAGAAACTCTCAAACTGTTAGGCAGTTTTCGGTTCTTTTAAGTCAGGTCAAATTACTTAAAAAGTTTTATCTCTGTAGATTTGGTTAAGGAATTTCCTAAATTTCTCTGTAAAAGGTAGGTGGAAAGTCAGGGCCTCTCCTACTGAACAGACTAGGTAAGAAACAGAAGCATCCCTTCCTGACCACCTGACACTGTGCTTGAAGGCAGGGGTTTCAGGGGAGAGCACCTGATGGACCTAGGCCTGGGTTCACGGAATGGTTATTGGCACTTAGTAACACAAAAGAGATTATTTGCCAGGGGCTGGCTGATGCTGGCACAAAGGACAGGTTTTATTTTTTAATTTTTAAAAATTTATTCTCAATTACAGTTGACATACAATATTATGTTAGTTTCAGGAACAGATTTTATATTATGAAACAGAGGCCAAAGAAATAGAAGTGTATTTCTGTGCTTGCAAAATCTAGACAAAACTGAATCTTGAGGGTAAGAGCTCTAGTTGTCTCTGCACTGAGGGTACGGAAGGGCAATAGTCTAGAGCCTGCTGATGGAAGAGACTGCTGAAAGAGCTTTCTGACCTTCCACAATGACGGAGAGGGCAAGACTCAGAGCACATCTCAAGTCCTGTTTGGGGTTCTCCTCAGCTAACGGTGGAATTGGGGAGAGGAAGAATGTCATTTACTCTGATCTGCATTGCTTCCCTCACTCCAAAGTACTGACCTTCACCAAAAGCCCACATAGCTCTGATCAGTATTTATTATATATTCCTGGAGAATGGGAATAAAGGGCTCTTCCCAATTAGGGGTTATAGATACTCCAATGGAGGAGAATTTTTTTTTCCTTTTTTTTTTTTTAACTAAAATTCTGAGATAATATAACTATCACTACTTAAAAGCTGACAGCAATAATCTTTTATAGATATTATCTTTTCAACTTCTGAAAAAAACTAAATACAGTTTATTTATCATGTCTTTAGGATACACTATTAGAAGCAACATTTTATTTGAAAATATATGTGCTTGTCTTCATAATGCTATGACAAAGTAAACAGTGCTTGCCTTTATTTTGTTCTCTTCTGTTGAGATGATCTGTGCCCGTAACCAAGCGTCCTCCTCAGCATTTACAGCTAGCAACTGCCCAACATGCACCGTCTGGACTGGTGTGACCTTAGAGTTCTTACTGTAATACTCCTTCATTTCATCTTCCATTAACTCCTGAGCAGCAGAATAGTCCTTGCCCACATACCTGAGTTAGTTAAAGGAAGAGAACACAAATGAAGTAACGTAGAAGGAGGCAATCTACAGGGCTTCATTAATATTAGTGTGTTTCTACTGCCACCTTTGGTTCCAGTCTCAGACTTGCTTACGTCAGTAGAGAGGAGAACGTGTATTTAGCAACATTTATATCTTGATTAAGGAAAATATAACATTGTAGGGCTGATGCAAAAAAGAATACGGTCCAACACACCACAAAACAGAACAAATGCCCGACAACTGTCCAGCAGCTGGAGAATCTTCAGGAGGATAAGGCTGAGGAAAGACTCCAGGGACGAGAAGAGAGGAAGACACCGTGGAAAACGGAGATGCCAATGGACGCCAGAAAAGCAAGAGTCGACTTAAGATTTGACTAAGGTTGCTGTAGATCTTTTCGGATTACTGGAAGAGCATCTAGTTCACAGCTTTGCCTTAACTAAGGCTGGGTCTGAACAAAGCTCAAGCTCTGAAAACCAATGAAGTTTTACCAGAGAAAAACAAAGCCTTACACACACTAAACACAGTATGTGATAATCCCTCCCCAACTTATTGAACAAATTTAAACATATTACAACAAAATGTTGAGTTCTGACACCCTTAAAAGAGATAACATGTTCTAGGTAATGCCTTTTAAATTGTTGCTTTCTGAGAAAAATTTTTTCAGAATTTTTTTTTATCTCTCTCTATAATTTTCTGGTGTTGACAACTGAAGTCCCCTTGTCCTAATTCATTGCTGTCAAAACATACTGCCACAAAGAGACTATTTTATTTTGCCTTTTGGTCCTCAGAGACAATGCCATCAAAGGCCTCCTTCCAGGATTTAAAACCTGGTGAGTCAAGTTTGGCTCCTTTAACAGGAGCTGTCTCAGCCTTAGGATGAAGGGTTTTTAGCTAGAAGGCTATGCTGTCACCCAGCCAGGGAACTGGGGGATATGCCATAAATACATTGTTCTTTGTATTGTTCTAGCTTTTACCTAGGGTCCAAGTAATCCTACAGAACATTAAGAAATTACTCCTTTAGGAGTGGTTACATGTATTCTTGGTAATTATCTGCATGGCAGAAAACACCATAGTCAGTTAATTTGTTACTAGAGGGAAAAAAAAGTTTTAAAGGGTCCTATACAAAATGGAAAAAATGCTTCTTTTGAGGTAATGGCTATTTAAAAACCCAATTATTACATGCATATTATTCACTCCAGAAACAGCTGTAGGAATGAATTGAGCTTTACAAATATTAAAGTACTGCCTGGAATGCAGCTGCATTCTTGGTTCTAAAGTTTCCTGGAAGACCTGTAATTCTGCCCAAGTGCCCATGTCCTGGGACTTGTCTCATGGGACCTGCTGTAGTGCTGCTACAGCCCTGGGAGCTCAACTGGCAGAGACCTGGGCTGTAGCCCTTGGTTTGGTAGACTCCCTAGAACAGACTCCTGCCAGGGAGAAGGAAGGTGGTGAGAAGCAGCACGAGATCTGCAGGCAGCTTCCGTCTCTGCAGCAACCGGCGGAGGAGGATAGCTACACGGCTTGGGTGGGGTAGTGACATGACGGTTGGTACGATAGTGGGTAGTGGCAAGAATGAGGTCACATATTGTCCCCAAATTACCTGAGCAAGTGGGCAAAGAATGTATGTAGGCCAATTTAGGTATGCCATAATTATAAAGTTTTATAAAGTTAATTTTTGAGACTGGAGACAAGAGATTCCCACACTTGACCCGAGGATTCTGCTGCAATGCCTCTCTGGACCCTTTATGAGCCACAGGACTAGTTTCCAGAGCCTACTGCCTCCCTGGGTTATGATGTGGGTATAAAACAGGTCTCAAACCAGATGGAATTTGTTGTCTTCAGGGCGGTGGGGGATGCCAATGACCTAGGGTCACTCTAAGAGGAGACACTGCCTTTCCGCTGAACATGTACAATGCTGGCTCTGGGATTCAAATTTACACTGGAAAAAGGAATCTAAATAATCGGAGGATTCTGGATCTAATCATCCTGGAATAGACTGGAACCCTCCTATTGAAATCCTAGACTGATCCAGATTCCTGCCAAACCTTTGGGAAGAACATCAGAAATTACATGATTGACCTAGGCTCACGCTGGGTGCTTGGTCTCTGACGATGGGACCAATGACCACTGATTGGTAAGAGATACAGAAGGATCCTGCCAAGGAGGCAGATTCAGACTTTTTTTTTTTAAAAAAAAAATGTCATATAGTAAAAGTTAGCAATATGCTCAACATCCTTCCTTTACCTGAATTTATTAGTGAACCATAGGGGCACCCCTAACCCTTAGCAATCTATTTATATCTTCAGGTCATACTGCATCTTGGAATAAAAGCTTTATATGTTTACTATCCCTGTACAAAACAAGACTTCTCCAAAATTTCTATACATTCATTTAGTTTGAGCATCCTAAGATATTTAATTCTCATTACATTATCCACTCAGACTTAGTTTGTTCAAATAGTAGAGCTTTAATATTTTTGATCTATTCTTTCATTGAAGGACTTTATTTTTTGCGGTCTTTAGGCATTCCCAGCTCAGCTGACTCTCTGGAGGAGTAACAGGGCAAACTATAAGGACATTTTGGTTGAAGAAGCCTGGATTTGTTCTGTTTCAGCCATCTCCTGTTTTATCCAGCCACGGTCATACCCTAAGCTACTGCTTTGAGAAATTCAGCGACATTGAGTCAGAAACTTCAAACTTCAATATCTTCTATGTATTCTGTATTTTCTCCAAAAGTCCAGGTCAAACGCCTGGGGCTAGGCCGTTTTTTGTAATTCCAATTGTCATTAGCCATTTAGACAATGACTCCTCCCAGGCAATGATATCAAAAGGCTCAAAACAGAAGCACCTTTGGGTCCAAGGTCTAATCTGATGTATTATATTCTGAAGGTGGTACTTAGCTATTTCGAATATTAGGAAAGGCCACAGAGCCCCAGATTAAATAGTATTAACTACCTCGTGGGTGACTTGCTTTTTTTATGGACTAGCTCTTTTGACATATATAGTTACCATTATGCTTTTGATGTAGTTTTTCATGTTCAGAAAACATCATCATTCCAATTTTTAAAACTATTAGTAATCTTTTCTCATAAGTTATATATTTTGAACATTTAACAAATATTAAGAATGTATGTAGAGATTAATCTTTTTAAGTACTTTGATGCTCGCCATCTACTAGGAGAGACAAATATACTTATATAACCGTAAGTAGAAGAACTAAAAATTAAGTCTCTTAGGAGATACAGACAAAGTAAGTTCTGGCAGTTGAGAGAAATGTGCAAGACATGAAAAAAAGAATATTTTTGTACTTCACTATAACTCTATAGAACTTAGATTATTCTTCCTCAACCCCCAGCACCCATGTGAATAGCCAAGTAATGACAGTACACCAGGGTACTAAAGAATTGGAAAATAAAACTTGCCTGATAACCACTTCGTTTGTGTTGCTCAGTTCAACCACCAGTACAGATGGGGATGCCTCAGTTGGAATGATTAAGGGAGGAACTGTTATATTCTCCATAATGGTCTCGGCAGTTTCGGCAATGTTCTTTTCTATCTGCAAATATTCTTGTTCGATCATAGATTTGATATCGTAATCACCATGTGCTTGCCCTGCATCCTTCGGGGTTTTGTCAGTGGGCAATGGAAGTTTAGCATAGAGAATGGCTTTCTGGGGATTTCCAGAAATGTAGTCTATAGTGCATACATCAGAGAGTGAGGAAAGATTTTTTAAGGCATCTTCAGGGAATTTCACTTTGTACATGCCCTCAAATGCTTTTGGGAGTGCACTGGCCCAAAGACCACTTGAGTATTTCACTAGCAGCTCTCCAACTTTCTCTTTAAAATCCCCTGGCATAACTGTTGGACACCCTTTTGACGGTGGTATTTGTTTTGGAGCAGGTAGTGGGGGTGGAGGCACTTTTTCAACATCTAGTTCACTTCTCGAAAGCTGCTTTCTCTTAGCTGGATAAAGGAGCAAATCTTGACCGCCACTGCAAGGTTTTTCCACCTGAAATTTTTAAATAGAGCAAATGAAAATGACTATAAACAACCTGAAAACACATTAAAACATTACATTTGAGAGCAACACTGTTTTACAACTAAACAAAAGAATATCATAAACCACATTTCAGAAATACATGGAAATAAAATAGTATTAATTTCCCTTGTGAGGTATCTGAACTCCAAACACTAGGAAATCATGAATGGTTCTACCCAGTGCACCATACATCTCATTTAGTTCTCCCTGCCAAATTTAAAGCAACAGCTTACAAAATTGACTGATTACAAGATTGAATGAAGTTATGAAAAGGTATCAGGACAGTCAGGAAAAAACCACTGGGAAGAAAGCTAGGAAATATTTAGATAAAACTGAAGTGCTGTCTCTCTTCTTCCTGCAATATCCTGAGAAAACCCTCAGCTTCCCATTATTTAGAAAAAGACGCTCCAGAAATAAGGTACAGTTTTTACAACTATTACAATAGAAAGTTAGCTGAAAGTATTGCCTTTCCAACGAACAAGGGAATGAACAAATGCCTGGCATTTGTATGTTACCAATTTCTAATTTTATTTGCATAACATTCAGATAACATGAGAGGCATGGCAGATTGTCATCTCTGTGTAAGAGAAAAAAGAGAAACTGATGTATGGAACCATTTTTTCCAAGTTCTAAGACTTTCTAATGCTAGACCAGGGATCAGCAAACTATAGGCTCCAGCCCAATGCAGCCTGTCACCTGTTTTTGCATAGACCATGAGCTAAGAAATATTTTTAAGTGGCTGAAAAACTAAAATAATTATTTCATGATGTGAAAATTATATGAAATTCAGCGTAAAGTTTTTTGTTTGTTTGTTTTTTAACACAGTCATACTCATTTGTTTTCTATTGCTTTTGTAATGCAATAGCGAAGTCAAGCAGTTGTGCAGATGGTGGGTGACAGTCACGTAGCTCTTGGCCTGCAAAGCCTCACAAATTTATTATCTAGCCCTTTACAAAAAAATTTCTCAACCTCTGATTAGACCGAAGTTAGTATTTACAGGCTTCTGAAATGTTCCTATTTTGTCAGATCCTGCTCAGCTATTCCTTGGCTTCAATTTAAACCCTTAGAAGAGTACTCCAAACCATTAAAGCCCATAAGAAGTCTTCTCTCCCCTCAGAAGAAAAGAATATTAAAATATGCCAAGTGGACAGCTTGTTAGCAAAGAATACTGACTTCATTTACTTCATTTTTAATATAATACTTAGAACATAAATATGTATAAAGAAGGTATTCTCTTGTCACCAGAGGTTTAATAGTAAAAAACAAAAACAAAAAACAAAAAGTCAATTTAATATTTAGATTCCTTTCAGTCTGACTATTCTAGATGACATGTGAGGATGAATATTAATATAAGCGTAAATAAAGCATTAGGTTTTTCTCATTTTCTTCTGCCAGTGTGTATTGCTTAGGTTTCAAGGGCTGGGGAAAATTTTCTTGCCCCAAAAACCTAAAGCATCATTGAAAGCAGACATAATCTGGTCTGCCTTTAGCATCTGCAGGCATTTCCTGTCACCACTGGTGGATTTGTGACATTATGGATGGTGCAATAAATGACAAGCAAAATTTATGTCCCTAATTTTAAGCCTCAGAGGGACACAAATATTAGAAATACTTCTCATATTGCTCACGAAGGTTAGTCCGCCTCACTAGAGACTCGTGTTTTTAAATACGGAATCTTAAAAGGCCAATCTTCACTACACTTTAAGGTGCTTCACAAATCGCAATATAGATTGGGTATCCAGAGAAGGTTTGAGAAACATAATTTAAAAGCAAATGGAAAAATAAAAGAGAATTCTATGCGAGTTATTCACTTTGTTATATAAAATCCCAATCAGTGTAATTTTAGATTTAGACATGGCAGTCCTCCATATCCAGAGCTGAACCCCTGGTTTCATCTTAAAACCCTCCTTCAGTCTTCACCTACCAACCTCTTCTCAATTTCCATGGGTCAGTCTTATTTATCTAAAATAACTCTCACAAGCCCCATGTTCCACATGGCTTCTTATAACCCAAAAGAGGATAGGAAGGCTTTCTCAGGTTTATGATCCTTTTCTTTCTAATAAGTGAGCTGAGAATATGGGATACTTCAATGTGTGTTTTTAATAGTCTCCCCAATTCCCAGTCCCAAAGCTTCCATTCCCATCTGTGCTTTAGATGTAATCAGGACCAATCGCCTATCAACCTACTTTATCAAACCTCTAAACATGACCTCTGAACATGACCTCTGAACAGCACATTGAGTTCTTCTAACTAGGAATTACTATCTTAGAAGATATGAATGCTAGGTCTACTTAATGTGAATTGGTTCAGGGAAAGGGTAGAGTTCCTTTTTTTTTTTTCCTGACCTTTATTCCAGAATAATGCTTAAGGAGCATTTGGAATTAGTAAGCTTCCGGGGCTGTGTCTACAGCATTTAAGTCAAGCTCTGTAGCTTATAAAGTAGATTTTTGACCAATAAGCCTGAGTTTTTCCAAAGTCCAAACAAATGCCAAGCAATCATATGAACTAGAAAATTTCTTCCTTTAGCAGTTTTATTTTATTTTTGTTATTTAAAGTAGACACACCCCCATCCTCAAATGACTAGTTCCTTGAATTGTAGGCACTTTCCAATGTGCTTCTTCTTGATCTCAAGAGGCTGGTTATGTGCTTAAATTCTACTTTGTTCTCCAGTGATTTGGCCTCTTTAAATCAAACTAGCATTTACTAAACACAGGCCTGACTTTTAGGAACTGAAACTGACACTAACTGAAGTTGATCTGGATGTCTTCCAACACATTAGGAAAATACTCATGGATAAGTTTAGTGATATGGAAAATATATGTGATCCACATATTTCATTAACCTAATCCTTGGAGAAGGAAAAGTTACTTCAATTCAATGGGAAAATTACATGACACTCATTGTTTAGAGTTAAAAATGCAACTTAAATGTAATGTTTTTTCAACAAACTTTGTTTCGAAATTTTTTCATATGAATGAAATCTGCTTTTCCCAAGCATTCTACTGTGATCGCCATCTTTCTTCCATAAAATGTGTCTTTGTCTCTTTTAAATTTTCTGGTAAATGGGCTTAGGAAAGAGACCATACTACTATATTTGTCCCTAGCCTACAAAAATCTCCCCAAAGGTAAGGAATTGCTATAATGTGGGCTACAGCAAGGTGTCCATTTTTCACTGTGCTCTACTGCATATGACCAGACTTATAAGTTGATCTCCTGTCTCATTCCCCAAGGTAGAACAGCTATATTCTGGTCTTTGCAAATGACCAATGTAAGTCAACAGCTACTGGAACCATGCCTTTTATGTTTCCTTCCTGTGATAATCAGCTAATAATTTCAGTTGGATCTCTCAAGAGGATACTTTACAGCTTCTAGTTCTTTTAGTCTACTGGATTCAGGTATATACCTGAGGAGGGGATCAGGTCTCCTATTTTGTAGAATACTCAGGATCATAATCCTGCCCTTTTCCTCTAGCATTTCTTTGATTCATGGCTCTATTTTTGTTTTGGTTTTGGATGTCCACCCCCCAAAATCAACAGTCCAATGATTGGCATGACCTGGAACCCCATATATTTACTATGTATGGACCCTAACCTCCACATCCCAATAGGAGAGCCAGGTAGGTAACATAAAAGATTAACTCCTTATACCATAGAGTTCAAGCCATCTCCTTTGACAATCATCAGAAGATTCTGGTATCTATTATGCCTTATACTTTCTATCCCCGCAAGTTCATTACATTTAGCTTGATTTCTGCCTCACCTGGAATCATAACTTGAACAAGATACTTCTCTCCCACCTCTCTGGGTTTCTATAAATTTGGAGTAGACAGATTAGGTTTGGAAGATGTGAGATCCAAGGACTTAAAACATCAACTTCTTTAGGAACCCTGTATGTTCACACAAATAAAAGTCTTCATCCTATATGCCTAGAAACTTTCTTCTCCTTAATTCTAAGAGGCCTTAACTTCTTCCTTTCTAATTTACCTGTGCTGTAAACTTAAAGTTCTTGAAGACAAACTCCTTCAAGTTTATGAAGGCTGACCTGTTAATCTGTAGCATGGGCCACTGAGGTAAACTTACTGTCCCTTATAGAATTAGAATTTTCTTTGGGATTCTATAACAGAATTGGTATTGTCCAATTAAATCATAATTTCCAAAGCAGTTGTACAGGTCTCATTGAGCCAGTTTCATTTCCATTGGCTAGTGGTTCTTTGTGTTGAAGTTGGAAATTAAGTTCTAAATTCCATTTTATCTGGTTACCACCCAATACAAACTGGAAATAGAATGGCCTCTCTGCAGTTTACTGAGGCTAGTGATACAAGCCCAAGATAGTCACAAAGGGTTATAATTTTTTATCTTCTTCTGTGTAAGAAAGTACAACTGTTTGTGGCACATTCAGCAGAGATTTAATCAAAAAGTAAAGGTAAAGTTTCCTTGTAGGGGATAACTCCTGTTTACAAACATCTACCCAGATAAACTCTTTCTCTACTATCTTAGATGAGTAGTTTTATAGACTCTCTATATTTCAAGGTTCATACTCTTTCACTCCCGCCCCTTTTGCTAGTAAGGACTTTCTGTTGATGTTGACTGCAACTACTCATATTAGGATAAACTTCAAGTTGTTTTCTTTCCGCATGGCCCAAGGGTACGCCCTTGTTCACAGGTTCCTCCCGAAAGACAAGAGTCCTCTCTAGGTTATGTGTGCAGAGCTTTTGGGAATGATCTTGGCTGCCATCTGTGGCGTTCACTGTGCATTCTAGGCTAAGCAGGTACTCTAGGTATGCTCTCAATACCTTTGGTTGGCAGTGAGTGGGGGTGATCTGTTCTTCTAAGATGGCAGAAACTCACCTCATCCTAAAGTTTCAATTCCTTTGATTTCAGTCATTCACCGCTCATTTCCTCCCCTCCCCCCCCATTTTAAACTTTTATTCTGCCCTCTTTAGCTTTGCTTTTGTTTTCACTGAGATAAGTTCTTTTACAGAGCTTCCTGGGCACGTCTCTGGTTTACCAGTGGGTTTTAACCTGCTTTAATTCAAGCTGGGCTGCCCCTCAAAAAATAACAGCTGCCTTTTCTGAAACATCTGTCACGTTTCAAACACTGTACTGGAAGGTGCTTTTTATCATTGGTCTCATTTAATTCTAACAACCCTATGAGATGGGTAGAAATTGTCACATTTTAGAGCAGAGTAAGGCCCTGAGATGATGATTTGTATGGTAAAATTAATATAGCTAAGAAATGGCAAGGCAAAATTCTAACTGCAAAGCCCAACTTTTCCTATTGCACTATAGAGCCCTCTGAGGAGTTTCTCTGTTTTAAGTTCCCGAAGAGCAACATCACATTACTCCTCAACTTCTCTATTCTGATTTTGCCATCATGCTATTCTTTCTCCTATGCAGATGTTCACTAAAACTAAATTTAAAAACTGTTCCAATGTGTTCACTGCAAATTTCTTTTTATTAGTGAAAAATTAGAAAAAAAATTAGATTCCAATCAGTTTTTACGGCTATGCTTTCAAGTCCTTTGTTTATTTTTCTCTGCTGTTTCTGCTGGCATTGCTATACAGATTATATCCATACCATTTAGCCTGAGGATACATCACTGCTGTTTATTTTCACTTCCTTAGAAATCTAACACCAAGAGGTATTGCTGTCTTCTCTGAGGACCCAACAGGAACTGTTACTTAGACGACAGTATTCGTGGCTTATAGGCTTACCCTTTTGGGTTGTCTTTCCAAGACAGCTTCTGTACAATTTCCATTTCCCTCACAGGTTACCTAAGAAGATTACTATGAAACTGGTTTGTCCTTGTTAATATGACTTTATATTCTCTTTAGCTTTCAAAAATTTCAGTCCACATTTTTTTCTCAGAGAAATCAGAAAGGTTAAGAACAGATTCAAAGCATCCTTCTGTCTGCATACAAATGTTATCCGGTGTCCTTGTGAAGTAGCTTACTGCATAAAGCTGATTAGAACCTCTATGAAGGTAAAATTTCAGAGCTGCTAGTTGGTCCCTGAAGCTTATGCTGCCCATTCTGATATTCAAATGGAAATCCCTACAAGCGGTTATCTGTAGGTGGTAGGATGATCAGTAATTCTTATTTCTTTTATGATTTTATTTTTCAATCATTTTTACATAGGATGTTTTATATGATTGGGGGAAGCACTTTGTTTGTTTTTTAAAGAAATACACTGTACCTAGATTTCTTCGGTTATACGACATTTAGAGAGATACGCATTACCAAGTATTTCTTGTCTTATCCTAAATTTTCTGTGTTAGAGATTGTCTGACCTTGCTTATAGTAGCAGTAGCCTGAGCATGCTATCAGTGTTTCTGCTTTTCAGCAAGGCGAAAAGCAAGCAGTCAGAAGAAAAGGAAAATAACCACGGCGTACCTCTTTAAGACTGGGTAAAAATAACTATGGTGCAACTGTTTGAAACTGTTTACCAATAGGCTGTTAAAAAAAATTCAGAGGTTAAAATATTTTTTTGAAAAATATCAGTAGACATGGGTGGTTTTTGGCATCCTAGACACAAATGTTCATACCTAATAATTTATAGTGATTGCATTTAAACATTTCTACTTAAAGTTGAGAGATACAGGCAAAAAAGGTATATTATATTTCTGCTTCATGGTCCACCCTCACTGCTGGACAGAAAATAATCATGCAACAAAGATGAAGCTGAGTGCTGAAAAAAGCAACCAAAAAACAAAGCCAGTTGTTTCAACGCCTGAAATTTAGTAGGAAACCACCCATTTTAGGTAAAGTTTTAACATCGAAGTGATATTCTCTCATTTTTATCCTACCAAGAGAAATTGAAAAGTTTCCCCAAAAGCCATAAATTAAGCCATACAAATAATAATTATCATGGAGTGTGTATATATATATACATATACACACACATAAAGTAACCAGAAACATAATACGTTAAGAACCTGTGAAGTTAATTTTTAAAATGTCTACTCCAAAGATATCTTCTTTGTCAAAGCTTAATGAGTTATGTGTATTTTGATGATAAAAAAGAAAGGTTCTAAGTTTGTTGAAGACATGCTATAAGTTCATGATGCCTATGGATTTAAAAAGTAAAACCAAATGTATTCCAAGAAAGAGCTCTAGCCCCTGAACCTTCACATTTAGCATCCTTGATAAAACCTCAAAAGTCTCCTCCATAATAGGACGTCTGAGGAGGTAGGTACATCAATGCTGCTGAAACTGTATTCAGAAAATTCTTCCCAGAAAGGAGTAAAAATAAAATGACTGAATAGTAACCCTTGGAATTCCTATTATACTACGAAATCCTCCATTCCACATAAGTTGGGGGTAACATTCTTATGATCATTAAACATTCCTGCCTTTTAAGTAGGGAGACAGCCACATTTCCAGAATTTGGTATTTATTCTGGGTTTCCCACTTCGCACTGCATTTTCTAACACATCACACTGCCCTACTGTGTTCTTAGCACCTAACGCAGTGACTGGTACCTGCAGGTGCACAGTAAAGGTGTATGAACACACAGGATGAATGAGCCAGTGGATGGCTCTCATGCATCGGACCTGAGTGGGTGTCAGTGGCCTAGAGGAAAAAGTGGTTACGAAAATATATTCTGTTTTTAGGCCAGGTACTTATAAAGAGGGAGTGGATGACATTTTGCCCAACAGAGTTTGGCAAAATATATATTAAATTAAAGAAATGAGAGCCCTCTAACAAACACTGATCATCATGTATATTTAATTTTAGGAGTTTAGAATAACCAATGCTATTGCTACCATTTAAAATAGTTATATTGTTGAATATAGTCTATGTAAATGAAACATTAAGAAACACTGAAAAGTTATTTTAAGAATTTAGTTATCTCTATCTCTGGCTGAATTAAAATTTCTAATAGACTATTCTGATCCCTCATTTTATTATAATAAACTCTCAAGTAGGAATAGGTATGAAAATTAATGTCAGCTCACTTTTATTTTTCTCCAAAGACATTTGTAAACATTTTAAGTCTTAAACCTATATTAATTTTAAAATAAAAATAAGATCATCTATAAATAATTAAAACAACTAAAGTATAACTAAATATATGTATTTAGTTATATATTTATATATTTAATTATATATTAGTTATATTAGTAGTATAATATATAACAAAATAACTGCAATTTGTTCAGCTAATGTCTTTAAAAATACTCAGGAACAAACACAAAATTTGAGGCTAACAAAAAAAGTTTGATTACCAGTAAGTTCGTTATTAAAATGGGTAAGCTATTAGTATCTATTAGAAAGCAGGTCAATACAAAATGGTATACATATTATCATATATTAAATGCATTTTAAAAATAATTTAAAACAAAATATATAATAACAGCAATTATAACACATGCAGCTCTTAACCCTTGACATACTTCTCTCATAAATAAGAACCTATATGTGTTAATATTAGAGATAAAGATTAATGAAGCAATATTATGTAAAGTGCTTCATGCTCCCTGGATAAAAAGTGATATGGCTAATAACTCAAAATCTGAAAGCAGGGCAGGGAGGAGGCATCAGGAAAGAGAAACAAGGAGAAACATACCGTGCATATATGAGGCCAGTGCTCAAACTGTTGTAAAATTTCTTGATTAAGTTCTTCTTTATATAACTCTTTGTAAAAATGTGGAAGCTTAGATATCCAAATGCCATTGTTATGCTTGTTTAGTATTTCCTTTATGCGGTTTTGAACCTCATCCATTTTATAAGTGTAAGAGGCAGGAGGCGTGACATTTGGTTTTTCAACAGTCTGATTTAAATTATCTTTAAATTAAAAAAATGATAGAATTAACCAAAATGCTTAACAATTTAGATTATCCCCATTACCTAATATGTGTGTCATCAGGCTTTGTTATACTTCAGGCTCTATGGGGGTCAAGGGATTTAGAAGGGATTTAGAAGGCAAAGTAAGACCAAGACAACCTCATTTCAAGTTTTAATCCTAACATAACCAGCACAGTCAACAGCCACCCACAGAGGAGACCTAGCCCCTTTATTTTGCAAGGGTGCTTCATGGTTTAATTTAAATAGAATAATCTTGCTTTGTAAAGAATAATGAAATGTATTATTTAACTGATCATCTTCTAACTGCAAGAAAGGTTAAATTTTAGATAATAATGGGATATATGCAATGCTGAATTTAAAGCTATGTTCCACAAAGCATGAGAACAATGTCTTAATAGTAAAACTGAAAACACTTTGTAAAAAATAAAAATTGTCCAGGTTTTAGGATACAATTAATTTCTCTTATATTAATGAGAAAAATAATTTAGCAGTACACAGAAGTTCAAAAACTTATCTACCTACAATAATCATCCTAGCCTCAGTTTATAAACATAAAGGTTTGAAGCCCACAGGTTACTATTAATGACTTGTTTTTATTTCCCCAATTCAAATAATTTATCTTTTATGAGTGACTATTTATAAAGTGTTGATCAGCAATCTTACTCACATTTACTTTTTATTTAAAACTTTGAATGTTTGAGTTAGCATCATAAGACAGTAAAAAAATTTGAGTGTTCACTGTAGCTGACAGTTTGGTATTTTAAGAGCTATGAAATTCATTCCAAATCTCTTCTACATTTCACTGGTATACAGATCAGAGTACATTAAAAATTACCAACTATAAGCAAAATATTTTCATATTTTAATCATATAGGATTTTTACTGGGATTCAATAATTTTTATTTTAAACTGCCTGGTCTTGACACACAGGCTGGTTTGGGGACACTGGCCTCTGAACAGACCAGGAAGTCAAAGGGCGAGCTGTTCCTTCCAATGGCTGGATGCTGACTCTGCTTTACCCACCACAAGGCCTGAAACATGGCCTTGATGAGACTTAGTTTGGCACAGAGGGCCTGAGATGTCCATATATGTCTCCTGTTAAAGGCAGATCTAATTTATTTAAGTTCTTCTCAAATAATGATATAAAAGGACCAGGAGAAAGAAAAATATGAGTTTCTCAGAAGTGGCCAGGCCCCACACTTAAAGAGTGTCAACAGCTGATGCACAGCTGTAGTCTTCGCAACTGGACCTGCCCCTGGGGCCACTGGAGTCACCTGAACTTCTGTACCTTTTGTTAAACAAATCAAGGAGGTAATCTAGGCTGCCAGCAGGTAGAGAGGTTGTGGATAAGTGTGCACCTACAGAGATACTTGTACCCCTTGTCACCCTCTCACTCTTTAGAGGTTAAGATTTAAAATACATAAATATGAGACTTCGATTCAGAAAATCCTTTCAGATACTCCACCATTTAAAATCTGGGAACCCAAAATGTGTGCCGTGACCACTAGTATCTAAACAGTGATATAAATGATTCCTTGAGTTGTAAATTTGAAAGGGCTGTTAAGAAAACAATGGTGCGTATCAGCTACCAGGCGAATCACAATCCTCCTGAAACAAGTCCTTTTTGTTCTGCTGAAAAAGTTTATTCTAATTTGAAAAGATTTACAACCTCTAAAGGGTATACAACTTTACTCAGTAGTCATGTATCAGAAAATGCATATGTAAAAGTAATTGATAAACAAAACCATATTGTCCAATAAATTTCTATAAGAAATAATACAGATGTGTTCTTATGGAAAAGTATGATTTCAGCTCAGTAAAAACCAAACTGAAAGCAGCAAATCATTTCAAATCACATTTCAATTTCATGAAACTTAAGTACGAATTCTGAAAGCACTATGTCTCTCAGGCGGGTCTCTAAGCGGGGATTTACACTTTGGTTGAAAGAGACAAGATGAAGAGTGGGTGCATTTCTAATTTTCAGGATCTTTGACTTCATTATGTCTCCAACTGCTTCCTAAACAGGCTTTTGGATTTTATAACCCGAGGAATCATTTATATTCATATTTAAATGATTCCTGGTTACCGCATACAGTTTAGGGTCTCAGCTTTTAAGTGGTAGAGTTTCTAAAATTATTTTTTACCATTTTAAATCCCGTATTTATGTACTTTAAATCTTAACCTCTAATGAGTGATAGGCTGACAAGGGACACAAGTATTTCTGCAGGTGACATGTGGAAAAGAAACAGAATGGGTCTGGTGTGAGAAAAGCCTCAAGTCTGAATAATAATGATATGTCTGGAGGTATTATTTTCTCTTTAGATCATTTCAATACATAACTTTTAAAAATTAGGGAAAAGAGGAACAAAGATATAGTCCAAGAAAGAGAAGGTGAGAGGAAATGTCAAAAGCCACCACCAGATGATTATCTTGAGGCTCTGAAGCTCCAGAAGCCAAAATGTATATGTTTTAGAAAACATACCACTAGTTTCCTTAGTACAGGTTCTTGAGGGATGCATCTGAAGAGGTGGTGGAAGGGATGCCTTTGGGCTAAACCTAAGGTATAAAAAAAGAGTAGATTAAAATTAAAGTAGTAATGTCAATACAAGTTTTAAACACTATACTTTTTATTTAAATTCTCTGTGGCATTGAAAAGCAAAATAAGTCCTTAAAATATTTTGACATCAGCAAAAATGAAAATATACCTGGAATCAGCTTGCATGATTCATATTCACCCAGAGAAAAATGTATTAATGCTAAATTTAAACTAGGACTTTAAAAGAACTTGGAAGTCAGAGTTCCAATTAATCACCTTTAAGGAACAAACAATACAAAATTAAGAAAACAATGTAAAGAGTAAGGAGTTGACATAAAGACTATTTTGGAATATAACTAAAAAAATGAAGGACATGCATCATCAGATAGTGAATGTATTATAAGTTACAACATTTAAAATAGTTGGATAGATAAGTAAAATGGTAGAGAGCTTAAAAACACACGATAAAAGTGGCATTTCAAACCAGAGAGGGGATTGCACCAGTAACTACTCAGAAAAAAATAAACATAGATTCCCCACCTGAAACACTCGCTGAAGTAATTTTTATATGAATTATACTGAATATATAGAGATTATTTTCCAAATATGAGGACAAAGAAACAAACCACGCACACATACACACACCCATTTGTTTGTGTCTGTCTCCCTCACTAGCCTCCAAGTGTCTTCATTGCCTGTGTTGCTAGTGCCTCGGGCAGTGCCTGTTACGTGCAAGGGAATGTTGAAGAATAAACAGTATAGAATTTATGGCTGACAGTTTTTTCCTTCAGCACTAGAAAAACACGCCATTTTCTCCCTCCACAGTTGTGACTGAGAAATCTACTGTCATTAAAACTGGTATTCTCCTACAAGTGATGTGTCATTTCTCTCCAGCTGTTTTTAAGATTTTTTTCTTTGTCTTTAGTTTATAGAAGTTTAATGATGAGGTGTCTTGGTGTGGGTTTCTTTAGTTAATCCAATTTGGGATTATCTAAGCTTCTTAAATCTGTAGGTTTATGTCCTTAGCAAAATTTTAGAAGTTTTCAGCCATTATGACTTCGAATACTCATTCAGACTCCATTCTCTCTTCTATGACTTTGATACTATAAATATTACATCTTATTTTTCCCACAGATCCCTAAGGCTGTACTAGTTTTTTTCCCCATGGGCCCCTCATGCTCTGCTAGCTCTTTTTTGGTTCTGGTTTGGTTTGATTTTTTGAAGTCTGTTTTTACCTGCTGTTCAGATTAGGTCAATTCTATTGTTCTACTTCAAGTTTATGGATTCTCTCTCTG
The DNA here is from genome assembly GCF_014176215.1 of Rousettus aegyptiacus. NCBI lineage: Eukaryota > Metazoa > Chordata > Mammalia > Chiroptera > Pteropodidae > Rousettus > Rousettus aegyptiacus. The sequence goes on from NW_023416306.1 coordinate 28,064,839, forward strand.
ATCATATTCACTTTGCTACTGAGCTCATCCAGTGCCTTTTTTATGTTGGTGTTGTACTTTTCAGTACTATAGTTTCCATTTGTTTTTTCCCTATGTTTTAGTTCTGTGGTAAATTTTCTCTTTTTTCATTTTTTCAAAAATCTTTGCAATTGATCATGAAAGCATTTTTATGACAACTGCCTTAAAATCTTTGTCAGATAATTCCAACATCTAATTCATCTTGGTGTTGGTGTTTGTTGATTGTCTTTTCTCATTCAAGCTGTCATTTTCCTGGATCTTAGTATCACAAGTGATTTCTTTTTGGTATCCTAGACATTAGGACATATGTTAGGACACTGTGGATCCTAGCTAAATGTCCTATTTCAGTAGGCAATTACCCTGTTTAGGTTTAACACATAGCTTCTGGCCCACTTTTGTAGGCTGTGGTTCCATGGATAATTTAGTATTTTGGACCCTTATGGTACTATTCTGGTCTGGTATATTCACCTGTTGCTGCTGGGGCTTCTGCTTGATCTCTATAGAAGCTGCTCACGGAAGCAGAATATACTTCCCTGGGCCTGGTGCTGCTAGGTGGGAGGGGTAGACGTGCACTAGGCTATTGGTCAGAGAGCACCATCTTGGGTCCACTATTTAGGCTGCTGGCAGAGCCCCCCACTCAGTCACTGCTGGTGCTACCTGCAGAGATGGAACACACTTACCTGGGCCACCAGTCCCAACAGGTGAGGGGTAGGAGGCCCCAGATTGTAGGGTGGAGAATACTCCCCTGGGCTCACAACCCAGGACGACTCATTTTGCTATAATTTTATAGATTTGATTCAAAATTGGATTTTTAAATTTAGGCATGCAACTAGAGGAGCCAATCATACCTCAGTCACAAAATACAGTGGTCCCCAAACTTTTTGGCAGCAAGGACTGGTGCTCCTATGGGAACCTAATGCCTGAGGATCTGAGGTGGAGCTGAGGTGGTAACAGCATTGGGGAACTGCTGCGAATACAGATGAAGCTTCTCTTGCTCACCAGCTGCTCACCTCCTTCTCTGCAGCCTGGTTCCTGACATACTGGACCCAATTAATGTTTTGGGTCAAGATCCAAGTTTGAACTATATATTTTCTAGACCTTATCAAAATTATAAAAACCACAAACAACATAAACAACATTAAATATATACCATTGTGGCAAATACTGGGAATTTACAGAAATATCAAGATATAAAAAATTAATACCCTTTTGTCTAACTTGAAAAAATTAATTCTTTCCAAATATTCCAGTATTGGATAGGTTCCATGTTGTGTGTGGGGGGTGGGGGAGAACGAGAGAAACTATCTTTTCCACAAATGGAATTTTTGAACACTAAATTAAAGAGATTTGATATAGCAAAATTTGTTTTGTAAAGGCACAAATAGATGGAAGAATGTGATACTCATTTATCCATATCAGGACTTGGCAAACTTTTTCTGTGAAGGGTCCAATAATTCATATTTTAGGCTTTCCAAGCTGTACTGTCTTTGCACTGCTATTCAACTCTGCAGTTGTACGAAGGCAACCACAGACAATATAGAAAGGAATGTGGCTGTGTTCCTATAAAATTTTGTTTACAGAAAACAGGCAATGGGCTGGATTTGGCCCATGGACAGTAGTTTGCTGACCTGAGCTACCGTAAAATTTAGGGCCAGAAAGAAAACTTGAGATTTCCCAGCTAACGTTTTTGTTGGACAAATGAGGACACCACAGCCTCATAAGATGAAATAATTTCACTAATTTCACCTGACTAGTGAATGGCAGTGTCTAAACTAAGACTTTAAGATTGTGTTATTACTGCCATTCTGGTATTCTGATGCATGGATGTATTATGCTACTATAAGATTACGGACACAATTATTGGAGCACAGTGTAGTATACAAACCAATCAGATTGTACTTAAAACCTCAGAAAAAGTGGAAGTTATGTTGAAATTACATCTTAGGATAGCTTTTAAAGTGAATTTCACAAGGAGAGAGTACCAAAACTGTGGAGAAAATATAAAATGGAGCTATTCAGAGAATGACCCTCATGCGGCCAGGAAAAGTGAACTTAGTAGCAATGATGCATTTCTCTACTACGTATGAAGTTACATTAGACAAAACAAAGTATTTCCTTCTTAACCTAAACATGCATTTTTAATGTTTATTATCCTGGGTTCACCAAACGTCTCCTTGCAGACAAAGCACAAATACCTGCTGCTGGCAGACAGGGCCACGTGCCTCTGTACTGACACATCTCTGAACGCGTCACTTCCGACAGTCATGTGCAACGTGTAAGGCGGCATTTCGGCATCAGACTTAACTCCAAGAGAGTTTCCTTTGTCTCGTAACAGCGTTGGACTGGGTTTTTTGCTGATAGAAAAATCCGAAGAAAATCCTGGTTGTCTGAGGGTTGCTTTTGGTTTTCCTATGAAGTCAGGCACACAGAATGGAATCGATTAGCTTACCTAAACTCAAATTTCATGTCACTCCCCTGTCTATATGTTTTCTGAGAAACTCTGTTCTCAGAACAGTGTATAAGAAAATGAGGAAGTCGCCACTGGTCAGCAGAAAGAGTAAACTAGTGAGTACCTAGCAGATATTAAAATCCATATTTAAAATGTGGCTTCATCTTCTAGACTAGCCAGTTATTTTCCCTCTACTCATCAACTAACATGTCAGTGGCAGCTACCTCATGTTCTTACCAATGTGGCACACTCAGCCACATCTCTGCCCCGTCATTTAAAGTCTTCCCATCATTTGAAGTCTGGGTTCAAGTCTCTTTTTCACTATAAAGCCCTCCATCGCCATTTTCGCTCACGATTGCTCCCTTACCTAAAGTGCTCATTGTGGCATTTGGGCATCTACTCTATTATACTACCATTGAACTATTTCTTAACAATTTAGTTTTAGAACTGATTATAAGCTCCTTGAGATAAATGTTCAGTAAACACAGGCTGAATTTCCTATATAATGCTTTTGTGTACTATATCGTTCACGGTTTTCTGAAAATAGAGGATTTGTACTAAAAGACATAATTTGCAAAATATGACATTAAATCATAGGTTCTTGGTTCATCTAACATTCTGGATGAGGCTTTTCCTCAAATAACCTAAAAGAATAAAACCACACTTTGCCATAAGCTTAATTAAAATCTACTCTTACTTCATACAGAGTGATTACTACATTTAGTAAGTCATGCTCATCATAGTTACTTAATTTCAAATAGAAATATTAGCTACAGGATTTTGCCCTTGACATATGAATGGCAACAAATATGTGTTTATCATAAATACAAGTAATCTTTCCATAATTTCATACATCCATGTATTCATAGACAGACTTAAAATTTTTAGCATGTGAAAAAAACCTTACCTTCTAGAAAAAATGGCATGGTCTTCTTTACTCTCATCTGACAATTAACTTGCCGCCCAGTTTTCCTTTTAGAACTCCTCTGACGAGCCACAAGCTGAGCAATTCTTGCAGTTTCCATGCAGGCCACGGCATAGCAGGTAACCTATTCATGAGAGGCAAAGTGATAGGAGAAATGTCACTCATATTCACTGGTGCCTAGAGGCCAATTTTTTATTTTTTTTATTTATTTTTTATTATTTATCATTATTTATGCCTATAGCACCTGGTCTTCCTAGGTGGTATCCCATCCAAGTACTAACCAGGCCCGACCCTCCTTAACTTCCAAGATCAGACATCAGGCTTGTTCAGGGTGGCCTGGCCATAGACCATGGACTGTGGCTCCTTTGGGGTGCAAACCCAGGATCTTCTGCATGTAAAACAGATGTGCTAACCTCTACACTATGGAACCATGTCATAGAGGCCAATTTTTTAAATTAGTGAGTTTACATGTCTCAAATTAAGTTGCATGCAAATATTCATGTCTCTCTTCCTTGATAACGTTCGAGCAAAATCATACTCTCTATAAGAAAAATCAATTACAGTCTAACACACTGAAAAATCTTCTTTCCTCAAATTGAAAATTTAATTTATTCCTTAAACAGATATTTATTAAACATCGACAGTGTGCTAGGTACTACAGGATTCATAAATAAACCAAAAGAAACCTGTGATCTGCACATATTATCTCGTATGATCTGTGAGAGGCATTTTATTCCATTTTATTCAATGGGAAAACATAGGCTCGGGAAAATTAAGCAACCTTCCCAAGTCACACGATTAGGCTATCACCCCAAATCCAAAGAATGTACACATAACTGCTATGTTGTGTTACCTTTCAGAGACCACTAAATCCTAGTCCTGCCACTCCACAGATTAGCTAGGTGACTTAGAGCAAAGCAGTTCACCTCCCTAGTCTCGGTATTTGCGGCAGTAAAATAGGGTTTTACAGGGCTTAGATCTGGGGTTTTCAAACTATCTGATGGAGCCATAGGATTCCATGGAGGTGCCTCAGGGCCTCACAGTGGTGAGGGTGTGGAAACTCAGCAGAGCAGGCAGAGGTCCTGGACCCTCTGCACCTGCTTAAAACATATATATTAAAACTCAGCTTTTTAATATATATTTTTAAAAAACTAGTGTGACATACAGAATATTTGAAAAAAATATCTGAAGAAAGAATGTAGACTATTGAGACTAGATGATCTCTGAAGCCCCATCTAGTGTGAAAGTCTTTGATTCTAAGCTGAAATCAAGAATAGGAGAGCAGTGAGGCTTTACACTACGAGCCAAAACATGGTCCTGCTGTTTTGCCCAGTATATCTAGTCCTGAAAATGTTACAAGAATACGATTCGAAAGAAGAAAAAGTTAAATATTCGAATGCATGCAGTAGGGGCTATTCTAATAGTCAAAACTTGGAAACATTAAAAATGTCCCAAACAGAGAAATAAGAGTAAATTATAGTTTAGTAACCATATGAAGCACTATTAATTAATTCATTCAGATATTTGATCATTTATACATTCAACACATATTTATCAAGTACCAACTATTAGAAATGAAAAAACGATCTCTCATTAAGAAACTCACAAAGGAAAAAGACAAAGAGACTAAATAGAAAACATTATGTCAAATATTTAGTGAATATATGGTGTCAAATAGACAGAAAGGAAGGCTGAAACCTCTCTGGGAGAATCAGGGACATGGGAGAAAGCTTTATTAATATGATATCTAATTAATTTATACCTTCTCCTTATGAAAATTATTATAGCTCAGGTGGACCTCCCCTTTGACCACTCTGCCGACCCCGCGCCCCTTTTTCCTCTTCCGCCCACCGCTTCCCATACCCACTGCAAACAGAGCAACTACTACTACAAGTTCTGGTGAAAAATGTTCCATACCAGTCCTATGTATTTACATATACAGAAATGTACCCAGAAAAAATGAACTATTTGGGGGGGGTGGGTGCTTTTATCTTTTTGGGCAGTGGTTTGTCCATACCTTTCATATTGCACATTGGGCAGATACTGAGGGTGAAACTGCTGGGTCACAGAGTACGTACAATAAAAAATTTACTTGCTACCCCCAAATTGCCCATGTTATACCTAAAATATTCTTCCAGAGAATATGAATATGAATATATAGTATTATTCCAAAAAAAATTAGAGGATGTAAAATTGTAGAATAATATGATCATATGAGTGTGAAGACAAGAGTAAGCTAGAGAGAGAAAGGACTAAAGATGGGGAGAATGGTAGGGGAGACTTGTAATAAACAAAGTGCTTAATGATTGATTAGGGTCCAGAGAGTAGGAAGTGAAGATATGAGTGAAGTCAAATGATAGAATTTAAAAGTGTCTGTTAGCTTTGGTAATCAGGGGGTCATTAGTGACCTGGGCAAAAAACAGCTATAGTAGGTTCATAACGGGAGGGCATGACGTTTAAGCAGTTAGGATCTCTAGTTCAGTAATTTTGTTTGGATGCTGAGGCTGGGTAAACTTTAATTTTAAAATTTCTTATTTAATGTGGTTAAAACCTTATTTTTACAATGGAAAGAATTTGAGGGGTTAACCAAAGTAATCAGAATCTAGGCTGTGCTTGGATGCTGTTTTCTCTATTACTACTAATGCCAAACCACTTGCTACTACTTTTCACTCTGACTTCTCTCCATTATGAAATTGGAAGAGCCAGATGGGCAATTAAAAATTGGTGTGACTCTTCTGACATGCACAATTACCTCCTTACCTCTCCGGAACGACTGGTGTCTATCCTGACAACTGCTGGCACACTTCTCAGATAGGCTTCTAGTGTAGGATACCCTAACTGCTTGAATGGGATCCAGTCTCCAGTTAAGGATCTGTACTCTCCTTGGAGCCGGGGTAATGCTATTCCATTCTTATGAGACTGCAGAACAGCTCGTAGCATTTTTGAAACTAGATCTGCTTCCAGCATCTTTACCTGTAAGAGAACAGTAGAAAGTTACTATGATTCATTAGTTTGTGAATTCAAATTTATTTTCAGAATTTACACTTGTTCGATTATTCCATAAATTGTTGCTGACTACTTTCTGTGCTATTACAATACAGGGAAATAGCTGCTACAGCAGAAAAAAGCAGAGAATACTATGAGAACATAGGGGAAGTCAGAAATCACAAAGACTAGCCTGGGGAGGGAAGGTATCACAGACTTTCCCAGTTGAGGGAAGGCCCAAATGAAGTCCTGAAGGACAAGAAGGAATTGGTCAGGCAAGGAGGAAGAGGGTGTGTACTGGGGGTGGGGATGGGGAGTGGTACTAGCCCCAAGTAAAGAGGACAGAAAGTGCTTCGGAAAGTGCAAAAGGCATAGAGGTGAGAGAGAAGTACCTGATTGGTTCTGAGAATTCCAGGCAGGAATTCCAAGACCTGAAAACAGAGTCTTGGGAATAAAAAAAAATAATCAAGTTGAGAGGCAATTAGGAGGTGGAGTCAACAGGAATTGACTAACTGGTTTGGCTGAGGAGAGAAGTTCCAAGTTTCTAGCTTAGAAGCATGGTGGCTAGTAATGACCTACAGTGAAGTGGGGTAGAGACAGGTTTGCAGGAGAGAAAATGAGTGAATTCATTTTGGACATATGGACAGTCACATAGATACACTCACTAGGACTTAAGTTAGAGGTTGGAACTGGTTATAGATGCGCTGGTCTTCAGCATATACATGGTATTTGGTGTCCAGGGAGTCAGAAACAAAGTTAAGGATGGACCTTTGTGGAAGGCTGTCATTTAAGGAATGGGCAAAGGAAGCAGAAACTATATAAGGCTAAGAAAAATGGACCAGAGAAATAGAAGTAGAAAAGGCAGAGTTACACTGTCATATAAACAAAAAGAGAAAAGAACCAATAAGAATGGCATGCTCAAAGTGTCATATGCAGCAGATAGGTCAAGTGAGAAAAAATGAAAAATTACTGCTGACTTTTGGTACCTGGGAAATCCAGAGGACCCTAGCCAAGGATTTCCATTGATCAGTAACAGGTATGTTGCAAAATTAACCACTCATATTTTCTTTGAACTAATGATAAACGGAATGGAGATAGATGCAGAGGATGACATTCGAGCAGTCAGGAAAAGTGGACTTAGCCTTTCATTAAAGGAAGGAGAAAGGCAAGCCACGGGAAACTTGATAATGTTTCCTTCAACAGTGCTAGCCTACAGAACTTTCTGTGATGATGGAAATGTTTTATATCTGTGCTGTCCAATATGGTAACCAATAGACACATGAAATAAGCACTTGAAATGTGGCCAGCATAACTGAGGAACTGGATTTTTAATTAAATGTAAATTAAATTTAGCTAGTGGGTACCATATTGGACAGCATGGGATTCTAAACAGTTTTGTTCTTTCTCTGGTTTAGAAAACAATAGGGAGGAATAATATATAATTCTATCAATTTCTTCATTTGTCCATTTGAAAAAAAAGGCAAAATATCAGCTCATGTGTGGGTGTTAATTATAAATATGATACTCAAATGACAGCAAGGTTTAAATAGAAAATAATCTAAGTATTCATCATGTACTTCCTGCTACCAAACATTAACCCTTTTCAATTTGTCGCCCCCAGCGGGAACAAAATTTAATTAATACTAACCTAAGAAAGTCATATACTCTAAGAAAGTCCAATACTAGATCTGTATTCTTATTCTCTAGATAAACAGAAACATATACACTTGTATACACATACATATATATTCATATCTTCATGTAGGTATGATTTACATACAATAAAATTCATTCATCTTATGTATACGGTTTTTTGAGTTTTGAAACATATAGATACCCATGTAATCATCACTACAATCAAGATAAAGAAATTTCCGTCATCAAAAAATTCCTCTCAAGTGGGGTGCATAATTATGTAAAAGTAAAATATACAACAGCAATAGCACAAAGAATGACAGAGAGGAACTGGAAGTATACCACTGGGAGGTTCTTATACTATACATGAAGTAGTATAATAATATCTGAAAGTGGAATATGATAAAGATGTATGTATATGGTAAACCCTATGGCAACCACCAAAATTTTTTAAAGTATAACTAATAAGCCAGTAGTAAAAACAATAAAACATTCAATCAAAAAACAGGCAGAAAAAAATAGATTAAAAAAGGAAAACAACAGCAACAACAAAGAATAGATAGGGCAATTAGAAAACAGCTAGCTAGCAAAATGCCAAATGTAAAGGTAACCATACCAACAATTACATTAAATGTAAATGACAGAAATATTCAAATAAAAAGTTACAGATCAGCAGAGTGCATAGAGAAGCAAGACTTACCTACATATTATCTATAAGAAACCTGTTTTAATATACATACATAGGTTAAAAGTAAAAAAAGAGAAAAAGATATGCCATGCCAACACATGACTATATTAATATCAGAAGAAGGCATACTACCAGGGATGAAGAGGGACATTATATAATAATTAAGGAGTTACTTCATCAGGAAGACATAACAATCCTAAGTGAGACTGCACCTAACATCAGAGCTTCATGAAGCAAAACCAATAGAACTGAAAGAATAAGTAGACACACCCACAGTTATGGCTGGAGACTTCAAAACTTCTTTCTCAGTAATTGGTAGAACCGGTAAACAAAAAATCAGGTAGAATATAGAAGAACTGAACACCACCATCAACCCAAATAATCAAACAGTTGTATATAGAACACTCCATTCCAACAACAGCAGACTATACATTCTTTTTAAGAGCACATGGGGCATTCATCAAGATAGAATATATTCGAGGACTTAAAACAATTTTTGACCAATTTAGAATAACTGAAACTGTACAGAAAGTATACTATGACCAGAAAACAAAATTAATTTAGGTATCAATAAGAGAAATATATGTGGACAACTTTGGTGTATTTGCAAAATTAGTGACATACTCCGAAACAATCAAAGGTCAAAGAGGAAGGTTCCCAAAACATCAGAAAATGTTTTTAAATAAATGAAAACACAATGTATAAAAATGTGCTGGGTGCTTTAAACAATATTTAGAAGGACATCTACAGCATTATGTGATCATGTTAGTGATATAATCAGTGATATAATATACAACCTTGAGAAAAAGAGATCAAATTATACCAAAAGTAAGGAAATAATAAATATGAGAGCAAAATAAATATTGAAATGATGAAATCAATAATAAAATAGGTAAAAAATTAGAGGAAAAATAATGAAAACTAGTTTTTTGAAAACTTAATGGGACTGAAAAAGGGGCCACACATTCCAACTTTCTCAAAAAGAAATTGATAACTTTAATGCCCCTATATCTATTAGAGAAATTGAATTTGTAGTTTAAAATCGTTACACAAAGAAAATTCAAAGCCCAGGTGGATTTATTGGCGAATTATACCTAACACTTAAGGAAGAATGAATACTACTTCTAGACACTCTTCCAGAAAACAGAGGGGAAGAGGGCACTTCTGAATTCGTTTCATGAGGCCAGAATTGTGCTGATTCCAAAAAGAGACAGACATCACAGGAAAAGAATAGACCAATATCTCTCATGAACATAAAGGCAAAAAATTTTAACTAAATATTAACAAATCAAATTCAACAATATGCAAGAAAGATAACATGTCGTAATCAATTATGATTTACTCTAGGAGTACAAAGTTGGTCCAACATTCATAAGTCAATCAATGTAATTCACTGTATCTGTGAATTAAAGGAGAAAAACTTCATGGTCATATCAATAGGTGAAGAAAAAACATTGGACAAAATTCACAATAGTTTATGATAAAAACTCTCAGAAAATAAAAATAGAAGGGGATCTCCTTAACCTGATAAAGAGTAGCTAGGAAAACCCCAAAGCAAACGGCATATGTAACAGTGAAAGAGTGAATGAATTCTCCCTAAGATTGGGAATAAGGCAAGAATGTCTATTCTCTTCCACATTCCTACACATTACAATGCTAAAGGTCCTAGCCAGTGCAATAATGCTGACATCCAGACTTCTATCAAATTATATTAATCAAAATATTGTGGTACTGTCAAAAAGTCACATTGATCAATGGAACAGAATACATAAACAGGCAACAGACCCACACCGATTTTTAACAAAGATACCAAGAAAATTCAATGGAAAAAGTTCAGTGAACAGTGCTGAACAACTGGTCATTTATACACAAAAACTGAATGTCATACCATATACAAAAAACTCAAAAGGGATCACTTAGGTCCTCAATGAAAACGCTAATACTGTAAAACTTCTGGAAAAAATATAGGAGTAAATCTTTTTGACTTTGGGTTAGGCAAAGCCTTTTTGGAACCACGGAAGAAAAAATTGATAAATTAGATCTCATCAAAATTTAAAATTCCTGTCTTGCAGTCATTTCATTTAAAAAAAAAAATGAAAACACAAGCCACAGACTGAGAGAAAATATTTTCATAACACAGCTGATAAGGGACTGTTAACTAGCACGTATAAACAACATTTGAAACTCAATAACAAGAAAACAAAGGGCCCAATTAAAAATGTGCAAAAGATCTGAACAAATACTTTGCTAAAGCAGAGATGTAGATGGCAAAAACAAACAAACACAAACAAAAACCCATTTAAAAAGTGCTCAACAGCGTTATTCATTAGGGAATGACAAATTAAATCCACAAAGAGGTATCATGTACATCTATTAGAATAGCTTAAATTTTTAAAAAATGACAATATAAAGTCCCGAGAGAATGCAAAACAACTGGAACTCTCAGTTTTGGTGGTACTTTGAAAAATAGTTTGGCAGTTTCTTATGAAGTAAAGTATACATCATCCACTCCTAGGTAAGTACTCATGAGAAATTATAACAATTATGTCCACACAAACACCTGTATTGAATGTTTATAGCAGCTTTATTCATTATTTCCCCCAAACTGGAAACAATCCAAATGTCTATCAACAGGTGAACAGATAGATAAATGTGGTATAGCCATTCTGTAGAACACTACTCAGCAATAAAAAGGAACAAATTATTGATGTACAAAAAATATAAAAAATATGAAAGACTCTCATATTATGCTAAGTGAAAGAAGCCAGACACAAAGGTTATGTGCTATATGAATCCATTTATGTAACACTTAGGAAAAGGCAAAACTACAGACACAGAAATTTTATCAGTGGTTGCCTTGGGCTGGGGATGTACGGGAGGGGACTGACTACAAAGAGAACACAAGGCAATTTTGGGGGTGATGAAAATATTCTATATTTGATTGGGGCAATTGCTACATGACTATGTAAGTTTATCATATAACTGTAAATCAAAAAATATGACTTTTACCATATGTAAAGAATATCTCCATAAATATAAAAAAAGCTCCTTCATGCTGTATCCCTTTGCAGTCGACTTTTTCCCCTCATGCACACACTGTTTGGCTCCAGTCTGCTTTCTGGCACTACAGATTAGTTTTGCCTAGTTTCTTGAGTTTCATCCATCCTACATTTATCGGTAGTTCATTTCTTTCTATTGTTGAGTAGTATTCCACTGTATGGATATATTACAATTTGTTTTTACATTCAAATGTTGACAGTCATTTGGGTTGCTTCCAATTTTGGGGTAGACATATGTTTTTAATTCTCTCGTGTAAATTCTGAGAATTTTATTTCTAAAAATTTAACATCTGTAACAATTCTGGAAGGAAAGTATTCTTATTCTCTAGATGAGAAAACCAAGGCTAAAAGAGGTTAAATAACCAAAATATCACAGGATATATGGAAGCCAGAATTTTAGTCCTGGTCTGTTTTATGTCAAAGCCCACATTCCTTTATCAATGACCCTGCCAAATGGTACTGAAAGAAACAAAAATGAAAATAAATAAATAAATAAAACCCTGAAGAAATAACAACAGGAGACAAGACAGTCAAAAAAGACAATAAGCAGAGTGAAAAAAAAAACAGCAGTATGAAATCAACAGTGGACTCTGCCACGGGGATGGTATGGATTCCAAACTGAAGACAGGCATTCTGAAGACTTTCTCTGCAATGTCCCCCCTCTTTCTTCCTTATTTCTCCTCTGACATAGCTGCCAGCAGCAATCTCCCAAAGAGAACACTTAATTTGGGGGGGGGGGGTCAGGGAGGGAGAGGTCCAAACACCCAAACATAAAACCTGTCTAAATGCCACAGAATACAGTGAAAGCTGGAAAGCTGTGCCCAGTGTTTACTTCCTTAATCCCTCCCTCTTTATTTTTTTTTTGTATCTAACATATTTTATTGTTATTGCACATAACTCAAAACTCTGACTTTTTTAAAGAACAATACAATTATGAAATGAAGCTACTAATACTGCCTGGTATCCCATGAGAATTACTATATTTTTCATTGAGCTTTTATTAGGTAGGAGGCATGGAGGACTGAAATATAAATACAAATAACTGATACATGGGGTAGAGAGGGACAAGCATTTTAAGAGACAAATCAATACCTCTCCATGAGATACGGATGAGAGCCCGAGTTTCCAAGTAGGAAAAACAGAGAAGATTAAAAAAAAAAAAAAAAAAACCAACATGGAGAAAAGACTTGGAGGCAGGAACCCAGAGGGAACCCAGTGGGCGTAGATTTTATTAAAACTCAGGGCAGATGAGGGACAAGATCATAAATTAGACTAGGAATAAAGATTGGAGTAGATTATACAACATCTTATATGTCAAGCTGAGGAGTGAATCTCACACTCTTTAAATGTATCTTCTTTTGGGACCTAGACTTTGCTAAGATATAGTAAATTTCTTATGGCCTATACCCTAATTATCCTAGCCTTCTGCTCTAAGAGTCTCAGATATGTTTCATGTAGATACAAGGTATGTATTTACAGTGAGCAACTGATAAATAATAATAATAATAATAACAACACTGCTAATCTGTGTGGCACAGAAGTGCTCATCCTTATTTTTCACTTTTCCCACTCTATCTAACCACGTGTTTGCCTGTCTCCGTTTCTTGGCATTTGTTAGATTGCTTTTCTTTAAATTACACTTTGCAGTCTGATCTGAGACAGGCTCATACTACAAAAATTAACTCCTAGTTTCGCTCCCTCTTTAATCCACATATTATCATAGTTAAAGTCCATAGTTAAAACCTGAAGAATAGTTCTTTCAATACTAAAGTTGCTGACAACTCGTTGTTGATATATTGATGCTGACTTGACCTGGGGGACAGAAGGGGGAGTGCAGAAGGTTCTGCCTGTGCCTCCTCTTGCTTGTGTCCCTAAGTTCAAAGCTGCTATGCAAAGCGCATTTATTTTCCTTTCTCCCGGGCCTTGGTCTCCATGTCTGTAAGATGAAGGCGTTCGGTATCAGTGGTTTGGTATCACTACCACTGCCACCACCACCACGACTGAGTGACACGTGAAGATGGACAGGCAGGCTGACATGCGCAATTCCCCCACTGCTCGTCACCTTCATGGTGATCACTGAAGTCCACACAAACAACATCTCTTGCCCAGACTGGGGCAACTGCCTCCTAGCTGGTCTTGCTGCTTCCACTTCACCTCCAAGAATTTATTCTCCACATCACAGCTAGGGTGATCCTTTCACATCACAAACCCTATCCCGTCATTCCTCTGCCCAAAACCTTCTAAGGGCTTCCTGACTAACTCAGACAAAAGGCCAAAGTATTCATAAGGGCCAAAAGGGCCCTACACAATTTGTACCCCACTTCTCTGGCCTCAATTTCTCCTTCCCTTTTCTTTCACTCATTCCACTCCACCCGGGCTGGCCTCCCTGTGTTTTCTGGAACATTCCAGGGACAGCCTCACATCAGGGCTTTTTTACTTGTCATTTCTTTTATGTGGGAAGCTCTTGCTCAGTGCTTCTCCTTCTTCAGGTATTTGTTCAAATGTCACCTTCTCAGTAAGCCCTTCCCTGGCCACCCTATTCAAAATCAGAACTGTTATTCCAGCTGCCCGGTACTCCCTACACCCCTTTCCAGCCTTAGTTTACTCCTTAGCACTCAGAGCCATCACCAAATACTCTTTATTTAATTTTAAGGTCCGTCTTGACAGCTTGGATATAAGCTCTGTGAAAGCACAGATTTATAAGGTTTTTTTTCACTGCTGAATCTCTAGCACCTAGCCAACAACAGCTCAAAAACATTGAATGAATGAGAAACTCTCCATCTACCTTATACCACTCCTTTTTTCTCCTACTCACTAAAATATATGCATGTTAGCTATTAAAGAAATAATCTTTAATTTATTTAAAAATTATTTGCAAAGTTTAATGATTGTTATAAACTGACTGAAACAGCCAACTGTGTCATCAAGCTGTGGTCGAGAAATACCACGTAGATTATTTCTGGGCCTTTCCACTCTGAGCCAGTGTTCTCAGGAGCACTGCCTGAATACTTGTGTCTCATACTTATATACATTCCTGTTTTTCAAACTGTGCAGATACTGTTGGGATTCACCAACACAAATTGATGTAGAATTCATAACAGCTTTTGGGAGTCATATATTTTATCAAGCAGTGGATACTATGAGTACGACTACTAGCGTGTGAGGTTTCACAAAGCTTTTAAAAAGCTAACGACAACAAAAAGGACCTTATACTTGAGAAGAATGGGAAGCAGTGCTTAACGATAGGGCTGCAATCTGAACAAAGTACCCCTCCACCTCCTCCTACCAGCTGCCTTTTTTAAAATATGCTATTTTTATGGAATACTGTAAGTCTCTTTGCAAACAATTGTTTTTGGAAAGATGGGCAGTCCCTTAAATTGTAAGACTGAGGATCTCAAAGCTGGTGAGAAGCAGCTGAGCTCCGTAAAACTTGTTCAGGTGTACGTCTTGTTCTGATGCCTGTCAATTTCTTGGAGTCTGGTCTGCAATTTCTACATTAGCTTTATCACCTTAGGCATTAAACAAAAAGAAAGGTATAACTAAAGCTTAAAAAAAAAAACCCATTATTTTCTAATCTACTATATTGCTTCAAAAATACTCTAATTTTTGTTAATTCCTTGGTTACCATGGCATATTTTGAGATTTCCTGAAGATGGAAATTATATTAAAGAACTTTTATAAAAAGTACAGTATATATAAGAATACTTTCCTCTAACTATAAAAATCAAGTTTACCATCTTGGATGTCATCCATCCATTAGAAACAAAAAAGGAAGTTTATTATGGGAATTTTAACACTTAGTTTCTCAATGGTAAACTTTTAGGTATCTCCTCCAAAAAAATTAAGTTTGGAAGTTTCTCTAAAGTAGCATCCCAAACTTTTAAAGTTGCCATTTTGAACTTTCAAATCTCTTTCCTCCTTATTTCTATTATCTAAAAGTGTGAAAAATATAATTTAGAGTTTCAGAGAATCCAAATTACTTTTATTCTGAGAATGTTATGCAAGTGCTGGTGCGCCACAAGTCAGGCTGGGCTGGCAGAAATGAGGCTGCCAGCATAAGACACTGTGCTCAACCTCAACATGGGGAGCTGAGAGACGTGCGGAATGACAGTGGGCACTTTCATACCATCTCAAAACTGTTCACTTAAAACTGAGAGAACTGAGGCCCAGGATAGATATTCCAGGTCTCACATATTTTTATGGCCATAACCACAAGGACCCAGGTCGTCTGGATCCCAAACTTAGAGCTTCCTTTCAGACAGCTGCTCCAAATGTATAGAGCAGGCTTCTGAAAGTAAATTTGGATTTATTGACAGCAACCCTGGGGTATACTTAGCAACCAGCCCTTAAAGTAGCATGAAACAGGAATCTGCCACATTCTGAAGGGTATGGCAACCAGATCCAAAAGAATTGCCAACTGTTGCAAAAATTCAGTGGTGGCAAGTGACACCTTTTATCCTTTCATTTTTGTCCCTTTTCTCTTTGCTGCACAATTTATCAAGAGTACCCCCAAAGTGCTAGTAATGTACAAGAAGCGGGTCAAGGAGTAGGGGGAAGTATGACAACCTTTAGGAAAGCAAGGTTTGAACAACTTCAACACCCTAAAAAATTCTCACATGTAAAACTGTATTTTGGAAATTCACAGCTTATAATATACCTGAAAATGGTCCCAAGAAAATTTGATTCTGAAGAAACTGGTTTTGCTGTCGTTTAGATACATGCCTCTACCACTGATTGATTCTCCCTGGCTCAGCATTTTATCTGCCTCCTGTTGCTTGAGTTTCCTCTCTACTGGTGCTCAAAGACATTTAGCCAAGCTGGTCTGGCTCTCACCGATGCTTTCTTGTCTCTTAAGTTTCTCTTTTCTCAACTATTTCCAACTGTACTATTTGACTCATCTTCCTTGTTGCATTTATGTTGAGTTGTATAATTTGAGTTGTAGACTGCTGCTAAACCCCCAAAATAAATCTGAAGAATTATTAGGGTAAATCAAAATCACCAAGTAATCTCTCTTACCTTCTTTAGTCAGCTACTCAACTTTTATTATCTCCTCAGGGCATATACTCTGGTCACTTGCTGCCCTTGTCTTTGAAGATATGATTTTAGCAACAAGCTGAACCCCTAAAGTCCAGAATGTAGGTGCTGAAAAGATTTTAGACATCATCTAGTCTGTCTCAAGTCCCTCATTTTACAAATCAATACACGAGCCTAAGAGAGCCAAGGCTTTTTATCTAAGACCCCTCCACATGATTTCTCATCTTGCAACAGTTTAACATGTTATCTTTTCTCTCTGATTGTCTACTTGTTACCACCTCCCAAATTACTCCTTGACCAACTCTTTTTAAAAAGAAAGAGTAATTAATACCTTCAGATGGTGATATACTTTTTGAGGATACCTTTAGGAAGCAGTTTTCTTTTTATTATTATAATTTCAACTCCAAATTATGCACACTTTACTAACTATATACTATGAATATGAAAGCAGGGCTTTCCATAAATCTATATACGAGAGATGACAAAGTAGCTTAGAAGTGTGGGTCTTAATCCTAGTTCCGTTACTAATTAGCTGTGACCCTGTGAGCAAGTCACTTCAGGTCTCTTTTCATATGGAAGATGAGGAAGGTGGACAAGATCCATGATTCTCAACTTTCCTTGGAGTCCTTTGAGTTTTGAAATGGGGTCCAAAGGTCTAATGGGAACTATGGGTTTGCTTCCTCCTGACAAAGCTGCATGATTAAAATATCTAATTCATTTTGGAGTTACACTGGGTATCTCGTGCTGATCAGAAGCTCTACTTGGCAAATATACAGATCTTCAGCTAAAAATGACAAAATGAATTACTTTTCAATAGCTTGTTTGAAAGATTAAAAAAAATTTTTTTAATTGGCCCAATGGAGGAAATAATGAAAAGAATGAAGCTTTTAAAAGCACAAATGTGGGAGGGCTGAGAGAGTACATTTTCCATAAAAAAGGAAAAACAAATTCACACAAATATGAAATTAGATTTCACTCCAAGCACCAAGACGTTTCCATCCTTGTATTTATCTGCTGACCATGAAAGCGCCCAGAGGCAAAGGACTCACTCTAGGTCAAACCTCAGTTCTTGAAAATGGCACTCGATCAAACATAGAGTAGGCACTTAGAGTTGGATGATAAAGTGTGTTTCCTTTACATTCATATTAAGTCTCCAACGAGATTACGTTGCACAGAAAACTTAAAAGAGAGGTCCTTCAAGGAGTTTACATCTCTTGGTACAAAATACAATAGTTCATTCAGCTATGCTCAACCAGCACACTTAAAAAGGGCATTAGCAGGGATTACATTTCATTTCCAATCTACAGGGTCTGAAATCTGAAGTCGCTAATTGCTGCCTCACAGTCTCACTGTGTTTAACTAGCAAAGAGGGAGGTTATATGCTACCAAAGGGCCCTGGCCTGGCCACAGGAGATGTGGGTTCTAATCCAGTTGGTCCCAGGAACAATTTCCTGTACCCAGCACAGTATTTTGCATGTAACTGATGCTCAACAAATGTCAGTTGAATGGAACTACAAAAATCACCACCATGTGCCACTTTATATTACACAGAGAACTTAAGGCAAGAAGGAGCCTCTAAGAAACTGAAATTCAATTGCGTAAATTATGGGAAATTTGGTGGAAGGAAAAGAGTTAACATTTTCTGACTAGTATTATAAGCCAAAGGATTTACTGTAGTTATCTCACAAACGCCTTGCAGTTTAAGTTAAATATTTCCATCTGATACATAGAAAACCAGGCTCAAAGAAAGTATGTAATCTGTTCAAGGTCACAGTTAGTAAGAGGAGAAGCCCAGATTCCAACTCAGGTCCGCAAAACCCACACAATTTGCCTTATGCAACATTTACACACAAAGACAGCCTAAGATACGTTCGGGGCTTGGGTCTAAGTTTCACTTTCTGTCATTAAGTTGGTGCATATCACCAGGCAGCACACTTTTTTGCAATTTATCCACCTGCACCATGGGACGTGATGGGGTAAGTGACTAGATAAGTGGTTTTGTTTCGTAGGGCAGTTACGGAATCCTTTTGGGCCAGGACTTTCTTCTAATATAGGCATTTCCTTCTCCTGCTCTTTGAAATTATTTGAGAGTGATACCCTTGGTTGTTAATGGAAATATAGCCCTCAAGAGGATCAGAGCAGAAAAGTTGAGCAGGCTCCAACGCCCCTCTCATTAAGTTGAGGCTTAGAACTTGACCCTATTAGATCCCTGGTGAAAGTTAAGAGACAACTCATTCATGGATTCAATGTTTCTTTCAGAGCTTGCAGCTCTGTTCCCACCCGGTGCTCGCGATTTGAAAGGAATGGATGGTTTTGTGTCCCGCGTTACTTGAGCGGCCTGCATGGGCTGGTCCACGGAGAGAAGTGGGTGCGATTACAGAACTTAAAGCTCCTGGGGTAAAATATGAGAGTTCAAACAGCCTGGGGCTCAGATATTCCCTGCTCCGGACAGGCGGCTGTGGCCAGTCCGCCGGTACCGGGAACCACTTCCTGGTCAGCATCTCCCGCCCCCTGTCCACACCCCCCACTGCTGCATTTCCCCCGGTGCACTGAGTTTTCCAGGCAGCAAGACTGTCTGTCCAACTCCGGGGTGAACGTCCAGCCCAGCCCCGAGTGGGATCCCATCAGAGATTTAAAACACAACGCTCTGGAACTCCAACTCCCCGGCGCCCTGCCCGGTTTCCGGGGGTCGGGACTGCGGCATCCCCTGCGGCTGCAGGAGGGAGACCCCGGGCCCGTTCGAGCGCTGCCCGGGCCACTGTTCCGCTGGAGACACAGGTGCGTCGCTCCCGCCCGAAACCTTGTCGGACTTCGCCCGGCACCTGTCGTGTTGGCAGCGGCAGGACCTGCGCTCACCTCGTTCCGGGGGCCCACGGCCAGTCTCTGCGTCCCCGGGCTCAGCTCCCGCTGCCGTTTCCGCCTGAGCCCACAGCCGCGGCCGCCGCCCACTTTCGGTTTCCCCGCACGGCCGGAGCCGCCGCCGCAGCTCGGGAATCACCTCAAGCCCCCGCCCCGCCCTGCTCGGCCCCGCCCCGCTACGCCCCGCCCCGAGGGCAGCCCGGCCTCGGCTCTGCGCACGCGCGGGCAGCCCGGCCTCGTCGGCCCACGCCGGCGTCCGCGCGTGGGAAGGAAAACCGACGCCGCCTAGCGGTTTCTGCGCGTGCCCACGCACGGGCCGACGGCGAAGACGACTGTGGAGTGGGCGCAGGAGCGCCTCCTCGTGGATAACGCAAGTACAGGCGGACCCGGCGGGCCCGGGACCCAGCAAACTTCACCAGTATTTACGCGCTCCCACTGTTGCGTTCCTCCTCCCTCCCGTCAGGCGTTTCATTCAACCCTTACTCACTTTTTATTCTGCTAGACATCCACCTGGTCCTGTCATTTCCTTCAGGTCTTTCCTCAAGCATCACCCCTCCAGGAGAATGGTCAAACTCTCAAAATCATCGGCCTCCTTTCCTCATATTCCCTGTCTCGCTTCTCAGCTTTATCTCTTCTTAGCACCTATCTAGCACACTGGATGTGTTTTATCTTTTCATGTCTACCATCCTCCTCAAATTAAAACTGCGTGAACACAGGAATCTTTGTCTTGTTCCTCAGTCTTTTCCCAGCGCCTAGGATAGTGCCTGGCACGTGATAAGCGTGGCAAATATTTGTCAAATTCCTTCTCCCCTAAAATTATTGAACATTTAATACTTATTCACTTATTTTTTTTTTCTGCACATAAATTCTACCAGCATTTATCGGGCATATTGATTTATATTCCTTAAGCCAATATTGAATACTTCTCTGCATTCCTTCTGTACACATTTACTGAGGGCCTGCTATTTGTTCAACCAATATATTTTTTACTTTATTGAGGTATAATTGATATACTGTAAGCTACACATGCTTAAAATGTACAGTTTTATGTTTTGACCTATATTTATATATATATATATATATATATATGTCACTGCCATAAAAACCATGAACATATTCACCCCAAAAAGTTTCCTCATGCCTCTTATAATCCTTATTTCTCATGCCTCTCTGTCTCTCCCTCTTAACCACGGATCTACTTTCTATCACTTTAGAATTTGTTTAGAATTTTATCTAAATGGACTCATGGTATGTGTTGTCCTTTTGGGGTGGAGGAGGGGGTCCAACTTCTCTCAAGTCTGTTGAGATTCATCCATATTGTTTGTCCCAACAGTTCATGTCTTTTTATTTTGAGTAGTATTCCATTGTACGGATGTGCTAAACCTACCATATGACACAGCAATTCCATTCCCAGGATTTACCCAGGAGAATTGAAAGCATATGTCCATCCAAAGACCCGGACAAGAATATAAATAGCAGCTTTGTTTATAATAACCAAAAATGGAAACACAAATGTCCATCAGAAGGTGAATGGACAGTCAACCAGTATATACTGAACACCTGCTGTTAATAAACTTTCACGGAGTGCCTGCTGTGTTAAGGAACAAGCCTGTGCTTGAAGAGCTTTGATTCAGTGAAAAGATCTAGTAGATCTGAAATAGATCATGGAAGCTCTGATAACCCATGCTCAGGAGTTTGGGATTTTTCACAAAGGCAATGGGGAACTGTTTAAAGCCTTCTTTGAACACAGCTGTCTATTATACTTCCACATCTAGTCTCTGAGTCTGCCCAAATGTCTCTCCCTGGCACTTCCATCCTGCTGCTGTATTTCAATCTATTTCAGAGCTTTTTCTCTCTTCTTTCCCCTCCAATCTGCTGCAAACACTGCAGTGGATTTGATAGACCTAAAATACAACTAGACCCAATTTGGATTCTGCAATGCTCATAACATCCTTGGGCTCCATATTTAAGGTGGGAAAGATGTAAAAAGCTGCTCCCAATTGAAAGAGTGCCAGTGGAGTAGGAAATTGGGAGTAACTCCAGAGTCTGATGTGCAAAATAAATCATAGAACAAGGTGAGTTGACCGCAAGTCTAAGATCCTTTATCCTTGCAGAGGGGCTCCATGTTTAGACTGTCCTATAAAGAAAATGATGCTCTGCAGCTAGTTTTTTTTTTTAAATCTGTTTTACTGATGAATAGCTTACATATAATAAAAATTTTAAATGTACAGTTCGATGAATTTTCGCAAAATATATTCAGTCTTGTGTCCACCACCACAATCAAGATATAGAACTAGTTGATTATTTTAAAGTTTCCCTGTGCCCTTTTACAGTTCATTTCCTCTCCTACATCCAGCCCCTGGGAACTACTGATTTCTGTCATTATAGCGTTGCCTTTTCTAGACTGTCGTATAAATGGAATAATATAGTATGTATTCTTTTTTGTCTATTTTCTTTCATTTAGCATCGTGCTTTTGGGAGTCATGCATATTGTCACATATATCAGTAGTCTGTTCCTTTTTATTGCTGAGTAGTATGCCATCATATGCATCATTGATATATCACAATTTCTTTATCCATTCACATTTGGTACACACTTGCATTGTTTCCAGTTTGGGGCTATTATGAATAAAGCTGCTATAAATAGTCACATGCAGGTCTTTGTGTGGTCCTATGTTTTTCCTGAATAAAGGCTTGGGAGTAGAATTGCTGGTTGTAGGATAAATGTATGTCTAACTTTACAGGAACGGTATAACTGTTTTTCTAAAGTGGCTACACCATTTTGAACTCCTCTCCTCACCCCCTAGCAATGTATGAGAGTTCCAGTTGTTCCAAATCCTCTCTACTACTTAGTACTTGTCAGTCTTTTTAATTTTAGACATTCTGGTGGATATATAGAAATATCACATTGAGGTTTTAATTTGCATTGCCCATGACTAATAATATTGAGTATCTTTTCATGTTTATTGGCTCTTCATATATGTTCCTGGGTAAAGTGTCCATTCTAGGTAGATTTTTAACTAAGACATAGTGGGAGGTTCTCAGAAGTCCCTGGGGAGCTGACATGGCAAGAACAGGTTGGGAAGTTGTGTTTGCTTTCTTTGGGGATGGTCCAAGGCCTAAGGAGTCCAAGAATTAACTGCCATGCCCTGGATATAATTGGATTTCAAGAAAATTAAGGTACATCGGAGATAACACAAATTGGTTACTCCTTAGGCACAATGGTTCTTACCTTTCTGTAGAGAAGGAGGTCAAAATATGTGAAAGTTACGGACAGATACGAAATTTGGCATATGATTTCAGAGAAGGTTTTGCACCCCCTTTCCATGATAACTTCTCTTGGAATGCACATCAAGGCCTAGGTGTGAGGAAGGAAGATGGATTTGTTGCCAGCTTATCCTGGGCTGAGAAAGGTGAAAATATTTCAAGTGTGAAACCTCCATCTAAAGCCTTTCATGCATTTTTGTCCACACCTGGGGAGTCTTGTTCATTTGGAGAGAGCCACGTTGGACACAAACACCAAAACACCTGTACAAGACAGGACCAAAGCCGTTGGTTGAGTCGAATTTCTGTCCCTTCCTCCCTTCCCTCAGTTCAGCAAGTACCATTTAGAATGAAGGGGAGACAGCGACCATGTTCCAAGAATTTATTTGTTCCTCACCTTGTTTTTATTTCACCTGATGGACTTTTTTTTTTTTTGGTGTTTGCAATACAGCCCAAGAAAGAGAAACTCCTCATCCTCCCTCTCACAGCCTCTCAGGCTTTACAGCTGCCATGAGCAGCTTTATCAATGTCTCTCTCTTCCACTCTCCAAAGTTTAGAGGGCCAATTTTAGAGACCTCTGGTTGCCCTGAACTCATGTTTCTTTTCTATACTGTCTTCAAAAAGAAAACGAAAACCAAAACTCTCATTTCTATCACCTATGTACTACCAAATTAACTAGCTGTAGGGACTTGGCTGTGGCATTATTTGGTGTCTTGAGTAATTCCTTCCTGGGAAATCTTCCCTGAACCCCCCACCTGAAAGTGAATTCCTCTTTTAGCTGAGCTCCTAGAGCACCTGACTTGTTCCTCCAACATGTTTACAATGGAGGAGAATGTAGGAAGTGACTACGTGTTTTATCCCCACTGTGACTCTGAAAAGGAGTTTAGATTTCATTCATCTTTTTTCTCTGAGTTATTTAATTGAAAATAATTTCAGCAATAATAATTTTAACTCTTTTTGAAGCTAAACAACACATTCAGAGTTGTATGTGTGGCTGAAACTCAACCTCACAGTACTTTGGCTTACATAAGGGAAAACAGATCCATGACAAAAGGGATCTTTGGACAGAGCCACTTTGGGTTAATCGTTAACATCATGATCACTCCCTCTTCTATCAGCTACTGCCTCACGAAAAAATGCAGAGAAATTTCTAGGCAATTGCATTTGTTTTAACTGAGTAAGGAGAAAAAAACCAAACCAAACAAAACAAAAAACAAAAGGGAGAGAGTGCCGGAGCCCTGCTAAAATCCAGGCCGTGGTACCGCTAAGGATATGCTGATCCAGCAAAACTCCCTAATCTGCCCACAAAGGCCTCCAAGGTGAGTCAGCTGAAAGGGGCTAATCCCCAGAAGAGACTGATCCCTAAAGCTGTAGCGTCCACACAGCCACAGAACCCTGGAAAACTGGGGATAATGAAAGCTTAAAGCAATATTGTGTAGAGAGAGGTCATAGAAGCAAGAGGGGAGGGTCTTGGCTATCTAAGAGATTGCCTCTCCCCCCTCTCGAGTTGTGGGTCATTCACACAGCTCAGCCCTGGACAAGGCCTGGATATCGGGATGATCCCAAGGATGCAGATATTGAGTTGTCAGCAAGTTAAGGGCCCAGTTGAGGGCATGGAGGTGCAGTAACTAATACTTTAAGTAAGGTAACCAACTACTATTACTGATTCCATAATAGTAGAATAGCTGGTACAAAATTTATACTAAACTAGAAGCTGGGGTGAGGAAAGGAAAAGGCAATGAGAAGAGAAACCACATAAGAATATGGGAGCAATCTCATGAGTCATTAAAAGAGAGAAAACGTGTGAAAATGTAAACTGATGCAAAGCTAAAATGCCAACCGTATGAAAGAAACAGGAGTTTGTGATGTTGAGGAACAAATGTGAGCCGCCTGTCCAAGTGGCACAGAAAGCTACTGACAAGTGAGACCGGGTATGATTGAGCCACCTAGCAACCAACTGAAGAAGAGAAAGGGAGAGAGCAGGATGGAGGTTTCCAAGGGAGAATGATCTGAGTCCCAGGGGATTAAAGAAAGAGGCCCTTAGGGAAATGAAGGAGGCCCAGTTTTCTAAAATGCTGTAATTTGGTCGGGCAAGTTGCCAGGCAGATACCCAATCAATACCGGGTTAGGTCTTTGTTGGTTCTAGGGATCGGTGCATAGTTGCAGTTATAACCCATATTTTGTTAAATGTCAAATATACTCTTTCCTGTCAGTTTTAATTATTTCATTTCCTAAGGTAAAGTACCAAGCATGACTTTGGAAGTTATTTCCTTTGAAATACAGGTCTCAGTTTTAAGTGAGCCACTCCTTTCACCCACCATCCCTGCTAACCATGTAAAACTCCTTCTTTCGCCTCAGTCTTCCTCGCTGGAATGGATGTTCACATGGGCAGGGCCACACTGTGTCCCGGTCACTGAGCGATGAAGCTACAGTGCTTGGCACAGAACAGAGATGGACGGGTGGGTGAGTGAATGGATGGATGGATGGGTGGACGGACAGACGGACGGGTGGGTAGATGGATGGATGGATGGACAGACGGATGGGTGGGTGGATGGATGGATGGACGGTTAGATGGACAGACAGATATATAAAGAAGGAATCCACACAAAATGAGCCTTTATTTGGGGTAAGGCGAGGCTGTCAGAAGTACAGGCCCTGGATGGTGTGCACGGAGTTCTTCCAGCTGTCCCTCCAGCGCTGAGCCTCCTTTACCAGCAACGTGTTGTCATCGTGGATCGTCTTCAGCTCCTCTTCAAACAATGCTAAGTATTTCTGGGAACAAGGAGGCCACATGAGGAGGGACTTCTGGACTTGTGCCCTACAGGAGTGCTGTAACCTGCCGGCAGGCAGCTTTAACCCACCCCAGGCACTGGCAAGATTTCCACAAGTCATTTCTCATGTAATGCACCCAACAACTGATCAGGCAGGTCCTATTGTTTTCTTGTTTTATACATAGGGAAACTGAGAATCAGAGCCTTGCCTGAGGTCACCCAGCTAGAAAGGGGATGAGCAGAGACTAAGACCCCAGTCAACCGGGCTCTGGACTGTGCGCTCCTTCCTAACTTCTGTCCTGCACTGAGGCGTCCCTGGAACTCAGGCATCCTGGCTTCCTTGGGAGGCTGAGCACTCCAAGCCTTGAGCCCTTACTGAACTCAGCAGGCAGAACTGCCCCCTCTGCCCGGGGCTTGACATGCTGGCTCAGTAAGGGCCGGCCCTGGGCATGCTATAGGTTCTCCCAATACCAGGCTCAGCCTGTCTTTGGGCAGGACAAGGTTTCTCTCCCGTGCACCAGGACCAAAGGTCTACACATCTTCAGGGCTTAGAGGTTCCACAGGTGGCATCTGGGTATAGCCTCTTCTTCAGGTAGGCCCCACGAGTCTCTAACAGGCACTTGGGTTCTAATCCTAGCTCTGCCACACTGTAACAGCATAGAAGGGAGCATGTTTCTTTAAGCCTCAGTGTCTGTGTTGGTAACAGGATAATTCTGCCTTTCTCATGGGATTATTAAGAGGATTCAGTGAGATGCATCATGTTGAGAACGGAAGCTGTAGTAGGTGCTCAGTAACTGTCAGCTGTTCCATTCATTGCTCCCAGGGCCCCCATGCCTCTGAATAACTCTGTCCCCTGGCTCTGATTCCTTCACCCCCCTCCCTAGTCTGGGCGGGGTGTCCCTCGGCTGGGCTCCCATAGCCTTGGGGTTCATGCCATTGGACCCATGCTGTCACTGGGCCTGGACATGACTGGCGGCTGACGTCCATGTGCCTGAGAACATCAACTGCCCTGAGTGTTGACACTGTGCTCTGTGGCACCCTGACATGTATCATCCGCTCCACGGGCCAAATGTCAGAGCACCTGTGATGGGAAGATCCCTCCTTCCCCAGCCGGCCAAACCGAGCTGCCCTGCACTCCCTCAGACACGCCCTGCCGAGTCTGTTTCTCCACTCACCAGGTAGACAGCATCTCGGGCCTCCACGGCTGCCAGGTGGCCCAGGGTTGTTTTGGTGGTAGTGATTGATGACGTTTTCTTGAGGAGAATTTTGTTTTGGATGGTGGCTTCAGTGGGTTTAATTCCGGGCCATTTCCTACAAACAAACATGCACGTAAAAGCCCCAGACTTGACTTCATCATTCACAGTGCACACACTAGCCCTGGCAGGAAGGGTTAGCATTCCTTTAAATGCCTTAATGAAAAGAAAACCCCTTCTGAGCATTTAATGTTAAGCTGCCTCAAGTTATTTTTTTGTATTTTCATATTGTTTAAATCGTGTGAACAGACAGTCTTGAGTTCTCCATGGGGAAGGGGGGATGTCACACCTCTCATTGCTTCCCGTGTCTGAGCCTCGGTCTCCTCCTCAGTTGGCCGCCAGGTGGCAGTCACCAGCTCCTAGTCCCTTCTTCCCACTGTGCTGTAAACGCAACTGCTAAGAACTTAGCTGGGCACATCGCCATCTTACTTCTTCCAGGGTCACATTCTTCGAACACAGGGGACAAGCACTTTGAGAGCTCCCATCACATATGACGGACAGCTGCAGTGGTTCACAGTGCCACCAGTGACCCAGAATGCGCTTCACACTGGGACAGGCCTTCCTTTCTTTGTGGGGCCTTATCACATAAACTAATAGGGGCTAAGCTCTCAGTAGGTGCCAGGGCCAGTCCACATACAATCTCATTTAACTTTCTCTTCATAATACCATGTAAGGTAGGCTGCCATGCCCATTTCACAGATGAGGAAACTGAGGCTCAGACCATGATGCCTTTCCCAGGTTACAGGTCAGTTATCCCACTATACCGTCCTCAGCAAATGCAGACATCCATTGTATTCGTCCTGTTCTTGGCTCTCACCTGCTCCCCCGTTCAATCAGGGGCTTCTCACTCTCTTCCTCCAGGGAGAGTCTGGCAAGTTTCCTCCGTATAAGGATTGATGTTTTCTGTTTAGGGGGCTCCATCCCTGGCAGGCAAGAGACAGGTTACTGACCATGGCCTCACCCACAGCCTGAGCTCAAGGGGTCTACCTCCAACCTTACATTTACAGAAATGAGGGCTCACCTCCCTCCTCCCCACTTGGGAGTCTCCCATGGGAGGCAGAGCCCCCTCCCACAGAAAAGCTGAATGCACCAAATACATTGGAGTTTTTATTTTACTATAATAAATATTATCTTTGTAATACAAATTTAATAAAAGAACATATTTTACTTAATAGTTTAATGGTAAATGGACAACATTTAGTAAATGATTCGAGTCTTTGTATAGTTTATAAAAGTAATATGCATATTATAAAAACTTTAAACATCACTTAACCTAGTAAAATGAAGGATTTCAGAAATCTCTCACAGTCCCAGCCACCAGAGGTGACCATTGTCAACAGGCCGGTTCCTGTCTCTCATACTCTTGTATCTCTCCCACAGATTCATTTATGCATATGTGAGTATGCATATTTATCATACGTGTTTTTAAAATAGTATCATAGATAATAAGTATTGACTGTCAACTTGTGTTTTCACATAATAGCATTTCTTCCTGCTGCCTTTCCACACTGGCCCTTATAGACCTACTGCACCCACATTAACAGCTGCACAGTACTCACTTGTACATCTCAAACACAAAGTATTTATCCGGTCTTCTATATCTAGTTATTACTGTTGTTTCCTATTCTTTGCAATTTTAGTGCTGTTATGAACATGCTAGAAAAATCTTTGAGAAATTGTGCAAATATTTCTGTTAGGGGAATTCCTGGAGTACTGACTGCTAGGTCAAAGGTGCACACATTCAGAATTTTGACAGGTACTGACAGAGTGTTCTCCAAGAGAGTGAGTGGTGTCAATGTTACACTTGGGCTTCCTCGCATTCTCTTCAGGGCTGGTTACCACTAAATTTAAAAGCCTTGCAAGGCTGTTGGTGAAAACTGATATCTTAATAACATTTGTTTTCACATTTTTCATCATCTTTTACATTTACTGCCACAAGAATTGCTTCTTGTGTTTGTCCATTGTCTCTTTTTACAAATTTGACCTGTTAGAGTTCTGTGTACAGCAGGGATAATTGGCCTTCCTCTGCCCTTTAGGTTATTAGGAATATTTTTCCAGTTTGTGGTTGGTCTTTCCATTTTTTAACATTTTTCCTTTTGTTTTGTTTTGTTTTGTTTTGACCACAGAGAAGTGCTAGCCATTTCCTTCATAGTTTCTGGCTCTTGTCTTATATTTAAAAAGCTGTCCCTACCCCAAGATTGTGAAAATATTTACTTATTTACTGTTAGAGTTTCATTTTTCACATATAATCTTTGACCCATTTGGAATTTTTTTAAATTTAAAAAGTTACTTTTAATGAAAACAAACAAAAACTCATCAGTCCTCTTGGTGGAGAATGTTTTTATTCTGGTGGAATTGGGGGAAAGCAGGCCCCCAGGCCCATCAGCCTATGCCTCACTAACCCCCTGGGGCCAGGGTACAAGGCTGGTGGTGCCACTTACTTGCAACCTGGACATCATCGATGGTGACCACTTCATCTAACTGCAGCAGGAACTTCTCAGTGAAGGTGGCCAAGCTGGTAATGAAAAAGCGGCCGTACTTCCTGGTAAATTCCTGGAAGAGAGCCCAGTGCCCAGAGGGAGGAACTCGCCTCCAAAGCAGGCGGAGGGAGGATATGGGGAGCCAGCAGGAGAGACAAGACCAAAACCATGTGTTAATTGTGTCCAAGGTAACTGGCATCTAAGATAGGAAATGATTCAGAAATGGCCAAGGGGCAATTCACCGAAGAAGAAATAAAACTAGACCTAGATCTTGAAGAACAGTTCTCATTAGTGATTTTATAATTAACTTAGAAATTAAAAAAATACAAGTTAAAACAGCCAATAATGGCCATCTCCACCCCTAAAACCTGCCCACTTTTATGTCCTGCTTTGGCCAGGGTGCCAGCAAAAAGCCATGCTCAGTGTTGGTGGGCTATCAAATTAGGGTAAGCTCTCTGGAGATAATTCCTCAGCACCTGGATTTGGGAGCCAATAGTACTACTGACCTCCAGCTTCTCCCTGGTTGCCGTAATTACAGCATCCAAATCTTCCTGTCTTTTCTGTTCTGATTGACATAGAGACTCCATTTCTTGGAAATGGGCAGGGTGTCCGAGAGTTGGATGGAGGCTCTGGGCATTTTCATCCTTCAAGCAAAATATCCAGAAATTAGCAGGGATTTTGACCCCACTATCTTGATGTCAAGACCAAAAAAATCACTGGCCTAAGTCCTTTGCCAATTATAGACATGGCCAGACTGATGTGTCCTCTGACCCGGGCATGTGAAGGGCCATGTGTGGGCAGAAGAGTGGCAGAGAAGACAAGATAGGGACAGCTCTGAGGGTAAGGAGAGGGTGAGTCGAGCATCTGTCCAGCCTAATCAGGGCTTTAGTCCAATGAAATCAACAGCATCCACATCCCATGGCTGCAAAGACCAGGTGGACGATCATTATTTATCTCAATGACCATGGCCACACAGAACCCAGCCGACCCACCCATTACATCCAACAAGGAGTTTACTGAATGCCTTCTATGAAGAAGCTGTTGTTCCCACTCTCATTTTTCCATTGTCTGGGGTCCCTCAGCCCCCACCTAACAATCCCAAGCCTGGCCCTGATACTCAGTTCTGCCTATGCCTTGCATCCACGGCCCCTGGTCCTAGAGAGGAAGAGCTAGTCCTGGGGCCCTCACCCTTTTTGTCTCCAGTTGCTTCTTATAATCCCAGAACTGTTTCC
Source organism: Rousettus aegyptiacus (assembly GCF_014176215.1). Lineage (NCBI taxonomy): Eukaryota > Metazoa > Chordata > Mammalia > Chiroptera > Pteropodidae > Rousettus > Rousettus aegyptiacus. The sequence goes on from NW_023416306.1 coordinate 28,095,491, forward strand.
GGATCTCTTTGATGGAGGCACAAAATTTTTTCCAGTGCTGCTCCTTGAAATTCTCCATCACCAGCCAACACACCTGGGGTAGCAGCTCCTCAAATCTCCTCATCTGGGCTCGTAATTCTGTAGAAATTGGGGGCGGGAGACCAGGGGACAGGACTGAGCAGAGCCAAGTTACTGAGGTGACCTCTACAACAGGGCTCAAAGCAATTTCCCAAAGAGAAAAACTGGTCTTCAATGTGGTAATAGCTATTTCATCGACGGGGGTCCTGTGATCAAACCAATATAGAAAATACTGGATTAAACAAGTTCAAAGGACTTCTCTATTCTGCGGGACTTTTTCCCTCATTTAAAATGCATTGTGTCTCTCAGCAGTTCTCTCTCAGCCCTTATCTCTTCAAATATTGCCCTGACTCTAGTCTCCTTCATCTCCCTTTGGACCTCTAAATAACTATATGCTAGACCTCCTCTTTCCTCTATATCTCTTAACCTTGCTCCTCGATTTTCGTTTCTGTTTTTCTGTGTTGTATTTTGGGTGCTTTTGTTGCATCTACCTTCCAGTTCACGGATTTCACCTCCAATAGGGAATAATCTGATAGTAAAGCCTTTCATAATTTTTCAATTTCAACTATTTATTTTCCCAATATAGGACTTCTATTTGGTTTTATTTCATATCTACTTGGTCCTCTAATAAATACATTCTTTTATAATCTGTCTGATACATTTAATATCCAAAGTCCTTACTGGCCTCATCCTGCTGCCCCTTGCCTAAGGTTCCTTTTTCTCGTGTGTGTGTGTGTGTGTGAGAGTTAGGGGTGGGGGTCTACTTTTACTGTGGGCTCTTAGTCTGAGCATGAGACTCCCGGAATTGAAAGTGAGTTTTTCTAGAGAGGATTTGTAGTGTCTCTATTAAACAAGTATCTGAGCACAACTAACTTAAGGTCACTTTAAGCAGAAGTATCAGCATGAGGTCTTGTGGATGGTCCACAGAAACAAAGTTGAATTCAGGTTTATCTCGGTGTGACTTCTGGTTTAAAAACCACATAAGGGCTGGCTTATACTTGTGGATTCTCACTGGTGTTTTTCTGCTTCTTCTTTACCCAGTACCAAGGTTTTGAATAAGCTAGCTTTAGTTTCCTTCCAGTTGTGGGGGTGGGAGGAGTGGTTTTTGTTTCATTCACTTACTCCAGCAGGTGGAGTCCCAGTTTTATGTGGCTGTGTCCTTTCAGACTTTCCACCTTGGGAGGTCTGGAGCTTTGTCTCCTTTTCCCAATGCCCTAAAGGCCCCCCAAACAGGGGCTTAAATTCACTTGGGTGTCAGCAAAGCCCTTGGGGCAATAGCCAACATTACTGCTCAATTTATCTCTCAGAGTTCCTATTTTATTTAATGTTGGGGCCTTATGTGTTTCTTACTTTACAGCTAGCTCAATGCATTTAAAAGAGTTCATCACGAAAATATTCTAACCAGCATTTTTACATGTTTTCAGTGGGAGAGTTGGTCAGGTAACTGGATTCCCAGACTGTAGGGAATGGAAGTGTCCATTTAGCGTGAACTGTCAATCTTCAGAGAGGGACATAATCTGCAGCCTTTCTCAAACCGATTTGTCCATGGAACCTTTCTTTTGAGGAGGATCGTATAGGATGGGATCCCACGGAGTTCATCTAGGGAAATTCTGAGCTAAAGAAACAAAATGCTGTCTGTGGTTTCAATTCTAGTCATTGTCCAACCACAGTAATGAAAACTATGGCAGGCTGTTTCCTTTGTATACAGCAGGTCTATACAAGGGGCTCGTCCTCAAAAATGCCTTGCGTGGTGGGTTTACAGACAAGGAAACTGAGGCTCACAGAGGTGAAGTGACTTGGTTAAGGTCATATAGCTGGGAAATGGCAGCGCTGGGTCTTGACCCCAGGTCTGTCTGTCCCCCAGTTCTCTCCTTCTTCTACCCATGCTGCCCCTCAACCAGCATAGCAGCCCCTGAGGTTCCCTGCCTCAGAAGCAGGAATAATTAGGACTTATAACTGCACAAAATACACATGGCAATGGACAAAGACACAGAGGAACATGGAGAAATAGACAAAAGGGGGTCTAATGGGCATGTTTTCACAGCTCCTTTATCATCGTTATAATAAACGTAAATGGAAAGATGTAGTCCACCTGCCTGTTTTCATGTCCCTATTCCCCAGGAGGCTGTATCTACCAAGTTCATCATAGCCCAGCACAGGTCAGGCATACAGTAGGTGCTGTGGAAGGCTTCTTCAAATGATTAAACACAGAGTTACCATATGACCCTGCAATTCCATTCCTAGTTATATACCTAAGAGAAATGAAAACATGTCCATACAAAAACAGGTACATGAATGTTCACTGGAGCATTATTCACAATGGCCAAAGGCAGAAACAACCAAATGTCCATCAATGAATGAACAGATAAACAAAATGTGGTACATGCATACAGTGGAATATGATTCAGCCATAAAAAAGAATGACGTGCTGATACGCACTCCAACGTGGATGAAGCTTTAAAGAATTATGCAAAATGAAAGGAACCAGACACAAAAGACCACATAACTATATGAGTCCACTCATATGAAAGCCCAGACTAGGGAAATCTAAAATTTCTGGAGACAGAAAGTAGATTAGTGTCGCTTAGGGCTGGGGGTTCTAAGATTGACAGTGATAGTGGTTACACAACTCTGAATATACTGAATATCCACTGAATCGTACATTGTAGATGGGTGAATTTTACGTATGTGAACATTTCAGAAAAGCTGTCAAAAATATCTGTGCAATGAACAAAACATTTTTAGTGATACAAATCACCATATTTCTCAAAAAAAAAAAGAGAAGCTTTGGTGGGGGCAGGGGTAGGGGCACTGTTGTCTCTCCTGGTTAAATCTGATCAAGGTTTTTACTTAATTCTAAGATGTCAGCTTTTTACGGGGCGAGGCTCCTCTGCCTCTACCGTGACCTGCAGGTCAGGAGGGTAGCATGCAGGCCCTGAGCCCCAGGCCTAGATCGATCAGTAGCTCCGTGTCACACCCTTGACTGGCCTGCCTGCCCGCACCCACCTATGAGGCAGGAGTTATGGTACTCGTTTGTCTGGCTCTGGTACTCCAGGATCTTCTTGCCGATGTTCTCTGCACACTGGTCAAAGGTATCGTGCATGCAGTCAGGCCTGGTGACTGAGCGCTTCTCTTTCCGGTAAAACTCCTGCAAGAGAGGGTTGACAGTGTGTGGGCAAGGACTCTCACTATGGACTCTTGCCCATGCTCTCAACATCTTCCACCCTGCTCTCGACACCCCTTAGCCTTCTCTTCCTGCCTGTCTGCCCTTCTCACCACAGATAGCATCACAGGGCTATGCACGGCACAGGCGGGTGAATGGCAAAATTCTATTTACCCTTCAAGACCAAAATGGAATCTCATTTCATGATGAGGTTGAAAGCTTTCTATGAAACTCCAAGCTGGGTACCAGGCTGTGGGCCACTAATATGGATGACCCGGAGGCCCTGTACTGAAGGCATTCACAGCCCAGTGGGAGGCAGACATTCCTGTGTTACATGTGCTGGAACTGGGCACTGGGTAGCTCCGACTGGAGGACCCCCAGGTGCCTGCTCCCATCACCCCACCTGTCTCTCTGTGCTGCCGCCAGATCAGCCCCCCTCTTGCTGGGCACTGACCTCGGGGACAGAGATGGGACTTGTTCCCATTGACACGCCCAGTATCTGACATACAGTTAGTGTCAAAGAAATATTTGGTGGCTGAATAAATGGATAAATGAATGAATGATGTTTAGCTGCGTAGCCATGGTCATGGGGGCTGGCATCCCCTTTCCTCAGTTTTACCCATAAGGGCATTATCAGTAGATTTCAGGAGGCAGAGGCAGCTGGGGACATGTGATCCGTGGCTGGCAAGGGGGCAGGCAGAGGCCTGTGGGCAGCAGTCCTCACCTCTGCAACACACAGCAGATGGTCGTTGTTCTCCCAGAGGAGGGTCAGGATGATCCCTTTAAAATCCCTGCAACACACACGAGACAGATCCCTGAAGGGCCTGGTGCAATCACACCAAATATGGTGGACAAAACCAAACGGACAGAACATTCTGAGGACTCAGCCCCCCAGCCAGGATTGGAATAGGACCGTTCATGGGATGCCCAAGCATGTGCCCACCTAATACTTCCATTGTCAAGTTTAACACCTCTTGTAAGTGACGAGATAGGTCTGGCCCCTTCCAAGGGTCTCTGCTCTTTTTTGGCCTCACCACTCCTTGTAACTATTCACTCCCACCCCAGGACCTTTGCATGTACTGATTCTTCTCCAGAGAATACAACTAAATTTCCTCTTGGTCACACTTGTTTCTGCTCATCCTCAGATACTGGCTCAGTGCCAGTTCTTGACTGCCTTGTTCAGATGCTCCTAGAGTGGGTCTCAGTCCTACTGCATTCTACACAGGGGGAGGGGAGAGGGTTGTTTGGGATTGCTCCGTGTGACTGGCTGATTAACCTCCATTTCTCCCTGCAGATGGTAAAGCCCATCAGAACACGGCCTGTGTGTATCTATTTCCTTCATGGAATTCCTAGCCCCCTATCCATTCCTCAGTATTAGTTGAAAGAAGAAATAATGACTTCTTATAAATATCAATCAAATGAGCAGGACTTCCTGTAGGACCAAACATTCTCCTTCCAGCACCTCTGGCCTTTCGGTGCCAGTGCACAGACTGGGGCTTTATTAAACAAATTCACACAGATCTAGTGGATATTCCTGTCCAGTTAGGTCAACCATCTCAGCAGTAAGATTGAAGTAAAGAACAGATGTATTAGAACTACATGTAGCTGCAGGACATTTAATTTTTCACGATTTCCGTAAAGTGATGGCAGCGACTATTGTAAACACAATGTTGTCGGCCAATGTCTAAAATACATGTAATAGGTTCCTTGATCTTTCATTTTAAAATTCCTTCATCGTAATTAAAGAAAATTGAAAATATGCTGGAAAAGAAGAAGGAAAAATGAATGATGACATTTTATTTTATTTCCATTTGTTCATGTGTATGTTACATTCTGCTCTCCTTTCCTTGAACAAGAAGAGAAGCCAATGAAGACTCTCCTTGACCAAACTTTAGACAGGCTCCTCTGAGCCCGCTTTCCAACTAGGCCTCATCCTTGGGCATTGTTTTTGGCCTGTTGGGTTCTGTTTTAGCAAGAACTCTACTAAGCCAGTTTAGAGATAATCCCCCACCCTTGGTAGCTGATGCCCCTGGGTTGCCTGGAGCAAGAATCCAGTTAAGTAGGTTTACCAGAAACCCCAGTACCCTTGAATTTTCTATCCACTGACACCCCCCATCCCAACCCCACCACTCTGCACACTGGCAATATATTCCCTGTTACATTGTGAGTGGAGCCCCATCTCTCTCTCCCCTACTGAGACAGTCCTGACACCTAATGCAAAAGTCCCACTTAAAGTCTTCCGTACTGTTTTAACAGGTGCCAGGATAATTGTTTCTTTAACACCTCCCACCTGCAGTGCTTTGGAGGAACCACCACCACGCTCCCTTGATAAACTGGGAACTTCCACTAAAATCTATTCATATATTGATTAATCTCAGGCAAAACATGGAATGAACCTGTTTCCTTTTCATGTCTTGGCATTCTACTGAGAATGTTTGCTCCTAACTTTATTTCCTCCTTTGGGCATGGTCTCTTCAAATTTTCCCCTTACCCTACTGAGTCCTCAAGATTTCCTAAGTGATTTGCTGGGGGACGGGGAGGGAGCCAAATTTTAAAGGTCTTTTTCTTTGTTGTCCTTTTCTACCACCATTGTTTCATGGCTGGTTGCTATCTAACTTTTAATTGCATTTTAAACTCCAGTGGAGTTTGAAAATTTGTTTGCCAAGTGTTTCCATCTTTTTCCTTGTGATTTTTTTTCTAACGTTTCTCAGTGTGACAATATTATATTAAGGGAGGCCTAAGTGTGACACTTGGGAACTTGTTGGCTCCTCTCTGTAGCTCTAAGGGGAGGGTTCTTTTTTACCTACAGTGCAGAGGGGAAGACTGAGGCTTGGGGAGAAGTCCCAGTTTGGAGGTAAAAACATGATCAGTCTGATTCTATTTTCTGAGCAATTAACTACTGTGTTAGTCCAAGAAAGTCTTCCCGCTTTGAGAGATTTAATAAGTGCTTGATTTATTTATTTTCTGTTTAGCTGACGATTTTTCTTTTTAATCACTAAAAACACTGTGGTGCCTCCGCATCATGGATATCATCCATACCATTCAGCCATACAAAACAGGAAACTGTTGACACACTTGACAACTTGGATAGATCTCAAGGACATTATGTTGAGTGCAAAAAGCCACCCTGAAAAGATAATATACTGTATGAGAACGCTTATGTGACATTTCTGAAATTATAGGGATGGAAAACAGATTAGCGGTTGCTCATGCTAGGGTTGGCGAGGGAGGGGCATGAATGTGGCTGTAAGGAGCAGCAGGAGGATCTTGGTGTTGGTGGAAGAGTTCTGTTACTGGATTGTGGTGATGGTTACACAAGCCTACACATGGATAAAATGACAGAAGTATGCAAAACTGAGAGAAAGAGTCAAGGTTTTAATGATGTGGAATGTCAATGAGTGTGTGGGACAAGGAAGCGTCTAGCTGCTGATTTGGACATGACTTCTGGGCTGCCTGATGTAAAAGCCACCATTCTTTGCATGTTTACAAAACTCCAGCGACGAGACCTTTGGTGCAAAAAGACTGATTAGTAGAGGATACTGTGAAGGTGGGGTCCCCTGATTACAGGGAGGGGGGCCAGTTGTAGACCTGGACTTTTCTCTGAGTGCTTTCCATTTTCAGAAGTTAGAATTTTGCTGGTTTGACTGAAACGTAGCCATATTAAGTAGAGCAGATTTCGTTTTAGTCGCCACAATTAAAATAAGGGAAAAGAGGAATGAAGACAGGGGAAAGCATTTAAAACAAAACAAAACGACACTAAAGAAGCATGCTGTCCTGCTGTTACAAAATACTTAGTTTGGAAAATGTGAAAGTTTGATAAAAGTTATCTCTCAACAAATTCAAGTGAAATGGGTTGAGACAAACTGACTTTGACCTCTACCTGTCCCTTCACCAACCCCTCCTGCTCTGCCCCCTACTTCTTATTTTCCCTTCGACTGAGTCAGGTTTAGCCACCCCTAGATGGAGACAAGAGGTTAAAATAGTTAAAGGACAAGGTGTTGTCACTTACGCAGCCAGAGGAGGTGGCCTCTCCCCGAGCACCTGGTACTTTTTGTCCATTCGATTCGGCTTGGAGTACCGTGTGATACTGTGAGACAAAGGAAAGTCAGGGCTCTGGATGCTGGGGATAGACACGGGCAAATCTGGGCCTACGGGAGCCCTGCCTGAGTTTCTAGAGATGCTTGGTCTGCCTTTGGGGCAACCTGACCCCTGTTTCTGGGGCTGAATCCTTCAAGATGCCTCCTCATAGCTCTGGAGATGACCTTACTGTGGGGATGGAGCCCTTGCCACTGAAACCTACCCAAGGCCATTGAGAGGGGGCAAGTGGTAGAGGTGCTCCAGCCCAGAGATTTGAATCCTTGCTTCTCCGTGGTGAGGCTCCAAAGAAAAATAGGTTGAGCCACATTAGGATTGCTAGATTTTTAAATAAAAATATAATACGCCCAGTTAATCTTGAATTTCAAATAAGCAATGAGTAATTTTTAGCGTAAGCATGTCCCATGCAATATTCAGGACATACTAAAAATATTATGTCTTTTATCTGAAATTCAAATTTAACTGGGCACCCTGAATTTTTATCTGGCAGCCCTAACAACATAGATTTCACTCTGTAACTGCTGAGAGACTGGATATACAAATAGTCGGGGGCTGGACCACATATAAATACAGAAGTCTAACCCACAACCTGCAGCAATGTGACCAAGAAACCAACTCTTTATTATAATAAACAACTCGGGAAGCCAGCCTGCTGTACGTCAGACTCGAGAGATGGTATCCTAGTGACGATCCATAAAGCTAAGCAATAGTTCCTGTAACAAGTGGCCCTACGTAACCAGAAATTATTAATAACTGGTAGCTTCTCAAAATTTTGTACCTGCTTCCAACTTAAGACCAACCAGAGAAAGCCAAATATGCTTCCCCAACCAATCCCATAGGATGCCCTGCTGTAGGCCTGCCTCCAGCTGTCTGCCCTGTGCCCACAGCCTCCAATCGGCCATGCCCGAAGCCCTCCTTTGCCTCCATTATATACTCCTCTACCTGCCTTTGAGGCTCCGCTAAAATACAGTCAATGTGGCCTAGACCCTTGCTGTAGCAAACTCTGAATAAATAGCCTTCGCTTTTCTCATTTGGTTGGTCTTTGTTTATTTCCACATTGCAGATGCCATGTGTATTCAAAAAGACCTTCTGGAGATATGCAAAGCACACCGGCCACTTCCTCAAAACCTGGAATTAAACCACATCAACAAGGGCTCACGGGAGACACAGAAAGTTGGCTCAGCCACATGGTTTCTGTTATCTACCTTTTGTAAAATACAGGCGAGTGGGCCAGGACCCACCATCACTGAGCCATGAGTCCGATGACTCCAGTGGAGCACAGTGGGCAAAGCGCACGGCCAGGATGCAGAGGCCAGGACTTCCTAAGGCTCTATGCTATCACCCAAGGAAAGCCATCTCCAATGACCTTCTTTCTGACCAGGATGATGTGTGTGGGAAGGTAGCAGGGCTGTGATCCACCTGCTATCACTGTGGGAAACCACTGAACTCCTAGACAGGCTCTCCAAGTGAGTGTGGCCTGTTGAGCTGAGTCACTGAGCAGGAATGAGTACAGATATGACTAAAGCCAGCATCGGAGCTGGCTCTTCACTGGATCCCAGAGAATCCTGGAGCTGTGAGCACAGGCAGCACATTCTGAGGACAGACTCCGGTAAAGTAACAGGGTGCTCTCTGGCCTCCATTCAGGGACACAGGGTAGGGGTCCGGGAAGGGGAGATCGTGGGCAGCCCAGCATCCCTACCTCCCTGCTGAGGTGGCACTGCCACTGGACAAGGCCTTGATGAAGTGTTCTCCCCGGTTCCGTTGTCGCTTCGCACCTTTGGGTGACGATTACCCAGAATAAGAGCAGAGGACTCAAGGTAAGGATGGGTCAAGTATCACCACTGGCTTCCCCACCTGAGACTTGCAGGCCTGTTGGCCTTTACCTGTCTGGGATCGGACTTTGTCACATGGGGCGACTGCGCATTTTGAGTCGTGAAGTCTGAAACCAAAGGAAAGGAGGTGAGCTTTTACCCAGTGACCATGAGGACAGCTCAGGCCAGGCACTGGGCACCATCCTGGTTGTCACACACCACCACATGACTCCATCCTGTCAGGAGCCCCACTTCAGAGGAGGGAACTGGGGCTCTAAGAGGAGAAGTCCCTTGCTCAAGGTCACAGGTTTTCAGGGGTGGGCTGACATGGGCACCCAGTGTGTGGCACCACAAAGCTGGTCCCTGAAGGCTCAGGGCTTGGCCCATGGTGGCAGAACCTCATTGTGCACCCCAGGACCACTCACTGCAGGATCTTCTTGACCACCTCTACAGCTGGGTCTTCAATCATGGGCTTCCCCATGCGGCTCGGCTGAGCGAAAGACTCAGGGGTGACTACATCTATCTTGGCCTCCTCCTCAAAGGTTTCTGAAGACATCTGTATGTCACTCTCCATCTCCAGGTTGGTCAAAATGTTTTCCTAAAGGCCAGAGAGAAGGGCCCGAGTATGTGGGACCGGCAGGCTGGGTTTATATTCCAGCACCACCCTGCCCAGGTGCTGCGGCTGGAGGCCAGATGCCTGAATTCTTTGAGCCTGTATTCTCCCTTCTTTAAAACAGTAATGGTCATATCTCTTTTAGAGGGCCATGAATTCATTCATGCATATATGCTGTTAACCTTCCAAACTGTTTCCTGAGTGCCTGCTCTCTGCAAGGCTTGCCTGGGTCCTGGGACACGGCGTGAAGAGGTCACATGCGACTCTTATCCTCATGGACCTTATAGTTTAGTCCAAGAGACAGACATTTAATATGCACTTATACAAATAAATGTTTGGTCAAACTTGGGACCAGTGATGTGAGGGAAAAGTTCCAGTGTCTTCTATGAGACCGAGGGTCACAGACCTGTCAGGCTGGCCTGTGGATGTGCTTTTTAATTAATGGGCGAGTGAATGGACAGAAGCATGGACGAGTCAGCGGCTACCTCCCCCTTGAGTTGGCCCTTAGAGAAAGGGTTGGAGTGGCAGCTCGCGATGAGCACTTAGGCTGTTCCTTGTTTTATTCTGAGTCTTGCCTTAGAGGTGGACTGTAAGGTGGAGGGACCCTGGCTGGAACCCTGAGTCCCATCTCGTAGGCACGGTACTGGTGGTGCGATGGAGGCTTAGCGTTGGTGGCATAGAGGGAAGAACCTCTCTGTAGCTGGTTCAAAACGTGGCAGTGAGAGGCAGGGCCTGAGGGGGACCGGAGCCCATTTGTGCTGTATGACCCCCCATTGGTTGTATGACCCCATCCCCAGCCTTTGGTGTTAAAGCCTGGTGTGAGGGGCTGAATGTGGGGTGAGGAAAACACAGGTTCTTTGGCCCTCTTGGGGTGCACAGTCCAGGGGAGATAGCCCCTAAAATAAAATGGAGACCTCACTGTATGGTCTGTGGGCTCATGGGGCAGTGGGAGGTGCCACTGGGCCAGGAAACCCTGACCAGACCAGGGGTAAGAGAAGGCCTAGGGCAAAGTGACATCTTCGGGGCAGGGGCAGAGAAATGAAGAGGCCATGGGAGGTGGACCGCAGAGGCTGCTGCTCAGGTCTGATTAAAGAGTCTGGATGTTGCCCAGAGGGCAGGAGAGTGATATGGTCAGGCTGGCCTTTTCTAGTGTTTGGTCTGGCTGAAGCTCAGGAATTAGATCAAGGGAGGACATGAGAGGATAAGTCAAGTGGTCAAGACACTAGGGGGCTTGGAGGGGGTGGTAGAAATGGGTGGGGAGAAGCTAGTGGCTGCGCATGGGTGTGGGTGGGAAGGAAGAGACAGAGAGGCGAGGCTGCCCTGAGAGCCGGTGGGCGGGGCGAGCTAAGGGTCTTGATGGGGGCGAGGAGGTGAGACCAATCCAGTGAAGTGGCCCATCCAGGATGTGAACCCGGATCTGACTGAACAGCCCGTGGTCTTTCCAAGGCATCCCCGGAGGCCTGAAGTCTAGCAGGGGCCTGGGAGCCCCTCTTCCCTTGAGCTCTGTTGAGCCCTGCAAGTCTCCTAGGAGCTCACCCACCCTTCCCTATCACCCCAGCCCATTTCTTACAGTAAAGACCACTTTAGTCACGGACTCAGTCTCCAGCCTGCAGTTGAGGTACTGAATCCTGTGGTTCAGTTTTTCTTTCCAAGTTCGGATGAACCCGAGGAGGTCTTCTGTGGTCACTACCTAGCAAGAACACAGACGAAAAAAGCCACAGGAAGCAGGCCGCAGGAGGGCAGACTGACTCCATCTGAACCTCAGGAATGTGGGCTGGCTGGTGAGGATGCCTCTTGGTCTGATGGAGGCTCCTCGTTTGCAGGGGGCACCCTGGGGAGTAGGGGACACCGAACCGGCTCTCTGCACTGGGATGACAGATCCCTCATTTGATGGGCCATCGGGAGTTCTGTTCCTGGTTCTACGGGTTTGTTCTGGGCAAGTGACTTAAACGTGCTCAACTCAGTCTTCCCATCTGTGTGACAGGGACACAGAATACTCTCTAGGATTTTTTCTAGCTCTGATACTCTATGTCTAGAAGGAAATGTGTGGCCCAAGATGGTGAGGGTGTGCAGGAGTAAAACGACCACAGCTTTTCTGGACGGGGAATCTGGCCATCTCCGTGACAACGTCCAATACATATACCCCTGGAGTAGCAATTCCGCTGACCGTGCTCCACAGGTGTGCAAGGAAGCGCCGTAAGGATGTTCGCCTTCTTCACACGTCCCACATGTCACTCAGCAATCCTCACACACTGGCCCTAAATGGGTCACTGACCTAGTAGATGACCCAGGCCAGGAGGTGCCTTGGCCTCTTCTGCTTCCTTCATTTCCAATGCACTCTGAGTCCTGCCAATTACCCCTACCACTCAGCTCCACTCATGTCCCTGCTAGCACCTTGTCCAGGCCACTGTTCTCTCTGCCTCAGTCCCAGCACCCTGCCTCTCTCCTACCAACCTCCCTGTTAGCAACCAGAAAGCCCTCCTCAATGTGGCCCTGAGCACATGGCCGTGGCCGCACCGTCCCTGGTCCCCGCTGCCTTTACCACACATCTGATGCATCTATCCCGTCTCCTCATCACTGCTCTGGAGAAGTGTCCAAGCAGTGTCCCCCATCAACAGAGGATTGCCTGCCCACCTGAGCTCATGCACTTCCAACCTGGCCGGAAGGCTCTACAATGCCCCCCGCCTGCCCAATCCCTTCTCTGTCACCCTGCCGTTGCCCTGATACCAACAGAAGGCAGGAAACGGGGTTGTGAGGCGAGGAAATGCGGGAGAGCCGACATTTCTGCCCTGGAGAGCCAGGGTGGTCCTTGAAGGGGTCACAGCAGATTAACTGGGTTTTCCCTGCTCCCCAGGGGATGTGTAGAAACATCTGCATAAAGACACAGAGGTCCCAAGGGGCTATACAGGCAATGAGAATAACATAAGAGATGTGTATTCTCCACTCTGTACTTTGTGGATATTGGAACTATTTTCAAGAAGCACACATTACTATGCAAGAAAAAGCAATAAAGATAGAAAAGTAACTGTCCTCCAATGAAACCATAACTCACTTAAGTCACTGAAATGGAAGAGAAAAGGCACTCTCACTGGGCTCCACCTGCCTGCCTGGGGACTGGGGGAGGTGGCTGGTTTCTCTTCTCTTCCTTAATTTCATTGAATGAAACAGGGATTGAGGAGGAAGGCTCAGGGGCCCCTTTGGTGCTGGAGATATCTTAACCACAGATGTACGTTTATTTCCAGTTTATGATTCCAGCACGATGCATCTTTATTTTTTGTAGCTTAGCTTTCACTGAGCACTTACCTTTTTATCTCCCTTTGAGCTTCGACACATTTCTACTTTGCTTTGAAGCTGTTCCAGAGAAGAATTTAATCCGTCTGTTTGCAAATTGGATTTTGCCACCTAGAAAAATCAGAGATTCTAAGATTTGTTTCTAGAATACCTATTTTGACCAGGAAAATGTTCAACAAAAAACAGATGGATTAAGTACTGAAAAATTGAAATCAGGGGGAAAAAAATGCATGATCTTATCAAAAACTTAATCACTGAATTTAAAAGATTTTTTTTTTTTTTTACTGTCAAATAGATAAGGCTTAAAAATAAAATTAGTGACTCATAGTATTGGTCAAGAGCATAGGTATAGTTCTAGGAATTTATCCATTTCTTAAAGGTTATGCGATTTGTTGGCATATAATTGGCCATAGCAGTCTCTTCTGATCCTTTGTATTTCTGTGATATCAGTTGCAGTGTCTTCTCTTTAATTTCTGATTTTATTTATCTTGTCTCTTTTTTTCTTAGTTAGTCTAGCTAAAGATTTGTCAATTTTGTTTATCTTCAGAAAACCAGTTCTTAGCTTCATTGATCTTTTCTGTTGTTTTTCTGGTCTCTATTTCATTTATTTCTGATCTGACCTTTATTTCCTTCATTCTGCTAAGTTTAAGTTTCATTTATTCTTCTTTTCTACTTCCTTGAGATATACAACTGGGTTGTTTATCTGAGATCTTTGACCTGGAGTCACATTTTGGGTCTAACATTGAAGAGTTCTCTGTTTTTGACTAAGTCACATAATCATTCTCTGCTTCAGTTTCTTTATCTCTAAAATGGGGATTAAAAACAGTACTTGCTACATACAGTTCTTGTGGGGATTCACATAGCTAATTGGAAGACATCAGTAGGATGCACGCATAAGAACTCAGTGAATGCTAGCGGCTATTATGATTTAATCTCTATCTTCCTGGCTGGAGTGCGAGTCCCACTGTAGAGACCACATCGGTATCCCCAGCACCTGGGACAGTGCTGGCATGCAGGTGTGTGTGATGAACACCCACCAGATGAAGAATAAATCTGTCCTACCTCGCATTTGATGTTCACTTGCAGATTTGTCAGCAACCGCTGGATTTTCTCTAAGAAAATAAGGTCCACAGACAGGTTATGGAATTTACTTTCAAACTTGTTGATGACATCATTGGCCTGCAAAGAAATAGAAAAAGTAAAGGAGTGGGGGCTTAACTGGGAGCTTGTGGGCTTCAGAAGCAGAAGAGGACAGGCTCAATTAATGGTTGGAAAGGGGGCTTGACTGGCCCCCCTTGACCCTGTCACTATGTGTCCCGGGAGCTTGGCTGGAAGTCAGGGTTGGGGCTCCCCGACCTGGTCCAGGTACTCGCTCTCCATCTTCTCCATGTTGATCATGATTAAGCTTTCAACAAACTCTATTCGGGCAGCTTCCTTTTCCAGTCGATGACACAGTGAGTCAATTTCTTCAGAGGAAAAGTTGCCTCCCTCTGAAAATAGTCTGAAAGTAATGTGGGACAAATAAAAGCCGGTGATCAGACCTGAACCTTTCCACCCATCCCAAACACTGTGGTTAACAAGGATTTAGATTAAAAGTATAAGATCAAGGAAAAATGAATGGAGGTAGTTCAAGGACAGAAGCAGGAAAACAACCCAAATGTCCACTGAGGGGCGAATGGATAAACAAAGCGTAGCATACGTGTACAATGGAATCATATGCGGCCTTAAGAAGGAATGAAATTCTGATACATGCTACAACATGCATAACCAGTGAAGACATTGTGCTAAGTGAAATAAGCCAGACACGTAAAAGGACAAATGTGTGACTGCCTGACATGTTGTGTGAGGCACCTAGAGCAAGTAGTCAAGTTTACAGAGGCAGAACGTGAGGTGGTGGTTGTCAGCGGCGGGGAGAGGAGAACGGAAGTTGGTGCTTCACGGGTTCGGAGCCTCAGTTTGTGGAGAGGGAGGGTGGCGATGCCAGCACAGCTACGTGATTGCATTTACTGCCACTGAACCACGCACCTGAAAATGGCTAAAATGGACAATTTCGTGTTATGTATATTCTGTCACAGTAAAAGATCTGAAAACACTTATTCATAAAGATCACACGCACACACACACACAAACACACACACACACACACACACACCTATGCTCATTGCAGCATGAATCGCAATAGCCATGACACCTAGGTGTCCTTTAATGAATGATTGGATAAAGATTTGGTACACATGTATATACAACAGAATACTCCTTAGCCATAAAAGACGATGAAATATTGCCATTCGCAACAACAAGAATGGATTTTGAGAACAACGTGATGAGTGAAATAAGTCAGAGGGAAAAGGACAAGAACCAGGCAGTCGCAATCACGTAGGACATAGAACAGAAAGCCACAAATGAGCCAACAAAACAAACAAACTCGTAGACACAGACAACAGCATGGCGGTTACCAGAGGGCAAGGGATGTGGGGGGAGGACGAAGAGGGTAAAGAGGGTCAAATTTATGGTGACAGAAGGAGACTAGACTTTGGGTGGTGAGCCCACAACGCAAGATACAGATGATGGATCATAGAATTGCACACCTGAAACTTATATAATGTTATTAACCAATGTTACCCCCAATAAATTTAATTTTAAAAAAATTAAGAAGAGAAATGGCCAGCTGTCAGCAGAGAAAGCCTGGTGGCCCGCAGAAGCCCCGGACGCCGGCTCCCACCTGCAGTGCTTAACGAACTCGATGTTGGTGTCGCGAACCTTGCCCAGGCTCTCCTCCAAGTACTGGCGGAAGCTGCGCAGGGACACCTGGATGACGTCAACGTAGCTAAGCAGCTCCCGGTGCAGCGTGTTGCTGAGAATGACCAGCCTGGGGGACACGGAAGGGGCAGGGTGGTGACCTGGGCATGGAAGAGCAACCTGGAAGGCTGAGCTCCACTGCCGCACCCAGCCGTGGGGCCACCAGAACCACTGCCCGTCTTCTCTGGGTGAAATAAGAGGCATTAGAAGGACGTCCAAAGTGCCAGCATGTATAGGACAGTGTGGAACTCTGTGTGCTGGATCAGAGGGTGTCCCTCTCCTCGTTCTGGCTACTGCCACCGATTGGTAAAAGAATCCCCAGGCCCTCAGTCTGACACGCTCACTCTAACTTCCAGCAACGTAGTTCCTGTGCCCCGGGGCTCTCCTGAAAGAGCATCCTGCAAGTTTCCCCTTCACATCCGAGTCCACCCTCAGCAGCTGCCTCTGTGTACCTGACCACCGTATAGACACCTGGGAGGGCTCCTCACCTGTTACCTGACTGAGGCTTCGCTGGAACCCCTTGCTCTGCCCTGAGCACATCCCCGCCTCAAGCTGTGCCGTGTTCCTTCACGATGGGAGAATTCTGCTCCCTCCCCACCTTTCTCCATCCCAGACCTGGGAGTCCCTCCTATAGGAAACGCTTCCTGACTTCCCCTGATGGAAGCGGCTTTTCCCACATTTTGGGGCACATCATTTGCATCCCTGCACTCGGACCATGAGCATCCTTTTTTTCTCTCTGGCTGCTCACCCAGGCCCAGCACCCAGTCTCCAGCCCCTAGACAGATGTCTCTTGCGAAGATCTGAGCTGAAAAGAGACAGTTGCTCCGGGGCCTGGAAAACATGATGACTCTTATCCATTGGGGCTGGAGGCGGGGAGCCCCTCCTCTGAGAGCAGCTCTCTGCTCTAGGCTGGATTCTAGGCCCACGAGGCCAGGGCCCTTACTTCTGGCTCTTGGTGGCGTTCAGAAAGGTGTGTTCCATGTCGTAAATCTTGCGGCGGAAGTTTTTACTCCTCGCATTCTGCTCCTCTTGGAACTGGCAGAACATCAGCCTCTCCTTCCTCAGCGTCTCCATCACCCCGGCACAGTGGTTGTCCAGCTGCTTTTGATGCAGCAAGAGCTCAGCTGAAAAGGATGAAGGGAGCTGAGGCCCTTTGTGATCCTGAGTCACCTCAGGACATTCTTTTCCTAGACGGTGATGGCTGCCTCTCCCAGGCCAGCTGAAGAGCAGAGACCATTCAGGCCAATATCCCTTATCCTGCCCCGCTGTCCTCACCAAGGCCTGGCATGGGACTTGCCACAGACCTCAGGGAGGCCACTCTGAGACTGCCCCGGGGTCTCTAACTGGAGAGGAGGCTCTACCTGGCTGTGACAGGTGGGGAGGTCCCTGCTGCTGGAGGCACTCTGCCTGCAGCTGAAGGGAACAAAGCATGGGAGATGGAGAGTCCCCGGAGAGCAACCCTGCGAGCAGGTGGGATGGGGGAAGGGTGTTGGAGAAGGTGGGGATCTTGGTGAGAGGGTCAGAGAGAAAACAATGAGCACACAGCTGGGCAGTCGGAGGTTGTTCCTCATATCAGTGGCTACTTACTTCCAATGAGCCTGAAGCCTAACAGACTTCCACAGTGGAGTAAAAAGAGCCAGGATTTAGCTTCAAGAGCTCCATCATAGGCTTTTAGAGCTGGCAGAGAGCCCCAGAATGCCCTCTCTGAACTCCCTACTGCTGGGAGTGGTCAAAGTGCTGTGGTCCCAACTCCGCCAAAAATGAACGGTGTGACTCTAGGATGTTCTTTCTCTGGCCTCAATTTTCACACTGTGCATTGGGCCAGGGAGCCAGGGAAGAGGAAGGAAACCAGCCTTCAGAAAGCACCTTACTTGTATTTATATTTAAGGCACATTTTCCAGACAAAGGCAGTGAATTTCTGAAAGCCAAGCAGGTCTCCTCAGGCCACAGGCACTGGGACTCCTGGCCAGGTCATTGCCCCGAGCAACAGGAGGTTGGATAAGATCATATGAGGACTCTCTTTGAGCTCTAAATGTCTATGATGGAGCTTGAAGTGTGACTCAAGTGAAAAACTAACAAGGTCATTGAAAGATCCAACTAAAAGTGTGCCCCCCCCCCATTAATGGAGCCCTCTGCCTAGGAAAGAAATGTCACCTCTTTTTAAGTGTTATTAATTATAATCTAAAATTAATGGTTACCACTTTTGGAGGCTGTGGCATGTACGAGGTGCTCATTATTTCTTACTGTACCACAACCACCAACAATAGTCCCTTCTACAGGTGAAGAAGGGATCGGAGAAGTCAGGCAACCTGCCCAGAGTGACAGCCACAGTGGTTGAGCATGATAGCTCTGATTCCTGGGCTACAGGCTTGCCTCTAGAGTAGGGACCCCCAGCACCTGGGCGTCAGACTGGTACCAGTCAATAGCCTGTTAGAAACTGGGCCACCCAGCAGGAGGTAGTTGGCCGGCAACTGAGCAAAGCTTCATCTGTATTTGCAGCTGCTCCCCAGAGCTAGCATCACTTCCTCAGCTCCACCTCAGATCATCAGGCATTAGATTCTTATAAGAGCACTGGTCCCTGGTGCCAAAAATGATGGGGACCATTGCTCTAGAGCATCCACCATGCAGGTGTGTATCTGATAGGTGTGTAGCACATCTGGGATCTACACAACCAAAAAAAAGGACAATACTCTTCATTTCAGTATCTAATGCCTTCTTAAAAAAAAAGAAAAACAATTTAAAAAGTCTTGAATGAGGATTCTGCCAGCCTCAGAGGTCCAAACCCTCACACACATCGTCCACGGTGTGATGACAGCTGGGGCAGCTAATGAATGTGGAGCTGTGGCGGCACAGATGCCGGGGCTCTGGGGTAGGACAGCCTTCCCAAGCAGGGTCTGTACCTGCCCTGACGTTGTGGATGTCCCTTTCGACGTGCTGGACTCTTGGCTGGTGCAGGTGTAGACGCAGCTCCAGTTCCGAATCCAGCTGATCAATCTTAGTGGCCACGATGCCCTGGGCATTGAGGGTGCACTGGTCAAACCACTTCTCTAAGTGCTCAAAAAAGCCAGCTCGAAGTCTAAGGAAGAGAACAGCGAGGGTCACTCCTGACAACGATCATTACGGGGAGGAGGTTTTTCTATTTCAACGTATAAAGGTCTCTCCCCATCCCCTTTGCTCCTTGTTCCTTGTTTTATTTTCTACTACAATGTATTTTTTTGGTCTGAGCGGACAATCATTCATTAACCATACCCCTGCTGGAGGACATAGGGTGGTTTCGAACCGTTCGTTCTTGCAAAGAAGGCTGCAGTGAATAACCTTGTGCATATGTCTAGTGTGGAAGCATTTCTATAGGATAAATTCTGTGAACTGGGATTGTCATTTGTATTTCTATGTAAATTTGATATCAGTTCGTCGGTTTCCATAAGAGGACATCTGCTGTGATTTTTCGTTGCTGTCGTTATCTCATTGAATCTATAGATAAATTTGGGGAGAACCAACACCTTAAGTACGTGTGTGATTCTTGAAGATGTGGCCAAACTGCTTCCTTTGCAAGGCAACTTGAACTCCCATCAGCAACGAATAATAGTTCCTACTTCTCCATAGCCTCAGAGTGTATTGTCAAACTTTTGAATTTGACAATTTTGCTATGTTATAACTGAGCTTGAGCATATTTTTATGTGTTTAAGACCACTCTCTTTTTCTGTATACTACCCATTAACATCTTTTGCCCATTTCTCGATCGTATATCTGCTTTTTTTCTTATCAACTCTTTAAACCGGAGCTCCTTATATATTAGGAACAGGAGGTCCTTTGACTGTGGTGTGAGTTGCAAATATTTTTCCCAGCTCGTCATTTCTTCTTTTTTAAAATGTACATATTGATAAGATGGCTACGTATTGTTAAAATGTCGGTTGTGCCTAAATTTATCTATAGATTCAATGTGATAACAAACAAACAAAAAAATCACAGCAGATGTCTTCTCATGGAAACTGATGAACTGATTTCAAACTTATGTAAAAATACAAATGGTCAAAGATAGTTAAGAACATCTTAGAGAAGACCAAAGTCAAAGGACTTACATTTTGAGATGTTAAGACTTTGGGCAAAGTTATAGTCCTCAAGCGAGGTGCTGTGGTGACATAAGGAGAGACACATAGAGAGATAGAAAGACACACAGCAGACCAGTGGGGAGAGGAAGAGTTTTCTCAAACAGCACCACGTCAGCTGGTTACCCGTATGGGAAATACGAATAACCTCACACTGTAAACAAAGATCAATCCCAGGTGGATTTTATACCTAAATGTGGAAGTTTAAAACAATAACATTTATAGTTGATAACACAGAATATTTTCATGACCTTGAGACAAGCAAAGATTTCTTAGATAGGATACAAATACACTAAACCTAATGAAAAATTTGATGCATAGGACCTTATTACAAATAAGAATTTCTGTTCATCAAAAGATACCTTTAAGAGAGTAAAAAAGGCAAGCACAGAGAGAGGATGAACATTTGCCATGTATTTACCTGACAAAAATCTCATATCTAAGAGAGATGACCAACTCACATAAATTAGTTAGAAAAAGATAAGACAATCCACCCAAAAGAAAATGACAAAAGATTTGACTAGGTATTTCACAAAAAGACAAGCAAATGGCCAACGAGTATATAAAAATGTACACGGCATCATTGCTCATCAAGAAAATCCTACTTAAAACCACAGCGAAGCACCACTACACACATACCGGAATGGCTAAAAATAAAGACTGCTGACAATACCAAGCATTGGTGGGGATGTGAAGCAACTGGAACTCTCACACACTATTATAAACTGTTAAAACAAAACCACTTTTGAAAACTCTTCAGTAGTATCTTTTGGTTGTATCTCCTCCAGATGGACACACATATAACACTATGTCCCAACAATTCCACTCTTAGTTCTATATCTAACAGAAATGTGTATATATGTTCACCAAAAGACTTGTACATATACGAATGTTCAGAGCAGCATCGTTGGTATATCCCCAAATGGGAAACAACCCAAATGTGCATCAGTAGTAGAATGGATTAACAAGAAGGGTTGTATTTTTTTATAATTGAACACTCTACAGAAATAAACAATGAGCTACAGCCACGTTCAAAAATATATGTGAATCTTACAGCCAATGAAGGAAGCCTGACATAAAACAGTACATTCTGTATGAATCCATTTAAATAAAGTTTTTTTTTTTTTTTTTTTAAAAACTCATTCAAAAGTTAGAATATTGCTATCCTTGGGGAAGAGAGGGCAGTGACTTAGGACAGGTACATGAGGGAAACTGCTGGAGAGCTGGTAATGTTCTAATTCTTGTGGCTACTGGTTATTAGGTGTGTTCCCTTTGGATAATTCATTGGGCTATATATACATTCATGATTTCCATACTTTTCGGTATATAAGATCCTGCAACACACAAATCTGTTGAATACAGAACTATTTTTTTTTTTTTTTTTGGTTAGCTGGCATAATGTTTGATTCAATACTGGAATGACAGGGTCTAAAACTCATATCTAATCATCTCTTATCTCTTGAGATCTTATTCAAGTTACTAACTCTTTGAGCTTCAGTTTCTTCATCTGTAAAATGGGCTAATTACTGTACCCCTGTACCTATTAAGAGTATTAAATCTCCTCAATAAATATTAACTCTTGTGGTGGTCTTTGCTTTTCTTTGTGCTGTGGACTATGGAGAAGACAGACAATGGCCTGTAATAGAGGAAGGAGAAGGATGAGGTTCGAGTCAAGAGACATTTTCAAGGTGAGAAGAGGCTGAGGTGATGGAGAAAAGAGTACAAAGGACTGACTTTACTCTTTTTATTCCCCACACATGTGCAAACATGGGAGGTAGACTAACCAGGTGATCTTGAGCTGATTAGTCCCAACAATGACATTGTTGAGTCAGGAGGGGAGTAGAAATGTTATCCCAAAGCTAAATGCAAATTTCCCCATTTGGTCCAAATTCAAACACGAAGGCCCAGAAACTTGGAAGTTAGGGGAGCTAAATTCTCAGTGGTAGAATTATGGGTTATTTGTATATTCTTTATTTTTCTTTTTTCAATTTTCTAATTTTCTACAATAAACGTCTTACATAATCTGAGCCAAATACCATACACTCACACCTATGATCTACATCTATAAAATTGAAAAAAAAAAAAGAAGAAGAAGAAGAGGAAGGAAACTCTAAGATTACTCATGGACCATGATCTAGAAACATCTTTCAGAGAAAACACTGTGTCCTACATACAAAGCCTAAGACAGCAAGGCATCCTGGGACAGATGGAGGGATCACTCTCACAGAGGATAACTATAACTGCAAATAACTCCTGGACATTTGTTATTTTGTATTGTGTTTCTCATCTCTACCTTCAGTTACCTACACATTTCCTTTTTCCAGCTGAAATTAGTCCAATTTTTTGTTAAAATATTTCACCTCGTTAATAAAACTCAGGACAAGAGAATAAAAATAAAAGGGTTTTCTACTCACTGTCTCTTAATTTCTAAAATGAGTGTGGGTGGAATTATCGCTTGTTCTAGGAATGTGGCAGTGGAAGTGTCATTGATGAGAATGGAAGAAAGTTTGAACTGGGACTTCTTGCGTTCCTCTTCATGTTCCAGGGGTAGGAAGACAGAATAAGTGTTCCCGCTGGAGGTAGTGAAGGTCTCCATGTCCTCGTAGCAGAAGTTGTCCAGACACTCTTCCTGGGCTTCAGACTAAACAGAAAACAAGACTTTAGATTCAACATCATCAAAAGACATGGGAATCACAAACCACAGGTTCCTTGACATCTGAGGTTGTAACCATGTGGGCAGAATCTTGCCTATAACTGCTTTCCCACCTCCCCTCCGCCTCTCGCCACGTAATGCTTTTAAAACCAGGAAATTCTACATTTCTGGTTTCTTTGAGCCTACATTCCCGCATGGCATTGTTGGCTGGAGCTGCATAATGCCTGCACGGTTGCCATAGACTGAATGTTGGATGTCCCTCTAAAATTCATATCCTAATTTGAGTCTGGGATCGCTGCTTGAAAAGAAGTCTCATGTGCCAAATTCTTCCACAAAAGAGAGCCTTTTGCAATTTTGTGATTATGAAATTCAAGTTACTGTTCTGTGAGTTGGAACATGTTTTGAGGATAAGATTGAATATGAAAGTAACTTTCCTGCATGCTAAGGAGAGCTCTGACTGCTAACTTAGATGTGGGTCTTTTGTGTTGATCTACACAATAAGGAGCTAGGAAAGAGGGAGGACCAGGGAAGGGCAAGGAAAGCCATACCAGTAGAGAGATGACTTCGGAGTAGGTTGTAGGATGTGAGGAGAGGAAGGTGAATTTTAAAACGCATAGCTGTGAGATAAGAACAGGGTCCCTGGACAAAAACGAAAGGTGTGCCTGCCTTTGTAATTCTTTATATGTACCCCCTAAGGACACTGCGCCACTGGGGACCCTGGCTTGTATTAGTGATACACAGAGCGAACACAGCACACTTTCCCTGAGCCCAAGAGTGAATCCACTGCTGGCCTACCTCCACCTCTTCCTGCTCCTCCACTTCCTCTTCCTCCACTTCTTCCTGCTCCTCCACCTCCTCTTCCTCCACCTCTTCCTGCTCCTCCACTTCCTCTTCCTCTGCTTCTTCCTGCTCCTCCTTCTTTGCCACCTTCTGTCCCTCTTCCTTCCTTTTCTTCTCCTCCTTTGCTTTCTCCTCTTTCTTCTCCTTCTCTTCTTGAACCATCACATTTATCTGGTTCAGAGATGGTTTTAAGGAGATGTCTCTTTCTACCTGTGTTTCTTTCAGCTCCTGAAGAGAGTCCTCTTTCGACTCACCGATCTTGTTACTCAGCTCAGATTTTTCCTGCTGGGTCACTGTCCCCTCTTCAATTGTAGAGGACTCAGTGTCTTGAGATCTTTCTTCTCCCATCTCTTCTGCTGGCCCGGAGGAACTTGTCCCTCTACTTACGCTTTCCTCACTTTTGTTCATTTCCACTTCAGTCCTCTGGTTTCTCCTTAGTTTTCTCATTTTCTCCTGGA
Source organism: Rousettus aegyptiacus (assembly GCF_014176215.1). Lineage (NCBI taxonomy): Eukaryota > Metazoa > Chordata > Mammalia > Chiroptera > Pteropodidae > Rousettus > Rousettus aegyptiacus. The sequence goes on from NW_023416306.1 coordinate 28,119,377, forward strand.
AGCGCTTTTCATATGCTCCTGTTGAGGACCAACCCCAAAGTAGGTAGGAAAGACAGGTTACCAGTGTAACCTGGTTTGGGCATCCCCAGCCCACAAATATACAAAAGTGAAGTCAAGGAGAGTCAGACTTGACTTGTAAAAGGTTTACCTGGTTTCCTGAATCTGAAAATGACCTCCCCATTCAAGTTCTACAAGGAAAAAACACGGGAGACCGAGTGAGCAGTGCTGCCTTCCCTCAAGTGCCTCTTCTAAGAGTGTCTTTTGTCTTTTAAATAAAAGGATCGCCCCCCCCCCTAAAAAAATCATATAATGCAGGCATTGACCTTTATTTCACTGGGGTAATCAGAATGTTCTCAATATAGAGAATCAGTTTTCTTTAATCCCAAGCAGACTAGCAAACCCTTTCATCACACGATGGGCATTCACAGACTAAAGTCTCATTCTGGCACATTTTTGGTAGTGATTCGGGGCAAAGAGCAAGAGGGTATAAAACAAGAGATTCAAACAAAGGGGCATAAACTTGCTGCACCCAGTGCATTCTGGGTTCATAAACATACAGATTGAACATAATTTACAAGATCTGGGAGCCCCCTTCTTAGTGCTACCGATTCCCTGGATGAGGTTGTGGGTACAGTGTGCCATAGGTAATGGTGTGGGCTGTGGAGTTGGCAGGTTTGGATTCAAATGCCAACTCCTTACAAGCTGGGTGACTTTGGGCAAGCACCTTAAACCCTATTGGGCTCTGTGTCCCCCCTCATGACATAGAGACCGTGATAGTGCCTATTCTTTAATCCTGACAATCAGACTGATCTCAAAGGGCAGATGGTGAGCTCACCCTCTGACAGCCTGAGCTCTAACTCAACGCAGGAGCATTTACAAGCAATTGGAATAGTGAGTCCTGCCAAGAGGAGGCATTCTCTGAGGAGCCAGAGACCTTATGTATATAGAAACACTTCAGCCAGGTTCAGTGTCAACCACAAGTATTTTCGGCTCTGGCCATGCAGGACTCTGGCTGGGTGTGTGGGAAAGAGCCAAACTGGGAAAGTCAGATCAGGATTTTTCAGGTATTCATGCATTTGCCTAGGGGCATTCACTGTGTGTGAATCACATATAAGACACTGTGCTAAGGGCAATCTAAATTGAATAAAAATTAGTAAGTCAACCTGCTCTTCAGGAAACACTTCAACAGGGGCTCTGAACTCCAGTATTTGACAGGAACCAACATATAAGCATGCTCAGAGAGGAGAGGCAACAGGCTGAGGAAGGTGATATGGGTGGTACAGGCTGAGTGGATGAGGTACTTGTCACTGGTAGTGGAACAGAAATATGGGCGCGTCCAGGATGTGTGCAGACAGGCAGATGAGGCAGACAGGGGTAGGATGAGGAAGGGCAGGACGGCAGGGGCATAAGCAGGAAGAGTGAGAACTTTGCTGAAGCAGGGAGAGTCAAGGTGGGAACCAGATGTGGGGGCCTCTGTGGTCATCTAGGGACTGTGGTGGATTCAGGAAGAGCTGCAGAGTTGGTGAGGGCCTTCTGAGCAGGAGAGTGGATATGTCAGGGCTGTATTTTAGGAAGATTATGTGGCAGTGCTGGATTGGATGAATGGAACTCAAAGAGTCATATACATTAGCCTTTTTATTATAACTCCATCGAACCTTGGGGTCTGAATTCTGAGCCCTTCAACCTCTTTTAATCTGAGAAAGAGGCAGTCTCTTTTAGAAATGCTTTCAGTTTCTTATCCTTGATGTTCTGACATAGATTCCGACTCTATACAGGTTAGGGGAGGTGTTCAAAGTTGAAGCAAATCAAAACTAGAAATCATCCTTTGCTTCTTGGCGAGTGGCTATGTGTTTTGTAACCCTCTCCGTACCTGTTCAAAGATTTCACGAACATAGAAGTGTTGGCTGAGGTTGAAGCTGTAGGAGCTGAGTTCTTTCATTATGATTATCGGGTACTCCATCACTTCTTTTGTCAGGAGGACATTGAAATATTCATACCTGGGAGGGAGGGAGGTAAAACCATCGTCTAAGAAGGGTTTGGCTGAGTGTGGGAGACCCAGCCAAAAATCATACCCCTGACACCCCAGAGGTGGGCTGGAATTTGGCATTTAGTTCTGCACAGAGCTGCTGTATAGGTTTCTTTTTAAAATAACAGTTTTGGGGTTGTTTTTCTATTTTTCTAATCATACAAGGAATACATACTCTTTGTAGAACATTTAGAAAACACACATGAGAGAGTTCTTTGTTTGTTTTTAACACGGTTCCCATTTCCTTTCTACTGTCCTCTGTCTTTGAACTTCATCTATAGTATCCCATCGAACCCTCTAATGTCCCAAGACCCAGACTTTTATCTGTATCCTAGGTAAAGAGAGCAAGGCTCAAGGGGTTACTTATTTGCCTTAAGATATACTTCTGAATCTAAGTACTGTAATCAATTGGCAGTGCAATTCCATTTCTGTGAATGGTCCTAACAGAATTAGTTGTACAAAGGCACAAAGATACAGATACTTCACAGAGAACTATTCTTCACGTCGAGAAGCTGGAACTGACCTTAAAAAGCTAATCCACTGGGGGATGGTTAAATCATTATGAAGCAAACATATTATTAATAAGTTCTATGTGGTCATTTAAAAATAGAAATATAGCTGCACTTACAGAACAATTTGTATAGTATAATCCAACCTTTATTTAAGAAACACTTTATATGTGTATATATCCACATATATAAATGTACATTTCCAAAAAAAGGAATGAGGGGGAAATTTCTACATTTGTATTGGTTAACTTTTTCTTTCTTTAACAAAGAGCATATATGTTTTAAAATTTTAAAGGTAAGGGAGGGCCCATGCTTTTGACCTTTAAAACACATGGCCTTGAAACCTCCTTCTATAAACTTTTCAGATCCAAGTTCTCCCTGAAAGTTTCTATGGAGAGCAGAGCTGCAAAGGATTACAATGTTCTCCAGATTTAGAAGCAACATTTTAATCTTGAGCTTGCTGGGCACACCCCCAGGCTCTAAAGCAGGCAGCCTCTGACCTTAAATATGAATTCCAGGTCATCTTCTTGTGTCTTATGGGGTCCGGTGTGCCTACCTGCATTTTATTTTCTTCAGGAAATCTTTGGCCTTTACCAGGTGAGACTTCAGTGTTTCCTCACTGCTTTGCTGCCTCAGTTTGTCCAAGAGCTCATCGAGTTGGGCCTCCTGGGCCTGGCAGCCACCCCCAAAAGAGAAGGAAGCAGATGGGAGTTACTAAGAGCTCACAATGTAAGTGACATGCAGTGATCTTCCCACTGGAACTGAGGTCCGGACACCTAGGGCAGGCCCGGGACCCTCCTTTCTACAGAAAGTACACTGTTCTAGGCCTCCAGGATCTTCTTACGGCCTGGAATGTTCTTCTCTGTCCACTTTACATCCCCAGAGACCCAGCTCGGATGGGACTCCTCACAGGGACTCGACCCTCATACCTACCCGGCCTGGCCCTTGTCACACCTTCCTGTGGCACCAGCTCCTCACTCTCACCAGTCTTACCTGAAATCTGATGCTGAATATACCCCCTCCACCCCTTAAGCTGTGTGAAGGCAGCTGGGGTGGGGGCCAACTCATGTCCTGTAGGGACAAGGTGACTGCCAGGGATGGATGCTCCATACCCTTAGTCTGTCTCCCATGCACATTCTCTTACAGACACGATTGGATCCAGGGACCCACTACACAGCCCAGGCTACTCTCATCTAGTCTCATCTAGTCCCTCAACCAAGGTGAGCCTTAATTCCCCGATCTGCTCACGGTTATAGCTTGAGGTTTTAAATTTGAGATTCATTTTTGTTTATAGCATGAAGCATGGATAGAATTTTTTTTCCCATCTGAATGCTGGCTGAGTTTGCAGGCCACCAAGCAGAGCCATCAGGCAGCTGACAAGCCAGGTATGGCCCTTCCCTCGACCCCCGTGGTAGCTACCCTGGGCGCCAGGGGCCATACCTGGTTTTCCAGGTTGTGCTCCTCGCGCTGCTGCTCCATCCGCTTCTCAAGCTCCAGCTCCTGCACAGACAGCATGCTCTGATGTGTCTCCCACAGCTGTATGGCCTCCTGGAAGTAGCTGAAGAGGGCCAAGCTCTGCCACTCCGACTGGTTCGCCAGGGCTTCAAAGGATTTCTGCAGTGGCAGAACCCGGAGAAGGGGCCCTGAGTGCTGAGCACCCCAGGGCGAGGAGGAGGACCCTACTCACAGGGCTGCCTCACAGGACTGGCCGTCCCTGCCTGAGCACCACCCCTCACTTTGGCTCATGGCCCTTTCTCTTCTGGGACAGCATTTTGAGTCTGCCCAAGGCCATGGCACTGGTCTGGCTGATCCTGAGGTCCCACGTCAGGACCTTTTCCATATCTACTGAAGTCACTAACAGGAAGGAAGAAGAAAGAGAAATAGTTTGGGTCCTCACGTGGCCACCCCCAGCTCGGCCGGGGGCATCTTTCCTTCTTGGGAGTTCCCTGTCTCTCACCATCTAACCAAGCACCACACCCTGCTATTGAATCTTCACCTCCCCTGCCCACCTTTTAAAAAACATATCTGTCTATTGCTCTCATCAGTGTCAGGGGTCTGCAAACTTGGCCTGTGGGCTAAATGTGGCCCTTTGTCCCTTTCTGTTTGGCCCTGGGAGCTAATCTATAATCTAAATTTTAGATTTTTAGATGATGGGGGAAAAAATCGAAAGAAGATATTTAATGCTGTGAAAATTATATGAAATTCAAATTTCGGTGCCCACAAATAAATTTTCTTGCATCACAGCCGGTGTTTCTGCATTGCCTAGGTCTGCTTTTGTGTGACAACAGCAGGGAGAACTTTTTAGAGATCCGACAGCCCACAGAACCGGAAGTACTTGCCTGGTCCCTTACAGAAAATGTCCGTTGACCCCGCTCCAAATTCTAAGTATCTTGGGGCAGGGGAGTATTGCTTCTTGTGGCCCTTCAGCACCTAGCCTGAGCAAGGGCTCTGGGAGCACCGCCCAACACTGTGCCTATGGAGTGTCATGGGTGCCAGCGGGCGGTGGGGAGTCAGGGTGAGCCTGGAGTGCCCATCGCAGAGGGACTGCTCCAAGGAGCTGGCCACGATGAGGGAAGTGGGCTCAATTCGTGACAGGAAAATTGGAGGCCCCTGGAATCCCATTCTTCTTGCAGCCCAGCACCCTGGGCGCCCCCCCCACTCCGTTCCCCAGCTGCATGGGTCCCGAGCTACGCACATCCAGGAACTCCAGCTCCTCCTCCACCTTGCTCTGGAGCACTCCCATTGTCTGGAAGAAGGATGGGCTCACCAGGCTCTCTGCCTCCTCCTCCGTGAAGGCTTTCCAGTCCAGCAGCTGCTTCTGGAGGTGGACAAGGCAGAGCCTGGCTTAGGGCCTGGCTTAGGGCTGGTGCGGGCTTCCCCTCAGGGCCTGGCCCTACCCGCCACAATTTGCCTCCCACCCATCTCAGAAATTCAGGGGAAACCCTCACAGCAGTGGAGATTGTGCACCTTTATGGTCTGCTTGCTCTGTCCAGGTGTTGTGTGCTGCCCCCCCCCCCTTATCTCACTGATTCCCCCAGAGGTGTTCTTATTAGCTCCATTTTGACGGATTAGGAAATCTGGCTCAGAGAAGTGAAGGAACTTGCTGGAGGCCGCTCACTTGGCAAGTGGTGGGGTCAGAATCTGAACTCAGAACTGTCATATTCACTGTTCTATATTGCCCCAGCTTTGCTGCAAGTCAAACAGGGCTCCCATTTCCTGTAACTGAACTAATAGCAACCAGAAAGTGGACTCTCTATATAAATAAAGCCTTGGTTTAGGCACAAAATCTAAAATAAACCAACCTTCCCCAAATCAAAAATCTGTCTGTAGTAGTTCATTGCCAGTGCTGCTGAATCGGAATACCAAGTGCCCTCTGTCAGGCACACACCCTCGGGGTGTGTGCTGACTTCAGCACTCATTCCCTGCATGTGCCAGACAAAAGAAAGACAGAGTGGGCACAAGGCGTCAGCACTCAGGGCCATCAGGCTCCAGGGGAGGACCCAGGCAGCAGGAGAGTGGGGGAGGTGAGTTCCAGGGGGTGCTCTCAGAGGATACAAGGTTTCCCTCTCCTTTCTTCCTCCAGGCTTCCCTCCTGAGGTTGGATGCCCCTAAAGAGCTGGTTAAGAGGCACATGGCTGTCCCTAAGGCCACAGAGCGAATGGACAGAGCCCTGTGGGCCTGGGCAGCCCCGGGCTTTTCACAAACTTGATTTTCTCATTTCCAGATGAGGCCGGTGACATCTACTCTGCAGGACCTTGTAGGAGTCACTAGCAGAGTATGCAAGCAGGTGGCATAGGCCCCAGAAACGACAGTGCCCGGACCATGCATCTTACTGTAAAGCACGGCTCACTCACCTCAGGGTCTTGATGGCAGAGCAAAAGCTGGACAGACACATGAGGGGTAGAGTAGCAAGAGCTTCTTGGGCACAACAGGTGGGACCCTCAGAGCTTGGGGACTCTTACGGCCACAGGTGGCAAGTTAGACCATTCTCAAAATGATTAGGCTTTCTAAGGTTTTTTCATCTAAACGGTTTTACTGAGGAGGCAGGGAAGGAGTATTTTGACAAAATATTCCCTTGTACCCCAGAAAAGCAGGCATTGTAACTGAAAGGACTGGCTCAGCCTCTAACAGAGAGAAAAGTTGGGCGCGATGGCAGTGGCAGCACTAGTTATAAAAGTGAAGCCCTGGAAATAACCCCCATGGCACAACGTCTGCTGAATAAATAATGCCAAGTGCTGTAAGTGACACAGAGGGTCAGGATGAAGTCTGAGGTGATTAGAGAGTGTGTAACTTTGTCTGCGAGATCAGGGAAGGCTTCCTGGAGGTGGTCATTAATGGGCTACAACCTGAGGGATAGGTGGGAAAAGCTGGGGAGAAGGGAGTCCAGGCGGAAAGAAACAGCTTCAGAATACCCAGAATCGAGTGATGGCCTGGGACATGTAAGGAAGGAAAGAAAGCAGGGGATCCAGGCTGGAGAGAGGCAGGGGCGGGCGAGGGAGGGGCCTCCAGGCCCACTCCCTGTGTTCCTCTCCTTAGGCCTGCCGGGAGGGGTGCCCACCTTGCACTTCTGCACATAGGCCAGACACTCCTGCCAGGTCTTCTCATACTGCAACCGGATCCGCATCATGCATTCCATGTGGTAGGTGTCTACACAGGCAGAAACAAACCGTGTCAGCGTGGCCATTGCTCTTCCAGAATAAAGAGAAATTAAAAAGAGGGAGCATCTTCTCCCCAGCGAAGTGCCTGGATAGTGAGGATAATATGGGTGAGCTCAGTGGTCCCAATTCAGTTCGGGGGCTGGAGTCTCACAAAGTTCCCGGCACACCGAGATAAGGACCTCCAAAGAGGAGTCATCTTTATCTGTTCTGAATCCATTCTGACCCTGATTCTTGATTCGGTTTCGAGGCTGGTGAAATCGTTTTGGGGAGTTAGTTGTACCAAGTCACAAAACAACAACAAATTAATGAGCATTTACAGATCATGTCTGTGGTTAATTTCTTAAGAAGCTAATAGATTAGCGGGACATTCGGAAGCTGATCGATTTTCTCCTCTTCCTCCTCTTTATTGTTTCCCAATTTATAATCAACTCAATGTTCACTCTCGGTGTCTAAGATAAGCAACAGAGGTTGAATGTGCCTGGCAGTTCTGGAACCTGAAAGACAAAGATTTTGTGGTGGCTGTTCTTTAACAAAGGCTCGGGTGGGGCAGGGTGGATGGCAGCTGGGTGTATTTTTAGGACACTGTGGAGGGTGATATGCAGCGGAACTGTCCAGGAAAAAGCACCAAAGCTGGTTTCTCCCAGACCCAGAGCCACTTCCTAGGCCAGTGGCTCTTCTTGTGAGGTGATGAACTAACTCTCCTCCCCCTGGCGTTTTCAGTCCTGTGCCTCTCTGATTTTTCTCCCTCTAACTCCATCACTCCCAGCTTAGCCTCTTCCACTGGGACCCCACTGCCCTGAGGATAAAGTCCAGCCTTGCTCTTATGCCATGTGGCCAGCACAGTCTGGCCCCTGGGCATCTTCCAGTCTCCCCTGATACCTTCTCCATTCTCCGAAGGCCTCAGTGCTGTCCTGCCTCTGAGCCTCCCTACATGCTATTCTTTCTGCTTGGAAAGCTCCCCGACGCCTGGGCTGGGCTCGCTCTTACTTGCTTTGCAGGTCTGAACCAGATGATCTGTTCCTTGGCAAGGTCTTGCATGACTCTTAACCAGGTTGTGTCCCCTAATAAATGTTCATATAGCTGGTCACCTGTCTGCTCCCTGCTGTCGTATCCTGCATGATCTGAGTTCAGCTCTGGCCTGGAAGCACCCACAGGGAGATCTACCCTGCTGGTTGGCGGGGTCCAGCACCATGCATGTTCCTAGGATGCCCCTGATGAATGGCAGCCATTGCTGTTATTTCTGGTCTCGGGACTCTTAGCCTTGGCATTAAAACATAATTATATTTGGAATTATAAACCTGAGAGCCCTGAGAGCGATGGTGGGTACTACTAGCCAAAAAACCCAGGTCAAGTCCAACCGTGACACATCATTTGCTGTGTGACCTTGGGCTGGATACTTTGTCTCTCCATTGCCTCAGAGTCCTTTGTCCCAGGGAGACAATGACACCACTGATTTCACTAGGTTCCTATGAGTCTCATAGGAGATGAAAATATATCTTCTAGGGCAAAGGTTGGCAGACTTTTTCAATAAGGGCCAGAAGGCAGATATTTCCAGCTTTGTCAACCATGTAGTCTCTGTCACTATACTTATTTCTGCTGCTGTAGAGCGGAAGCAGCCAGAGACAATACGTAAACAAATAAGCATAGCTATGTTCCAATGAAACTTACTTACAAACAGGCAGTGACTCATGGGCCAGTGTTTGAGGGCCCTGGCTGTAGAGAAGTCTCAAATATAATCATTTCTTATTTAGCACTCTCCATGTAAGCCAGGTAGTGAACTAGGACTAGACCACAGAATCACATGTAGATTTTTACATCAACCCCACAAGGTACTTGCCTTTATTATTTACACTCCTCTTGAGATCCCTATTTCATGGAGAAGGAATTCAAGGTCAAGAAAAGCCATGACCTCCCCAAGGTCACAGAGCTGGGGAAGCGTAAAGCTGGGACAGCAAGAGCTGTCCGTCAAGCCCACATCTCTCTGACTACAATACCGTGTGCATAACTTCACATGCCCAGGACCTGGCCCCTGAGCTGTCCTCACAGGTAGTCAGCAAAGTCATCCCTCTGGCTCCATGCTGGGGTCAGAGGACAGGGGTCAGAGTGGCTAGCACTGTGGTCAGTTGAGCAGTGACTTGGGAGGGAAGGCTCTGCCAGGCAAGGTCTTGGAGGTTCGATATGAGCCTCAGAACTTACTCTTCCTGCTGCACCCCATTCTCTTTTCCCCAAGAGAGACTTGCCACCCACTCCTGAATTTATAACAAACTCGCAAGTGAATGATTGACCAAGAGGCTGAAGCTGTTACAAAGATACTACTAGAATAGAGTTCTGGAGAGAGCAAGTGAAATCTCACAAACCTCACTTACCCAGGCACTTATTTTGGGAGTTGAGAAAAGAATACCATTCAGTGAGCTGAGCCTTGCTGTAATTGGGGGGCAGAAGGTCACTGGGGAAGAAAGATATGACAAGTAAGCCACACTTAAGTAAAACGTTCACTTACCAAAATTGGTAGCATCTTTAAGAAACATCTATGTAAATACTAAAAACAAATTACTTGCTGGGGATTTCGTGTTGTCAAATAACACTCCATGAAAAGGTCTATTCACATTAACGAGCCTGTTACTTTGAAAATAAAACTGAATTTTCCTAATGGGGAAAAAACAAATGGCTTACAGCACTTCTAGGAACCTAATCCAAGTAACAAAATGCATACTGAGTTATGTATTAAGATGGTTGCTTAACATTACTGTTTATAAACAAACAAAAAAATATCGCAAACAACCTTCATATCCAATAATAATAGCAAATTGTCTAAATAAACTACAGTGAATTCTCTTGCGAAGTCATTAAAAAAGTGTGGCAGATTAAAAAATGGCCGCATAGCATTAGTGTCTTCCATGAGGAGGCGGAGCCTATTTCTCCACCCTGGATCTGGGCTTGGCTAGGAGATTTGCTTTGGCCAATGGGACGTTAGCAAAAGCAACAGCAGGGGCTGGGAGAGGCTGAGAGAGCATGAAGAGAGAGGCCTTAGCTGTCCCAGAAGAGACTCTGGACATGGGGGCGAGACCATCCTAGACCATCGAGCCCCAGCCAAGCCAGCCCAGACCAGGGAAACTGCCCAGGCAACCCACATAGAGTCCTGAGAAATAAGAAAGGATTTTTGTGTTAATTTTGGGGTGGTGTTTAATGATGTAGAAAGATGCATATGTCTAGGGGGACCATATAATTTATTGTCCAAACCAGGACATTTTTGACAGCGACAGGGGAGATACTATTAATGATTATGCCAGGGCAAGCTGTGTAGCCCAGGATGGACTTGGGCACTCTACCTATAGTAGGGCAGTGAAGAACAAGAGGTAAGTATAAGTATATAGCATAATCTCAAGCCTAAATATTACACTAAATACAGTGTGGTGTTCTAGATTGAGTCCTGAAACAGAAAAAGGACATTTGTGGAAAAACTGGTAAATCCAAAAATATCTGATGTTCAGTTACGGGAACGCTTCAGAGTTAATTTCTTAGTTTTGACAAATGTCCAGTGGTAACATGAGATGACAACATTAGAGAGACCGGGTGAGGGGTAGACTGAAATTCCGTGAGCTCTCTTTGTAATGTTTCTGTAAAGCTAACACTCCTCCAAAATACAAATTCGATCTAAAAATTATTTTTAAATTATACGTATATAAGCTTATTGGGTCCAAGAAAGTCCCTGTGGATTCTCCCTGGACTTTGGGTACTCGCTCTTGGGGCCCTGTCAGTCTCAGCAACACTCCCCACTCCTCTCCCACGGCACTGCCCACAGGCCTGCAGAGGGCCTGTGCATGAGAACAGGGGCTGGGGGAGGTACAGACGGAGTTGGGTGGCAGGTGCCTGGAACTGAGTTTTGCCCAGTTTAATAAACGGAAGCTCGGAGTCCGAATTAAGTGGAGTTATAGAGAACAAAAGCACTTTCCCTCGCACTGAGAATTTCAGCTACCTTGCCAATTTTCCAGCTGCTTGTTAATGTAGCTGCACATGGAGCAGGGGGCACCAGCCGGGGAGACCATATGAGGCTCTAACTGTAATGGATATCCTAACGGTGAACTTAGGCTCTCTGGTAGGGAGATAAGAACCACCCGAGTCCCAGGCTTATCAGGGTGGGAGGACCAAGGAAGAGGAGGAGCACATTAAGTGATTTCAGCTTGCAGGACCACACAGACCCCATCCTGCTGCTGAGAGTGGATGCTACAGACTCCCCGAACGGTGGGCTTCCAGAGTCTGTAACATTCAGTATACCGCCCACCACACAGATTATGAGATCGGAGCTGGGTGGACCCAGGTCTGAGGGTGGTGTCCGCAGCCTCTAACAGGTCCCTTGCCCGATGGCAGCTGTCTTCTCACCAAAATCCAGCCTCCAGCCTCAGATCCCTCCAACCCACCCTCTAAACTGCAAAGCGGATGGAGCCACTCTGCTTCCCTCTGCCCTCAGGGAAAAAAGTCTAACCCCTTAACCTGGCCCCCCCCCCACTCTCCCCTTGCCATTGACTCCTCCCAAATTCCTTGGCACAGTCACACTAAACTTCTTTCCGCAGTAAGCATATGGTCTTTGTCGCCACTGGGGCGGGAACACCCCAGCATGTAGCCCCAGGTGACCAGTCCAGGACCAGAAAACCAGGAGATGGCCTGGTCTGGACGATGCCTCAGGAGAAAGGACAATGCTGTCCCTGCCTCCCCCATGGACCTCCAGAGGTGGCCTTCCCCAGGGACGCCTCCCGCTGTACCAGATGGTGCAGAGATGCTGCAGTCGCTTTTGCTGCAGGGCTTTCTGATTCTTCACCATGTTCTCCACCTCCTTCTTCACGGCTGGAGGAATCTGGATCCTCTCAGTGGCCATGAACTCACTGGGTGTCCACATGTTGGTACCATGAAGAGGAGAGGAAGGGCAAGGTGGATAGGAGAGAGGGGATGAGACCTGTGGTGAGAGAACATTCGGAACCCCAGCATTCTTATACCTCTCCCAGCCCCCCTCCTCTCCATCCTGGGCCTCTGGGACACTGAGGAAAGGAGGGACGGTCGGGGAGAAGAATCGAGGTTACTGCCAGTGAGACCCTGCTGCTAAGAGTGTGGTACCAGCGGGTCCTGACTGTTGCCCGCCAGCTCTGTGACCTTGGGCACGTCACTCCCCCGACTCTGAATCTCAGTTTCCTCTTTTGTAATGAGGTTAATGGTGAGGACCCAACAAGGTATTGCACGCAAGCGAAAGCCTTAGCCCTGCGCCTGACTCATGGGAAAAGCCCAGTAAGCGTCGGCCCTGCTATCGCTGTTGCTGAGTGCTGACGTCTGTAACAACCTCCCAGTCCCAGACCAGGTGCCTTCCCTGCAGTATCTTATTGACCATCACTGGTCCCTTATATCATGGTCCCTGCTCTGCACAGGGAGAGAAAGGCCCCAAATGTTCAAGCATTTGACCAGGAGCACAGGGAAAGTACGGGTGGATCCAGGTCTCAGTACACTTCCCTTCATCCCCAGGATCAGACTCTGGAGCTCCCCATTTGGAAATGAAGAGGTACAGATAGGCCTCCCACCCCCAGGCTTGCAGCACAGATGGACGGACACTCTGGTATCCTCAGACATCTTGACCCAAGATGTCCCTTTCTTAGCAAAAGAAAGTCTTGCTTATTGGCCAAAAGGTGCAGGTCTCTTTGTGTCAGTATTAACGAAAGTGACGCCTGGCAAAGGAAGTGTGGAGACGGGCCCTCTCTTCATCCTTCTTCTCGTGGGTGAAATTCGCTACTGGAAGGTGGGAAGAAGTATCTAAACCTGAGGGACAGCTGTTCTCCTTGGTCCAGTAACACAGGGCTACGTGTAATAGTCAAGAGTGGAAATTGGCCAGACAGCCAGACCAAACGTTTCCGAACAGTTCGTATTGTTCTCAGAAAATGCTTATGAAGAAAATAAGACCTAATCCACCAATGCATGTGTGTGTGTAAAAAATCCTAAGAGAAAATATACCAAATCTCAGCTGTGCTTCCCACTGTTGTGAGGGATTAGTGGTGATTTTAAATTTCTTCTTTATGCTTTTATCTAGTTTAACTTAAAAAAAAGAGCACTATTACTGTTTTTTTTATATATATTACTCTTACCACCAGAAAAACAACAGCATTTTAAAGTAACGAGCCCTCTTGTACCTCGTGCCCGCTGTCCCCGTGACTGTAGGCAGTGTGGGCAGCTACTGACCTGAAACTCAGCACCAGGGCCTCCTTCTTGAGAGCCTTCCAGGAATCGACCAGGCTCTGCCAGCGGCAGCGGCTCTCGAGCTCCTGCTTCAGCGTGACCTCCCTCAGATTGACGAACAGCTGCGTGATGGCCCTCCGGTTGCCCAGCAGGGCGTGGTTTATGACCTGTGGTCGCAGGCAGACAACCTTTGGATGGGGTGGGGGCTCTTGAAGGTCAGAACAAGGCTCAGCTGGATAGGGGCAGTGAGAAGCTGGGGAGGGGCCAGGTGAGGTGCAGGCCGAGGGCCTGGGGCACAAGGGGCCATGGCAAAACGGGGTGGTGGCGCCGTCTGAGGAGTCCTGAGGGGTCACGGGGCACTTAGAGAAGCTGTCTGGGACTCAACAGCCACGGACAGTGACAAGGGTCTATCCTGAAGGCTTAACCGTGAACCTTGATGACATAAGCGTCAACCCAGCTCCAAAGCCACCTCAGATTGTTTGCTAAAAAAGCTGATTTTAGTTCACTGGAGTTATGCACTCCAGTGGACTCTGTGTTTAACTGTTTTTGGTTGTTTTTCAATAAATTTGTTTCAAAAGCAGAATGTTCATGCTATCAAGGACCTGCCACGTATGCTTGTGATGAGAACCAGGACCCAATTACCAAATGAGGCCAGAGCTAGAACATCCTTTGGCAGTCCTCCCAGTAGTTCTCTCCTGGCACCGTTGGCCTGGCAGTGGGGATAACTCTTCATCGTGTGGTACTGTCCTGCCATTGAGCATCCCGGCCACCTTCGATGGGAGCAGCCTTTCCATGTCCCCAGGGACTGTGACAGCCCCAAATGCCTCCACACATTTCCCAAAACCTTCTAGGCACTACCCTGGGGCAGAGCTGAGAACCTGCCAAGCTCAGTGAGGAGAACTTTCTGTAACACTTGCCATTGGAACCTGCGGTTTGATGCCTGCTGTACTTCCTAGCACTGGCAAGGATCTCCTGAACCTCCAATTCTGCAGCCATAATATGAAGATAATGCTACTTAAAGTATAGGAGATTTGTGGAATTAAATAAGATAAACGCACATAGAGCGAGTAGCATTTGCCCGTTGTTATAATGCATAACATAAGCGTGGGAAAGTCAGACAATGAAACATAACGGGGCACCGCTGACTCTGACTCCCCCAGTAGATCAAATGGATAACACTTAGGAACTCTTTCTTGACTCAAAATGAGAGCTGCCACTGCTGAGCCCTCTTTTATCATCTTCCCAATAAGCACCGGCAGTTAAGTATCACTATCCCCATTTTACGGACAGGAAGTTCCAGGTTCGGAGGCTGAGTTACTTCGGGAGTGTTCGCGTCTGAGCAGCGAAGAGGGAGGTCTGTGCTCCCTGTCTGCGCTTTGTCCAGACTCCGAGGCACGAGGCACGGGCCAGAGCCGGAGCCCATCTGGGATTCTGGACGCTGTGCTCCCTTCGCCCCGCGCGCTGCCAGGAGGCCTGTTCTCTGGCTGCCGGCTTTCTGCACGGGACCTAGAAACCCGTGCAAGCAAAATGCACCTCTGAGTAGCCAGAAGAGCTGTTCTCTCACGCAGCGGAAGAGTCAGACTTAACTCTGACTTTGGAGACATCATGAACCACCTTGAATTTTGGGAAGCAGTAGGGACAAAGCCAGGGGGGCAGGCATGGCTCGGCAACAGGCACTGACAGCCAGCGGGAGAAGAGATAAGATTCACTAGGAAAAGAAACTAGAAAAACAGAGCAGGCTGCGGTCACTCATCCAGGCGCAAACCAACCTGAGACCCTGACAGCCACGAGATGATGCCGCCACAGTGCAGCCCCTATTGCTCTGCACATGGTAGCTGAGACATAGTCCAGAAGGCGCTTATAAAATCAGTGCTCAAAACCATAATGCTGTGTTAGGTACGCTGTGATTAAGACGGCAGGGAAGTACAACATGCACTTTAGAAAGATTTCTATTGAAAATACTTTACCGAGACTCTGCTTCTGAACCTAAGTGGCCAATCTGAGTTACTTGGAAATGTCACCTATGATAAGCCCTTCATTTCTGAGACACCAGGCTCTGGGGCACCCGAGGGTCCTGGCTCCTTCTTCCATGAGCTGATCCCCAACACATAAAAACCACTCACCAAGGCTTCTTTGTTTATCAGCCTGTACACGTCAGGCTGCATGAGGTAGGAAGTTTTCTCTATGATTCCCACATACTTCTTTAACACACTTTTTAGCTAGAAATGACAAAGTGCTATAGTTAGTGACTCTCTCTTTTCCTGGAGAACTAAAAGGAAACAGATGATGCGTATAAATCCCACAAGCGAGAACCATCAAGAGCCCATCTGTAGGCCAACTCACTTTATCTGTCCGGGAGAATTCGAGTGAGTGCAGCGTCTCATCCAGCTCCGTAATCCCTTGCTTCTGGAGCAGGAACTTCTCAGCCACCTTATCCCACAGCTCCAGCAGGGTCTATGCCGAGAACTTTGGGTCAGGCTGGGAGAACAGAGGGCAGGAGAAGGACCAGGGGTGTCGGCCAGCCCACGAGGGGACCCCTACTTGGATGGTGTAGTCCTCGAGCTTGTCATCGTTTTCCACCTCTTTGAAGAGATTGTCAATGTTTTCATCAAACTCAGCCAGCTTTTTTAAAAGAAGTACTCCTGGCTCCAAGATGAGAGGTTCCATTTCCTAAAACAGACCAGGAGGGCGATGGCTTTGGTATCAGGAGTACCGCCCCCCTCATATAACGAGGAAGTGTCGGCCACTGTCCTGTCTCACAAATAATAATCGTCACCTAGACGTAAGGAGTTAAGACTTACTAATTAGTTCACAACTAGAGTACAAGGGCAGCCACCATTTGGGGCACATGCCGTGTGCCAGACACTCTGCTCTATGCTGAGCTGAGCCCTTATCCTTAGACACACTTAGTCCTTGTCACAGCCTGTAAAGTAGGTATTGACATCTGACCAGACCCATGGCTGGGCCTCAACAAATATTCATTAAAGAAGTAGCCAATGAAAGAATTCCAAGTTTACCTCAGACGGGTAGACTGGGGCTCCGTTATGTCGTGGGACCAAAGCCCCAGAGCTCATGGGTAAAACAGCTCACATCCAGTTGGGAGGTGTCAGGAAAGTGAGGAGCTGGCTAGAGGGGCACCTCACTGATACCTCCGAGAACAGAGCCAGCTCCAGGAACCCAGGGGAGCAACATGAGTCAGAGGAGACACAGGAAGAAAGTGGCGACTGCGATGTGGGGCTCAGAGAGGACCCAGAAGGACCAACACAGGTCTCATTTAGGGAACACCCTGGGACTAGTATGGCTAGGGACGAGGTCTCTGGAGAGGAACAGGGAGCAAAGCGGGGGGCAGTACCTAAGGGACAGGCTGTCCGTGGGGCAGGCCGTTTGGCCCCTCATGAATAGGACTGAGCAGGGAGATCAAAGTCTGAGTGTTGGTGTCAGACCTGGAATCCAGTTCCCACTCGGCTGCTTCCACGCCAAGTCAGACAAGACTTGGTGGGCCCACCTGTGAAACGGGAGTAATAACGGAACCTGACTGTGTTATAACAAGTCCTCGTAACGAGCCACTCAAACATGGTTACTACAACACCATGGTGAGCCACTGAGAACCTCTGAGCTGGAGTGAGGGCAGTGACAGATCGCCTTCAGAATGGCCCAGGGACAGAAGGGGATCAAGAGCCAGGATTCTCACCATCCCAATCTGAGCAATTTCTTCCTTAAAGCTCCCCAGAGCGTTCTCGTAGCACCTTCTCTTGGAGTCTCCTTGAAGGGCAATGGTGCTGACCCTCTCAGGAACTGGGGGAGAACAACAGAGGTGATGAGTCTGCCCTCAGAGCTCCGAGGTGAGGGAAGGGGGACCCAGGAAAAGGCAGCCGGGCAGAAAGCACCCTGGCTCAGGAGATGGATCCAGGGCAGACGGCCAAGTGAGGCACACAGTGGGAGCTTCACATGCACCTGCGTTAGAGCCCCTGGGAGATCCCACGGCTTTCTCTCGGGCCCAGGCCAGGCCCACCAGCATGGCTGATCAGAGGCTCACCGACTGTGTCCATGAGGCCCCGGACTTCTCGGGCAGCAATGGTGCTCTCACTCTCTTGAGCTTTTTCCTTCTTCATTGTTTGCTTTTCCCTAAGACCAAAGCAGAACCCCCGGACTCCTTACCCCCAGGGAAGTGGCACATGGGGGAGTCTCTAGAGGGACCCTAGGCATTGCCAATGGCCTGGGCCCACTGATTCCAGCATGTCCCAAGGCTGTGCCATTCTCCAGCAAATACCACCTGGGCGTCTGCTGCCAGCAGACACCATGGATCCTAGACAAGAGGTGGGGCCCTGCCCTCGGGGAGCTTGCTTCTGCTCTGGCTGCAAACCAAGTGTAGGTGATGGCCTGGAACCATTTTCCACAGGCGGAAACTGAAGACCAGCAGGGGTGTGACCAGCCTGGGAAAACCAGATTGGTGCTAAGAATTCGGCATGCTCTGCATCTGCTCTTTCAGCGGCCCATCCTGTGAGGCAGTTGGGGTAATCCCATTGTCCAGGATGGGGGAAAGGGCTTAGAGAAGTCACTCACTGTATGAAGCAGAACTGATATTCTTAGACCCATGCTTATGACACCAAGGTCCATGGTGCATGAGGTTTGGGTATAGGAGGAGAGAGCTGGGATCCCAGGACAAACTACCTCAGCAGGGAGGACCAGGGTGGGTGAGCCTGGAATAAAAATCCCTAAGGGCACGGTCCCCAGGGCAGGCACCACAGAAATGCAGCAGTTCTCAGCGACTCCTACTCTTCCTTGGGGCCCCCACATGTGCAGCCCTTACTGGACATTTTCTTATAGTCCTCACCAGGGACCTACCAGCAAGGAAGACTGCTAGGCCTGGGCTGCAGCTGATGGAGCCCAGCGCCAGTCCTCCACAGGTGGGCCTTTTTGTCTTGTCAACCAAATACCTCTGGACTAAGGCAGCCCCACGGAAGTCCAGGCCCCTTACTATATATAGCAGCTGCTGATGGCTCTGGCTTCTTGGCCACTTGCCCAGAGGACTTGGGGGCTTGGTTTACACTGGTGGTGATCTAGCCCTCTCCTGGCTCCTTTTTCACTCACCCAGAGGCCCCACCCTGCATGAATGAACACATAAATTGACTGAATTTGGCTGGCTGAATTTCCAAGAGGGGACCCCAAGAGAAGCTGATGCCGAGTTAGTGACTCCAATTATTTTGAGGGTGGCAGGGCCTGACGGTTTACAAACCCATTTCTGTTCCTGCCACAGGCCATGGGGAGAAGTGCTCTGGATCTGCATTTAGGGCAGAGCTGGCCTTGTGTACAGGTCCCAGGAGGCCAGTACGGCACAACGCCAGAGCCCTTCGGGAGAAGTTCCTCTCCAAAAACACTGTTCTGCAGGGGGTGCCAAGAGCTCCAGGCTGATGCTGGCTCCGGTTATGAGGATGAAGGGTGATCTCAGGCTAACCTCTAGGGAAGAGGGGACCCTCAGGAGGCACAGAAAGATATTGGTAGACCCTGGACCTAGATAAGAACAGATCAGCTGAGAGAGGGTTGGGACTCTTATGGAGCCAGAGTCATGGCCAGGCTGGGAGACCAACCTCCTGGGAGGTGGGCGGAGCACAAATGTCTGTGCTCCTGAATCCCTGCATCAGGTACTAAGGACATGGGCTGGAGAGCGCTGACCTCCAGTGTGGGCTTGGGCAGCTAGTGGGTTGCCCATCTGTAGGTAATTAAGAGTGCAGCACGTCAGAAGCCTCAGGGGAGCTTTCTCTGGGAAAAGTTGAAGGTCAGGTCAGGGTGGAGACCTTTACCTAGCATTGGGTTGACCCCTGCTACAAAGGGAGCAAAACGGAAAACAGAAGCAGGTAGAGGAGGGCTGACTTCCTGCTCCAGAGTCCCAGACCCGAGAGGGTTTATGGCTGGGCAGAGCTTGAAGAGCGGAAGAGAAGCCCAGCTTCTGCTACATTCTCCCAAGCACCCTGCGAGGAAGATGCACCCCCTGCTTTCCTTCCCTTTCCTTTTTCCCTGCTGAGGACTCTGAGCTCACGGAGCTGAAATGGCATGCTCAAGAATCTCAAGTTTGACTTCTGAACTTGGAAGTTCAGAAGGAACTCCTGATCTCCTGCTCCAACCTCATCTGCTCCCATCTCAGGAAATGGCATCTCTGCTATCCATTCAAGCATGCAGGCCAGAGACCTAGGACACTCAGGGGATCTCTCCTCCCATTCAATCCATCACCTGGTCCATGGGTTCTGCCTCCGAAAATACACTTGAGGTGCCCTACTCTCCCTCTCACAGTCTACCAAGCTTACATGGACTACTGTGGCCTCCTCCCTGCCTCTTCTTGAAGGCCCTCAGATTCTGCACACAGCACCCTGAAGACCTTAAAACTGCCAATCAGCTGATCACTTTAGTAATGTCCAAAATACTGCCTATGGCCTCCAAGCCTCTCCTAGCCTCATCTCTAGCCCCTCTCCCCAGGCCCACTGACTTCTTCAGCCTCCTGGAGTGGGCCGATCCCATCCTGCCTCAGAACCTTGCCCCATGCTTTCCTCCCCCCACTCTCTGGTCTCAGTTGAGGCCCTTCCTTAAACAGCTTTTCCTGACTCCTGTCTCACCACCTCATCCTCTGCGTCAGAGGGACCAGCTTACTTATGTACCGTAGAGGCCTCAAATTCCAGGAGGGTGGGATCTCCATACCTAGTGCCTGGCCCTAGATGCTCCATCAATAATTACTGAGAGGGGAGGGGAAGGAAGGGAAGGAGAAGCAAACAGTCCTGCATAGTAGATGTTTTTACCTCCCTCTTTCAGTGGAGGTACCTAGGACTTGATTCCTACCTGGCACACATCTTGTGTGAGCTCTTTTTGAGTTTCTGAAGGTTCTGATGCACCCCCAGTATGTGAGGGTGTGGCCTGGATGGCAGGACCTACCTGTAGAGAACAGGGTTTTCCGTGATCCAGTCATTGGGTAGGCTGTGCACCCACTTCTGCTGCCGAGGAGACATCATCTCCCCTTCAGGAATGTCCACCTTCTTTATCAAGGGCTTGCTGCCATTCTTCAGGGTCATGGAACGCTCTGCAGCAGGCTTCCTAGAGGCTGCCAGGGATTGGACCAGCTGCACCTGAATCCACGGAAGATCCAGGTTGGCGGGGGGTGGAGGAGTCAGAGTACAGAGTCCTCAGCACCACTATTCTGTGTCATAGAAGGTCAAATTGGAACCGGCCAGCAGGAAGGCACTTTGCAGGGGAGCCTTCAACTCCAGACAGGGCATGGCATACACAGGGGATTCTCCACTCCCTGTAACAGCCATTCAGCCACTTCTAGGAAGGCATCTCTTAAGAAATTTTAATGACGACCAAGATGCTCATCCCAGCAGTTTTTATATTCACAAGGAATTAGAAAAATGGAATTTTCCAATAATAGGGAGCTGGCTGAGTAAGCACGGTACGTCCCTTCAATAGAATGTTAAGCATTTATTAAAAATAAGTTTTAGGATTTTTTGTGACATGGAGAAATGCTTATAGTATACCATAAAACATATTAATTAAAAGCATAAATTAAGAAGTATAATCAAAATTATACATCACGATCTCAAAATTTTAAATGCATAGAAAAATGACTGGGAGAAAAATATGCCAAACGGTTATGAATGGTGTGTTGCTTCCTGAGGGCAGGACCATCTGAGTAATTTATTTTTTTTTGTTTCTTTATCAAGCCTTCTTCAAAGAGCACTATTTAGGGCTCAAAGCAAGAATGAAAATTATTTTTAAATAAGCAGTAGAAAACTTCCAAGGAAAGATTTGAGTCTGTGCATTTCTTTTAAGTTATATTTTGTCTGTACAACCATACAGGCAATTCCAACAATGTATCTGGTTGTCAGCAGGCTGTCACTTTAATACATGATGAGAAACCCTAGATCAAAAACTAGGTAGCCACTAAACATCAGAAAGTACACAAATGTCCACTAATGTGATATACTGTTAACAGAGAAAAAGCAGGTTTCAAAACACTAGTTTAAAATCAAACCTTGTTTTTAAACAGAAAAATCAGAAATATTTTTATGCATAAGAAAAAGGCCAGGGCATGCTGTGATTAATTCTGGCAATTTCTGAGTCATTTAAATTTAATTACACGACTTTAAAATGAGTCATTTAAATTTAATTAAAACTTTAAATTTTCTAATTTTCAAGAATAGACATTCTAATTTTATATTCCCACATTTTAAGAACTAATAAGAATTTCTCAAATCAAAGCAACTTTCAAAGCTCTTATTTCATTAGATTCCCAGGCAAAGAAGCCTGCAGAGGGAGGAAAGTTTGAGGGAAGCAAAATTTAGGGAGCACTGGGAAGTTTAGACAGCAGGAAAAAGGGGGACAGAAGGACAAACATACCTCGGCCTCAAAGATCTGCTGGTAGACTTTCCCGCTGGGGACCTGGGTCACCTTCCCCACTGAGGACATCGTGGCCGCTGGCTGGGCACCCCTGTCAGGAAGCAGTTATCTAGGAATTGGGTCTGCGGGTTCCGGAGTTTGACAGATCAACGCCCCTCCCCACTCCTCCCAAGGGTAAGTCCTCCCCAGAGGACAGAACCCTGCAGGCAGCCTGGGGCCGTGACCTCTCTGCTCGGTGAGAAAGCATCTAGCCTATCTTCAGCCTCAGGGTTTTTATTTTAAACAAAAAGACTGGAGAGGTCGAAGAAGCAAAAAGGAAACAAACCTCAGGCAAGAACTGAACTCACGGAGAAGGCTGGCTGTCCCAGTCGCCCAGTTGCGCAAATCTGAGAGGGACGTTGAGGCAAATCATAATAAATGATTATTGTTTGTTCTTCACTCTCCCAAGCTCTTTTGGGAAAAGTCAACATGCCCAAGGTGTCAGCTGGGATTTCAACCCAGCCTTAAACCCCCAACTTGGCATCGAACACGGTTCCAGGACTCTCTCCCCATCCCTTCCGGGAGTGGACACAGGGAGGGGTGAGTGGAGGGAGGGAGCAGCCTGACTCTCGCCAAGCTAATTAGCGGCCTATTGTATGCTAAGACCAGGCACGCTCCTCTCACACCTCACTCCCAACTCCTTCCCCTAGCCCCTCAAGGAGCAAAAACAGCCCCTTGACATCCCCTCTGACCCCGGCGGAGTGGAGGGCAGCTCTGAGCCCAGGTGCCCGACCTCACCAAAACCTGCAGAAAGCACCACTCAAGTCAGCCGGGGACTGTCCAGCCTCAACTGCAAGTGGACACACTTCGTCTCCAAGGCAACGAGGGAAGGCGGCCCCGGGGCCCCGCCCTCACTTCCTTTCCTACTGGGTATCAGGGTTGCCCTTAGCAACTGGAGTGCGCACGCTCCTCCCCTCAACCTCCTACATGAAGTTGTAAAACTATTAGTCAACCCCTTCCCTCTAGGCCAGTTCCTCTGTGCAGAGGTTATCTCGGCGCTGTCATGAGGGTCCAGAACAGCATGCTAAATGTTCTGAAAACTAGTAGGAGATAGGAAACAGAGCTCTGAGCCCTTAATCATGGTCTAGAAAATCCATCCTATCTTTGCCTTGACTGAAACCAACCTGTGCCGGGAAGTAGCGGCATATTGTTTAACTATAAGAATCAGCATCTCTAAAAGAGACTGTGTATTTCTCAGTTTCTCAATTTCAAAGAAATTGAAGGGCTCAGAATTCAGACCCCAAGGTTTGAAGGAGTTATAATAATAAAAAAGCTAATTTATATGGCTCTTTGAATTCTATTCATCCAATCTACCACTGCTACATAATCCTCCTAAAATACAGCCCTGACCTATCCACTCTCCTGCTCAGAAGGCCCTCACCAACTCTGCAGCCCCTGCCAAATCCAGCACAGTCCCTAGATGACCACAGAGGCCCCCACATCTGGTTCCCACCTTGACTCTCCCTGCTTCAGCAAAGTTCTCACTCTTCCTGCATATGCCCCTGCCATCCTGCCCTTCCTCATCCTACCCCTGTCTGCCTCATCTGCCTGTCTGCACACATCCTAGATGTGCCCATATTTCTGTTCCACTACCGGTGACAAGTACTTCATCCACTCAGCCTGTACCACCCTTATCACCTTCCTCAGCCTGTTGCCTCTCCTCTCTGAGCATGCTTATATGTTGGTTCCTGTCAAACACTGGAGTTCAGAGCAGCCATTGAAGGTGTTTGCTGCAGGACAGATATGTCTTACTAACTTTTATTCAACTTGGGCTGCCCTGGTTAAGGATGGAAAATTTTCAAATGGCCAACCTCTGCTAAGGTGAAGGGTGTAGTTCTAGGAGATATCCCGTGCAAAGATATCCTAATAGCCAACCTCTGCTTCTGTAAACCTGCTTGCTTATTCGATGTGATTTTAGGCTTTATAAGCTACCCCCTCTGGAAGCTCGGGGCTGATCTCCTCTGACCCTGTGTGGTAGAGAGTCAGTCGCCGGCCGGCTAATAAAGGCTCACAATTCATCTCGATTGGGTCTGTGGGTCTGAGAATTGAATGCACTATGACACCCTTAGCGGGGGGGCTGTTCTCAGGAAGCCAGGCCCCTGTTGCTGCTCCTGTCTTCACTGCTTCTCCAAGGAAAAGGGCACCCCGCTTGAACCAGTGATGGGCACTGCAGAGAAATCCCACAGGCCAGGTGGACAAAAGGGTCAGAATGGCTGGACCAAGGACAGATATGTGTGCATTCTGCAACTCCCCTCTCTGCCCCATAGCAGTCACTGTTAATCACAGAATTTTCACCTGGGTGAATTTTCACCTGGGTGGCAATGACATGTGTCCTAGAACATGTGGCCTAGATAGCTTTTAAGTCTGGTAACTGATGGATTGATTCTTAGTGGATCCTTCCTGAATAAAAGTCATAAGCTTCATGTAAAAGAGGAAGCAAAGTGTTACCAGCCTGTGCCCTGGTTACCCCTTACACTGTCAGTCAGGAGGACACCTCTGGAGTCTCCATCCCGAGTGGATAAAGACTGCTGTGCAAAGGGGTGTCCTGAGTGAAGCTGTTGGCAGGGGCCCAGGCCCAGCCAGGGGTGCAGAGACCCCAGTGAGGCTAGGGCAAGAAGGCATTGCTCAACCAGGCTCCGAAGACACCCATCCCTCTCCATCCACGGCTCGGCCCAGCTGGGGACCTAGACACACATCGAGAGCCCAGAGGACAGGACTCTGGTCTGCGGTGGGGCTGACGCATGGTAAAGGCAGCTGGGACGGGGCCTCTGGCTGGAGGGAAAGCAACCTTTTCTCTGTGGGGCTCTGAAAAAGTCACTGCCCCTCTCCGGGCCTCTGTCTCATCTGAAAAGCAGAGGGCGATAACCCTGTGGTGCAGGCCTCACAGGGTGGTGGCCAGGTTCAGGAGAGGAAAGGAATGTGCTGGAGCTTTCTGCCCCAATCTGCCTGCAGGTTTGAGGGGAGAACAATGACGACAGTAATAAGACGTTAAGTCCTGGGAGACCTTGCGAGGTAGGTGGAATTCTCACACTTTCCAGATAAGGAAACAGGCTCAGGGAAGCCAGGCTACAGGCCCAAGGCCACACACTACAGCTGGAATTGTTCTAGAATTAAGAGCACACGGGAGGGTGGAGTAGCATTGGCAGTGACTTAGGGCAGATGTCCAAGGTCAGAGGAGATTAAAAGTTCTGGGGAGAATGGGGTGAGGGGGGTATGGCCTCAGTGACCCTGTCCTGGATCCTGGCAGCAGCAGCCTTCCAAGTGTGTAATCCTGGAGATGATCCCCCAGAGAACCCAGAAGAGGCAGCAGCAGCATCAGAGTGTGCCTGTGGGATCAGAGGGGGGGCGGGGGGGGGGGGTCCTCCCTCCCAGCTGGAGGCCTCCAGATTAAGGGAGAAGGTGTCTTCCTCCTGCAGGCCAGCCTCCCGCCGCCACAGCGCCACAGCGCCTGACATCCTCCCTTAGAAGTGCCCGGGAGGAGGGCCTGAAGAGCTGGGTGCAGGATTGATTTGGGGCTGACTGGTTCCTTCCTGCCTCAGGCCTCCCCATCTGTCATCAGACAGGGTTGGCCTAGCTGATCCCTGAGCCTCAGCTCCCACATTCCCCCAGCTCTGGATCCTGTCTGGCCTAGGTCCCAGTTCTGTTTTCTGCGTGTGCCCTGCCCCCTAGAGGATCCTGTGATAGTGCAACATGAGAAGGGGTGAAGGTGGGGGGACTAGCTGTCCGCTAGAGGGCTCCTTCTGATGGACTTGGCTCTCTGCTTCCCAGGGGAATCAGGTCAACCTCCAGAAAAGGAATAAGGTAAGCAGCTATGGCGCTCACTGCAGGGGACGGTAGGGAAGTGGAATTCAGAGACTTCCTGGGAAAGACACTCCTTGCTCCATCCCTGCTACTTACATTTATTGGAAGAGTTTCGTAACAGAGAAGCAGGAGACCCATTAAATGGCGGGTGGAGGCTGGCATCAAGTACGACCTCTGGGGAGGGGCTCTTTACCCATGTATAAGAACAGTTAGGACCTAGCTGGTCCTACTCTCAGGGATGTCGGGCTCCCAAATGTGCAAAGACCCAGGACCAGCACCCTCTCTCGCTCTTCACCCCCGACAAGGCCCCTGCAGCATCCCCTATCCAGGCCCTGTTGGCAGCCTATCCATCCCTTTGGCCCAGGAACAAAAAGTGATGAGAGATCATGCTGCTCTAGGTGGCTGCAAATTATTACAGCCTCAAGCCTGAGGAGCAATTCAGGGCCTGGTTTCAGGATACAGAGTAGCTCAGTGGGAATGAGAGGTAAGGCTGGGCAGGGGTCGGATGAGGGCAGTTACGGACTTTTTCCCTGGCTCCAGAGTTTGTGGCCAAGGCTCCCTGATCAGCCCCAGACCTTATTGCATGGCCATCTCTAAGGCATCCAGACTCCAGCTACTGGGCAGGCGCTGGTGGGACACCTGAGGCGTGACTCCTGGTAGGTTCACAGGTTCTGTTCTATCCTGTAGCTACAACCTGTCCTGCCAGCTGGAGCCCTGGTCCTAGTCAGCCAGCAGAATATTCAAGGCCAAGAAGAACTGGCCATCATCAAGCTTAGGGGTGAGTAAGAGTCCAGGCTGGCGGTGGCTGAATCCGAAGGACTCAGTAAAGCTTTGGGCCAAGTATGGTCTTGGGCAGTCAGATTCCGTCTCCACTTGACCAATCCTGTGCCTCCTGGGGCAATTCAACTCAGCTTTCTGGGACTCAGTTTCCTCCTCTGTGAAATGAGTGATGCTAAATGACCTCTCACAGGGCAGTAACAAATGGAGTACTGTTGACTGACCAAGCACTCAGCACAGTGCCTGGAGCAGAGTGCAGTGGGGGCAAGGTGGTGAGGGTGGGCCAGGACCCTGGGGGAGGCCTCCCCAAGATAATTCCTCTCTTTTACCCGGAAGAAGGGATGACCCCATCCTAGCTCTCTGACTATTCTTCCCCAAGGGCTATTTACTTATTAGGGAGGGGAAATATTTATTTGTTGAAAATAGTGAATGCTAAATTTGAATATTATTATATTAAAATCCTTTTTTTTTTTTTTTTACAGCCTGAGAGAGTTGAGGTTCTTTCACTTCCTATGCTAATTTAAATGAAATGCAAACTCTCACATTTCTCCTTAAACCAAGAAATCTTACAGGGTTATCAGTTTATTGTATATGGGAGAAGAGAGAGGGGCTAGCCCTTTCGGGGGCTGTGAAGGAGACCCTCAAGTCTCCCTTCCTCAGAGGACACATTTGTTTCATTAACGTGAAATGTGCAAGGAGCAGAGGCAGCTCCTCAGAGCTCCTGGGATTTAGAGGTTGAAGGTACTTTCACAGGCATAGCAACGACCACTGAAATTGGGGCATTTTTAAAAATTAGACTTGCCTGGAACATTTCCTGCCCCAGGTCAATGGCTGTCTTTCTACAGCTTTGAAGGAAGAGGGAACATGTTCTGCTTCTCTTGTTGAGGTTTCTTTTGGCCAAATATTAAGAACTTGTAGTTTTCTGGTTCAATTTCTGGAATTGCATCAGCAGTAAGGGGGAAAAAATGTAGAGATTAAACATTGCACGTGGAAAGGACAAGGCTGGAGGAAGATAATCTGCAAATGGACTAAGGGCAGGCAGGATTTTCCATCTATAGTCCCTCTAAGGGACTATAACTACCTTTACTTAGATTTGAATCTTTCTGGGATCCTTGTCTATGACCTCTGAATCCCTGCTTGTTTCACGTCCAGGAGAAAGACTGGTGATGCACCTTTTAAGGCTACAGCTGGGCCTCATTCCATAAACATTCATGCTACCTATGAACAAAGATTTCCAGCATCCTTGCTCACACAATTCTTTTTAAGACAAATTTCCTAGAGGACCCCAGACTCTTTGTCAGGGGCATCATGGCCACTTCTCCCTGGCTGGGACCTGGTAGATCATGAATGAGTTCTGCTTTGCCAGGAAAAGGGTCCATATACTTGGTCACAGAAAGACCCCCACACTCTCCCTTGCTAACCAAAGTGACTTCTGGGGCCAAGTTTATTAATAGGTTTATAAGTGTAGGTTCTGAGAATCAGCAGTAATTTATAAGAAAACTGTCTCAGGGGAGACCATTACAGGCCCCTTTCTTCATGGAGCTGAGCACAGCGAGAGGGGGGCAGATATGAATCAGATCACCACAAAGTATAACATTACAAATAGCCACGACCGATATTTATTGAGAATTTGGGATATCTTGGGCATGAGTTTCGGAGTGCTTATATGTATTAACTCATTCTATACTAAAATAATTGTGGGTGTTGCAGGTATTACCCCTTTTTATATGTAAGGAAAAGGAAGCACAGAAAGGCAAAGTAATCCAGCCAATGTCACACAGCTAGGAAGTGGTGGCGTGGGGCTCCCAACACTCTGAGTCCCAGTTTTCTCAGTTTCTAAAAGCGGAATGACAAAACTTAGCTGTGGAGATCGAGTTAAAGGAAATGTCCGGCAAACATACCTAGCAATAGGACTGGGTTTCCAGCAGGTGCTCCATAATGATTACTGAAATTCAGTGGCTCTGTAAGGTGGATGGGGACTTCCCTTACCCTGTTGGTGGGTCTTCCTGGCATTTGCACAGGCTTCATGAGTGACTCTGAATGGTCAGACTTTGTATAAGTCCTGGGCCACCAGAGACCTTATGTTTGTGTGTGAAGAATTTGGAAGAAGTAGTGGGCCCTCTGCACAAAGAGAAATGCCCAGTCTCCCAGCCTGGCATCTGGGCCTCCTTGGATGGTCTAACCAGGCCCCAGCACCCTGTACGGCAGACACCTGAGGACTCACCCTCCTCAAGCATGCCTGGGTCCTTCCTTCCCCTGTACCTTTACTCTTATTGTCCCCCACTTAGAATGCCTGCATAGCCTGTCTATGCCTCTTCGGTTTTCCCAGGAGATCCTCCTTTGCCAGAGAGAATTTGTATATCTTCCTTGTTACCAATGCCCAGGTCAGTTCTGATTTGTCCCTCGTCCCAGTGGCCGTGGCAGAGGGAGCTCAGTGTGTGTCTGCTCACCCTACCAGATCAGAGTCTGGATCATGGATTTCCTTCTCTCCCACCACAAGGCCTGGAAAGGAGGAAGCAATGAGGACTTTGTGGAAAAATTGCATCAGAAGGACAAGGACACAAGGCCTTTCTGATATAGAAATCTAACCACCTCTTCCGTGACAGAGTTCTACCTTGCAATCAAACTATGTGCTTCTCAACATGGAACTCCCCAAGGCTGCCCCCTAACTGTGGAGAGCAGACATCATGGTTGGGCAAAGTTTGTTCAATAGACATTCTTTTTAGTTCTTGATCTTTTTTGCCTAAGGAGCAAATTAGACCTGAGACTTCATTGTTCAGGTCAGATGCCATCCCGTGAGTGGCCGGTGCTGTGTGTCATCTACATGGACAGTGGCCGTGCATTCCATGTATTGCAGGGGCAACTGCTGGGTCACCTGGGTCTTCTGTCGGGGGCAGTCATCCTGGAATGGCCTTGGAGCAGTGTTGGAGGTCAGTGTCAGCAGTCTGAGCAAGTCAGCAGAGTCTGGGTAAACTCCCGGGAGCCATGACTTGGTTTTGATTTTCTGAGCACGACCAGTCTGGGGTTGTTGATCAGGGTCTGCAGCAGGAGCCACCTTGTCCTGGACCTGGCTGAGATGCGGTGACCTAGGATAGAATCAGAGCAGCTAGACTGGGGGAAGGGGGCGATTCTCTCTGTCCTTCTCAGAGGCTATAAGAAAAACTTCCCAGGAGGTGTGAAGTGTGGGATAAAAGTGGGAGAAGAAGCTGCACCAAGACTCCTGGGGACACGAAGGTAGCTGGAGGGATGTGTGTTTGTCTGTAGTGTTAGGAATAATGATGAACACAGTCCAGATTGGTGCTGACAGGACATGGCTAACTGGGGGCTTCCCAGCAGAAAGCAGAGCAGAATAATAATCGTGGGAGGGGTGGGAGTAGACAGTGTAAAGCCTTGAGGGGACAGGAGTTGGTGGCCGGGAGAGCTGTGGTATGTACAAATGAGGGCCATCTTGGAGGGCACCTGGGCTGAAGCCTGGGATATGCATGGAGTCTCAAAAACTAGGAAATGGAGGACTCCTCAGAATTAGAGCTCATTTCTGGGAACAAGGGAGGAGTCCAGTTAGAAGCACAGGAACACAAGGCCTCAGGGGTCCCCTTACCAGGCTGACTGGGAGCTAAGGCTCCTTATCTCCTGGGTAGAAGATTCCCCAGGGCATGGAGTGTGGAGGAAGCAGGGGAGGGAAGGGGGAACCTGGACATCTCAGAGGTCCCAGAAAACCCATAGGATACCTGTTTCCTGGTATCCAACCCCAGGATAGGTTCAAACAGGAGACTCACCTGCTGACTGATTTAGGTACTTGTATGTGATGGCCCGCTGCAGACTTCTATCCCTGTGGCCTGTGATCAGGATGTGACAAAAGCTGACGAGCACCGGGTTGGTGTGATAATGGTCCACAAAGAGCATGCCAATCCAAGCCCTGAACCCTGAAATCCAGAAGGCAAGCCGGGCTATGCAGCACATCCCAGGGTGGCCCAGCGTATGCTTTCTATGACTTAAGCGTAGCATCGCTTTGTTCCTAAACTGTTCCCATGTCTTCGCTGAGAATCTAGAAAATTAAGTATAAAGAGCTGAAAGGCTTCTTAAAGATCACATTCTAATCTGTCCATTTTATGGAGAACTCAAAGGAGCTCAAAGGAGCTAGGAGCCACTGTGGCTGGTGTGGAGAAGACATCAGTCCTATAATGAATGAATGCGTGAGTGGGTGGGCACAGGCCAGAAATAGAACAAAAATGATTTTTGCTTTACAGAAATGGCTTTGATTTTGGAGTATTTCAACTAAACAGATTGTTAATGAAGTTTCCAACTAACAACCAATAATTCTGAGATGTGATCTTTCTCAAAATTTTCAGAGTCATGTGTTCATAAATTATCTTCTAACGGTTCAGATCGAATTCTATGATCTCTTACTGCCCACCATTATACCTCAAAGGTCTGTCAAATACACAGGTATTTAATAGCCTGAGTTCCCTCTGACGATTGGGCTAAATGTTTTCTTTGTTCCTACTCAGTGTTCTAGCCTCCCTGGGAAGATCAGCTCTAAGGACCAGTGAAGAGTGAACTCTAGGCCTCTGCTACTCGACCTCCAGGCAGCTTCTACAAAGGAGGCAAGTCCGGCCCTCTGCAGAGGCATAGGCCACTTACCCATGTCTGCTCTCTCATAACCACTCTGCATGATGGTCCTGTCGATGCGGGCGATCAGCCACGTGCCCAGGATGCAGCTGATGAGCAGCCTGGAGAGGCAGGCGCTCAGGCCCAGCAGCACGTTGTAGAAGAACAGAAAGTAGCTGAAGTTGTGGAACACTTTCCTGCAAGTGGAAGCAGGTGGAGGGGCGGCACCCTTTCAGTATGAGAAAGTGGCCAAGCAGGACAGCTCAGGGCGCCCCCAGACCTATGATTGAATCCTACATCTTCCGGCTCCCAGTGGTTTTGATCCTATGTTTTACGTGGGGGCTGACCATTCCCACGTCACAGCACCGGTGTGAAGCCTGGCTGAGACAGAGGGTAGAGGACTCTGAGCACACTGCAGGACGAATGTTGGTGGCAGCAGTAATGCCCGATGGGATCCTTGAGTTTTGAGGATTCTCGTATGATAAGAAATCTCATGTGGCCACCGCTGGTTTTGTGGTTATAACAGAGGTGTGGCTTTCCCACTGTCTGTTGGAATAGTGACCTGTCCCCAGCTGGAACGGCTCCAAGTCCTCCAGATGAAATTTCCCAAATGACCACTCGATCATGTGGTTTCCTATTGCCTATGGGATAAAGCCCAAACTTGCATATTGAATTTCTGGGCCATCTTTAAGAGGGGCTCTTCTGGCATCGTTACCTTGTGCCCCTTCCCTGGACCTCGCCATCTAAGGCCCCTGCATGGCCACCGTATTGGATTCTCACTTTTCTCCCGACACATCCTGCCCTTTCATGGCTTTCCGCCTTCATCTGTGCAGTGCGGGCTGCCAGCCATGCGGGTCCTCAGCTCTTCCTGTAGGAATCCTAACATCCCGCTGACCTCAGCTGAAACATCCCACGTCCAGTGGAGTTAACCACTCCTGCCTCTCCTCCTATTACTCGTGTTTCTCTTGTAATCCTTGCACACCCTCTGGAATCTACTGACCCTGG
The DNA here is from genome assembly GCF_014176215.1 of Rousettus aegyptiacus. Taxonomy (NCBI): domain Eukaryota; kingdom Metazoa; phylum Chordata; class Mammalia; order Chiroptera; family Pteropodidae; genus Rousettus; species Rousettus aegyptiacus. Next base: position 28,151,395 of record NW_023416306.1, read on the forward strand.
ATATCTGTGTCTGTCAGCTCCCATAGAACATGAGCTTCTCATAGGGGATATCTCTTCATTCTCAGTGCCCGTGTTTTCTCCATGAGTGAATGGCTTTGAATTAATGATTCAGAAAACATTACCACAGGCCAGGTACTATTGTTCTAAGTTCATATTTGAACACATTTTATCCTCAGAATGCCTTTGAGGTATTATTTGTAAAATGAGGAAACCGAGGTTGACAGGTATCTAGTAAGGTCATGCAAGGTCACACAGCTCGGAAGAGCAGAGCCAGAATTTGGGCCCAAGCAGTTTGGCTCCAGACCCCCCTCTGGAACCACCACCCTTCGCCCTCTCAGAGAGCGTAGGGTCCACCAAAGAGCCTGTCAATGATGACGAGAAAGGAACGAGAGACTGCTGAGGCCAAAGTCCGACCATCACCATTCCCTTCTGTGCCCTCACCTGTTGTTGAGCGCCAGTGGCTTCTGCTTGTCAGCTGTGCCCATCTTTGGCTGCAGGAAGAAGCTGGCAGCGACCCATACCTGCAGGATCATGAGACCCAGGACGATGGATATGGTGAGGCTGAAACACAGGGCGAGACCATCCTGAGGTGGCCTTGTCCACTCTTCGCCAGCCCTTCTCGAATGCCCAGTGAAAAAGAGGAGTGAGATGACCCACAGGGCCAACAGGAGCATGAGCTCTGTGCTTTATGCCTACAGAGCATTCGCACGCCCACTGTGCAGATGAGAAAACTGAGGCTCCCAAAGGGGAGATGACTTTCTTAAAGGCACATGGTCAGGTCTTGTGTCTCCAGACCACAACTCTAGATTTAATTATGTCCTTTTGTCCAGGAGTGGCAACTGGGACGAGTGGTTTAACAGCATGGGGATCTAAGGAAGGAATGGGATTTTCAGAAGAGCTCATGAATGCCATGCAAGAGTAGACAGGGCAGGTCCTGCCCCAGACTCACAGGTAGCTCTGGGTGAGTACGGAAGCAAGGAGCTCAGAGCAGGGAGGTCCCCAAAGAGCACCACTGAGTGGCAGGGTGAGGTAGTGGTTAGATGAAGCTTTGCTTTCAGATTGTCCAGCTCTCAGCTATAAAATGGACATATGTATGTACTCCACAGAAACTACTGTGAAGACCCCTTGAACAACGAGAATGGAAATATTTTCTATAAATATTATATTATTTGTGTAAATATTTTGAGATGAATTACTATTTTGGCCCTTTCTTGGATCAGAGCTAAGCGCCTAGGTCCAGGGATTGATGAGAGCCAAGCAGGAAAGGGGCATTTAGAACAGCAGCTATAAGGGCCCACCCGCTCCCAGGCCATGGGCAATGACAGAAAGCCCACCTAGCACTTACATTCCGATGCTCAGTCCTTGCAGCATCTCCCGAGCCCGGTTGTGGATGATGGGCAACACCAGGCTGTACATGATCACCATGCCACACAGGGTCTGTACCACGTGGATAATGAGGTAGCCTATGGGCCAAGGGAGCTGGTTGTCACTCAAAGCCCTTTGTGGTCCAACAAGTCACACTTGTTCCTGCCAGCAGTCCCCACTCTATCTTCCTCCCACCAGAGGTCCTGTCACCTTTGCTAATGCTATTTCTTCTCTTTGGCATGCCTTTCCTTTTCTTCCTGTTGACTGTCTGCTCACTCTGCCTGGTGCAGTTCAAATGTCAACTCACTAGACTGTATCCATGCCTGCCCCAGGTGTGGATGATCACTTCCTCCTCTGAGTATCCACTGCCCTGTGGGCTCAGGACAGATGATGATAATGACCTATATGGGTATGTGATTTTCCTCCTTTCTCAAGGTCCCTCAAGCAAGAGGGACCTTCGTCTCTCCTCCCTATCCACACCAGGACTCCACAGGTGCCCAGGTCATGGATGTTGAATTGAATGGGTCACATGATGGCACTTACCCCATAGAATGTAGGCTATTTGCCAGCCAGAGTACCTTGCAATGGCCGCCTAAAATTTAAAAAGTAAAAGAGGTCTCAGAGGGGAGGAAACCTTGACCACCTCTAACATGTGTCCAGCGTTCCTGTCTCATCTGAGTTCACCCACAAACCCACTGAGGCAAGAGTCATGACTGTCCTCATTTTACAGATGAAACCAACTGATGGCTGCGTGGAGAGAATGACTGTCTTGAGACACCCAGCAGCAGAGTGTACCAGGATTGAGCTCTCTGGATTCCCAGTCTGAGGGTCCTTCTTCCTCAGCATGCTGCCCTGTCCGAGGTACTGGGGAGCAGGTTTTGGTAAATCATTTAGTCTTGCACAGAAAGAGGCCTCTGCAGACTTACCACACTCTCTGACGAGGAAGGATTATGGAACTTCGGAGGGAGAAAGTGTTTATTTCCTGCCCACAACCTCTTCATGTGCTTTCTAGAGAAAAGGTGGAAAATTAGTAATGTTCATAACCAAAGCTCCTCATGCGCGTAGAGCTGAACAGGTTTAAAGGCCTGTGGAGGCAGCTCAGCTCCCTGCGTTGTCCACAGCTCATGGGACAGTTCTGATTAGTCTTAAAGATCTTAAATTTAACATATTTTGTAAAAATAATATATAGTTATCTAGTCTCAATGGTGAATAAATGTGATAATTGAGACTGTGTACGTGGCTTTTATTTTCTTCATTTTGCTCTATTTTCTTATTTTTTTCTACAGTGAATATGAATTACTTCTGTAATAATACCTTAGATAAAAACAGAAAAACATTTTTAATGATAGCCCCAGCCTATAACAACATAAAGGGAAATGATAAAGGGGCCATGACCGCCCACAATCGCAGCATCCCAAGAAATCACTGAATGTTTTCCCCATGTGCTAGTCTGGGCCTAGACTTTTGCATAAAGATTAGGTTGGCGTAGCCATGGTCACAGTCCAAATTCACATCTGGACCCTGCTTTTTTCTTAGCATTCTATCTCCAGCATTTTCCAGGATATTTTGCAATTTTATGACCACCGAATTAGGAAAACTTAGTATGAAGTAAAGAATGTAAATATCTCACTAATAGTTTGCATATTTATTATATGTTGAAATGATGGTAATTGTGTTATGTTGGGTTAAAAAATATATATCATTAAATTGTTTTTGTTTCTCTTCTTTTTAAATATTGTCTACTAGAAAATTCAAAGCTGCATCTCTGGCTTTCACTGTGTTTCTATTTGACGGCACCGGAGTAAAGTGTGCTACCAGGAATACTAACACACACAGATATAGTGGCATAGAAATTTTCTGGAAGGATGCTCAGAAAGTGGATATTGATGTTAACTCTGGGGCAACAAAATAGGGTCTGAATGGAAGACTTCCTTTACGCTAGGCATTTTTGTAACATTTTTTTAAAAAAGAGCTTATGTGTACGTTTGAACAATGCTAAGAAAAATAAAAATACTGGCACAGTGCTAGTGCTTCCCAGTTTGCAGTGTGGGAGGGAAGGGCCAATCTGGACAGAAATGAGGCCTCCCCACAGCAGGTGACTTCTCCGCCTTGTGCCCTCAGCTGCTCTCCCACCATGTCCATGCAGCCCACTCTGCACAGCAATTGTCCCTGGATGTGGTCAAAGGTCTCAGTGAAAATCTCCCAGCCTAATAAAGCAAGGAGCGAGCAGATGTCTCCATGTATCAGACAGGACATGGGATAGTAGCAGTGTCCAGTCCACCCATGGGGTCCAGGGAGAAGAAAGTGAACAGAGGGAGCAAGGTAGGGTGGGGATCAGAGGCTTGGGCCCCTTCATGCCAGGAGAGTCTTCTCTTGGATGCTGATGGCAAGAGACCCACCCCTTGGGCAGCCAGAGAGGAAGGATGTAAAGGCAGTGTGCTCTGGAGGGGTGAGAACTGGCCTTGGGCTTCCTGTGAGTCAGTGGAAAACTATGAGTTAGAGACTGAGACAGAAAAAGATAGAGAAAAAGAGAGAAAAAAGACACTCACACACACACACACACACACACACACACACAGAGAGAGAGAGAGAGAGAGAGAGAGAGCGCGTGCGCGCGCGAGAGAGACAAAGGAGGAGAGAAAAAAGGAAGAAGTAGATGCCTAAAATTCGACTACTGTCTACATACAAATGCTTGCTATGTATTGAAGGTCAGCTCCTCCTCCTGTTCTTGAGACTGAGGCACCTGGCCCCCTTGACCCAATCTCCTTGGATGTCCCCTTGAGCCACATCATCTGCTAGGATCCCAGTGTGATGAGTCCTGGAGAGTGACACCTAATAGATACCGGAATATACAAGAAATGACAAGGAATCTGGGGTCAGAGGACATGGTCGGCTGCTAATTGCTTAAGCAAGAGATTTTGTTGAATCTCAGCTTTCTCAGCTGTAAGCATGGAGATGAAAGTACCTCTCAAGGTTGTGGCGAAAATCAAAAGATTCTAACACAATGTCTAGATTGCAGTAGAAGCTCAAATCAGCCATTTTTATTTTTTATTTTTTTCCTTTTTCCTTATTAACAATAGATGTGGTTGTCCCTGGACCATGTACACACTTCTGTTTCCAGTTTGGGCACTGCTTGCACTGCTTGGGACTTCCTAGAAAATTCTGTCAGATACTTTCCTGGCTGAAGACACACAAATGACTCCCAGTGCTTTCTTACCTGTAACAAGCCAAAATGTGGAACAGGTAGCTTATACATGTGAGGGAGGCAGGCAAAATGGTCGCCACCCAGACTCCTGAAACAGAAAACGTGATAGGAGGAGCCTTAAAGATGAACCACAAACAGTAATTTTCAAAATGCAGAAACCCACCTCAGATCAGAAAGGTCTGGGCAAAAACTATACTTCCTTTAATATGTTTCTTGTGTAACTAAATTTTTGCTTATATTTCTTCTTCATTTTAGCCACACAACCTTGATATATGCTGTTTCCTGTACAATCCACTCCTTTGGTGTTAATATTTTCAATCCCATGAGTAACAGAAAGAGAAAAATTACAGAGTATGTACATCATAGGTAGCACTTGTCCTTGTAAAACATCATTAATAGTTGAATTTCTAATTGCCACTTTTTGAGGGGTGACTCACCCTGAGTTAAACAGTGACCATGTGCAAGGATGGTTTTACCTTTGGTGACATTCATTAGCTCTTTCACCTGCAGGATGACTGGGGCCAGGGTCCCCGTCTGGTTCTTGGAGGTGATGTAGCTCTCCAGCTCACCCTCGAACACATCCAGCTCATCTCTCACATACATGAATATGCAGAACTCAATGATGATGAACTGAGGAAACAGAGCAAATGTTCCAAGGTCTCACCTGAGTTCACCTTAGTGTTTGAATAACATATAGTTCTCTTTGGTTTTTAATTCAAAAGTCTTTGAATTTCAAAACTCATCTGAAATAAGACTCTCTGGACATGCTATATCGAGATGAGTGGGAGTGTGACCTCTTTGGAGACAGGAGTCACCCCAAACTCTATTCTTCACACTACAGTATAGAAGACAAGGCCCCACAAGGACTCAAAAAACATCTTCAGACATTAATTATATCAGAGTGAAATGAATGCTTAACTTGAATGAGGGGCGACCTTGGGGACAATTCCAGCCATATCTCTCCTGCTCCCCTTCTTGCATCTTGGTGATAATCAAATTGGAGAAGGCACTGTTGCCTGTACACATGTCATGCCTGCTCACCCCTATCGTCCTGTCACGATGCCATCCTGCCTCCCATCATGCCATTGCTTTTAGGGTTCCTCCTGCTATTTTATTTCACCAACTGAATTTTGTTTCTCTCTGAACGTGAAGCTCAAATGCTATCATCTTCAGGCAGCTTCTAATCTAGAATAATTCACTAATTATTCACTTCCAGATGCTTTCGCCTTTCCTCTTTCTCTCTTTAGATGGTAGGTACTTCATACCATGTGTTATCTCCTTCTCTTAGAATATAACTTCTCCCAGGCCAAGACTCTCTGAAATCAGCTCCCTTCTATTCCAAATCTTAGCATAGTGCTTAGTATACAGTAGATAACCAACAAAGACTCAGAAAACAAATAATTCCAAATGAATTATTCACTGTTGCAGAGAACTCTAGTTGTCCATTAAAATCCATTCTCTGCCTCTTTTAGCACAAAGCTGCACTACATTTCCTAGCCTCCCTTGAGTTAAATGTGGCCACATGACAAGGTTCTTGCCAATGGAAGATGAGTGGAAGGAATGTGTGCTCCTTCCATGAGGGCCTTTGACTTAGTGTTAAGTCACTAAAATAATAGGGGTTTACGTGGTACTTCAGCATAACCTAACTAATACATTTGCTTAAAACTTAGTCACAGGATTAATTTGCGTAGGTATCTGAGTACATTTAAAATGAGCCGAAGACAATTTGGCCTTGCCATTTTTATCCCCCTATTTTAACCCAGATATTTTACCTCAGATAACTTTGACCACATAATATGTTTTGATTTTGTGCTTAATAAAATATATATCGAAGTCTGATTATGACATTAAATTCTTTTTGTTGTTGAGAAAGAAACTTAGAGCAAAATGAAAAGAGACGTTTTAAGTTTTGATCCTGTTTTTTGAAATATAGTAAGTTTATCCACTTTTATTTTTAATTCATTGAAATTATTTGCCCAGACAATTATTTTATATTTAAGTAACTGGATTTTTACTCACAACATAATTTGCCGACCATAGATTCCGCTTATGTAAGTTTCCTGCAGGTATCATTATTTCTATCAAGTCAACATCCCTGGGTCAAATTTTGCATATTAAAACGTTTTTGAATACATTTTTCTCCCATCAATTTTTCAATAATAAATTATACCATGTGCAGGTTTAACCATGATCAGTATGATTTAGTGTGGGTTTGTTTTTTTTTTACTAAAGGCATTTTTTTTAGAGAAGTTCTAGATTCACAACGGAATCGAACGTACAGAGATGCCCTTTATTCCTAACCTCCCCCACACTTGCGTAGCATCCTTATCGCTGTCCCCCAGCAGCGTGGCATATATGTTACGAGTAATGCGCCAACACTGAAATGCCATTATCACCCAAAGTCCGTGGTTTACGTCAGGGTCCTGTCTTGGTATTGTACATTCTATGGATTTGGACAAATGTCTCATGACATGCATCTACCATCACGAAAAGTATTTTTACTGCCCTAGAAATCTTCTGTGCTCCCCCTATTCGATCCTCCCTTCCTCTTAAACCCTGGCAACCACTGATCTTTTACTGTCTCCATAATTTTAGCCTTTTTCAAAATGTCCTACAGGTGGAATCATATAGTACGTCACCTTTTCAGATTTGCATCTTCACTTAGTAATATAGGTTTAAGTTTCCTCCATATATTTTCATGACTTGATAATTCATTTCTTTTTAACACTGAATCGCATCCATGGTCCTGATATACCACAGATAATTTATCCATTCAATTACAAAATGTTCACTTTCACATTTTGACAATTATGTATAAAGGTGCTATAAACATCTATGTGCAAGTTTCTGTGTGGACATACATACATTTTCAATGCATTTGGGTAAATACCAAGAAGGGTGATTGCTGGATCATATGGTAAAAGCATGTTTACTTTTGTAAGGGCCCAAAGCTGTCTTCCAAAGTGGCTATACCATTTCTATCAGCAATGAATGAGAGTTACTACTGCTCCACATCCTAACCAGCATTTGCTGCTGTCAGTATTCTGAATTTTGGCCATTCAAATAGGTTATTGTAGTATGTCGTTGTTTTAATTTGCATTTACCTTGTGGCATATATTGTGGAGAATCTTTTAATATGTTTAGTTACCATCTGCATAACTTTTTTGGTGAGGTACCTATTAAGGTCTTTGGTCCATTTTTCAATCAGATTGTTTTCTTATTGTTGAATTTTAAGAGTTCTTTGTATATTTGGGGTAACAGTCTTTATCGGATGTGTCTTTTGCAAATATTTTCTCCCATTGTGTGGCCTGTCTTTTCATTCTTTTTAACAGTGTCTTTTGCAGAGCAGGATTTTTATTTTAATGAAGTCCAGCTTATTGATTCTTTCTTTCGTGGATTGTGTTTTTGGTGATCTAAAAAGTCATCACTAAAGCCAAGTTCATTTAGACTTTCTCCTATGTTACCTTCTATGAGTTTTATAATTTTGCATTTGAAAGTTAGGTCTGTGATCCATTTTAAGTTAATATTTATGAAGGGTATCAGGTTTGTGCCTACATTCATTTTTTCATCTGTGTATGTACAGTTGTTCCAGCACTACTTGTTAAAAAGAAAATCTTTGCTCTGTTGTATTGTCTTTGCTCCTCTGTCCAATGTAAGTTAACTGTATTTATGTTGGCCTATTTCTTAGCTCTCTATTTTGCCCCATTGATTCATTTGTCGATTCTTTTGTTAACATCACACTGCCTTGATTAATGTAGCTTTATAGTAAGTCCTGAAATTGAGTAGTGTTAGTCTTCGAACTTCCTTCTTTTCCTTTAATATTGTGTTAGCCATTATGAGTCTTTTGCCTCTCCATATGAAGTTTAGAACTAGTTTGTCAATATCCACAAAATAACCTCATGGGAGTTTGATTGCAATTGCATTGAATCTCAATATAGATCAATCCAAATATATATAGGTCAAGGAGGGAAGAACTGATATTTTAGCAATATTGAGTCTTTCTATCCATGAATATGGAATCATCTCCATTTATTTAGTTCTTCTTTGATCTCTTCCAACAGAGTTTTGTAGTTTTCCTCATATAGATCTCATATATACTTTGTTCGATTCATACCTGACAATTTCTTTTTGGAGGTGCTAATGTAAATGGCATTGTGTTTTTAATTTCAAATTCCACTTGTTCATTGCTGATATACAGAAAAGCAATTGACTTTTATATTAACCTTGTACCCTGTAACCTTGCTATGTAATTGTCTATTAGTTCCAGGAGGGGTGTGTGTGTGTGTGTGTGAATTCTATTGGATTTTTTCATACACAATCATGTCACCTGTGAACAAAAACATTTTTACTTCTTTCTTCCCAATCAGTATGCCTCTTATTTCCTTTTCTTGTCAATTATTTGGTATTTCCAGTAAATGTTGAAAAGGAGTAGTTAAGAGGGAACTCCTTGTCTTTTCCCTGATCTTAGTGAGAAAGCTTCTAATTTCTAACCATAAAGTATGATGTTAGCTGTAGACATTTTGTTGATATTCTTTATCAGATCGAGGAAGTTTCCTTTGATTCCTTTGAATTTGTGTTAGATTTTATCAATTTTTTTTCTGTATCTATTGATATAATCATGTAAAGTTTTCTTCCTTGTGCTGTTGATGTGATTAACCACATTAATTAAATATTTTTTTAATATTGTACCAGCCTTGTATATCTGGAATAAATCCCACTTGGTTGTGGTATATAATTCTTTCTATACATTGTGGAATTTGATTTGCTGATATATTGTTTAGAATTTTTTAGATCTATGTTCATGAGAGATATTGGGTTATAGTTTTCTTGTAATGTCTTTGTCTGATTTTGATATTAGGATGATGTTGGCTTCATAGAATGAGTTAGAAAGTATTCTTTCTGCATTTATCTTTTGAAAAGAATATAGGGAATTGGTACAATTTCTCCCATAAATGTTTTGTAGGACTCACCAGTGAACCTATCTGAGCCTGGTGCTTTCTGTTTTAAAAGTCATTACTTATTGATTCAATTTCTTTAATAGATATAGACCTGTTCAGATTGTCTATTTCTTCTTGTGTGAGTTGTAGTAGATTGTGTCTTTCAAGGAATTGGTCCATTTCATCTAGGTTATCGAATTTGTGGGCATAGACGTGTTCATACTATTTCCTAATTTTTTTTTTTTTTTTTGTCCATGGAATCTGTAGTGATGACTCCTCTTTCATTTCTGACTTAAGTAATTAGTGTCCTCTCCTTTTTTATTAGTCTGGCTAAAGTCTTATTTTTATTGATTGTTCAAAGAACCAGCTTTTTGTTTCATTGATTTCTTTTATTGATTTCTTGTTTTCAATTTCATAGGTTTCTCCCCTAATTTTTATTATATCTATCTTTCTCCTTACTTTGTATTTAATTTGCTCTTCTTTTCTAGTTGCCTGAGGTAGAAACTTAATTATTGATTTTAGATTTTTCTTCATTTCTAACATACACATTCAATGTTATAAATTTCCCTCTAAGCACTGCTTTTGCTGCCTCCCACACATTTTGATAAGTTGTGTTTTCATTTTCATTTAGTTCAAACTATTTTTAACTTCTCTTGAGATTTTTTTCTTTTACCCATATGTTACTTAGAACTGTGCCGTTTAATTTTCATTATTTCAGGATTTTTCTAGTTATCTTTCTGTTATTGATATCTAGTTTAATTCCATTATGGTCTCAAAATGACATTGCATAACGTCTAGTCTTTTAAATTTGTTAAGGTGTATTTTATGGTCCAGGATATGGTCTATGTTGGTGAATTTTCCATGTAATCTTGAGAAGAATGTATCATCTACTGTTGTTGACGAAGTAGTCTGTAGATGTCCAAAATACCCAATTATTGATGGTGTCTACAGTTCAGATTTTCCTGCCCCAGCACTGGTTCCCATGTGATTCCCTATATTTAAAGGTAATGGTTTGCCCTGTGACCTCACTTCTCTTATGGATCTAAGAAGATCTGTTGATTTTTCAGTTTGTTCATATTTTTTACTTGTTAGGGGTGGCACCTTGCAAGCTCTTTACATGTAGAATTGGCAACTGGAAGTCTCCATGGATAATTTGATTATTTATTAGTAATATTCACCACATGCGTATTTAGAGTCAAAATGAAGAGGTCAAAGAATTGTACATCTTTGACTTACAGAGATTAAATTTCGACCCAGCATTTTAAGAACAACCCCTGTCCTAGCCTCATCTCATTTATAAAATAGAAAAGGGTTTTCTCAGTTCTACTTACAAGGTACAGGCAGATGAAAGCCAACACAGTAGTTCCAATCATTCTGCTTGGGAACTGAAAGCAGGGGTCCCACTCATATATCCTGGTTTGGAACCAAGTCTTTTTTTTCTCCCTGTGAATGAATAAGCACCAAGAAAAGACAGGTTGTAGATGGTAAACAAATACCTGATTCTTATGAATATAACCTCATATCTTCCTGTTCATCTTAGAGTTTCATGAAGAGAAAGAGCACTGGTAGATTCCAGTTTTCATCCACTCCTTACTCTGAAGAACAAAGACTCAGTTCTATAATTTGGTGCAGCACTTCACCAAACTAAAAGGCTGTAGTTTCTGACCTCTCTTACAGCTAAGAGGGACCAAGATTAAGTACAGGCCAATTAGATGTGACCCGAAGTATGATGTAGGACTTTGGAGAGGGTGCTTAGAGAGAACCAAGACAGCCAGAAGGGACCCCACTGCTCTTCCTTCTTTTCTCCTGCCTGCCATCTGAAATGCTGATATAGTGGCTGGTCCAGGCTAGAGCACCAGAATCTACCTTGGACAGCCTCCATGATGGAAACCACTAAGGTACTCGAGACGAAAGGCAGATGATTGGTAAACTGCCGAGGTGAGCAGTCCAGGGTCGGAATGAACTGCAGCCTCCAGATATCTTTTACATGAGAAATAAATCTCTCTCTTGTTTATATCATCATTATTTTGTGTTTTCTCCTAAGTGTAGTCAAATGTAGTTCACACAAAAAGTACTACCTTTGCCACTGTGTGACCTTGAACAGACACGTCTCTTCTCTGGGACATGTCCCCTTGTACATAGTGGCAGTGGCAGGGGTAAAGTGACCTGTATGATTACTGAAGACCAGGTGGTTTGACCTAGCTGAGAGCCGTGTCTTCTTTTATTAGTAAACAGCATATGAGTTTTCTCTGGGAACCTTCTCCTCCCCCATCATCATTCCTGGTGGTTAAGTGAGGCTGAACTACTTCCCGAACATGTGACCTAAGCTTAACAATGGCTTTACTCTGATCCCCTAGCCACAGTAATTGGTTCTGGGATGGCATGTGGTCCAATCTGACCTAAAGAAATACATTCATGAAAATTTTGTTCAAATCATTAGGAAAATTTTCTTTCCTGTGAGCTTAAATCAGGAGGATCTAAGCTTAGAGATTCTGGGGGCCGCCATGGGAAAGGGAGCTCATCTAACTAGGAGTTTAACCCAGATAAAAGCAGAGCTAAGGAAAGATGCAGAAAAAAGACCTAGTTCTCATTATATCTGTATCTGAAACTGACTACCTCTAGGCTTTTAAATTACATAAGGCCATAAGTTTCCTTTTTCTCTTTAATCCAGTTTGAGTTTCTGTTATTAGCAAACAAGAGTCCTGATGAATATGGTGCCCCTGCAGTCATCTCAGGGTCTCTCACTGTTAGGGCTCATTCGTACTAATGCAAACACCAATGGTGGGGGAATCAAACCGTGGCTTACTGCAGTGGGGGTTTCCTCAGGAGCTGTTTGACATGCTCTGCCTGGTGAACTTCCAGGAAAGGCTTTTCTTCCTGTGAGCAAGAGAGAGGTATATGCTTTGGCTCACAAATTCTTGTTAGAGTTTTGGTATCTTCGAGGGGTTATTGCCAGAGAGAGCAGGCATTTGGGTAAAATTTGCTCTTTTGGATTCAGCCATTCCTAGACACTGGTAATTTACTGAAGAGAGGGGCGAGGCCCAGTTTCCTGTTGCTTTCGTGAAAGACCAAAGGGATGGCCTTCCTCGACTCTTTTGCTTACAAATTGCACCAGCCATTGTTCTTTTTATTTTTCTCTTTGAGATTTGGTGATTTCCCAACATAGTTCAAAATATTGTTTCAGGAATGAAATAACCAAAATCCTAGCATTTTTACTTCTTATGATTAAGAGTTTCTTTTGTTCATTTCTTATTCTGCAGTGTTTACAGAAATAAACTTTAACAGTATGTTTTAAAATGTTTTCTCAAAGCGTAATGAGCTTTCCACAATGGGCACCCATTTATATGCTTCATAGATTGAATATATAAATTCTACATGCTATGGGATGAAGTCTTATATTTTGCAAATGTTGGGTAGAGTACAAAAGATCTGGCTCAAATCCTGACTGGTGAGTGACGTAAAAAGGATGGAGAAATGGGGGGTTCCAACCCTCATGCACACTCAGATACACCGATTTTGACAACCACCCACAGATGACAGCACTCTTGTGGGAGCCCAAGAGTGCACCAGGAAGGTTCCAGAACCCCAATCAAGCTAAACCTCTGAGAAGAGATGCATTGAAGAGGGTAGGAAGAATAGTTTCACTTTACCCGTTCTCCACAGTGGCACAGTTCAGTAGCTAGAGAGACCTCCTTGGCCTACAAATTCTCCCATGGGGGAAAGTGAAAGTAAAGGTGTAGAGGTTTTCTATGTAATTAAAGTAAGTAGCTATAAACTTAAAAGGGACTGTTATAACTATAAGGTATTTTATGTAAACCTCATGGTAATCAGAAAGAAAAAGCCTATATAAAAAAAAACGATGAAGAAAAAGAAATGAAAACATACCAACATATCACTAAAAAAAAATCATGTCACAAAGAAAGCAAGAAAAGAATAACAAAACAGTCAGAAAATTAACAGAATGACAATTTGAAGTCCTTAGCTATCAATAATTTATCTAAATGTAAATGGACTAAATTTTCCACTCAAAAGACACAGAGTGGCTGAATGGATTTTTTAAAATTCCAAATATTGGTACCTATAAGAGGCTAACTTTAGCTTTGTGGACACGCATAGGCTGAGAGTAAAGGAATAAGAAAAGATATTTCATACAAATGGTTACCAAGATAGAGTAGGGGTGGATATACTTATATGAGACAAAATAGACTGTTAAAAACTGTCACAAGAGACCAAAAAAAAAGTCATTATATAATGATAAAGGGGTAAATTCCTCAGGAGATTATAACAATTGTAAATACATGTGCACCCAACATCAGAGCACCTAAATATATAAAATAAACATTAACAGAACTGAAGGGATAAACAGCAACACAATAAAAGTAGTGAATTTCAACATCACACTTCCAACAATGGGTAGATAATCCAGTTGGAAAACCAATAAGGAAGCTTGAACAATGCTATAGACCAATGGACCAAATAAACCTATATAGAACATTCCATGCAACAGCAGCAAACTATATATTCTTCTTAAGAGCACATGGAATATTCTCCAGGATGGCTCATGTCCTGGAGAATGTTCAGGCCACAAAGCAAGTCTTAACAAATTTAAGTACCAAGTATCTTTTCTGACCATGATGGTAGAAAGATAGAAATCAATAACGGGAAGAAAACTGGAAAATTCGCAAATATGTGTTAAGTTAAACAATACAATTCTAAACAACCAATGGGTCAAAGAACAGATCAGAAGGGAAATAAAAAAAATATCTTAAGTGAAAATACAAATACAACACACCAAAACTTACGGGATGCGGCAAAAACAGTTCTAAGAGGAAAGTTTGTCATGGTAAAGATCTACATTAAGAAAAAGAAAGTTCTCAAATAAACAACCTAACTTTACACCTCCAGGAATTAGAATAAAAAAAGAACGGAGGTTAAGAGAGAGCCCCAACAACAAATTGTCTGGGTTCCTGTTGTGGCTCTGCTACAGACTGTGTACGTGACCTTGGGCAACATAAGTCACCTCTTTGGGTCCACATTTCCTAATACAGAATGGGAGGAGTAATAATAGTACCAACCTCACAGGACTGTTGTGAAGACTAAACCTGTTGGGACACACACAGTGCTCTTACTTCTACTCACCATCTGGAGTTCCCAGCCCAGGCGGACCCTCAGAGACTTGACGAACATGTGCAGGAAGCGGCCCAGCAGGAAGGACAGGCACAGCAGTGAGGGCCAGTAGAATATGACAGCCTCATATCTCCCCAAAAACTGCAACAGAAGCAGACCCCTGGGCACTCACTGGATGTAGGTGGATCAGAGCCAGGGCCCTGGTGAAGCTGTAGACAGGAATCTGCGTGCCTTGGCCCGGTCCCACCATGTCCCACCATCTCAGAGCTTGGCTCTCTGCTCCACCAGCCCCATGTCACTGGAATAATCAGTGGACTTGGAATCCAGTGGCCCTGGATTTGAATCTTAGCACTCTCATTTTATTTTACATAAAGGGCTTTCATGGCTTTTTTTTCTGATTAGGTATTAAATGCTCCTTTTGGAGGGAAAGAGGGAGGGAGAATACGAGAGAGAGAGAGAAGGGGCGGAGGTAGACAGTAGACAGAGGAGGGAAGGATGGAGAGCGGAAAGAGGGAGAGAAAAATAGAAGGAGAGAGGGAGGAGGAAGAGAGAGGAATGGACAGGAAGGGAGATGGAGAGGGAGGAAAGAAGGGAGGGCGGGTGGGCCCATAGCTGCCATCATCTTGGGAGCAAAACAAGCTTCCATAAGTAAAAAGTCTCTCAAGGTTGTACTCACAGTTTTTATGTTATTGGTTTCATTCTGATGAAAAAAAAAAAAGTCTTTTTTCCACTGTTTTAAGACAAATCATATTGTGACACCTTTCACAATTTACTGGTTGTTTTCATATTTCATTACATTTCCCTCCATGGTGTTAGGGTACAAGACAGTGACGTGCTGAGACATGGAGGGCTCATGTCTTCCCTTCATCCTCCTCTCCGACCTACGCTTATAGCTTAGACATATCCACGGTCAATATTTCAGGGTCTCTCATTTGTATCTATATTCAAATATCGACATCTATTATAAACTGAGATTGTACCAAACATATAGGTCTACATACATCATAATCATTTCCCCATGTGGTTACAGCTTATTTGCAAACATCACTTGTAATGCTGTATAACAGTGCATTCTTTAGATGAACCAAGTTTATTTAAGCTTTCCCCTAATATCTGATATTTTAGACTCTTTCTGACGTCTCATTTTTATAAATAATGTTTCCATTAATACATGTGAAAACACAAGACCAAATCTGTATTATTACCTGGATAATATTAGTCTGGACTCCAGTCCCATGATCTGTCATGAGTAAGTGATGTTAGCCCTTGAGCCTCACCTCCTTCTCGGTGGACTGGGGATGGCACTAACACTGCCTTCAAAGCGTCTTGAGGATTCTACAGTTAGTGATTGGGACTGAGCGCAGAACAACTGACATACAATGGTTCTTAAAGTCAGTGACTCTGAGCAAAGTAAGACTCCGCCCTTTCCCCCAGTTAACCATGAACATTCTGAATTTTAAAAGAACCTTTGGAAGACTGAAAATGCTCCCCGACTCCACAGAAACACCTGTGCCCTGGAATCTCACCGTGTGAAGGAGGGCATCTACTTGGGGGAGAGGTCTACCAGAATGCTCTCAATCCCAGGGCAGAGTTGCAGAGGGAAGGCCTAGCTCCCAGGGCTCATTTTCTGGCGCCCCAGACTCTCTTTATAACACACCTTCTAATCCCGTGCAGTTACTGAAGCCCTGGAAAGCCTTTGGCAAGGCTCCGGTGGGCTCCTGGCCCAGGTGGCCTCCTTGTGCTCCCCTACTTTCCCATCTTCCTCCTTTTCTTGGGGTACAGGGCTAAATAGATGAACCAGTTTCTCCAAATTCTGAGAAGGACAATGCATGACAAAGTTGGGAGGGGTTCATCTAATCTGAGTCTCCTTTTCTATAGGCAGAGAAACAGGCAACATAAAAGAGTGGAAAGAAATGAGCTTTGGAATCAGCCAGACCTGGTTGCAACTCCTAGATCTGCTACTTCTTAAGAGTTACCTCATATACTTGGGCCTCGGTTGCCTTACCTGTAAAATGGGTTTGCTGAGAGCTTCCCCACCTTGAGGGGCTGCTGTGAGCACAGACTGAGAGAATATCTGTCTGAGAACAAGCACCTTGCCGAACATAAGATGCTATCAATGAAAGCCTCGTGAACGGCTCCAACCTCCCTTTTGTACACGGGAGGAAGCTGAGGCCCAGAGAGTGGCAGAGGTTTTTCCAAGGCTGCACAGAGGGTTGGCCATGGTGACAGGACTGAAAACCCTGACTGTAGCTCTGAATGTAGCTCAGTAGGGACTCACCTGCCCATGGGGACACTGCGTGATGTGAAAGATGGTAATGGCAAACCTACAAGAGAGAAACAGGCCTTGGGGTACTGGGGTCCCTCCTTTCTCACTGTGAAAACAGCCAGATCTCATCAGCCTGGAGTTATCTCTCCCTCCCATCCTCCCTAGGAGGGTTGGTTCCCAGGCCCCCATGTACATCCCACCCAGATTAGGCACCCGGTCGTGCCAAAATACATGCAACTAAATTCATTGAACATGCCCTCATTCACGACACATTCCCAGAATCTGCAATGGCACAGTGGCCTGAGAGACCTCATCCTCCCTCCCCTCTCACTCAGATGGGGAGACAGAAGCCCAGAGAGGGGAAGTGAATTGTCCAGAGTCACACCCAGAACCAGGACCAAGACCCAGGTCTCCTGATTCTGGCACCGAGGCCCTTTCCACCTGGACATGGCCTTGTCTGTAAACACTGCTCTGAAGAATGAGCCTTAAGGCTTTAGCCCCACTGGACACGCATTCCTGGTCATGTTTAAGCTTCGGTTATACACCCGTGGTACCCAAGCTGCCGAATGATTTCCGCCACCCTTTCCCCTCCTGGTCAAAATGTCTACCAGAGACTGATAAGATTACATTATTCTACACGTAACCCTTAATTCCCTCTCTTTTATATTTTTAAAAGCAAGACACTTACAAACATTGGAGTCACAGCCATTCGTGTGCCAATCGCTTGTGAGCCACCTACAGTGGCTGGCACACTGGGCCTGGGACCCCCGTCCCACAGAAAATGCTGTGGGGGAAGCAGGCCCAGTAAGGGGGGTGCAGGCAAGGAACTGAGCTTCTTGGGTGAAAGAGTGGATTATTCAGTCAGCAAATATTCCCTGGGGCCAGCTCTGTGCCAGTCTGGTGCAAGTACTGAGGGCGCAGAGCTCAACGAAAGGGCCGGGAAGCTCCCACCCGTGGGGGCAACGACCCATGAAAGACGAGCAAATATCTATCATTGGGTCAGGTGGGAGAAGATGATCCGCATGGGAAAGAGCAACATATAGACAAAGTGGCAGAATGCATGGCCCATGAGGGTCTGTCTGGTTTCTGGCATATTCCCTGGCTTGTTGCGGAGATGTCATAGTGTGTTCGCTGACGAATGAAGCAACGTAGGAGTTTTGTATGACTTCTATGTGTGTCAGACACTGGTCGGGGCGGAGAGATGCAGAGAGACCGGAATGGCTCTGGATGCCCAGCTGAGGCACATGTACTTTCCCCTGGGCTCCAGGGAAGACGAAGGGCACGGAGAAGCAGCATCCGCATGGGACTCCTGCTTCAACCAGTGGGACCCTTGGCAGTTTACAGAAATGAGTTTTTTCTATATCTCTGACTACTGGAAATCTTCTCATTGTAAGCAGCTTCATGTGAAGCATACAGAATGCTGACCTGAGCTTCTGAAGCCTCAAGTGCAGACCAAGGAGGGGTTGCACTGGGACCGTGGACCACCCACTCTGGGCCTCAGTTCTGGGCAAACGTGCCCTCCTAAGGGGAGCTCTCAGGACACCTCTAGCCCTTTGTCCAGAGTTTAGCCATAGCCAAAGGAATCTTAGGAGGGCGGGCAGGTAGAGTCCATCTTACCAGACCAGAGAGTAGCTGAAGCCCAGGACAGAACTGACCAGCCGGAACTCCGACGAGAGGCAGGCAAAGAAGGGGAAGTGGGACAGGCCGACTTCAATGCCTCCGATCAGGAGCACAAAGGCTGGGAGAGACAGGGTCAGAGATGCTGTGAGTTCCTCTTCTTACGGGCTCAGGGGAGTCCCAGGAAAGCTGGGAGGTTTCGTGGTGACTTTCATGGACCTCAGGACCCCAGGAGATAAGTGGACAAGCCCCAGCTAAGCACAAGGAGGAATGCAGGAATATCTTTCATCCAGTTACACAACAGACCCTTCCTGGTATCTCTTCCATGCCAGGCACTGAGCTGTCTGTTGAGATGAAGAAGATTTGGTCCCTACCCTTGATTAGTTCACAGTATAATGGGTGGAAACAGATCACTAAATGAACAAACAAAAATTACTGAGAGTAAAGCACTGCAAGTGTACCATAGCAACACAAAGAGTGGTGATACGCAGTGTGCAAAAGCCTCTTGTAAACTATTATATTCTTTACACACAGGCAATGATAATATTATTTCTGTCAGTAACTAGCTCCGACATACACTAATAGCATCCAATAAAATTTAATCATGTAATGTGACCTTTACTAAGAGTCTGCTTCGAGCTGGGTCCTGGACCAGGCACTGAGGACACAGGAAGAATAGACAAGGGTCTTGCTTTGAGCCCCTGGCAGCCCAATAGGGGAGACAGGGAGGAAAGTGAGTGTTGTGATATGTACGGTAACATATCACAAGCTGCTGCACATTCGACTTGCTGTGAGGGTAAGAAGAGAAAGCCACTGACCCCACCTGGGGCCTGTGTATTCAGGGAAGGCTTCCTGGAGCTGGTGACCTTTAGCATGGCCATGAATATAAGCAGGCACATGTAAGACGGAGAGCAGAGAATTAAGGGCAAAGGATAGGAGATGGCTGATTGGGGCCAGTCAGTAATTTGTGAGAATGTGAATGTTGGAGGACTGGCAGGAAAGGACAATATAAAAGAAATAATTGTTGTGAGGATAGAAGCTACAACAGCACTATTTTTAAAATTTACCTGAATTCCCCCTGACATGGAAGTAGACAGAACTAAGATAGCAAAACCAAAACCCGCAGACCTACAACGAATCCGCGTGACAAGACCCATGTGATATCAACACCTGAGTCAGAGGAAGCAGAGGGAAGGCAATAGGATGGCCGACGGCCCAAGAACAGAGGAACCCCAAATCGCCAGCAGATACGCATAGGATTCTGAAGCCGAAATGACAGCTGAAGCGGGGAGAGGTCCTGAAGGCCGTGGTTCGCAGGTTTGAAGAAGCATGTGTTTAGTACGGTCTGAAGATGCTGGAGTTGTCTGGGTCCCACGAACTCTCTATAATTAGTATCTAAGTCCCCACCCAGGCCAGAGCCCCACGTGGAGGACTGCCTGTAGTAAGAATCCAAAATAAGGGTAGAACATTAGGAGCTGGGAAATAGTGAGTCCAGAGAACATGAGAGGGAAGAAGCCAACAGAAAGTATTGAGGATGTAATGAGGGTATGTATTGTTTTTGTCTAGCCAGATGCCAACATCATTAGTTTTAGGGAAATGCAAATCAAGACAACAATTGGATACGACTTCACACTTATTAAGATGGCTATATTTAAAAAAAAAAAAATACAGATAATAACAACTTTTGATTAGGATGTGGAGAAATTGGAACCTCTGCACATTGCAGGTCAATGGAACAGAAGAGTCCAGAAATAGACCCATACATATGTAGCCAACTGCTTTTCCACAAAGGTGCAAAGGCAATTTAGTGGGCAAAGGACAGGTTTTTTGTACCAAATAGTGCTGAAACAAATGGATATCCAAAGACAAAAAAAAAAAAAAAAAGGAAATTCAATCCATATTTCACACTATATGCAAAAAAAATTAACTCAAAATGTATCACAGAGCTAAATGCAAAACATCCTGAAACTATAAAACTTCTGGAAAAAACACAGGAGAAAATCTGTGACCTTAGCTTAAGCAAAAATTTCTTATATGCTTTCTTATAAGCATGATTTCTCATAATCATGCTTCCTTATAAGCATAGTTCATAAAAGAAAAAATGAATAAACTGAATCTCATCAAAATTTTAAATGCCAGCCTTGCAAAAGAAACTGATATTAGAATGAAAATACGAGCCATAGACTGGAGAAAATATTTGTAGTTCATATATCTGATAAAGGACTTATACACAGATTATGTAAAGAACTCTCAAAAATCAATAAGAAGAAAACAAAAAACCCAATTTTTAAAAATAGGCAAATGATTTGAACAGACACTTCACCAAGGAAGGTATAGGGATAGCAAATAAGCACATGAAAATATAAAAATCGATATCATTAGTCATTATGAAAATGTAAATTAAAACCACAGTAAGACACTATCACATGCCTCTTAGAATGGCTACAAATTAAAAAGACTGACCCATCATCGTCAAGGATACAGAGAAACTGGAACTCTCATACACTGATGGTGGTAATTTAAAATGGAGCAATCACTTTGGAAAACAGTTTGATAGTTTCTTAAAAAATATAATCTGCTATATGATCCATATAATTCAGCCATTCCACTTGGGTATTTACCCAAGAAAAATGGAAACATAGGTACACACAAAGACTTGTAATGTTCATAGAGGCTTTATCTATAACAGCCAAAAACTGTAAATAAATCAAATGTCTATCAACAGGTGACTGAATAAGCAAACTGTGTTATTCACATATAGTGGAATACTACTCAGTACTGAAAAATGAATTAATTTCTGATGCATGCTAAACATGTATGAACCTCGACATAGCTATACTGTGTGCAAGATTCCAGACCCACACCCCCCCAAAATGAGTACATTTGTATGTATGTATGATTCCATACATGTAGATTCCACACGTGTATGATTCCATTTATATAATTGCCTGGGGGTGGGGACAGTGACAGGAGAGGGGTGGGAAGAAGAGGTCACAAAGGGGAACAAGCTAACTTCAGTGGTTCATTATCTTGATTGTGGTAATGATTTCATAGATGGAACATTTGTCGTCGAAACTTAAATTATATACTTCTAAGAGGTGTGTGGTGGCATATCATTTTGGTTTTAATTTGCATTTCCTTAAAAACTAATTAGATATTAGTAGGCATCGGCTTATGCAGGCTTAGAGCCCATGTGCTTTAGAAAACTGGCTGGACAAAGAGGTTTGGAAGTTGTCGTACTAGGAATGGTTGAACCTATAGAGTTGCTACTTCAGGGAGAGCATGAGGCATGGGGAATGAAGGGGCCTCAAACACATGGCCAAAGAAGCATCAGTAGGATACTTCTGAGGGCCTAGTGATATCAAGAAGGCAGCCATGGCTTTGACTCAGGAGAGATTTTTAGGGTGGATGGTAGTGAACCTGCTTTCTGAACCTTTGTTCTACTATATCTAAAAGACCTCTGAATCTAACAAAGAGAAAGCCCCCACAAACAAGGTTTGAGACTTTCTGGGCTAGGCAGTGACCTTGGGCAAGTAATAGGCTGGGAAGAACACTGACAGCTCATAAAGCTTACCCCCTAATCCCAGAGAATCCTTGCCATGCTGTATCTGAGAGCGAGAATTTCCATGGCAAAATTCCCAGCAGGTATGAGGCAGCACTGGTACCTTGGGCCCACTGTGGGATCTGCAGAGGCCGGTAGCCTTCTGAAAACAGGAACATGATCTTATTGGCTGTAGCCCCAAAGGCGATTCCATAGGACCATCGGTTACTAAAAGTGCTCACGAAGTCCAGAGGTCTGTGAACAAGAGAAACAGCTCACAAGGCCGGAAGGCGGCTGTGAGACAGTCCCACATTTTGTCTCCAAATTCTCGATCCCACCCTGAGGAGGAATTATTGGGGAGTGAACTATTCATCTCAACTGACGTTTTCTTCGGTCCTCTGCACCAATTCTGGGGCTAGCCATGGATTCGGGGTACTGAAGTGAAGAAGACAAAATTCTTTCCGTTGAGAGCAATGCATTGCAGGCAGGGACCTGGGAGGCAGGACCTGAATCTCATCTTCCTGACCCACGTGGCTCTGGGTTAAAGCTCTTATCACTTAGCTCTGTAACCTTGGGCAAGTCATGTAACCTCTCTGAGCCTGGATATGCTCATCCATCACATGAGAATAACAACCTCCACCATGGCAGGCTGGCAAGAGGGTTCGTCAAAGTAATGTAGGCAAAGCAAATAGTTCAGTGCCTACGTCATAGTCAATGTGTAATAAATGTTAACTGCTTTATTCTTATCAATTATTAAGGGGTGATGAGGCAGAGATATGAACAATTGGCTCTCAAGGAAAAAAATGTGACAAGGGATGCAGAGCTGGAAAGGCCATGAAAGCTCACTGGTCCAGCAGGCTCTCCTGGACCATGACTCATGGCTCCATGCCAATGAGAAGGCTTGCTGCTGCCAGTGACAGGGAACGCTCTCCCTCCTGCTTCCTGAGGTAGCCGCAGCCCTGCACGTGGGAAGGCTTTCCCATAGTGATCTGAGCCCCCTTGAGATGTTTAAAGCACCTCTGGGCTGCCCTAGGTACCCCAGATGCAATGGGTTAGAAGCCAATTCTGAGCTCTCAGAGCTTGGTTTGGGTTGGGGCAGGGAGGGCAGTGCTCTCCATGATGAGGTAGAGGTGGGGGGAGGTAACCGGGAATTATCCTGGACTGACAATTGGTGTCGGCCCCAATCACTGGATACCCCAAGCTGCAGGGATCAACCCTGGCTCAACTCACATGATGATTCCTGAGTGGTTTGCCAGGAGGTAAGAAGTGTCATCTCTCTGTCTACAGTGCTCCCGTCTTTGGAGAAAGGACAAGATCAAAATGATGAAAAGCTGCAGGAAGGGAAGATGAGAGCGTCAATGGGAATATTCGTCCTTGGCATGGCCTTGGTGCCTGCACTGAAAAAGAACGTGTAGACGAGCAGAGTACTCAGAATGTCTACACCCCTGGGACTTCAGAGGCAGGAGCTGGCTGCATGCACCCTTGAGCTTCCTGAATATTTCGTATTGAGCTTTCCTTTGCGTTGCCCTGAACAGACATGAGTTCAAATTTAGTCTCTCCCACATACTGGCTGGGAGGGAGACTCAACTTCTCTGTACCTCAGTTTCTTCATCTGTAAAAAGAGAGTAATAACTGCCAGGTTGCAAATCCTTTGCTTTTTCCCCTGTGAATTCAGTCATTTTGTTTTTTAACATACTTGATGCCTTTTTTTCCTCTCCCCCTTTATAAGAAACCTTGAGATTTATCTGCACTTGCCGTCTCCGTTTCTTCACCTCTCACTTGCTCTTCAACTCCCTACCCTGGCTTCCACCCCTATCAGTCCATGGAAGCAGAAGTAGGTCTGGCCAAAGTCACTAATTACCATCTTCTTGCTCTATCCAATGTAAACTTGAAGCCCAAGTCTGGCTTGACCTCTCGGCAGCGTCCCGCAGTGCTGCCTGCTTTCTCCTCTTAGAAACACTCTTCCCTAAGCCCCCATTGACTCTGCTTTTCTGGTCTTTCTCCATTATTTCTCAGGCTCTTTTGCTGGATCATTCTTTATTCAACCACGAGATTCAGACTTCTCATAGCTCAGTCCAAGGACCACGCACACCTCTTATTATCCGATCCCTCTCTTTCGCGGAAGTATCATCCATGTTCACGCTTTCAATTGTCACCAATACACAGAAAACTCATAAACTTGAATCTTTAGCCCAGACCTTGTCCTTGACCTCCACAACTGTTCACCTGATTACATCCGACATTTCTTTTTGATATGTCGAAAGCTTCTTGTATTCAGAACATCTTAAATGGAACTTCTGATTTTCCTGCCTGCTCTATTCCTTCATCCACCCAAACCTGGTTCTCTTCTAATTTTCCTTAAATAGTGAATGGTGGATACCACCATCCTTCCAGCTGTGCAAGTCAAAAAACGAGTCAACCTCAACCTCTCCCTCACCCTAACCTCTCTAGCCAACCCATTACCGAGTCCTATTGTTTTTACCTCCCAACGGTCTTGAGCTGACCACCATTATCTAGGAAGAGCTAAAATTGCCTTTCACCTGGATCCCTGCAAGCATCTTCTAACTTAGTGGTCCCCAACTTTTTTGGCACCAGAGACTCATGTTCCTATGAGAACCTAATGCCTGATGATCTGAAGTGGATCTGAGGCAGTGATTCTAGCATGGGGGAGAGGCTGCAAATACAGATGAAACTTCGCTTGCTGGTCCACCACTCACCTCCTGCTGTACAGCCCCGTTCCTAACAGGCCACAGACTGGTACCGGTCTGTAGCTGAGGGTTGGAGGCCCCTGTCCTAACTGGTCTTCCTATCTCCTCTCTTGTCCACCCCCAACTGGGTCCCCTACCCTATAACTACAGTGATCATTTCAAAACATAAATCTGATCATACCAACCTCATGCTGGAAACACACCAATTACTTCCCACTATACTTAGAATGAGGACAAAGCTCCTTCACACAGAGCCTCACAGAGCTCCGCCTGGCCTGGCCCTGCTCGCCTCCCCAGACAGCGCCACCTCAATTCTTCCCGCCAACCACATCAGCCTTCCCAGTTCCCCCCTCTCCACTCTCCCTCTTTCCGCAGAGCCCTTGCGTGTGCTCCCTGCTCTGCCTGAAATGCTTTTTACTGCATCTTCCAACAGAACTCAGCTGTCGCTGCTTCCTCAGAAAAGCCTTTTTTGAGTCCCCCAAAAGCCAGTGTCCCTGACTCTGTGACTCTTAACAGCCGTCTTCTGCCTGTGTTTTTGCTGAATATAGAAGAGCAAGTCAAGGAAATTTAGCTGATGTCTCTCTGCTGACCTATTTAGGCCCCTTCGAGAGGGTGTACATGGGGGCAACTCATCTCCCCTTCCTTACCCTCCTCAGCCTTTCCCTGCCTTTACTTACTGATGGAATGAGGGAGTAATGGAGGAAGAGCTCCATGTCCACTGAGCCAACACAGGTGCCATTTAGCTGCCTGGTCCTGAAAAACAGCCAAAAAATACATTCACATCATTAGTCACCGGTGTGGTCATTGACACTTTATCTTTGACCGTCACTGTCAGGAGTTTGGCTTGTCGCCCCCTGCGATCATCTGACCTGCTTTAGCTTTCTCAGAGCCGATCCTGCTCACTTGTGACATGTCTTCCCTAAGTGGACTAATCTTCTTTCAGATTTCTTTTTCCAGCCTGATCATCTATCCACCTGCCCTGCTAACTGGATCTGACTCCTTCCTTTCTTGATGACACAGTCAGGGATAGATTCAGGTTCTGTGGTTTCAATGTTTATATAATTCAGACATCCTTTTCAAAGGAAACTACAAAAATATCTTACTTTTTCATATTTTAAGGAAAACATATCACGATGTAAACACTTAACTAAGGTGTCTCCCATCCTCCTAGAGTCTTCGAAGGGTCCTGTGCAAAGAGAGAAGCACTGAGACTTAAATTTCAGTAACTTCACAGGAAATTGGCCTTGGGCAGTTTTCCATAGCCGGAGTTCAAGAAGCATCGGCTTGCTCCTGATCCACTGCTGAGCTGTTGGAGCAGCAAAGCGGTTATCCAGACTACAGACTGTGGACTTTGTCCTCTCCAGTCTTCATAGTCTGCAGGACAGGGCTGCTGGGGTCTCGTGCCTAAAACATGTGACAGCGATTAGGTGGCTTCTCTTTGAAAGGGACCTCCTCCTTTCCGGCGCTCCCAAAACACTTTGTTTTCGCCACGCTACTTCCGCTACACCACTTCAGGACACTCTCACACCTCCAGATCTTTGCTTACTCCTCCCTACTCCAGCAGCATCATCTAGCCACCTCTGGGCTTCCTTCCCTGGCCTGCTCCTACTTTTCCTCCAGAAGTCTCAGGGAAGAGCACTTGTCTGGGGAGCCATGAACATGGCACATTCCCCCATTCTGAAACACCCTAGAAGTGGTGGGGGGAGGTGTGGGATCTTAAGCTGTCAGAATGGATAGAACTGTAAAAGTCAGACTTCTGCTTTTAGAAAGGTCAATTGAGTACATACATCAGTCTCCCCATCCCATACAAACCCTCAACATTATAAAAAAAAAAAAAAAAGTGTTATTTTTTAATAAGAAAGAAAACATAGCCATAATTGAAAATATAAAGGGAATGTATTAGGGACACGGAAACTACTAGAAGACCCTGAATGATGTAGAGTAATTGAGACCAGATCAAAGAGAAAAAGTATTAGCCAACATGGCTACAGACTGCGTGACCACACAGGAAGTGCTCTACACCTGCAGTGCAAGAGGCTGAATCAGGATGGGGCTACCAACAGACCACAGAGTGACACACGGGGGTCTCACTGAGACCCGAGTGTCCTCTCATTCCCGCTGACTGCCCAGGGACAGAGGGGATTATGTCTCCGGGAATAGTATATTTAGGTCTGAGAGAGAGAGGGAGTGCCCGGATCACAGGTGGCACCTGGGAGGGACCAGGCCCTTTGGCTTCCAGAAAGCCAACTCTTGAGGTGCACTACACCTCCACCCAGCTGCGCTGAAAGCAGGCCTTACTACAGGCCATGGCGGCCGCTGCCATCCTTGCCAAAGCAAATATCCCAGGGGAAAGCTCCATCACAAAGATGAGCACACAACCAGGAAGCATCAAATGTTTGAGGGAAGAGTATACCACGAAAGGAATCCAGAGTTCATCAGATAGAGGAACTTATGCCCGAGGAAATGAAGTTAATACAGAACCTCTCATCAGTAATTCCTAGTGGAAATTCTTGATAAGAAGAAAATATCTAAGAGGAAGTAGAGGGGTACAAAAAAGTAACAATAGGCAAAGAAATTAGAAAAACTAACTGTTAATACTGAACACAGGATTTTAAAAATATATTTATATATAATACATAAATTTATCACACAAATTTATATTTATGTAAATTATGTAATAAATAACATACTTATAATATATGTTTATTTTATATATTTATATTTGTAAATATAAAATACTTACATTTATATTAATATTTAAATATAAACATTATTACTAAAATATTTATATTTAATACATTTACAAAATTATAATATAAATATATGAATCTAAATTTATTATTTATTTTTATAAATATATAAAATATACAAATACATAAATATTACATATGTATTATATACATAAATTTACATATATGTACCATTTTTAAATAATGCAAGAACTCAAAAGACTCTCTCTGAAAGAAATATTGGAGAAAATTCTCAAATAATAAGAAAATGAATCTGGAAGAAGGAGTTAAAAGTAACAACGATGAAAGAAATTAGTAAAATATACTGTTAAATACCTAGCTAAGTCATTACTGTGAAACGAACGTTTGAGATGGCAATGAGGAGCTGAAATACCGGATGATATCCCACGTGGGAGGAGGGAGAGGAGGGAAAGGAGGGGGAGGAGGGGGAGGAGGGGGAGCAGGGGGAGGAGGGGGAGGAGGGGGAGGAGGGGGAGGAGGGGGAGCAGAAGGAGGAGGGGGAAGAGGGGAAGGTGGGGAGGAGGGGGAGCACGGAGAGGAGGGAGAGGAGGGAGAGGAGGGGAGGAGGGGGAGCAGGGGGAGGAGGGGGAGGAGGGGGAGGAGGGGGAGGGGGGAGGAGGGGAAGAGGGGAAGGTGGGGAGGAGGGGGAGCACGGAGAGGAGGGAGAGGAGGGAGAGGAGGGGGAGGAGGGGGAGGAGGGGGAGCAGGGGGGAAACAGGCGTGACGCAGGGCGAGGCAAAACAATGACCACATATTCGTCATGTGGAGCGGGTGATGTAGAAACTTGTTTTCTCTTTCCGGGCTTTGTATAAGAAAAATATAATTCTAGGTAAGTATGTTAAAATCCACAGTTAACTACCAGAAAAAATATAAATAAAACGTATACTAGTATATTTTAAAGGGCGTATGAAAGAAAATTCAATCATTCTAATGAAATACGAGAAGAGATAAATGAAATAAAGATTAAGAAGAAGCTCCACAAGAACAAAATGTCTAATAGTAAGCCATTAACAAAGGAACACAAATATTCAATAAATTCTTAAAATCTCAAGTAGTAATAAAAGCAGAAATTAAGATGAAATGCTGCCTTATACATTAAATTGGGAATTACTGAAAATACTGTCCAGCCTTATTGAAGGTTAAGATAAGGTGGTATGCACTTACTGATAGAGTATAAATTGATATAACCATTCTGAGGGTTAATTTTGCAATATATACAACACCAAGAACCTTTAAACACAGCAATTCCAGTTCTATAAATTCTACTTCTAAAAATATAAACTAAGGAAATAATCAGAGCAGTGCCTGAAGATATGTACCAGAATGCAAAGATTCTCAATCTCTCCCTCATATGTGTGTATAACATTTTAAATGTAATATATGCTATTGTAAAACACTCAAATATTTATGAATGTATAAAGCAGTAAATAAAAGTCCTTTCTTCTCTCATAATTATGTGCTTATAATCTATATAGTTTTAAGCAAAACTGGGATCAGACTAAACTTGATTTCTTCACTTAATCAATAAACGGAAGAAAATACACTTAACAAAAGGAAATTTCTCGTGTCAACTTATACAGACCCACTGGACGTCTTTTGGATGGGTGACCCTGCCTGTACAATATGCCACTGAGCCTGTCTCCTGCTTGGGGGGGCCCAACCAGTTAGCCTGGTAGCAGATGGAAACAGGTAGGCTCAAGGAAGCCGTGGATAATGCAGCTCTCTAAATAAGGGGTCCATAGCTATGGAATTGGTGCCTCTGGGCTATGCTTCTACTCCAGCAGCCACTGCACTCAACGGATGAAGCATGCACTGGAGTCAACCCAAGTTAGAAAGCCATCAAGACCCCCTTCTTAGTCTCTGAGATTCATACTTCTTCCTAGCGGTCCAGGGATGGTGAGGCAGATCTGTTGAAGGGTAGACAACATCTGCAAGGTGGCATCAAAATACCACTCCCAAATATAGAAGGTCTGCTTTCTAGTGGTGACGGCCTGGAAATGTGTTTAGGATGCACCGTTAAGTAAAACCACAACAACAAGAACAACAACAAAAAACAACATGATCCCAAGTTGTGAACAATGTGTACTTCTGTGTGGTGGACCTAGAGGTCATTGTACTTTCTTTTTCCCCTGAAAAAGAGCCTCCGTGCTCAGTGAGTATTGATCTTTACCCATCCCTTCTCTGCTTTTGAACAGCTCTGATCAAAGAAAAGGATCTTTCTTTTGTTGGGCTGAAAGGGGACTCTCATTGGCTGTGTTTCTTGCTCCTTAGACACTAGACCCTGGCTGCTCTTCTGTCTGTGGAGTGTCTGGGGTTAGCCCTTCTCCAGGCTGAGTGTCCCTCCCCAGCCTCAATCCAGTGCATGGCGTGGGCAGCCGGCCTGGCAACCCTGGCCTTCTGCTAAGTGTGGGGGTGTCAGGGATTCCCTGGCCCTGGTGGCCCTCACTACACAGTGGACTGAAGTCCTTCCCTTGGTTGACCAGTAGCCAGAGCAGCTGCCTCCACCTGGCCCCGTGACCAGTCTCCCACTTCCATGCTGCTGGCAGAGTGGCCCAAAGCATGGCACCCTTGCCCAGAATGACCCCCCAAGCCACCATCCTCCTCCGAGACTCTCATGAAAAGAGGCCTGGCCAGGAAAAAACCCTGAGTCCACCCCATTCCTGCCGATAAAGTGCTGTGGCTCCTTACGCTCAGGGGGTCTGTGGGTCTGTTTAGTCACTTGTGAGACAGTTGAACTCCTTGAGACTTGGGCCACTGTCACTGCAGCCAGCCCACTGTTCGGAAATGTCCTCACCAGATGGGGAGCTCCTTGGGGGCATTCATCTCCATGTACCCAGCTTCTAGCCCAACATGTGGCAATAGCAGGTGCTCACTTTTTAATATTTCTTAAATGGATGGATGAAAAGTTAACATTTCTCAAGGGCCTACTGTGTGCCAAGCTATGCTTTAAGTGTTATACTTTTATTAACCAATTTCGTCCTCAGACTAGCCCTGTGAGAGAGGTACTATTATCACCCCATTTCACAGATGAGGAAAGTGAGGCACCTAAAATCAGGAAACATGTCCTAGCTTATTCAGCTAGTAAGTGGGGGAGTCAGGACTGGATCACATAAGTAATTTCCAACTGTCACATCCTATGACTCTTCAATGTAATTTTCTGTTCCTGTAGCCAGGGCAGTCTGAGCTCTCTCCGAACAAAGATACGAGAATCGCAGAAGCCTGTGAAGAGTTGAGAGTGAATTTGTGTACCAGATTATTTGTGCACAGCTTTCAGAATTCCACGGGAGAAAGCAAACTTCCTGTCCAAAATGAAATGCATGATGAAATGACAGGCTGTCTGGATTAGGGGGAGTGAGTAGGGGTGTCGGCAAAACAAGACTGCCATGTGTTGACAACTACGGGAGCTGGCAAATGGGGATGTGGGTGTTCATTATACTAGTCTCTCTTCTTTCGTATAAGTGTGCACGCTGTCATAATAAAAAGCTAGTCTGTGACTATCACAAAACCCACAGAGGCTGCCACCTTGCTGATAGTCTCTCTTCCCAGCTCCTCTTATCGCCCTCAGGCCTGCCTCTGACAGCCTCCCCAGGAAGTACTGTCTCCTTGTCTACCTCTCTCTCTAATTGCCTGGTGGTTTGTCTGTTCTGTCACTTTCTGTGACTCTAAGAACCAGGGGAAAGTTGTACAATGAAAGACACATACACCCCCTGTTTATATTCCATTTTCTCCCAGGGCCTCTCTCTTCTCTGTGTGCCCAAATCTGTTTTCTTCTTTGCCTCAACCTCTACTACCCATTTTGACCTTGCTATACAGCTAGGAAAAGTCGACTCTGGGTCAGCACCTTCCTTCAGAGCGTGCGTACGGGGTGTTTTCATGCTTGTGTGGCTCCTCAGATCTGCCTGGAGAGAAGAGACTGGGATTTGGTCAGAGACCTTGCAACCTTGGGCGAATTATTTCTCCTCCTGAAGCCTTGGTAGCTCCATCTGCGGAATGGGTGTGATATCATCACTTCCCTAGGTCATCGAACAATGGGTAGGAATGGTGCTTTGCTAAGTGAAAAGCACCTTGCACACACGTTCTTGGGCCTGCCTCCGCCCTCCCTACAACTGCCTCCCACAGATGCTGTTCCATGAGGTGGGAGTGAGGACCCCAAGCAGCAGCCTGGCCCCCAGCAGATCCTGAGGGCGCCCTCCTGGGGTGGCACTGGCACTATCAAGAGACACAGGAGCCACTGTACCAAGGTGCTGGACACCCAGGCTGGGCGCCCTGGCTCCACCAGCGAACCGGCTGGTTAACTTCTATGGGCGCTGTGGGAAGTGTTTCACCGTTTATACAATATTCTCATTCCTTAAGCAAGTCCTACCTTAAGCTTTGAGGACCAGAAATGACATACTAATTGGCCTTTCACGTCTGTCCTGTCTTTTCCCTGTTTTCTCCCAGGGGCCCCCTGCTTCCTGCTCTGTGTCCAGATCTCTGTTTATTCTCCTTTGCCTTGACCTTGCCCATTCATTCGGAGCTTACTGTATGGTGAGGCTTGGTCAGCTCCAGGTGGGTAGCCACCTTTAGAGGGCGTTCATGGGGTATAGTCACACATGTCTGAAAAGTTTAGAGAGAGCTACACACACAATAAAAAATGGTGACTGAAGAAGACAAAAGCCCACTTTTCTACTTCCTGCCATGCTTAACTGTCCAACAAAGCAAGACTCATTTTCATTTCTCCTCACATAATAAAATAACAATAATAATAGCTACTATTTACTGAAGGTTTGCCACGTGTCAGACATTGGACTAGTTGTCCGACTAGTCTTTCTAGTTATCCCATTTAATCCTTGCACAATGCAGGCAGCCTAGACTATTATTCTCACTTCGTGGATGAGAAAACTGAGGCTTAGAGAGGTAGAATAAATGCCCAAAGTCACTCAGCAAGAGAGCAGCAGAGCTGAAATGTGAATGCTTGTTATATTTTCTAAACCGGAAACATATTCACACACTAAAATTACGTTAATACGCTGAAAAAAGGTTCTACGTCTGGAGTCCTTGGAGAGGACAATGGCCCCCTACTCTTCACTGGTCAGACAAATCGGAACGACATGCTCAGGCCTGAGCCCTGTCCTGTGAGAAAGGTCCTGACAAGCCGGCCCATGTCCGGGGAGGTGACTGTGATAGAGGGAAGGTCCTTGGAGGGATGCGTGGAGGCTGTGGGAGGCAGAGGCTGACATCAAAAGAATGTCGAGGGCCCAGAGGGTACAAGTGACACCACAGAATGGGCCAAGTTCTTTGGGTCCAGCACAGACTTTTCTTCTGAGTCAAGACCATGGGGTCAATTGCCTGCTTCCTGGTCATCTCCTTTTGGATGTCCCTTGAGCACTCCAGTCCAACATGTCCCAACGGAACACACGCTCCAACCTGCTCCTCCTCTGGGGGTCCTCACCTCAAGAATGGCGCCACCATCCACCCCTCAGTTCGTGCCTCTACCCACCCAGCTGACTCCTTGCTCTCTGTCTACCTGTCCTTCAGGCCGCCCTCTGGACTGTTTCCTGTCACGTGTCCTTTTCCATGCACTGCTATCAGGCTTCCTCCCTCCTGCCCGGTGTCTGAGACACCAGGAATCTCCTTTTCCAAGTGACTCTCATGATGCCAAACCATGCCTTTCTGCCAGTTTCCATAAATCACCAATGTCAGGGAAGACAGCTGCCAGGACACGTGGTTGTCCAGCATAACGCATTTTACACCTTGTCTTAGAACTCACCTCTCGCTTGTGGAAAGCATCTCAGTGACAAAACACTGCCCGGTGAACAGTTTGCTTCTCTAGATTATTCCTTGAGCTTCTCAGCCTCTTGATTATGACGGTCTGATAGTCTGGTGTTCTGCCCAGTTCTCTTCACAACACCCAAAAAAAACCTCACAGAAAAGGCAAACACCCAGTCAAATATTTACCAGATAAATGAAAGCAAGCAGGCGGCCTTCTTCCTTGTTTCAGAGTACTGCTGGCCACTCTGCTCTTCCTCCTCTTCTCACACTGCGAAAGCAAGACCTTCCCTTCTCTTTCCTCTCTCCTGGGCTCATGCTGGTTCTTTTCCGCCCCTGATTAAGCACCGGCCCCTGGGCTCTCAGAGCTTGGCCCAGCAGCTGAGGCCTCTTCCGCTGGCTGTAAAAATTCTTACAGGCAATAAAACAGGACTCTACCCTAAGGCAATAAACCAGGGCTACTGGCTTCAAGATTTTCCTTGGAAACAAAGGCCACCCATTTGCTGGGAGAAGGGGCTGGAGTCAAGTTCAAAAGCAAACCCCACATGTGTGATGGAGAATGTGGTAGGATTTCCCAGTTATCAGAATGGCCCATGGATTCTAAATGGCCACCCTGTTTACAAACGATGTTCTGGAGCCAAATGGGAACTAGACCACAGGTATCCTCATCTGTCAATTCACTGCATCCATCAGCTCCCAGGCCAGTTAATAGAGCCACCACACTTTTATCACCTACAAGTTGTTGGTGATAAAGTTACATTGTTAGCCTCTCTGATCCTCGGTTTTGTCTAAGATAAGTTATACTCACTTATGGACATGTGAAGTTGAAATAACCTAATATACTTAAAACGCTTAGGAGGTGCCTGACACAGGAAGCACTCGATGGACATTAGCTGTTATGGGCACCTGTGCTCTGCTGGGAACTGACTGACATGTGAGTACACAGTCACATCACATTAATTGTGTCCAACTCTCAGCTCCCCTGCCAGATCACAGTGGCTTAAAGCCAGGACTAGATCTGATTCAGCACGATGTCTGGGATGCAGCAAGGCCCCATAAACGCTTGTTCTTAAAATTGAAAATAATGAAAGAATAATGAAAAAAACACAGAGAAATATGAAGATGGGGTACAATATAAGTCTCACTGGATGACGAGAAACAAAGAAATGCTGTAAAGTCTATAGAATCAGGTCCTCTCCTTCCCTGGGCAAAAAGCAGTTCTCGGGGCCTCCATTCAGGGAAAAGACTTGCAAACCCCTCTCCTTCCAGGCTCATGGAGACGCGCTCTCTCCCAGGTGCGCCCGTCTGCCAGGTGCTTCCTGGCCCCACAGGCTTCGAATGGACATTTTAAATTCTTGGGTTATCATGGTGGTTTGTCTCACAATTCTACAATTTCTCTCTTCTTACAATTAAGGAAGAGTCACTCTGAATTGCTACTGACGGCCCTAGTGAGGCTGGGAAGGCAGCCACCTTAAAGTGGGAGAAACGCTTAGAGGCTTTGTTCTAAAATGCTTAAATTCAGCAAAATTTCATCCATAGTAATAAGGACCCATTTCTGAGAGGTTACGATGGTCTAGACATGCTCCTTTCGAACCTGGAGTCAACTCTATGTGATATGTTTCCTTTGCCCTCACTCATACTTTCTCATCTTGGTGTTGAATCCAAATATAGAACTTAACATGTATCTGGAGACCATTTCGACATTCGATTCCCCTCTACCATCCTACCCTATGCAAACATTCTCGAATATTGCTTCTCCTATCCGATGTACATTCATTCCTTTTGGAAGCTTTGGGGCACTCGAATACTTTTGCTGAATTCATCCCGGTTATTAATAAAACGCTGACTAGAACCGAACCTTATGACACTCCACTAGAGAGCTCTTTTCAGGAGCCACGTAATGGTGCTGCAGTCAGCTGGCAGAGAATGAGGAAGAGATGACTGACTACACCAGAGTTCAGGTTGGGAAGGGTTACTGTGCTTCAGCCCCGTACTGAGCAGGGTTCAGAGTTCTGGTGACATGACAGAAAGAAATTCAGTTCATTACAAAGGCCGTGCCTGTCTCCTCAGTGCTGAGAGCTTATCACAGGACAGCCTCTATTTACTATACAGACATATGGCTTAATTATTAAACTCAGAAACAAAAGAACTCAGATATCTGAAAGACCTATTACAACTTCTCCGTTAAGTAATATTGGAGGCTTTCTAGGTGGGTTTGACCCATGACTCAGAACATTCTTCCTCTCTCTGAAGAAAATAACCTATATTCAGATCCTATCCCTTTGTCACAAACCAGGCTGACTCACCCTGCTGGCAGAATAAAGGCAAACTCCTTAGCTGGGCATTCAATGACCTTTGTGATCTGCCCCCAATTTATCTTCCCAGACTGGACTCAATTCTGGATGGGTCCACAGGAGAGCTTGACCATCCTCTCAAGCGCCATCCATCTCCCTGCCCTCACTCATTCGCTCATGTCACAAATAATTTACAAAGCACCTGTGTGCCAGGAAGTATGACAGTCCCTGAGGATAGACCCTCTAGGTACACATCTTGTGCCTTCTTCCCAAGTTGGCCAAGATCCTGGCTTAAGCACAGTGTCCATCTGGGAAGGGTTTTGGTGCTTTTCAATTTATCGCAGATGGACTAGAGAATGAGGGAAGAGCTTACTGCACCAGAAGGCTGGACAAATTGCTGGGATTGGGCTGCACAGGACAGACAGAAGCAGCAGATTGGACTCACGAAAGACATTTCTAGAGCATAAGGAGGGGGTCCTATTTAAACGGAAGACCAACCAAACAGAAGCCTAGGCTATACCTCGGCTGGTACACCCAGAAACCTACCCCAACTCTGTCCTGAAGAGCTGTGTGACTTTGAGTAAGTCCCTTCCTACCCTGTGCTGCAGTAAGCCCCTCTGTAAGGTGAAGATGTCAGAGGTGGTCTCTAAAGATCCCTTTTCCCTGACTCAGCTCAAATGTCACCTATGTGAAGACTTGCCTGACTTCCCTCACCAACCCCATTGCTTCAGGCTGACTCACACTTCTGATCATTCTGTGGTCATCTGTATGCATTTCTCTTCTCTCCTCCTGACCAAGAGTAAGAGTGCCTTATCCCAGCACTTTGGCTCATTTGAATTATTAGAAAATATTTATCAAACTAATATGAAGGAGGAGGGTCATTTCTAGACCTGTAATCCCTGCATTGTCCACAAGGTGGCAATTTGTACCAGTGGCCCCAACACAAACCTTGCATTTTGGTGGAAGCCCTGGGAAAAGATGCTAAAGGGAAGAATGGAGAACCAGGAAGGACTTTCTGGGGACTTATCCTCTGGCTCCCTGGTGGGTATATGCTATCCCCTTCCCCTCCACATTTAAAGTGTCTGCCTGTCAGACAGCAATGTGGGCCTCAGCTACCAGTGTCAACCCTGGATTCCGAGCTTCTCAGCTGGCCAGGCAAGGCCGGTGATCTGGCCCTCACTGATGTCCCCAGCCTCACCTCCTGAGCCTCCACAGCCCAACACAGCACTGCTGCTGGGCTGTGGTTTCTCCTTGCTCCTAACTGTGCCGAGCCCCTGCTGGTCTTCACGGCTTCAGGCACTGTTCCCTCTCTCCACCCTCTTTCCAGACAACACCTACTGTCTCCTCAGGATTGTTGAGGAAGCGCCTTTTCCAAAAAACCTCCTTGACTCTTGCCAGACAATAACAGTCGGGCCCCCAGTTCCTTCCCTGCTGAGAGAATTCATCCCCACTTTTTCCCATAGTGTTAGCTAGCATTCTGGAAACCAGAGTTCACTGGGCTATGGGTTTTCAGGCAGTTTTAAAAAGGAAATGGATGCCAATTACCTTCAAAGCTTTGGAATGTTTTCTCCTCCCAGAAACCACAGGCTCAGGGTTGAAAAAAGTCTTTTTGCTTTAACTCTCAAAGAGGCATGTTTACATGATGCTCTCCCTATTACTTAAAAGGCATGTAGATCATGTGGAAATGTGCCTTTGCAACTGTGTATCCTAACCTTCATAAAGCAGGTGAATTTCATAGTATTGACACTGTTCAGTTACTGCTTCCTCAATGTTTGCATAAAAAGCAGGCGAATCATTCCTGTATATATTTAGTTTCTAATCATGACTGTATTTTATCCAGCCTAGGTCTCAGGGTCAGGCACTGTACCATGGAAATGGTGGCTCAGTTAGAAGGACTTAAAGATCCTCTCAATCTCTGATGCCTTGATCCCACCCATGCTCCTTGCCCAGACTCATCTTTGAACACCCCCACTGACAGGGAGCTCACTACCTGTGCAGCCTATCCATTCTCTCTTTGGACAGCCATGACCATTTGAAAATTTGAACTTACTAGGAAGGATGTCCCTGAAAAATCAGCGTGGGGTTTATTTCTTTTGTTTTCAAGTCCTGCTTTGTTCACTTAACATTATAAATTTCCCCTTCATATCATTATACAATGTTGAATTTCTTCATATATATAACCACATATTTACAAATATGCCATCGCATGATATGCAATTTATAATTGTTATTTCACTAAACAATATATTACAAACATCTTTTTGTTTCAGTTAATCTACATCTCTTTCCTGATTTTCAACGCCCACATAACACATAACACTATTGTTAGATGTACCATCATTTCTTTAATCATTGCCTATCAGTGAGCCTTTAGACTGTTTCCACTGTTTTGCTGTAGTGACCAACTCCAGAATGAAATCTTCACACACAGTGATATTTCCTTAGGAGAGAAGGGCACAGAGGATCAAGGGGTGTGAGCACTTTAAAAGGCCATTCCAGGAAAGACAGCAGCCTCCTGGTTGAAATCAATTGTTAATAAATACTATACCAACATCATTATATTTAGTTTTCATCACCACCTACCTTCACCCCAGGAAGCTTGATCATACCTGTCCTATGTGTCTGCTTGTAAGGGAAGAGCCGGAGCAGGCCAAGCAGCTGGCCCTGCTCTGACCACCACATCAAGTGGCTTCTGCTGGGGTTTCTTTTGCAGATAAGGTCATCCCCTGAAAGACTGCAAACTGGGAAGGACCTAGGCTTGTAAAGCAAAATGGACGCCACCCAAAAATGCTCTAGCTGGTCTTCCGAGACGCCAAGAGACTTTCTCCATCAGAGGAGTTCAGAAAAAGAAAGAAAATAACATATGACAAGTGAGAGCTAGGGGGGTGAAGGCGAGAAAAGCCATCCATAAAGCCTGGTCTGCAAATCCCTCCCTCTGCCCATTGTCTTCACTTGGCCACAAATCAAACTCTAGCAACCAAGACTCCCTTGGGTTTCTTCTCTAGGTCCCCTATCAGGACAGGGTGCACAGAGCCTGGCTCTGACAAGCATGGGGACCACATAAATAAATAAATGACTGCAAGAAGCTGTTCCACTGTGTCTTTCCAACACGAACTCCTCACTAGGTCACAGATAGGCTGACGCTTATATGCCAGGACAACCAAGAAAGCATTACTTATGATAACAAAAGGACCAAAACCAACTGACTCAATAACTGCAATTTTGTGAAATTAAAAGCTGTGGAAAATTTAAAAGTCCGAGGCCAAAATATATTACCATATCTCATTACAACCCAAGTCATCTTGACCATGAGATACACCACGACTTTACGTAGCATTAAGGGGAGGAAGCAAATTAAATAATGCTCCATTGATTGCACAAGAAGCTAGATTTCAGAGATGATAAGAGGTAGGAAAACTATAGGAAATACCATAGGTGGAAAAACCAAGCGCAGAGTGATGTACAGGGAATGCTAGTGTGTGTGTGTATGTGTGTGTGTGTTGTGTGCACGCGCGCGCACCTATATGATCAATCAAACGTGCCTTTATAGGCATACAAAATTACTGGATACACCAAGAAACTAATAACGAGTGCCCTCTAGAGGTTGGGTTGGGGCATTAAGACACAGGGTGAAGGGAATCCCTCTTTTCATTGTTATATCCATCTGTAAACTCTGAAATCTTAAACGATGTAGTCCTTGCTCAAAATAAAACTTTGAAAACTTCTAAAAGCCAAATAAAATGGCGCACCCTTCTGAGAGAATTAAGGCACATAATGACTTCTGGAGCCTGCCTTTTCTCTGGAGACTGTACATAAAATATTGGTTCTACCATAGCGAGCTCGAGCAAGTCCCGCGCCCCGACTGCGTCTCAGTTTCCTTGGAAAGCTGGTCTCCGGGATGTCGCTCCAGCTCGGAACTGGGGCGGCCGGGAGCCCACCCCGGCGCGCCGGTCCCCGGCAGGGCAGCCTTCTTGGGCGCCCCGCCGTGCAAGCCCGGCCAATCAGCGGCCGCGGGGCGGGCGGGGTGGCGGCGCCGCGCGCGCAGAGCGGAGCGCGAAGCAGAGGCGCCGCTGCCGTCCCGAAGCTGACCATGCCACGCTCACCCGTACTCTTCCCGCTGCTGCTTCTGTTGCTGCCGCCGCTGGCCCCGGGCCTCGGGCTCCTCGGCGCCGGCAGCCGGCGCCTGGAGTGCGGTCCGTGCCGGCCGGAGCGCTGTCCAGCTCCCGTACACTGCCCGGCGCCTGGAATTCCAGCGCGCGACGAGTGCGGATGCTGCGCGCGCTGCTTGGGCGCCGAGGGCGCGAGCTGCGGGGGACCGGCTGGCGCGCGCTGTGGCCCCGGGCTGGTGTGCGCGAGTCGCGCCTCTGGGGCAGCGCCCGAGGGCACCGGGCTGTGCGTGTGTGCGCAGCGCGGCGCCGTCTGCGGCTCCGACGGCCGCACCTACCCCAGTGTCTGCGCCCTGCGCCTGCGCGCCCGGTACTCGCTCCGCGCGCACCTCGGCCACCTGCACAAGGCACGCGACGGCCCCTGTGAATTTGGTGAGTCCGGCTTCTGCCCCGCAGTGGAGAGGGTGGGACGGGTGGAAAACGAGGCACCCCAATCCTCTGGGGTATGGGGCGAAGGACTGCCGCTGGACCTCGGTGGACAGTGCTGCCCGGGCCTCAGTTTTCTCTTTGGGAGCAGTTTTCTTATCTGGCAGGGTGCTCAAGGAGACTGGAGCAGGAACTCACATCCTGCACCCTCCCTTACCAGGCTCCTGGAGGCACTAGCCACCAAGCCGGTCGGAATTTGGTGAGCCTACTTAAGTGCTTGCTGATGGAGTTATTTGCAGGCCTGACATGTTTGCCTCCACGAGACTGGCAGTTTGGGAGAGACGGGCCCCACTGAGTTCAAGTCCCTGAGGTCCAGTACCAGGCCTGGTCCGGGGTTGGATTGTTTGAATGGAGAGGGAGCTCCACACCAGGACTCAGGAGTCACTGGCTGAGCACCAGGACTAGGGCCCTCCTGCGGGGTCCTGAGGGAGCTCCCACTTAGGACAGGTAAGACCCTTGGAGCCCTAAGCTCTGAATGGATTATGGTGCTATCAGGGGCAGACCTGGGTTTTGTGGAGCTAAGGCTTATACAATTTGCAGGGTCCCACTTTAAGTAAAGGAATCCAAAATTAATCATTGCTGGAGACCTAGAAACTTAAGCTTTATTAACATCACAGTGAAGTCATCTATGGGTGTTATTGCTGCTTGCTCTCTGTATGTAATTTTTAAAAATCAAACAAAAATAAACCAAAACATTAAGGGTGCCCAGCAAACCCACTAGGTTTTGTAGAACTGCTCCTGTCTGTGCTGCCTGGGGATGGCTGTGGAGAGTCTAGGATGAGTGAGCTAGTGGCTGGGGAGTCCCAAGGAGCCTGTATGGGGGTTCTGGCTCGTGCCTGGGGACCAGTCCAGACCTAAATGCCTAAGTCAGTGTAATGATTCAGCTCCAGGAAGGAAGAATTCGTGGTGGGGGTAGGCCTTAACGAGCATTGGGAACTTTCTAATATTATTTTCCCTCAAGCATTCCAGGTAGATGTAGGTCCAAGAGACCCAATGGGTTGTTAGAGATGGAGAAGGAAGGCTCCTGTCCCTGAAACACAAAAACAGCGTGTGACCCGTCAAGCACAGGAAAAGTCACTGTTGGCTGTTCCTGATAGGGACTCCCATGGAGGAGCGAGCTCTGTGCTTCCCTGAGCAGCCTTGGGCTAACGCCTTCCCCTCTCTGGGCCACATCAGCCCCTGGGGAGCCACTGTTGAGGTCCCTTCCACTTCGAACCTTTGTTTCTGCTCTGTGGCATTTAAGCAGTCTTGTCTCCTTCCTTCTTCTAGTTCCTGTCACTGTTTTTTACAATCTGCTTTCCTCAGCAGTTCATTCACAGGCAGTTCTCTTTGTCTCCAGACAGGTAACACTTTCACTCCACATGCAGGAGGCATAAATGCTGACCAGGTTCCCAGAATCTAAACCGTGTAGATGATCTGATGATTTCTCCCTGGAGTGGTGTTCTCTTCCTAAGAGAGAGATGCCTTAAAGATATTCAGACCAAATCTACTATTGTGTGGAGGAGACTGAGACTCGGGGGGATGGGGCAGGGGACTCAGCCAGGGTGACCAGTAAAGCCTGATCAGCTCCCAGGTTCCCAACACCCTGTTCAGCGCTCTTTCAGGACTTGATAGCTTTAAGTCAGGCAGGTGGTGGTTGCCATGGTTACCCGAGTGAGGCCAGATGGCAGATGGAAACCCCATACCCCTAATTCATTGAAAATTACCGAATGACAAGTAAATGTGACAGCCCCTCCACTCTGATCTATGGGATCTGAGGCCCACCTCGGGCACAGGCCTCAGGCATAAAGACGTCCATGGGACCAAATGGAGGCAATTCAGAAGCTGCTTTTAATGATCCCATTAGTGACAGTCTCCAGGTTTCCCCAGAATGTACTTCTTCTTCCCCACCTGAAATTGTGTCATCCATCACAGACCAGGCACTATTTTCCTATCACTTTTTGTCCTGAAATGTTGCGTGGCCCCTGCCCTAGTATCCCCATGAAGCATGAAGGTATGAGTAAGGGGTTCGTTCCTAGCTAGCAAAGGCAAAGGCAGCACCTCACTGTGCTGCCCTAAAGCCATCCTCTATTCAGAGGATGCAGCAGGAGCACTTTTTAACAATGCCCCTGGGGACCCTAGTGGATGGGAAGCAGACTGAGTCAAAGCAGCAGCTGTTCTGCTTCAATATTGGTAATAAAACCACCCCTCCTCAGCTCCTCACCTACTCCTTCAATATGCGAGCTCCTGACTTTAATAATGAGGCCTCTGTAAACATATATTAGGTTCTGCACAGCGCGAGAGGTGTTCTTGTACATGCCTCTGCGGGGCATTTAGGAACAGTTTCAGGCTTAAACGCTTACCTTTCTTCCTATGTTCTAAAACGCCCCAAAATGCCCAATAATGAGAGTATTCCTCTGATCAACGCACACTTATTAAAGACCTACTATGTTCCCACGTAGGATATTCTTTACTGTTGGGTGGCATTCGCATCCCATCTTCTTACTCGGTTTTTACAACTACCCTGGCCAGGTCTCACTCTCATTTAATAGAAGGGAAAACAGGCTCGCAGAAGGGAATTCCCTGGAGCTACACAGCTACTTCCCAGCTGAGGTGCGGCTCCAGCCTGGCTTTTCCTGGCTCTTTTCAGGTAGAGCCCAACGGCAACCTGGGGAACTTGAGTAGGAAGGTCGCACGAACTGGCTACATTTGAGTCTTGAGGGACCCTCAGTCTAGATCCACCTTCCTATTTTTCCCCCAAGGTATGTTGCTGGTTCCTCTTTTCAGCACTGGGTGATGGCTCCTGAGAGGAACAGGCATACATTCATGGAAGGGGAAGCATCTGAGAGGAGCCTTGAAGGATGGGTAGAAAATTTCTGTTGAAAAGGGGTGAGGATGGAGAGGCACAGCATGAACCCAAGCACGGAGGTAGGAGGTCCTCAGTCAAGTGTGAATCGTGGGCCTGCTGGGCAGCTACCCAGTGGGATGGTCGAGGAAGGGGATGAGGCCCCTGGTAGTTTAGGGCAGGGTCATTGCAAGCCTTGAGTGCCAGGCTGAGGGGCGAAGCTTCATTCTGTACTAAATTATTGGTTCCATTTCTCAGCTGTACGGTGGCATGAAATTACGGTTGTTCTTATGTCGTTATCGCTGTCATTAAAAGGCTGTTGTGCCACATGTGCGCCCTGACCATTTGCGAACATTGGGAGCGAGTGGCATCCTGCACACAGCAGGCTGGTGTCGTGTTCTGAATTAGGTAGGAACAGGGTCCCGTGCCAATG
This sequence comes from Rousettus aegyptiacus, assembly GCF_014176215.1. Lineage (NCBI taxonomy): Eukaryota > Metazoa > Chordata > Mammalia > Chiroptera > Pteropodidae > Rousettus > Rousettus aegyptiacus. Next base: position 28,194,802 of record NW_023416306.1, read on the forward strand.
TCCGCTAGGACGCTGAGCCCCTGAAGCTTCGGCTCCTGAGATCCTGAATCTCAGAAAATTCACCTTGGTTGAAATTCGAGCTCCACTTAGAAATCTCAGTCTTTGTGAGGCGTGTGTTACCAGGTAACCAGGAGAGGCAGCGAATGCCACTTTGTTAGAGGGACAAAGAAGGGGGTCTGCGTTCTCAAAAGCCTTTCATGCCGAGGGAGGGGTTTGAGGCGCAGGCTGCGGGGAGCAGGATTAAGCTGTTCCTCATTCCACATGCCAACGTGACTATTAGCATAAATTATCAGGGTTGTTCACTGCTTGATCATGAAATTCTTTGGTTGTGTGCTTTTTCCTCCAGGCAGATGGGGGTCCTGGGGGATGACTTTTGATATTCTTTCTTTTCCTAGCACCATTAACTTTTAAAGAAATCTCAGAGGCATTTGGGGAGATCTTTCATGCCAGCCATCAAGGACATACTTAGTTGGCATGATGGGAGGACAGGTGACCACATGGTATAATAATAATACCAATCCCTTTCGTTTGTATAAATCTGCAGTCACATCCATTCTCTCCCTTCATCCTAGAGGACATGGGCGGAAGTCATCATCTTAAATTGTAGGTGAGGAGGAAATGGTTAGCAAATTGCCCAAGCTCCTGTGTTTGGTGACCAGACCCCTGGGCCTTTGGGTTTCCCTGGGTGCCATTTTACCCACCCACCGTGCTGCCTTTGTTGGGGCTCACCTGGGTGACTATTCTGTGTTATTTGAGGGGTGGATCTGTGCCATCCCAGCATTTCCAGGGCTGCGGCTGGCACGAGGAGAAGGAAACAAGTATTGAGCAAGGAAGGGCTAGAGAGACAAAGCTGGCGTATTCACAGGCTGGACTGACCAGGCACCATCCTCCCTCTTGAAAGCCACATGACTTGTCAGAGGCAATTAGAAAGGAAAGCCCTGGTTCTTCCAGGAGAGAGGCAGCTCTGGCAACAGTAGGGCGAGAGGCTGTGCCCTGGGCTTGCCCGAGGAAGGGCTGTGGGCTGGGGCCTCTGGAGCCTCCGGGTAGGGCCTGCTGGTAGGCCCCCTCATCAGAAGTCAGTAGAGGGTCTCAAGCAAGCAAGGCATCTTTGAGGAAACTACCCTTGGGATAGTACAACCCAACCCGCCGAGTCCTCAGGTTTCTCCACGGAAGCCTTTTACAGCTTGCAGGGAGTCTTGTAACTGTTCCTCACAACAGCCTATGGGAAGGAAAGAGAAGGGAGAATGGATTCCCATACCCATTTTAAAGAAGAGGAAACTGAGGCCAAGTCACAGCACTGAGGTGCGGCAGAGACAGGATTTGAACCTGGGTTCCTCCTGCTTGTGGTAATCATGACGTTGAGCACCCCAGTGCTGCACTCGAATGAGCCTTTGGGGACAGTAGGACTGGGAATGCCCTGTTAGTACTAAAGACACATCAGCCACTTAATGGTATCTTCAAGAGATCTGTTCCCTTGGGGTGATGCGTGGTAGGGGGTGGGGGGCGTCATTCCTGGACTGGAAAGAGTCAGCATAGCAGGGTGTCCTGAGACAGGCCTGCTGGCGGGGTCAGCCATTAGCTGGTGTTTGGGAACTGGGGTTTTGGGAGGTACCCCTGCCATGCCCAGAACTGCTGAGGGTGGCTCACTGCACCTAAATTGTGAGAAGGATAGCTGCACACCTGCTTTCCTTCTGGGAAACTGGAGTTTGGGTGCATAGTGGGCAGAGGGTGCCTCGGTGACTGGCCCCCAGTAAAAACCATCAGGCACGGAATCTCTTAGTGAGTTTCCCTGGTGGATGGCATTTTGCACATGTTGTCACGATTCACTGCTGGGGAATTAAGCACGTCCTGTGTGACTCACTGGGAGAGGCTCTTGGAGGTATGCACCTGGTTTCCCCTGTTTTTGCCCCCTGAGCTTTTTCCCTTTGCTGGTTTGCTTTGTCTCCTTTCACTGTAATAAAACATAGCTGTGAGTAAAACTGAGTCCCGTGGTCCTCCTGGCAAACCATTGCACCTAGGGTTGCCTTGGGGACGCCGAATAAAATACCTAAGGAATTCTTTCTCGAGCTAGAACGGAGCCCATACAGAATAACAAATGCTTCCTTCTAAAAACTCGTGTTAATAGACTTGGGGTGCCTGGGTTTGAGTCCCCGCTCATTTTACCTTTCTGAGCCTTGGTTTTCTCTTTCGTAAAATGGGGATAAATGCAGAGCTGGTGTGAGGATGAAAGAGCGGTGTGTGCGGAAGTGTCGTGTAAGGAGAAGGCAAGGTATGGAGGACAGAGCCCAGAGCCTGGTCCCTGGGCTCACGCATAGCCTCGTCCCACCATTTAGGGCCGGGCGACCCTGGCCAGCTTCCCCTGCAGGCAGCTGGTGAGACCGCCTGAAAAATCAAATGGCTTGATAATCCATTTAAGCCGAAGAGGAGTGCCTGGCACACAGCAGGCTCTTGGTGTCGGCCCGTGGCGTTATTACCGTGATTGCTACTATGATGATGATGACGGATTGTAAAGAGCTGATGTGGATAAAAATATTTTCCATTTAAAATCAGACATGTGAAAATTAAAAACAGATCGCTATGACAAAGAGACACATGAGGGAATTTGTCAAGATAACTGAACTGTTCTCTATCTTGGCTATGGCAGTGGTTTCGTGACTGTATGCATTTGTCAAAACTTAGAACCGTATACGAGAAAGAGTGATGCACATTTAAAAATTAAAAATTCAAATGTCACTTTATCATCAAAAGCAGGGGGCTCTTTTGGTAAAGGAGATGGTATCTTCCTGCCGCAAAGTCAGTGGCAAAGACGGTATTTCCAAGACAGTCTTTCTTAGTTGTAGCTGAGGGAAGACAGGGAGATGGAAATGCGAAGAAAGGTGAAATGTGATTTACTGGTTTATTCATCTAGGCCTGAAAGGGATTGATGAAATCTCATTTAAAATTTATGACTTTACGTGAACGAAAGTAAAACACGTTAATTGAGTGTCCCTCCGGAATCCATCGAAGGCTTCGGATGCCAGAATTCAGATGCTGTTCTGATTGTTCCCACAGTGAGCCAGCATTCGGGCACCGGTTTGGGCTCCAGAGGAGGCAGCGCTGGCAGGAGGATGTGAATAAATCGGACTTTCTTTGTCACCTGTACAGACGGGGCTCCTGCCAGGGAGCAGGGGGGTTGTTGTTCTTTGTGGCAGCCAGGCAGCTAGCTGGCTGGGGCACATAGGGCAGTGTTAGAAGCTTAGGACCTTGGTTCACTGGGGGGACTTGGACTATACTCAGGGATGTGGTAGGGGTTTTGGTGCTTGGAGGGCAGCGAAATGGGCGCAACCAAAGGACTGGGCTGATTAGGCTGAGGGCAAAGAAAGCAGCCTGGTGGGGAGGAAGGCAGTGTCTGTATTCAACTCACTGGAGGCCCTTGGGGCACCAGAGGTCAACCCTGGGATCAATAGGTGGGAGTTACAGGGAGGCAGATTTTAGCTCCAGGTGAAGACAGGCTGGCTGCACAGGTGGTGAGCTCTCTGTCACTGGAGCAATGCCCATGGAGGCTAGATGAGCACATCACAGACAGTCAGACACTGGATCCTGGGGAGTTGTAACCCTCCAGTTTGAGACTCTGTGGCCCTCAGACAATTTTCCAGCGATTTTTTGGCACCGGCTTGACAAGGTCTGCTTCCCAGTCTGTCTGAAGGACTAGAGCAGTTTAATTTCTACACCCTTTCATTCTCTCTTTCCCCTCTTCCTTTGGCCTCCTTTCTCCCTCCTTTAGTTCTCCTTTTCTCCTCCAAGACTGGCCTGAAAGGCTGCCCTTGAGTCACCAGACAAAGCCCCAGCAGTCCACAGACTCAGCAGTTGGATGGCCCGAGAATGGATGTATTTGCTCTTTTATTTGTCTTGTGTTTCTTCATTCAGTCATATGTTTACCAGACCTGCTCCTGACCCCCGCTTGCATGTCATGTTAACTCAAACCATCACTTCTACATTCATCACATGGTTCGATCAGCTCAATAGTCCTATGGAGTAGGGAGTATTATCTGCATCTTACAGACAAGCAAAACCGATCAGAGAGCATTTTCCTCACCAGGGCTCCATGTTGCACCTTGCCCAAGACACTGTAGGGCCAAGCATGCCTTCTTGTGCAGGTGAGACCAGATGGAAGCACCTGGCCTGCAAGACAGGCTGTGATTCAGCAGGTCAAAGAGGTGCAGACCCTCTGGTCCTAGACTAGGCACATTCCCTCTAAGCCCTACAGGATGGGAAGCCATCCACCTATGGAGCTGAGGGACCGGATGGAGGGCCTGAAGGCTGAGGCCAATGGACTTGATTCTTTTAGTCTCAATGTGAACAGAGCAGATGCCAGGCACAGGGAGGAGGGCAGAGTGTGGGGTATCAGCTAAGAATTTCTTACTCAGATTCCTACACGCTTTCTGGTCCCATGTCGCCGGCCCACAGCCTTCTCTCCTTTCTGTAATGTTCTGGCAGCCTAGATCCACTTTGCCTGATTCCCAGTCTCTCCATGGCTTCCAGGTGCAAAGCTTTGCCTCCCACCCCACGGGAAGGTGTGTGGGGAGGGGGAGACCTGAGTATGGACTATGATATGCAAATGGGCATCTTGAACGGACTGCAGGGAGTCTCAGCTCCAGGGCTACGGCAGCTGTCCTACATGGATGGCATTATTCTTCGAAACACCCTCCCTCCCTGTGGAAGGAGAAAAGCCCATCTGCTAGAAGACTCGGCTGTCAGCGAAGTGACACCAGCCCCTCCCGGAGCCTGCCACCCTGTTGTGTAGTTGAGCCGAAAGCAGATGGCAGCCAGGGGCCCTGGAAGGGAGCGTGACGAGACAGGAGCTCTGCCACTGATGTCTTGGGTGACTTTGGGAAGTCGTCTTTCCTCTCCGGACCCCCGTTGTCCTGTTGGTGGAACAAAGGTGGTGGGTGAGGAAACACGCAGGTCGCCTTCCAGGTCTAAGGCAAACTCTCTTCCACGATTCCCTGCCTGAGCGTCCGTTTGTTCTGTGTGGACAGCTTTCGTCTGCCGCGGCTCCCCTCACGTTAGACGGCCCCAGCAGGCTCTGCACCCCAGAAGTGGGGTGCTTGGGACCTGGCAGAGTAAAGTTGTGTTCCCTTGTCTTCTCCCAGCTCCTGTGGTCGTCATTCCACCCCGGGGTGTTCACAACATCACCGGGGCACAGGTGTACCTGTCCTGTGAGGTGAGGGCTGTGCCTCCCCCAGTCATCACGTGGAAGAAGGTATTTATATCCAAGAACTCTATGTGTGTGTGTGTGTGTGTGTGTGTGTGTGTGTGTGTGTGTGAGAGAGAGAGAGAGAGAGAGAGAGAGAGAGAGAGAGAGAGAGAGAGAGAGAGAGAGATGTAAATGTTTTTCTTTTAAGCATTGTTTTTGCGTATATCTTTATATGTGGATCAGAGGATTTCAAAAGGATATCTTATATACCACTTCTGCGCCCCCAGGTTTATGCCTCAAAACTTTTACCCTAAAGCTCTCCCCGGAGAACAGGAGTTGCCATCCTTCCTGTGCCATTTGCTCCCTTGGCCACTTAGCTGTCTAGAAAGTCCTGCTGTTTATCTAGCTTAGACCAGCTAGAGCGAAGTTAGAGCCTGCTTCGTTGGATCAGGGTTTTAGAAAGACAGCTGGTAGAAGGTGACCCAATGATATTCCAAAATTAGATCTTCCTGCAGATTAGTTTTGAGAGACCAGCGTGGGTCACGGCATAGGTCGTCCCTGTGTCTCGACAGCCCCGAGAAGGGCCGTGGAATTCGGAACCGCTTCTGCAAGACGGTGGTGGTGTCCGCATCTTTGCCGTCTGTCCATCAGAGTGTGCTGTCTGTACATACGTTGGGGTTTTTAAATCGACTGATATTTTAGTAAGAATAAGAGATACAGGAGTTTTGGTCTTCGAGTCAGTGGAATAATAAAGACAGCAAGATGTCTGTGAGATGGTTTACATCCAGAAATGCTTTTTCTAAACCACTTCTGTTTTTCCCATCCTCTTTAGGTCGCACGGTCTCCCGAGGGCACCCAGGTACTGGAGGACCTGCCTGGGGACCACGTCAACATAGCTGTCCAGGTGCGAGGGGGCCCTTCCGACCATGAGGCCACAGCCTGGATTTTGGTGAGTATCTCATTTGTTTAGGATTACTGCCTATTATTGACCGGCTCTTATAAAGCACTCTTTTATTTCTATAACACATTACATGTTTCAGAACTGTTCTTAGCCATTTCTCATTGGACGCTACAATAAGTGTGAGGAAAGTAGGGTAGGTAGTATGACTCCTGTGAGTGTAAGTGATTTTCATCGGCAGGCAGAATTATAGCCCTGGAAAGATGTCCAGGACCTAATACCTAGAACCTGCGGGTATGTTCTGTGACATGGCAAGAGGGACCTGGGGTTGCAGATGGAATTAAGGTTGCTAATCCGCTGATTGTAGTAAGGAAGTTACCCTGGATCATCTGTGTGGACCCGATGTAACCACGAGTCCTTTAAATGTGGAAGAGGGAGACAGAAGAAAGAGAGCCAGAGAGATGGCAGTGTGAGGAAGATGTGACCCGTCAGCTGGCTTTGAAGATGGAAGGAAGGGGCCACAAGCCAAGGAACGCAGGCACGCTCTAGACTGGAAAAGGCAAGAAGTGGATTTTCCCCTAGGGCCTCTAGGAAGAAGGCGGCCCTGCTGACACCTCGGTTTTAGCCCACCGAGACCCATTTGGAATTCTGATCTCAAGAACCGTAGATAATAAATGTATATGTTGTTTTAAGCCGTTAAATGTGTGGCAATTTGTTACGGCAGCCATAAGAAACTAATGAATTGCCCAAGACCACACGGCCGATGAGGGGGGAAGATGGCACATTCACGTCCTTTCACGGCTCTTCTGTGCCACTAGCAGCAGTTTTGCGAAGATGAGGGGATGCCACGTGTTTGAAGGAGCAGTGGAGTGATGAGATGGTCCGTGTTGGGCAAGGCACTCTACCGCTCTGCGTTTCAGTGTCCACAGTCGTAAAAAAAAAAGGGGGGGGGCTCTGGACTGGACAGCATCATGACCGTCACAGTCTGTGACTTACCTGCGAGTTTCCTGTAACATGAGAATAACGATGCTCCCCCTTCGCCCACAGTCGGTTTGAGATCCAAACGAGGTGGTGCGTGTACACCCTCGCCAGCTTCTAGAGGGACTCGCAGCTGATAGAGGTCGCTGTAAAAAGAGAAGGCAAGAGACGAGAGAGCAGACATGGGTCTGCTCTGCAGGGGGTGTCCTCCTCACTGCACCCCATCTCTGCGAGGTTTGGTGACTCTTCTGCACCCAGCTCAGAGACTCAGAAAGCAGTCAAGCCCATGGCGTTTTCAACTCTGAGCCTCAATGTCCGCAATTGTAAAAGGAGGGCTTTGGGCTGGACAGTGTTCGAGGGCCCTGTGACCCTAACATTCTCTACTTTATTACAAGAAAATGTGGAGAAAAGGTTATCTCAGGTGTTAATTTATGACGGCCGCCTCCACTGGGAGCACTTGTGCAGTAAATTTTTGTTCATTTGCAGCATTTTCTTTATAATGTATACCTATCACCTTCAATAAGAGCATCGGGTAGCTCACAGTAAAAGGCAAGAATGCAGGGGAAACATTCAAATGAGAGGCATGATGGAGAGGGTACTGAGAAGGAAATTTAATTCTTCCTTGGCAGCCAAGGCAAGAAGAAAAATAAAGTGAACTCTAGCTTATTTTGAAAAAGAATAAGTGTTCAGACATAATAAGACTAAATGAGGATTTGATTTTGCTGTGTCATATAGCACCATATAAACTTGCCTATTTTATTTCTAGATCAACCCTCTGAGAAAGGACGACGAGGGAGTGTACCAGTGCCATTCGACCAACGCGGTTGGGGAGGCCCTGTCCTATGCCACGGTGACAGTTATCGATCTGAGTACACGCAGCTTCCCAGCTGCAGATGACCGCATGTGACAGAGTGAGGACATGTTCTGTCACTTTCCGTATTGATACACACACCTGTGTCACAAGAGATTGAAATGGCTTATAAGATATGTAACAAAAAAAAAAGAAGAAAAATATAAAAATCAAGGAAACTAGAGGAATGCAAAACAAGAGTAGGAATATATTGCAATTAGCAAGTAGAATCTCTAGATTGTTCTACGCGCATATCACTCTGGGCTTCCCAACTAGCGTGCACGTCAAGAGCTGTGAACATTATGGGCATTCATAAGGTGAAAAAGACCAGTCGTTTCTTTCTGTTCCTGCAGATCCTCCTAGAGAGGGCCCTGAGAGGGCAGACATTGTCACTGTGACAGCACCCATGTGAAAACATGCCCGGAAAGGAGATAACGCGAGCTTCATTTGTCTGTGTCCAGGTTCCTCCTTGTCAGCAGCTCTGGCCTCTCCAGGCTGTGCATCCCTGTCCTCAACATTGTGCTTGCTTCGCAGCACATCTGCAAAGAATCTGCGTCACCCTGGGCCAGGTGGCCCTTGTCCTCATAGTCACCTGGGTGGGAGTTGGGGCCGAAGCTGCCCCCCACCGACAGGTGGGCTGTGAACTTAGGAAACGAATCCCTTTATCAGCCAAACTTTGCTACTTAACAACCTTGCTGGTTCATGTCCACCAACATTTATCTCTTGCTCACATTCCATGTCAGAGGCGTACTGTGGGTTGGCTGTGACTGCATTCCATGTGTCTTCTCACATGGAGACCCAGCCGAAGGAGCAGATTCAATGTGGAATATGTCCACTCCTATGGCAGCAGCAGAGAGGATGAGCAAGAGGCCGGGCCCAACACACAATCTCATTTGAATGTTCTGCTTGGATGTGGTGTATGTCACATCTGCTTAAGTCCATTATCCAAAGCAAGTCACATGGCCACATCCAGCATTATTGGGGTTGGGGGATGTCTGCTCCTGTCACAGGAGGCCAAAGTCAGGGAGGCATGATCCTCTTGCAGGATCGGATGAAGGAATGGTCGCAAACAAGCACCACCACCAAGGCCCACTGACAAGTTTTTAATAGAGCAGGAGAAATTAAACAAGTTTAACAGTTTATGAAAAGCAAGATTTTGCTCTGGTTGTAATCCGTATTACTCCATATTTAGCCACCACTCTTGTGCATCTCCTGCGTATAGATAGGCCTTACATCAGATCTGTAGGGAATGCACAGAAAACTGGAAAGTGAGCGTATTAAAGCACAAGGAATGCAATATTAAGGAAATGTGGGGCATATGTGAGTTTGAGGCAAGAGCAGTGACTTAGAACTGGGGGGAAAAAAGGAAGACTTCGCTGTGGTTTCTTAAGGGGTCGATGGATGGGTGGGTGCAAGCAGTAAGAGCTCCCAGAAATGGAGAGGAAAATAGAAGGTGTAAAACCATCAAATAAAAATTCAGTTAGGTGACTTAAAGCTGCCCTCCTGATACTTGACATTTTGTTTGATTGTGTGTGTGTGTGTCGCTATAAATATGTAACAAAAAGTCAGGTATTAGAACTTTTTGTCCTTTACATTTATACATGTGTACATATATATGTGTGTATATGTATGTTTGATGTTTTAATATATATTTCATTTTATATATGTATATTTAAGTGTAAATATGTATGTACTTCTTTTAAAAACAGAAATGACGCTAGGCTATGAATATAGTGTATTATAAATAGTTTTCAAAAGGGAGCCACAAAGAACCATAACATTTTAAGACCATTGCTATAGCCCAGTTCTTTTTTATTTTTATTTTTCAATTAAAGTTAATTTCCATATCATTTTTTATGAGTTTCAGGTATACAGCATAGTGGTTAGACATTTATACAATTTATGAAGTGATTTCCCCCAATTAGTCTAGTGCCCATCTGGCATTATACATAGTTATAACCTTATTATTAACTGTATTCCCTGTGCTGTACTTCACATCCCCGTGACCGCTTTGTATTTTATATTTCTCAGTCCCTTCATCTTTTCACCCAGCCCCCTCCTATCTGGGAAACAGTCGTTTGTTCTCTGTATCTATGAGTCTGTTTCTGTTTCGCTTGTTTATTTGGTTCTAAATTTAGGTTCTACATATAAATGAAATCATATGGCATGTGTCTTTCTCTTTCTAACTTATCTCACTTAGCATAATACCCTCTGCGTCCATCCATGTCATTGCAAATGATAAGGTTTCATTATTAATGGCTGAATAATATCCCATTTTACACATGTACCACATCTTCTTTATTCAATTGTCTATTGATGGGCACTTAGGTTGTTTCCATATCTTGGTTATTGTAAATAGTGCGGCAGTGAACATAGGGGTACACATATCTTTTCAAATTAGTGTTTTGGTTTTCTTTGGATAAATATCCAAAAGTGGAATTGCTGGGTCATAATGTAGTTTTATTTCTAACTTTTTGAGGAAACTCCAAACTGTTTTCCATAGTGGCTGTACCAATTTGCAATCCTACTAACAGTGCACGAGGGTTCACTTTTTACCACATCTTCGCCAACACTTGTTTTTTGATTCATTGATGATAGCCATTCTGACAGGTATGAGATGATATCTCATTGTGATTTTAATTTGCATTTCTTTGATGATGAGCATCTTTTCATATGTCTATTGGCCATCTGTATATCCGCTTTGGAGAAATGGTCACAGCCCAGTTCTTGAGTCCCCTCTATAATATGCACTATTGGCCAGCTCTTGCTTGCATGCCTCCAGAGATACAGAGCTCACTACCACAAGACAACCATCTTTGGATTTTCCACCTGTTGGAAGTTCTTCCTCATATTAAGCTGGAATCTGCCTTCCTGAAATGTCCACCCACTGGTTATACATGTATTTCTGGGTCCCCACAAGGCTCCTTTGCTTCCCACCCACACTATTCCTTGCTAGGGAGAGATCTAAACTTAAAATCATTTACTTCCCACCCCCCTCCATTTAACACATGGTTGACTGTGACAGAGCAGGCTTCTTTTCTCTAATTCTTTTCTCTTTTCTTCTAGGTCTTAGAAACAGTGATCACAGGAAGACAGAAAAGTCAAGCCATGGATCATTTTGCTTTGTGAAGAATTAGGACAACTGTGTTTGTAGGTTAACCCTTTTGTATGTTTTTAAAAATTAGATGCAAACTAGATTCATACACAGATGTAGTTTTTAGCAGGGAAAACATTGGGAAAACAGACTGCATGTAGTTTTTTTATACTTTTGAAATGAATTGCTCCGTGAGAATTTTAACTACTCTCTCCCAGGGAAGATCACTTTGTGGTATAATCATAATTCTAAAGGGCTGAACGAGGCATGTGTCAGCTGTGACTCTTACCTCATTTGTCTGTGTGTTATAAAAGGATGGCAGGGACGGGGTTCCCTCTGCCTGACTTCTAACTTGCTATGTGACCTAGACGGGTCCCTCCGCTCACTGGGCCTAGGTCTCTTCACCTGTGAATATAGCATTTGGACTGGATGTTACCCATGTCCCTTTGAGCCTTGCCATACTAGAGTAAGATAGCTCTATGGAAAAAAATACAATAAGTGTGGTCTTAGCATTCTCTTTAAAATAAATGTCACTGCTTCATACCAGGGTGTGAACAGCTGGCTATAGCTCTTCTATTCCTGCCATTTTCCCATTTTAAAAAGATTTAGTCCTAAATGGGACACTTTACCAGACTCAGAAGCACCGTTGGCTGGGCATTTGGGGACCAAGACATCCACTTTCTTAACAAGCCCAGGATTCACTAACCAGATGGGCAGCGAAGACCTGGCTTCTGGACATCAAATTGTAAAAACAGGGTCAGATGCTCTCTCTGGGCTGTGTAATTAGACTGTAGTAGAATATGTTTTACTTAGAGATGTTTTGACTTCACCCAGGAATAAGGCTGTCTGTCTTCCTTCCTTCCTTCCTTCCTTCCTTCCTTCCTTCCTTCCTTCCTTCCTTCCTTCCTTCCTTCCTTCTTTCCTTCCTTCCTTTCCTTTTTCTTTCTTTCTTTTTTTAATGAAGAAAGAAGAAAGAGAATATTTAATATCTGGGCTAAAAAACAAATTCCTCGGGTGAGTAAAATTTTTTAAAGTCAGAATTGGGAATTCACATATGACTAGTCTTTAAAGTTCATGAAGTACTTTTCTACCTGTGGTTACTTCCCAACTCTGGGGTGGCAGGCAGGGAAAGTAGTAATGTCCCTTCCCCTTTTACAGATGAAGAAACCAGGATCTGAGAGTACAGTGCTTGCCCAAAGTCTGAAGAAGGACCAGAGCTCTGGGCACCTGGCTCTCTGTGGCACCCTGATCACTCTGTGTGTCACTACTCAGGATAATCTTATAACTTTGTAAAGGAAGATGCTGCCAGTCCCACAGGTTCCAGGGATTATTATCCAGGTCCATGTCAACTTTTAAAGCTCACCCTCATGCTACTTATGGTGGGCATGACATTTTGGGGTCCTTTTTGGAATCGCATTTTCTGCCTTTATGGTTGGCTGTTCCGCATCTGAAGTATTGATGTTCTACATAGCAGGAGGCTGGCCTGGGAATCCAGAAACATGAGGTCCTTTTGGGAATTCACCCCTGGCTTGCTGTGTGACCCTGAGCAAGTCACCTTCACTTTCCGGATCTTAGTTTCCTCATTTGAATTAGAAGGGAATGAAACTAGATGGGTGTTTTTCAAATTTTAAAACATTGGAACCCCCTTTTTTTCCATAAAATTAGAATTGAAACTGATCAAACTGGAAGCTCTCCTTATCTGTTGGAGGCTGGGGCTGCCGGGGGACCTGATCACATCCCCTCAGTACTCAGCACCAACTACCCCTCTCCCACCCGCCCCTACCACAAAGATTTCTGTATCCGAGGTCTGCAGTTAATGCCTCTGTGATTTGCATGGTTGGTAAGACACTTAGTGAAACTGTCAGGAGAAATAGCGATGCTGAGGCCCAACGTCACACATCTGCTAATAAGCACATCTAGTGAAATCAGTTGAACCTCTCACTTTTGCCCAATTGGAATTGAACAGCTGGATCCAGACCCAGAGAGCAGGGTGGATGGAGCCCCATGGTGACGGAGCTGAGCGTTAAGACTGTATGAGGATGGTATAGCATCATAATTGTGTGCAAATAATAATAATAATAATAATAATAATAATAATAATAATAATGGTATACCGTCAGATTTTTGCCAAAACCAAAAAGATAGATGAACGCGATTGTTCTAACCTAATGATTTTTCATTGGTGAGAGCCCCAGGACCTCTGTAGAGGCCGAGAGACTGTGCCATGGCTGTTATCATTGGGAAACATCCCCAGAGCCTGTGTTTCTACCTGATTTCATTGATGTGATGATGTCACATGACCCCCACACCCTGAAAATAAACATTTTGTAAGGATGGTCTCTGTGGTCTCTTTGTCCTTGGAACACTGCTGCAGGTGGTCAGGGTCCCACCGATACATCGCCATCCTCCCTTATACACCTTGCCCCTGTTTTCCTTGGCCACATAGGTTCCTTCAGTTCGAATCCTTACTCACACCTGGGCTGTGGTCACAGCCCTGTCTGGTCACCTTGCTTGCAGTTTTTAACCAGTCCTAATCGTCTACTGGCCTGATCCTTCTCGGTCCCCTTTGAACTTGGGTCTCTGACTGTATAAACATTCTAGTATTTAGTTCACTCACTTAGATCTGCCCTTGGTCACCTCCCACATGCACACGGAGTAGCATTCCTGAGGCCAGAAGGGTGCAGAGGCTGGCATTGTGAAGGTGAGTAAGACCTGGGCCCTGAACTCAGGTGAGAATCGGTCAGGAGGAGTGGGACAAGGTTGTCGTCCCGCCAGACAGCACTGGAAAACCAGGAAAGATTTCCCAGAAGAGGAGAAGAGGAGGCTCCTGAGCTGGGGGTTGGAGTGGGCAGGGGGCATTTCTGGCTAGGGACAGGAGCAGGGGTGGAGAGGTGCAGCACAGTTGTGAGTAGGGAGCAATGGCAGCTGCTGGAAGCTGTAGTGGCGCGTGGAGGGGTGGGGGACCTAGGCTGCACCCCTAAATGACACCAGAGAAGGTCCGACTTGATGCTGTAAGCAGTAGGCAGCCTAAACCTCAGCTTTCTGTTGTCAACGGAGTTATAACCGGGCTCGAGGAAGATAATTCAAAAGCCATTGTTCAATCCCAAATGTACCCCCTTCCCACCTTAAATAAAAAAGTCTGATTTTTAGTCAAAATGGATTTTTTTTTCCTTCAGGTTTTATGGTGAATTTAATCCTATTTCTTTAAAAAGAAACATTGCCTTCCCCTCTCCCTCAGGGATGGGTGATGTAGGAAAAATTAATAAGAACGAGCAAACTGGTCGACAGTGAACAGTCTCCTCTAATGAATTTTCTTACTCCTGGCTTTCGCCAGAGCCTTTTGAACATTAAATCAGAGACTGGTTATTATGTGATATTTTAATTAATTAAAGGAAACTAAAGCACCCTGGTGTCTGCAGCTGCATATTGAATTCAGAACGTGGGAGCTCACCACCCAGGGTAGGATTGGATACCAGTACCTGCCCTTGCTTGGCTCAGTGGGGCTGACTTCTCCTTCCTGGAGTGTGACTCCCCTTCTGTCAGGGCTGCCTCTGAGTTCAGCTTCTACTGCACCCAGTAGCTGAGAAGTACGTGGTACCAGGCAGAGTTACCTGTGTCTCCCCTCACCATGGCTGTCTCTTGCTCATGCCTAAATCTCCCATGGTGTTAGGGAATGGCTGGTTGTCAAGGAAGAGTGAAAATTGTCATTGCTAAAAAGTAAGAGTGGGGTTAGGGGTAGGGGACAGAAGCCTCTCTTACTTTCATTCATAAATCCACCCATCACATATACCTGCAAAGCACCTACTGTGTGCCGGGCTTCTCTCGGTGCTGAGGGGTCCATACTCAATAAAACATGTTGAATAAATGAATAAATAAACTCACCACCTTGTCCTCAAACCCGCTTTCCAGATAGGTTCCCTTTTGCAGTGCTGGTACACCACTCTCTTGATCACCCCAGCCAGGAACACGGGGTCACCCCCTGAGTCCCAGGATCTCCCACCTTGTCAGGTCAGCATCCCTGGCATGGGCAGCAATGTTCTGAGTGGCCTCCAGCTCCAGGTCAACCCCTCCACCTATCCTGCACACTGAAGCAGAGCCAGCGTTAGAAACAAAAATATGATCCTTTCATTTTCCTTTGAAAACCTTCGTGGCTTCCCTTCGCTGGACAAGGTGTGGACTTTCCTGCAGGGCACACAAGCCCTGCCTCCGTGCAGGCCTTTCCTCCCTGCCTCTCCCTGCCTCACGCATTCCTTGCACCCTCCACGTGTTTCACAAGCTCGATGCCCTTCCCTCTCCTGCCTGGTTACCTCCTTCTCATCCAGTAAGATCCTGTGTCCCTCCCACCAGGCCTTTCCCGTGGGCTGAGCTGGGTGCAGTAGAGAGTCAGAAGACCTCATCGTGAGTCCTGGCTCCACTTACTAAACGATCCGGGCCACCGTGTTTATTTATCAGGTGTAAAATGATCATAATAAGTGCCCGAGGGTAATGAGAAGCACTAAATGAGATAATAAATAGTGCGAGTGCCTTATCAACATTGTGGGCAGTTAATATTATTTTTCTTCCTGTGATCTCATGGCCTCTATATTTCCATTTATCACTGTACTGTTCACCTGTCCTGCCCTCATCTTCCTGCCGGACTATGAACTGCAGGGCAGGGACTGCCTCATTCATTTCTCTGTCCCTATAACCTGCCTAGAACCAGAATCTTAGCCTTAAAAAAAAAAAAAAAGTATGATCTGAGCAAATTAATTAACCAGGTGGCCACCAGAGGTCAGCCTCATACCCAGAATAGAGTCAACCCAAATCAAAGTTCTGAAATAGCCTGGTCTCTGGCATCTGATCAAGAGAAACAGTGTGACCCTGATGGATCCAGCAAAAAAGATGGGTGTTTGGGCTCTTTGGGTGTCGAGGTGGGATTAGTCATGCTCTCAGTTCGACCCCTCTCTGGCCTGTAGTGTATGCACGTGGGAAACAGTTCAAATGAGTTGCATGCTAAACCTCTCAACTTTCATTTCATATAAAACAAAGGGTAACCCCACTGCCTACTTCATAGGATTGTTCGAGACTTCAGTGATGTGTAATGGTGCCTGGCAGAGCAGAGCTTGGCGTGTTTGTTGAATGGGTGGGTGCCCCCAAACTGCAATATCATCGAGTGAGGTCCCACAGGAAGGAGTGCCTGCACTAAGTGATGCCCAGCTCAAACCTCCCTGCTCCCTGGCCCTGCGTCCAGAGCAATGGTCATGAGTGCAGAGGGGCTACAGGGGCTAAGCTGGCCAGGAATCAGATCTGATTCCTCAGTCTCAGAATTTCAGCAACGGAAATAAGAGACCTAGATTGTCCTTTCCCATCCCACCAAATGCTGAGACACCTTGTGCCAAATGTTTCTTGGTCTAGAAATATTGCGAAACAAATGAGGAATGGGTTTGTTAAAACATTGGGATGTTGCTTGATAGTCATTAGGGACCCCCACCCACCCATACGCTCACTCTCATTTCATGAGAACTTTTCACTACTGTGCAAAGTGCTAACAGCTTCCAAGAGAAGTAGATGAAAGGTGCACTTCAGGGGTCAGTCAGGGTCACCCAGCCTTACACAAATGGCATAGAAGTGAGGTCCTGGGAAGGGGAAACAAGGGGACCACAGAGCCTGAATCCTTAAGAAGCAGTTTCAGGCCAAGGTCAGATAGTGAATAAAATCACCTTGATGCCTAGGTGGGATAATAGAATGCTAAAGAGATGGCTGGGGGTGTGCATTCATAAGACTGATTAGACCTAAAATCAGGGTGATTTATGGGCAATGTGGTAGAAAGGTAGAAGACAAGGAGAGAGGAAATCAGTCTTCTGTTTCTGTGTTGTGACCTTCTGGCTCGGAGTTACTCCCACCCATCAGGAAATTAAGGCTGGTAGTAAATATACTGAACTCTCAGGTTTGAACCTCCAGAAACCCCAACATGTCAGGATGGCCCTGATGCTAAGATGGGCCTGAAGGGTGGTGTGTTTTGATAGAGCTAGTGGAAGCCTTGAAATGATATCTGACGTGGACTTGTTCTAGGTAGCTAGTCTCTGTGAATTTTAAAGTAGTACTTTGTCACCCAGCCAGGAGAAAACAAAAACAAAACTAGAAATATTGTGGAGGGGGCTTTTGTACCTTACTGGGAGTTGACCAGATGATTACCTGGGTCTCTTCTATCCCCAAGACTCTATAAAAACATTCAGCAGTATGAGAACGTTGATACAAAATCGATCTGCGAACAGAATGTGTTTAATTTTTAATAGAAATCAATTCATGTATCATAAAATTCACCTTCAAAGAAAGCAGTTCAGAGCTTTTTAGTATATCACCTATATGAAGTTGTGTATCTATCACCACTATCCAATTTCAGAATATTTCAAAAACACCCCCCAAAAAAACATCCCATACCCATTAACAGTTACTCCCTGTTCCCTCCATCCCAGGCCCCGGCAACCACAAATCCCCTTTCTGTCTCTGGATTTGCCTATTCTGGATATTTCATATAAATGGAAGAGAATATATGGCCTGGTACCTCCGTCTTCTTTCACTTAGCATGATGTTTTCAAGGTGCATCCACGTAGTACCATGTGCTGGTACTTCGCTCCTTCCTATGGCTGAATAATACAAGGAATATTCCACGGAAACATTTTGTTTATCCACTCATTAGTTAATGGACATTTCAGTTGTTTTAGCTTATTTTAAAGGAATGGTTATGTAAATGCATTCTTTGTCATTCCTTCCCTCAAATTAAAGAAAATCGGTAGCAAAATAGTAAGCAACTGGTGATTAGAAAAGGAAAAGCATCCTTAATTTTTAGGTTAAATCAATGAAGAATGAGGCCAAGAGTTGGCATCCCTCAAAACTCTAATGCCTTCCAATCCCATGTCTGGGGAGAGTCTGCCCACTAGGCCAGCAGGTGAATCTACTGGGAAGTCCTTCCAGATCAGTGGTTTTTCATCTATCTTCCAGAGACTCCTAAGGATTCATGGAAATTACTCGGCCTCCAAGGGGGCCGGGACTGGGACGCAGGTAGATAGGACTCTGAGCCTGGTTGCCACTCCTGCTTTAGAGCAGCTCTGATTTTAATTGTTTCATTTGTTTCAGTCTAAGAATTCATTTGGAACAAATAAAGAGGGCCCATGGCTAAAAACATGTTTGACAACCACTGGTAGGTAGTTGTGGACTGGGCTCGGACTGGGGTTGGGTCTTCATGGTGGACAGTCTTACGAGTTCTTCTGTAGAACCTTGATGGTGACTGTCTTCACCTCCATGTAGGCCTTAAGCCCATCCTCCCCCAGCTCCCTCCCATTGCCAGATTCCTTAAAGCCTCCAAACAGCGTGTGGCAGGTGACAATGTTACAGGTGTTCACCCACACCGTCCCAGCCTGAAGTGCCTGTGTGAAGTACATGGCCTTGTCCAGGTCCCCTGTGAACACAGTGGCAGCCAGGCCATACCTGGCATTTTGGCCCTCTCAATCACCTCCTCAGTCTTCTTGAACTTGAACAGGGGCTGCACAGGCCCAAAGATCTCCTCCTCGGTGTTCCTCATGTCATTCTGCACATCACCAAAAACCATCAGCGCGATAAAGAAACCACACTCCCCAAAACGCTTCCCACCGCAGAGAGGTTTTGCCCCCTCCTTCTGGCCAAGCTGGATGTATCCCAGGATTCGTTCAAACTGCTCCCTGTCCACCTGGAGCCCCTGCTGGGTGTCCAGCTCAAAGGGATTCCCAATTTTCCTCTGCTTAGCTTTCTCTACAGTTCTCTCAAGAAACTCATCATAGATGGATTCCTCAACGAAGGTCCGGGACCCTGCACAGCAGCACTGGCCCATGTTGAAGAAGAGGGCTTCGTGGCACTGCTCCACAGCGTGGCTCATGTCAGTATCAGCCAACACAATGCTAGGCTCTTCCCACCCAGCTCCACGGTGACTCTCTTGAGGTCGGACTCTCCGGCTGCCAGGTGGCCCACCTTGGTAGGGCCAGTGAAGGCAGCTTCGTCGATATTCATGTGGTGGGCGATGGCTGCTCCTGTTGTTGGGCCATAGCTTTTGGTGATGTTCACCATCCCGGGGGGGAAGCCCACCTCCTTATGAGGCTACGTATAGGGCAGGGGCGGGGGATCTGCTCTGCAACCGTCATGACCACTGTATTGCCGGTGGCAAGTGCCGGGGCAAGCTTCCAGCCCTGCATGACCAAGGGGAAATTCCATGGGATTATCTGGCCACAGACACCAACAGGCTCATGCCGACCGAAGTAGAAATGCTCGCCGTCCATGGGGATGGTCTTGCTGTGCCACTTGTCAGCCCGGCCTGCAAAATACCGGTACAGGTCTAAGACATAAGACTCCTGGAAAGGCTTCCCATTGTCCAAGGTTTCCAGTGAGGCCAAGTAGACACGATCCCGCTCCACTATATCAGCCAGGCGGTTCAACAGCCGGCCCCGCTTAGAGGCATCCTTCCGGCGCCATGGAGACCCCAGGCCGAAGGCCTCCCGGGCCGCTTTCACTGCCGGATCCACATCAGCCCGGTCCCCTTCAGCCACGTGGCCGATGACCTCTCCCGTGGCAGGGTTGACAGTTGGGAAGGTCTTCTTGCTGACTGAATCTTGCCACTTGTTAACGAATAGCTGGTTGTAGCAGATGTCTGGGTTCTGGACGGGGCTTGGGAGGGCTGCTGCCACGGAGTACGGGGTCATCCTGCCGTGGAGGCAAAGCAGCCGGGGCGTCAGGAAGCGCAGTATGCTGACTACTCTGGAGATGGACAGAGGAACCAGGACGGACAGGTGAGAGGGAGCCGGGTACCACAAAGGCCCCAAAGGCCTGCCAGCCCCGATGTTCCAAGACACTAGCATAAAGTGATATCTTCTCAAAAACAAACAAACAAACATGGATTGTAAGGTGTACAAAAGCCCTGGAGAACTCTCTGATCCAAGTCCATCACGCCCCATCTACCCTCCGGCTCACTCCCTCACCTTTTCTGGGTCTCTACTCAAATGTCACCTTCTCAGCAAGGCCTTCCCTGACCACCCTTTATAAAATGGTAACTTTCCTCACACCCAGCACTCTCTATCCCCTGTACCATGCTACATTTCCCCCATCTGACATATCAAATAGTATATTTACATACTTATACGTTATTGTCCGCCTCTCCCCAAAAAAACTCCATGACAGCTCCATGACAGCAGGATTTTCCCCCCTATTTTGTTCATTGCTACGTCCCTGCTGCTTAATAGTTATTAAATGCTATATTGAGGACACATCAAAATTTCCACAATGGCTCTTTAATTGACCTAAGAATGGAGTAGAAACAGAAGAGACTCAGAGCTGTTCTCTTAGAGAGGGGCTTACATCACTTCACCTCTGTGCCTCAGTTTCCTCATATGTGAAATGCCTCAGGGAGCTGTGCTGAATGGAGTCAAGCACAAAAAGCTGGCAACGCCCTCAGAAACCAGCCCAGCCCAGCCCCCCAAGCACAGATCACAGCTTCCCAGAAGTGCGGCAAGTCCAGCAGCAACAGGAAAGAAAAGCCTGTTGATTTTTGACTACAGCTCTGAAAATCGTGTAGACGATTAAAACAGCAACTGTAAAACGAAAACAATATAGAAAATATATTCGATGCAATTTAAATGGTGTACAAAGTTCTTAGATTATTTGAAGCAGTCACTCTCCAGCCAGAATGACAACCCCTCTGCCTTTGCTCTCTCACTTGAGTCTTGCCCTACCCAGCATCAAAAAGGAATTGCACCTGTCTATCTCGCCCCACTCCCCGCCCTCTGCCGCTGGGCAGGCAGAGGAGCAAAGAACTCAGCTAGAAAAGCACCCAGCCAGGTCCTCAGCTCCATACAAATCAATGCCATCCAGGAAAGCCCTCCCTTGGGGGGAAGTCTAGCCAGCAGACCTGTCAGGGGTGCACTCGGGTTCTACTCTGCTCAGGGCTCTGCCCCATGCTGGGACAGAAGCAGCCTTGGGCCCAACAGGCCTGGGTCTGAGGAGGGAGTGGTCCACTGGGAGGTAGGGTAAGAAGCAGTCACTAATCCATGGTAGGAGCAGAGGAGCTCAACAGGCAGGATGGGTGGTCACAGACCAAGGATGGGAAACCTTCCATGCCAAGCTAAGACTGTTCCTACTCTTGGGACCTATATGAGGTCTGCCCTGGCACCTCCACTTACATATAGAAAGATCACTGCTTACTGGTGCACCAGGCTTTACAGTTTCCGGGCCACTTCACCACCTAACTCACAAAAACTCCCAGCAGCCCTGGGGCTATCAGAGCAGATGACAGCCCCATTCTGAAAGAAGGATGGGGATCAGAGAGGTTCAGGGGCTCACCGAGGACACACAGCAAGCAAGTACTAGGAGCCTTAGCTGAGTTCCTACAGCCCTAGCTCTGTGTTTCCTCCTGACTAGGGCAATTTCTTCGTTTCCCTATATTAGTGCCCGCTGTGCCAAGGACCAGACCTTCCGAATGATGGAGGGCGGACCACGTGGCACCCACCTCACCCTTTCTGCAGGAGGAAGCGCGCCTCCTGGCCTCTTGGCTATGGTCAGGAGCCCTTTGGCTGGAGTGGGCTGGGTGGGCAAGATAGCTGAGTTAGAGATAACAGGGAAAGTTTGGTGGGAGGGGCGAGGGGAAGAGGCGCGGGGTGGGGTCGGGGACGGGTTTAGGTGTCTGCATCCTCGGGGCCCATCGGGCGCCACCTCAAGACCCCAGGTGCGGGAGGAGGAGTGGAAAGCGTGGAGAGGGTCCTCAAAGGTACCACAGTGCACGCAGGGCAGAAAGGCCGGCCCCCAGGTGGGGGAAGCCGAGGCTTAGAGAGGAAACCTTCGCCTCCATCGCGGAGACCCGAATTGCGGTCTTCCCCGGGGGTCCGAGGGGAGAAGAGCGCTGGTTCGTTACCTGAGACAAGTTCGGGCTCGCGCTCAGGTGCAGGTTCAAGCTCTCCCAGGTCTAATCTCGCCTCTCACCGGGTCGTCGCCGCAGGGCCCGCCTCTCCACGCAGTGCAGAGGCTCAGCTGCCTCTGGAGGAGGCTCCGCCTGAGCCCGGGGTACCGCGGTCTCTGGCCTCAAGGCCAAGGCCACTCCTCCGTCTAGGCGCGGGAGGGTCGGAGTTTCCGGTGAGGGGAGGAGCACCACTCCCTACCCTGGGCATCCTGCGCCACGCAAACGCACTCTCCCTCTCAAAACACCTGTTTGGGAATGCAAAGATCCAGAGGGGCATGCCTTCCCCGGGTCGCGCAGCAGTGGGAGACTGGGCCCCAATTACATTTTGCATGTCTCCCTCTCGCACGTTGCATATCCCTAGGTTGCCATCCAAAGCTTCTCCTTACCCTCTTTTGTGCCTCCCCTGTTTTATTTCTTTGGTTCAAGAATTTCTGTCTGCCACGTTCAGTGCTCTTCTCCAGTTGTTGGAAGATTTTATATTTGTGCACTTTTAAAATGCATTTTTTTTCTGTTTTGTCCTAAGGACAAGAAGATTATATGCACACTGTAGAAAGCTTGGAAAACAAAAGAGAATAAAGAAAGAAAAAAAAAATTATCTTCAATCCTTTTACCCAATAGTTGCCATTTGTCTTTCTGGAATTTTTTTCCTCTGCGTTATTCAATTTTTTTTTTAATTGAAATAAAATCATAGGCTGACCTCTACTTTGCTGCCTGCTTTTTTTATTTTTAACTTAGTGATTTATTATGAACCTTTTCTCATCTCACTAATTAATTAAAAGACAGCATCATCCTCTCCATGGTAGCATAGACTTCCGTGGTCGGGAGGACTATTGAAGGACATTTAGATTGTCTCCATCTTGTTATTGCTGGAAAGGATGCTAAGATGGGCATCCTGGACACGCCTCTCTCACCCACTCCACCTCCACTGCACCCTCCTTCTGGTCAAAGAGGTTGCAAAGATAAGAGGTAAGTCTCCAGCCTTGTTTGCAGCTAGCGTTCTGGATGTGAACTAGGTGCTGTCTGTCTATTACCCCTGTCAGATGTGGAAGGTGGAGGGTACAGTCCTGACCCTTTGGGACCTCACTTAGCATGGTGGCAGAAATGTGAGAATTTTCTGCAATAAGCATTCTTAGTCCCTTCCCCAGCTTCCTCGGTGTGGAGTGGCATCTGGCTGCAGCTCGACTTTGGCTACCTGCTCTCTGAACCATGGCTGCTGGGGTGTGTTTCAAGCTAAATAGCTCCAGAGGTGGCCTCAGAGAGTGACAAGGCTGGTGGGCCACTGTCCATCTTGGTCTGGAAGTCAGTCCTGAAGGACTACCGAAGGCCTGCTTCTCCCTCTGGCCCCTCCAGCAACTCTGTCAGCAACCAATTCTCTGTATTAAATCCCTGCCTCTCCACATATTTAGAGTGTTCACATTTTCCTGCTTGAACCTGACTGCTTCACAGGCTTCTCTCCTTAAGCTATATCTCTGTGGAATCTTTTGTTACTGTGTTACTTTCCACAGTGCCTGACATTTATGGTTTGAAGAGAAGGATGAATGTGCCATGGCCGAGCAGAAAATGCACAAATTATTTTTGCAGAGGAATTGACTGTTTTTTAGGATTGTCTCAGTTCAACTTCTTAATTGGCAAAAAGATCCAGCCCTCTGTAATGGATGATGGGCCTAAGGCCACTGTGCGTGGCCCGACTAACACGGTGGAAGGGGAAATGGTGAGATAACAGAAGCCGTAGCTAGGTCATCGTCAGCAAGGAATGTCACCTGGGGATGTATTTACACTGGCCTGGTGGGAGAAGAGAAGGTATTTCTAGCCTTCAGTGTTTTGGACCCTTATATATCTAGGAAGTGACTGGAGAAGATTCCAAGTTTTGATGTAATGAACGAAATAGACAGATTCTAAACAAGACGACATGTGAGCTGCACTGGGTGTTTATTCTACACAGGGCATAACAGGTGCCTCCATTCTCTGCATTTGAACTGAAGATGGAAGACAGGCTCAAGACAGAGAGAGGTACAGGAAATGGAAATTTCAAAATAAAGATGCTTGTAAAAGCTAATCAAAATATACCATTTACTCACCTTTTCTCTAAATGTACTTCTAAGTAAGTTTATACTCTGTGAACATGACCGAAATCTGAATGTTGTCAAACCAAACCAGACTTGAATATTTTCTACAAACTCTGTTTCCCTTCTGCCTGCCTGGCTTCCTTGCTCTTTCCCCGCCTCTGCATCTCAGTGTATAGATGAGACTGAGACCCAGAAAAGGAAAGGGACTTCCCCAAGGTCACACAGGGGATGAGTGTCTGAGTTCAGACTAGAGCCAAGGCTCTCACACAAGCACACAAACAACACTGGAGCGGAAGCAGAGCATGTGTCAGCGCGTGGGTACCTGCAGTGGAGGATCCGGAGATGGGAAAATTATTCTGGATTATATGGCTATAATCACAAGGGTCTTCATCAAAGAGAGAAAGAAAAGTCAACATCGGAGAAGATGTGATGACAGAAAGAGAGGTCAGAATGATGCAGCCACAAGACAAAGAAGACAAGCAGCTGGAAAAGACAAAGGAACAAATTTCCTCCCAGCACCTCCAGAAGGAATGCATCTCTGCCAACACTTTGATTTTAACCCAGTGAGACACATTTCACATTTCTGAGCCCCCAGAACTTTAAGATAATAAATTAGTGTTGTTTTAAGCCACTAAGTTTGTGATAATTTGTTATAGCTAACAAATGGGAAATAAATACAATTATTAACTCATTGAAAACCCTTCTAGGCATTTGAGTTTATGGCCTCTGGCCCAGCTGGAACGGCCCAGGTGGTCGACAGTATTCCACTGCATAGACATAATTATGGTCGACATCGTGTCTTCTGTTTGTCCAGCATTCCTTTCTTCTGAAAATAGCACCCCCTTGCTCCTTCCTTCACCCTAATACTATTTATGAGTTAGAACTGCCCATCATAGCGTAACATAGGGACCTTGCTAAACCTTGTTAACTTATATTCTGCCTCGTATTCTGTATCTCTATCAAGTTCCCTTGTGATGTGAAGCCTCCTAGTGCCAAGACCACACTTTGAGCAGCAAGGGTGGAGGATGAGATGTGATGGACAAGTCAGAAGCAACTAAATAAAAAGGCAGGTTACAGGTGCCGGCATGAGAAACAGGCATATGCACAGGCCTTGAAGCGGGAGAGGTCACGGTGTATTCAAGGAACTGAGAGAAGGCAAGTAGGGCAGAAGCAGGAAGCTTTTTTTATTGCGCGATAAGTTATTGTAAAATATTTAGATGAGTCTAATAACAATATGTTATCTAGGTACTCACTGAGAAGGATAAATTGAAAAATGTGTGCATTTAACAATATTATACTACATATCCATTTATTCTGAGTAATTTAGGGTAAAAGAAAAAGATTTGACTATATCCCTTTTTATATAATTCCACATTTTTTTCCAGAGACAATCAAGATACAGTTGTAAATTATTATAATTCTAACCTTAATATTACAACCTGCAACATGTAAAAATTCCAGTCATATATATTGTAGGTATTTATCAAATGATAATCAACTATTTGTCGTACAGTGGTTTTAAGTTTGTAAGATAATATTCAAATGCTTTCTACTGCCATGGGTTCTTTTGTTTGATTTTACACATCAGCTCAAATATTTTAGTAAACTATTTTTTTCCCCTGTTTAGTCTCTGTGCTACCATTTCTCGATACAGGATAGAGATGCAGATAAGCAACAAAAAGATGACAAAGAAATCATCTAAAAAGCCTAGAATTCTAAACAAGTCTTCAGGTACAAAATCTAGAGGTGATGCAAGATAGAAAAAAGCTCCCATTAAACAAAGCATTATTCTGATACAGAATATCCAGAAAAGGCCCCCAACTAAAAACAGTTCCCTGAATGCATGTCTCAGTAAAGTGGGTAAATCTATGATTCTTTCCATAATAGATCTGGGCTGCCCTGAGAACCTCTGGTTATAATCATTAATATCTCAATGTAATCGTACAGCATTCTGCACAAGGGGTGAATGGCACTGGAAGAGACTGGAGATGTGGGCAAGGACCAGACCACGCAAAGCTTTGGAGGCCCAGGAAGAACTCTGACTCCTAGGAGAACACCCTGGAGGAGCTCAGAGGACAGCGGATAGACCCAAACAGAATTAATACAATAAACTGCCGTATACTTCTTACAGAAACTCGCACTAAGCTCTGTGGAGCCCTGAGTGCCTCCCTCCTGGGACTTCTCGGGAGATTACCTTTCAGCTGAATCATGTATCAATTAGAATTAGTTCAGACACATTTACTTTCACAGTGCTTCTCAACCGTGGCTACACATTAGCATCACCCGGACAATTTTTTTAAAAATGCCTGAACATTCCAGGCCAGTTGAATTCAAATCTCCTGGTGTTATAACCGGTTGTCTGGTTTCATTGTTTTGTTTTTAATTCCAATAATGTAGCCAGGATTGTGAACTACTAATATAAGAGAAAACCCAAAATAAATGAGAGAAGCGTATTTTTCCCTCACTTAAAAGTAGTCCAGAGAAAGGTTGTCTGGGGTTGGGTGGCGGCTTTGCTCTTTCTTCACATAGCAGAGGATCCTACCAGAGTTTCGAGTAAGGAGGCAAGGTTGATATGGTCCATTTTGCAATTTGAAAAGAATTTTGGTTGTAGTGTGCATGTCCTCTAGTTGCCTAGGTGGAAAGATGATTCCAAGTTATGTAACCAAGAGCACCAGGTATTAATAAGTATTTAAGCTGGCTGCTTATGGGCACAGGGGATTTATTAAATTCTATTTTTGGTATATTTTAAGCTTATTTATAATAAAAAGTTTTAAAAAGTAAGGAAAGATTGTTATCGAGTTAATAGACTATGTCTTCCTGGTTCAAAGGCTCTGTAACAGATCTGTCCCTTCGTGACCCTCACGATTAGGCTGAATGACTTTATTTAAATTCAATTAATGATTGGACAGCAATCACAGAACTGGGCAGGGGTGATACAGAGGGCACAGGGCTGGGTGCCTGATCCAGGGTACTGGTCCCTACTCCAGCCTCTTCGTGTGGCCGTGGGCGACTTCCTCCCCTTCTGCCTTAGCCTTCCCCGCTGTAAAAGGAGGGGAGATGGGATGGACAGAAGGGCCAAAAGAGCATCACGGCCACAGAAAGTTTTCAGTAGAGTTATTAGATACATTTATTGTGAGCAGAGTTTTGGGGCCATAAATTTTCTACCCCAAATGCATGGTCTGTGTGAAACCTAGTCAATTGACTTTCCCATCCTGTTATCAACTCTGGTTACGGGCCATTATGAGACAATGGTTGAAGTACAAAATGTTGGCAGCGGCCAAGTGTGTGGTTACACATTTGCTGACTGAGCGAGCCTAAAATGCTGTCCACCATTAATGACACACAGCGCAGATTTGCCAAGGAACACACTAGGGCCTCTTGGATCCAGCAGTATCTGACTCCTCGGTGACCAGAGTAGGGGAATAGTGGTTCAGAGTGCCCTTGTCTTTCAACTCTGTCTCCAGTCAGTTCTTTTTGTTCAAAGACTATTTCCTACGCATAGTCCTTTGCCAAGGCCCAGCAGTTTCCACATTAGCAAGCATCTGCCATCCATCATTCCTCCCTCCACCCATCTCCTGTTACTGATGACCCGATAGTAGAAGCCCTGGAAGTATAGAGATGAATCGAACACTATCCCTGTCCCCAGGCTGCTCATGGACTGTGGAGGCAGGCAGACATGGAAACTGGTATGTTTCTCTCACACAGTGTGGGAAAACCCCATGGTGCCAAGAGAACAAAGAGGAACAAGAAATGAAACAAAACAAAGCTTGAGAAGGTCAGGGGAGCTTCCTGAAGGAGGTGATGCTTGAGCTGAATCTTGAAAACTGAAAAGGGCTGGAACAGACATGGCATTTTTGGAGGACAGAATTGAATTTACAAAAGGCCAGAAGTAAGAAAAGGCTTGGTGGTTTGGGGAGCTGTGAGTAGCTCCTGCTGGCTGGTGCCTGGGGTATGCTGGGCAAGGTGGGGAGCAGTGAGAAAGCCAAGGCTAGAGCAGTAAGAGGGGAACAGATCATGAAAGGCCTTGCGTGTCATGCTAAGGAGTTTCAGGGTTATCATGAAGAGGGACAGAGGCACTTTAAGGTAGGAGGGTGACTTGGTTCGACGAGAACCATTTAATTTCAGCAGATCCCATGGCAGTAAGGATTAGATTTAGTGCTTACACAGTGGCTTACACAGAACAGGAGCTGATTTCTCTAAATAAGTAAAAGAAGCCCAGAGGTAAGCAGTCCAGGGAGGTGATAAATGATTCTCAAGGATACATATCGCTTCCAATTCACCATTTGGTCATTCTGAGCAGTGGCTTTTATTTCTGTGGTCCAAAATGATAACTACTACATCCATATTTCAAACAGCAGGTTGGAGGAAAGGATGAGATAAAAAGGCAAAATGTTCCTGTTTAGGAAGCGTTCCCAAAGCTGCCCCCAAACATTCCCGCTTGCATTCCATTGGCCAGAATTTAGTCACATGGTATAGCTAGTTGCATGAGAGGCTGGGAAACATAGTCTTTATTTCAGATGATCACCTTGGGGGCTTCCATTTCTGTGGCTCAATGAGAAGACAGTTGCCAGAGGATAAATAGAAGACTACCATAGACCCAACTCTGTTATGAGGACAAGTATTATCAACTTCAGTTGACAGATAAAGACACTGAGGCTAAGAGAAAGAAAATGATTCACTCGTAAGTGGTATATCTGGGATTGCAAAGCTTGGCTTTGAATGCCACACTCTTAAGCACTAGACAAGCAAACCAGAGCTGACTGACTTGGACTGAGTCTCCCCTCTGCAGGTTTGGTTCTGAAGGTCCTGCCTTTGTGGGTCATCCAGGAGGAGCAGCCCCTTCCTGAGAGAATTCCCATGAAGGCTGATCTGGCCCCTGGCCTTACAGAATCAGGACAGATCAAGGAGCATGGGGGCCTGCAGAATTCCTGGTCCAACACTGCCATTATACAGATGGGTGACTGAAGCCCAGAGAGGCAAAAGGAATCCCCAGGTCCTTCAGGGAGTCGGTGGGAGGGCTAGGATGAGCATCCATAAGGAGAAACCATGCATGGCTCAGTCTTATTTATTGTTCACCAAGTATCAGGTGCAGTGTTTAAACAATCTTTTCAGATAGGCTGCATCCTGGTTAGGGCATTAGCTGCAGGTTGGTAAAATTGCCCCAGGGTTGGAATAAGAAAATACTTCCCATTGCACATCTGTTCACATAGATTATGAATCATGGAATATTTCTTTCCAGAACAGAGTGTCTGCATGACAAGAAGGAAGGACCCACAGAGGAGAGAGAACATCAGGTATAATAGGCAGAGCCCAAGGCTGGGAGACCGGGGCCCACGTACCAGGCTGCCTGCCTCACTAGGTAACATCTGGGCCTAACTGCCTCTATAAGAAGGGGATTGGGCTAGATCACAGACCCAAATGAAATCTTACACAGAAGGCTAATATGAAGCCTGGTGAAAGGGAGCTGCTTGCTGGTTCCTCAACTCCTGGTGTTCCCCAAGGCAGTTCCAGGGGTCTCTGGCTCAGTGGTCCTTCCTAGCTCTGGCCCTGGGCTGAGATGTCTGGAAATCTCCATGAGGAACCAAAGAATGTGGCTCACCTGGTCCAGTGAGAATCCTTCATGGAAACTGGAGGACAGCTAGCCACTTCTGCTGTCCTTCTAGATGACCTACTAGAAAGGAGGGTGAGTGAACAGATCAGGGGTCCCCGGCTGGGCAATGGATTCATTCCCAGCAGCAACTCCTAGTTCTTCCACAAGCTGGATCTCTGATGTGTAAGGGGTGAGAGAGGCTCCTAGGAGCAGATATCAAACCCTGGGAAGTGCTTGAGCCTATGGAGGGGCCCAGACCCAGGCCCAAGAGTGCTATTCAAAGCACTGATTAATAAGCCTAGAGCCTGGCTGCAATTCTTCTGTGCCCAGTCCTTGTGTTTTCCTGCTGTGCTAGGCATCCATTACTCCTTTAGATGCTGAGTCATGTGGTCCCAGGGCCAGGCTGTGGGGTAGAGTGGAAGTGGGCTCTTGGAGGCTCAGACACTGGCTGCTTACAAACTGGTAGATGATCATTTCATATTAAAGCCCCTATATGGCAGTACTAGTGATTTTCAGCTAAAAATGAGTCCCGCATTGTCATTTATAACTTGAGACAAAGGGGGTCATCACTGTGGTGGGAAGAATATAAATTAATATCACTGTGCCCCCTGATTGTACAGGACAGCAGCCTGGATCCAAGGAGGGACAAGGACTTGCCCTAGGACAAGCAGAGAGAGCCTGTCAGTGCAGGGCAGGGCAGGGCAGGGCAGGGCATGGCAGGGCGGGGTGGGGTGGGGCGGGGCAGAACTACAGGGAGTAGAACCCCACTACATCTGTGGCCTTGGAGCTACAATTACTGCCTGCTGGGGACAGACAAATCAGCGCCTTTAATAAGGATGGATGTTCCTTTAACAGGCTTCCTGACTCTCAGCACCCAGAGGGAAAGAAAAGATAATTCGATCCCGTTTTTAAGCCAAAAGAAAACCAAAGAAGATGGGCAAGATCGTAGATTGCATTCCACTAAAGCCCATATGGGTGACCGGGACAAAGGAACTGTTGTACTGACTGGGGCTGTTTATTCACCAAATATTTGCAAAGGCTGTTTAATCATTATTTTCTTATAGTATCTTTGCACCTCCCCGCCCCCCACCAAAGACCTGTACCACAAACTTGTGGTTTGAAACAACACACATTTATTGCTCGCTGATCTGAGTTTTGCAATTTTTCTGCAACAGCTGGAGCTGCTTTTCTTGCATTCTTTGGCTCATGGTCCCTTCCTCCATCTTCAAAGCCAGCAGTGTAGTACCTGACTCTTTTATAACGACACTCATGACAGCATTTAGGGCCCGCCTGGGTAATCCAGGATAATCTTCCCATTTTAAGGTCTTTAACTTAATCGCGTCTGCAGAGACTCCCATCTAAAATAATACAGGTTCCAGGGATTAATACCTGAATTTCTTTGGGAACCAAAGGAATTTCAGCCTATACCTCTCTCAGGAAATGGAGAGATACCCTCACTCATGCTTTTGTGCAGGTTCCAAAGCCATTTGTGATCTGGCCTAATGCAAATGGGCTGAAAACATGTTGGTTGATAGATATAAATTTGGTCCAAATGACAATTTGGTTTTAAAAAATGTTATAGCCATCCCCCAAAATGGCCCCCAACAACCTCTGCCTACTGGCATTCGCACCCCGCCCACATGTTGCGGTCCCCTCCAAAATTATACCAGGAGGTTGGTCTGTGTGACCAATGGCAGATGGTAGAAGTGATGGTGGTATGTCACGTTCAAGGTTAGATTATGGAAGACTGGGGCTTCCATCTTGGGCCCTTCTCTCTGATCTCTTGATCTGGGAAGAAAGCTGCCGGGTGAGCTTTGGAGAGGCCCACCTTGGATGAATTTGGACCTTCCAGGCTGCCAACATTCCCACGAGTGTACTTGGAAGTGGCTCTGCCAGCCCCAGGCAAGCCTTCAGTGAGCCATAGCCCTGGCCAGCAGCGTGATAACATCCCCTTGAGAGACTCTGGGCCAGAACCACCTACCTAAACCCTTTACGGGTTCCTGGCCCCTCAGAAACTTGTTTAAGGTGAAATTGAGGGCAATCTGTTATGCAGCAATAGCTAACAAATGCAATGAATAGTTTCAGCCTCTATTTTTTCTCATACAATCATTTTGGCATCCAAGGGGGATTGGTTCCAGGACCCCTGAGGATACCAAAAATCCAAGGGTGCTCAAGTCTCCCATATAACATGGCATAATGTTTGCATATAAACCATATTTGCATATAGGCTATAGCAGAGTATACGTACACGACACTTCATTCACATGGATTTACCATAGTGTCCTGTGTGTGAAGAATTCAAGATTTGCTTTTTAGAACCTCTGGGATTTTTCGTTTGTTTGTTTCAAATATTTTCTATCCATAGTTGGTTGAATCCATGAATGCAATACCTGCAGATACGAAGGATCAACTGCACTGGTAACTCTTAGTTCCTCTAATGGAGCATTTTGCAAACTTTTGGGTACCTTGAAGCACTTTTGCCCATTTTCCAGAAGTTCGCAAAGATTCAGTTTTCTCTTTTATAAGTTTTCAGCTGTTTTTATTCATTGACCTCTGCATTCTCATGTTCTAATGTAAAAAAAAAAAGGCAAAAGAGGATGACTTAAAATGATCTGATGTCTAAAACTTGGGATTGGTTGGGACAAGGAAGAGGGTTCAGTACTGAATCTTCACTGACATTGGGGGTAGAGTTTAGAAGGGACTGCGATCCTCTGGCCCACCGATGCCCAAAGAGCTGCGAGTGACTTGCTTCCTCAAATCTTGCGGCCTTGTTAGAAGACAAAGTCTTTAGGCTCATCCTCAGACACACCCCTCGGAATCTGGGGATGGGAAGCAGATCTGGGAGTCTGCCTTCCCCACAAGTGTCCCTGTGGATTCTCATGAGTACCTAATTCCTAATCTTAACCCCAGCAAAGGCCTGGAGGTGGGAAGGACATGAGGGGAGGAAGGGCTGGGGAATGAGCAAAAGTGGGTGTGAGAGTTCAGAGTGTATGAGGGAGGGTGAAATTTTGGTCCATAGGCTGTGGGCAGCATCTGCAGGTGTTTTTAAGGAGCATACCCCTTATCTGCAGGCCCATGCAGCTCTCATCCAGCCTCTGCCCCAAGACCTACCACGCCATGCCCAGTGTACTCTGCCGCCTCCTCCTGAGAGGCACTGACTGCCCTGGATCCTCTTTGTGTCTCTCCTTTTCTCTCCATCAGTGTTTACCCTTCCTTTGTCCTTGTCTTGTGTTCTCTGTGCTCTTCACTAAGGTCAGGCTGAATGGGAATAATCCAGAGGCTACTCATGGTGTGGGTGTCTGGTCAGAGAGCTGCTATCTGTTAAGGCTTTCTCACCAGGTGTCCTTGGACATGTGCCCTGTCCTCTCCAGGCATCAGTTGTTCATCTGCAAAACCAGGATGTTTAAGTAGGCCAGTGGTTTCCAATCCAAGGTCATTCAGAGTTAAAGCATCCCAGAGGACACTGTCGCCAGGAAATATGTCTTCGCAGATGAGTACTTAATAAACAAGGCTTGAGAGGCAGGTGCAATAAATTCCAGTAAGGAGCCCTAGGGGAGGGTAATGATGGGGGTCTCTGGGCATGAAAAGGCTAAGGACTTCTGACTGGGAAACCTCCAAGGTCATATCCAGCCATGATGGCATGTGAGTCTCTCAGATATCAGGTCAGCTTGAGAAAGCACTATCTAACCAGCAGAACTGTCTCATGATGGAGAAAGCACTGCCTTGGGAGGGAAAGAGCTCATCAGGCTGTGCAAACAGAGGCCAGACAAGCGCCAAGCAGGGATATTGTAGACCAAGAGTTATGAACTGAAATACATCCAGGGCCAGGGAGACGAGGTGACATGAATGAAGCGGGTTTGTATACTAAATATGAAGAGAGCCGCTCTTCTCTTCTTTAAATAAGGATTGTCTCTTATTCTTTCTGGGAGCGCATGGCCCTCTCGACCTTACCCCAACCACACACACACACACACACACACACACACACACACACACACTCCTCTAGTGTAGATAGGCACAGCTGAAGTCAGAAAGAGAGCAAATGGATTGGAGTAATTCACACTAGGGAGGAAACGGCTGATCGCTTCATAACTGCTCCCTGCCATTACTAATATTAGTCTTAAAACCAAAAGCAAACAAATAAGTGAATCATCCTGGTGACATGTGATGTGGACTGGAAAAGAAAAAAACTGTTGGTGAGGAAGATGAGAGAATGGGACCAGAAACCTATTCTCCACAGTCTGAGGCAAAACCTCAGTCTCTAAGATTAGACAGTTGGGCTTTGTGGCCTTGGCAAGTTAGTAACCTCTCTGAGCCTCAGTTTCCATATCTGTAAAAGGGTCTGACTCTGACTTGTCATAAGCTGCCAACAAGCTAGCAGGACGTGTGAGGTTACTTTATTTAACAAAAGTAATAGGTAAAATCAAATAGGCACTTATATTAAGAGAAAAACTGACTAGAAGAAATTTTATCTTAAACGCCTTGTGGTAACCT
Source organism: Rousettus aegyptiacus (assembly GCF_014176215.1). Classification (NCBI taxonomy): domain Eukaryota; kingdom Metazoa; phylum Chordata; class Mammalia; order Chiroptera; family Pteropodidae; genus Rousettus; species Rousettus aegyptiacus. The sequence continues at coordinate 28,228,902 of NW_023416306.1, forward strand.
ACTTGCAGCTGCATTTAACTGTGAAGAACACAGCTCATGCACAGGCACCCAGCACCTAGCAGAGCTCCCAGTGTGTGCACAGGTGTTTCCTTCTTTCCCTCTTTCCACTGCTGAATGTAGATCTCCTCCCACCTCTGCAACCAAAATCTGGGTGTGTTGGCCTTTAGCGGGGTGGACTGGGGGAAGAGAGTCAGGTTCCCTGGCCATCCAAGATGGAAGGTGATTGGTGACCTTCCTTCTGAAGTCCCTAGCCCTGGCCCTCACTTCCTGACTGGGTGCAGATTTGGGGAGCTGAGGGTTGGCTGCAGTACAGTCCTGGCTGGGGCGGGAATGGGGTGGGGTGGGTGGGATCTAGGGTGCCAGGCAGGGTAGAGTGGAAAGCAGCTTGCCTCCAGATGAGTTGGCTCAGCTTTATACATTCAACTCCTCACTTCTATTTGAAAACCTGCATCTAATGTGATGACCTGGCTTTGGTGAGGAACCTTGGAAACTGCATCTGGGTCGCGAGTAGGCTTGGCTGTGTGTGGGTGACAGCTCAGTCCTCTCCCTGCCTGGAATCTCACTCACTCCATGCACTCACTCATCCATCACGTATCCACTAAGTGTTTAATATGTCCCAGGCTATGTGCTAAATGCTGGGATCCAACGGTGAGGAAAGCTCACAAGGACCATTTAGGTTGTCATTAGTCCAACGAAGCACACCAGCTGGTGTAAAGGTTTGGGCCAATGAGTGTTCTCAAGGACCAGAATATGCCACCACTGAGGCGGGTGATGGGCCTGAACCAGGAGGAGGAGGTAGTAGATTTCAGTGTTTCTGCTAATCCATTTATCTAACAGTTATGTACATCTGTTATATGCCGGACATGTCCTGAGCCCTCGTTGTAAATGTCACCCTGCCTACAGGAGCTCCCTGGGGGTTGTGTGGAGCTGTGATTATTTTCCTATGGGCCCCCCATGCTAGACCTAGGCTTGATTATACAGTAGGGACTCAGACACCAGGACTGGAATGAAAGGCCATGCAGAAAAGCAGAGTCCTTCCTAGCTGAATAGGGATTTCAGGAAGGAAGGCCCTAGATTATCACTGGTATTGCTATGAATGCTGGGAAAGTAAGACTCGGGTTCCAGCTCTGTTTCTGCTATTCCTGAGCTATGTGACCTCAGGCAAGGCCTTTCCCTCTCTGGTCTTCAGTTCCCCCTACTATACAAGAAAGGGGTTGGAGAAGGTCAACTCCAGGGCCCAATTCACAGAGCCCAGGATGAGGTCCGGGACACAGCAGGAGCCTGGGAATGACTACATCATTTGTGATATAAGGGGCCAGATGCAGTGAGGGTAGGGGACATAAGCAGAGCTTATGATGAATAGCACTAATTAGTGCCACTAACACTCTTATCCTACCTGTTCATAATTAAGGTTATTTCATAATCCGAGAAACACAACACATCATGTTGATAGTCATTCTCAAATCATTTGACAGACAAATTTCCTTTAAAAGCTTGATATTAAATGTATTTTAAAGTAATCATAGTTCATTGAATTATATATATATATATATATAATTATATATATTATATATATATATATATTATGCTGATAGGTTCTGGGACACTTCCGATAGGATTCTAGATCTTATATTTGCTTCCAAGGAATAGAGCATGGAAAAGGAAAAACTGCCTTCCAGATCAGACACCTGGCAAACACCACCTCAACCAAGCGGTCAAAAACCACCTCGCCAGATATGTCGAGTGTCATCTGGTATGATGAGATGAGAAGGGCACTTCACCTCTGTGGTATTCTTTCCATAAACCTACAATCCCAGTCTATCATGAAAAAGACATTAGACAAGCCCAGATTAGAGGACGTTCTATGGGATATCCAGCCAGAGTTCCTCAAGACTGCCAAAGAAATGAAAAATAAGAAAAGACTGAGAAACAACCATAGACCAGAAGAGACCATTGGGAAACATGATGGTGCAATGCATCATGGTCCCCTGCATTGCATCATGGAGCAGAAAGAGGATATTAATGGAAAAACGGGTGAAATTCAAATAGAGTCTGGTGTTTACTTAATCGTAATGTACTAATGTCATATTTCTTTGTTTTGACACATGTATCGTGGTAACGTAAGATGTTAACAAAAGGGGAGGCTGGATGACGAGTATTTGCAAATTCTGTACTATCTATGCAACTTTCCTGTAAATATAAATTTATTCCAAAATAAAATGTTTCTTTCTTTAAAAAAAAAAACAAAAACAGAACCATTTGGTGAAAAAGAAGGGAAGGATGATTAATCAAGTAACTTACTGCTTAGAAAATTCAATTCAATAGAAAAAATTTGTTTTGTCCTAATTAGTGGGTTTAGGATTTTTTTTGATAGATACAAAATTCCTAAGGAAAAATTTTGAAACTTAACCAAACTATGAGGATTTGTGTAAGATGCTGTCTTATAATCTCATGCTTCGTCTTGGTGCTAAAATAGAGGGCCGCACAAGTGCAGTGAAAGCAGAGAAGAAACTACTAACTCTAGAAGAGTTGCGGAAGACTTCCTAGAGGAGGGGGCATTTTGAAGAGGATCTTGAAGGATGTGTAGGAGTTTTCAAGCTAATGAGAAAGAGTATGGATAATACTTACTCCATAATTATGTTTAATAACTATTTATTGGTTACCTACAAAGTGCCAGTCATTAGGCTATGCTCTGGGTATGTAGCTATAAACAAAACCGAGACATCTTTTCTATCCTTAAGGTGTTTTGTTTCCTATTACTTTCTATAACATATATAATTACATAGCTGTAATTATCAGGCGCATGTGTATGCTTAGGTATGTGTATTCTACATATATCAACTACTGGGCCCGATCTGTCACCCACCCTGACTTCTAAGGGACATCACTTCCTGTTCAGCCTCTGCTGCCTAAACTACCATTTTTTACCAGGCTGGTTTTACAGGTATGTAACCTGTGTAGTTGCACAGGGCATTTGGCTTTACGTTCTGCAGTCATTGTCTTGAAATGCTTAATAATTTTACCTTTGAACTTGTGTTTTGTAAGTGAATTCTAATGAGACAACGGAGTGTGCCTGTGAGCAGAGGAAGCATGCTGGTGGCGGGGCGTGCACACGCAGGCTCAGGCCCATGGAGCCAGTGGGCAGTGTGCATACCAAGCCGTCGACCTGGCCACTTCGTGTGTGCACACACACATTATACCTGGGCTGGTACAGGGTGCTGTAGGACCCAAGGGTGCAGGCAAGTCTGGGACCTGAGTCCAGACAGGTGGCACTGCTGCCAGCACAGAGGGGCCTTCAAATCTCAGGCATTTGTTCTTTATTGCATTTATTGAGAGACTACTATGTGTTAGGGCCTGTATTTTATAGGAATTCTAGTTATGCCTCATGAGAGATGGGGGAAACAATGTTTTTCTTAATAGTTTTGTCCCATTAAAAAAAAATACTGTATTGCAAATTTGGAGGATATAGAAAAAGAGGAAAAAGGACTCCATACAAAACAAACAACTTGTATTAACATTTTGGTGTATTTCTTTTTTAGATTTTGCTATGCTTACTTTCACAGCATTTAAATAACATATAGTACATAAGTATTCTATCAAGTGAATATGCCATATTAACTACGTTTGATATTAATGTGGTTTCTAATTTCTTTGTAAGACTTAGCTTTACATCTTTGTGTATAATTGTAGTTTTTAATAAACTGACTCATTTCAAAAAAGTGTAGTTTTTCATGAATTTCAGATTATTTCCTAACCCAGAATTTCTATTCTTTGTTCGTAATGGTTTCCTTAGGTGAGTCATTCACTCACATGTTTGGTTATTTCAGCATCGCCTTTGCCTTAGCTTTACAATAATAAATTTAATAACTCAGATGAAATGGACAAATTCTTTGGAAGACAAACTACCAAAGCTTCATTCAGAAAGAAAGATAACAAGAATAGCCCTGTATCTGTTAAACAAATTGAATTCATAATTGAAAACCTTCCAACAAAGGACACTCCAGACTCAGATGGCTTCTAATACCAAGTTATTTAAGGAAGAAATAATACCAATACTATACAAACTCTTACAGAAAATAGAAGAGGAAGGCACATTTCCCAGTCATTTTTATAGGGCCAACATTTCCCTGATACTGAAAGCTGACAATTCCAAAAAAAACCCCAAACAAACAAACCTAACATTCCTTATGAATATAGCTTCAACAAAATATTAGCCAAGCAAATCCAGCAGAACATACAAAGGACAATTTATAATTGCTACTTTGGGAAATAACCTAAGTGTCTTTCATGGATAAACTATGGTACATTCAGACAATGCAATACTGCTCAGCAATTAAAAGAAATGAACTACTGATACACATGACATGGATAAATTTCAAATGCATCGTGATTAGTGAAAGAAGATATACTCAAAGGCTACATACTGTCTGAATGTTTATAAACATTCTGGAAAAGACAAAATTATAGAAACAGGAAACAGATCGTTGATTGCCAGTGTGGAGGGGACGGGTGACTGCAGAAGCGTAGCGTAGGGGAATTTGGGGGGGTGTGTGATAGAGCAGTTCTGTGTCTTGATTGTGGTGTTTACACAACTGTGTGTGTTCGTCAAAACTCACGGAACTCTGTACCAAAAAGCATATAGTTTATTATATATAAATACCCCAACTTAAAAAAATAAAAAGACCATGCTCCCATTTATGACACTGGAAAAGGCAAAAACTAAAAAGACATAAAATAGAGCAATGATTGTGGGAACTGGGGTGGAAGGTAACGTTTAGGGATCATAGATCTATGCTGTTTCTGATTGCAGTGGTGGTTATAAGACTACATACGTTTGTCAAGATTCATAGAACTGTACACTTAAAATGGGCAAATTTGACTGTATGTAAATTATACCACAATACACCTGACTTAAAAAAATCTTTATGCCCTGGGTTGCCCATGACTTCTTGGTTCATCTATAGCAGCAGTCCTTAAAAGGACATATGTACACATTTTTTTAAGGCAGCGATTTATGTCAAATTACTACCAAGTACCTGGCCTCTAGTTTTCAGTTTTCTCATCTGTAAATTGGAAGTTTGACCCCTGTAGTGTCTATTAATGGTCAAGAACATGGTTTTGAAGTTGAATGATTCTGGCTTCAAAATCTGTCTCCATTTTTCAGCTATGTGACTTCTTGTGGCAAGTTATTTAGCCTTGCTAGGCATCAGTTACAGTTATAATAACAGTGCTTACCTCAGAGAGATGTTGGGAGGATCCAATGAGATGGTCCATAAAGAGTTTGGTGCAGTGTTGGACACAGGGCAAACATTCCATAAATGACAGCTGTGTGCTCAAGTCCTGTCTATCCTGACGTATAGACACCTGTTCAGGGAAATGAAAGATTCTAGGATGGGCATCTGTGATAGGCCAAATAATGGGCCCCCAAAGATGTCAGTGTTCTAGTACTCAGAATCTGTCAATGTCACTCAGCATGGCCAAAGGAATTTAGGGATCTTGAAATGTGGAGGTTATCCTGGATTATCCGGGTGGGCTCAATGCAATCACAAGGATCCAGGAAAGAGGGAGACAGAAGAGTCAAAGACAGAGATGTGATAACAGCAGCAGACATTAGAGTGATGTGGGCCGTGAGCCTAAGGATGCAGGCAGCCTCTAGAAGCAGGGCCAGGCAAGGAAACACGTTCTCCCCTAGTCTGCCCAAGAGGTATAGTCCTGCCCACCCAATTTAGTCTTTGGTCTTCCAGAACCCTAAGATAGTAAATGTGTTGTTCTAAGTCAATGTGACTTAAGTTTGTAGTGATTTGTTACGACAGCAAGAGGAAACTCATACAGCATCTCAAGTGAAGGAATCCTATTTCCAGACCATAGGGACTTGTCATGTACAGGGAGGGCATGGAGCTGAACAGTTATCATTGGGCCTGACTAGGGCAATAGAGAATGCAGACCCCCAGCGATTGTGGAAGTTCTGAGTAAGGTTCTTCCCCACTGTGATCTGATTGTACGCAGGCTGCCTCCCCCTGGTCCACTGACCCGCCAAGTGGAAGCTGATCTTGCCTCAGGGACAGAGAATGAGTCCTTTGACTGCCACACTATAAAGCAGCTGCCAAGGGCTGGACCCTGCAGAGTCCCCCATGAAGTGGGTGCCTGACCCTCTCCTGCCCTCTCAGGGGCCATACTGGAAACTGCCCTGTATGTGGCCACAGACCAGTCTGGAATTGGAGGTGATTCAGATCCTGCTTTTTTTCTTTTTTTTCTTTTTCAGTCTTGGGGTGCTTTCTTCTCAGGTCCACTAGAGGGCACTGTGTGCATGTGTATAGGAGGCTCTGAACACAAATCTGTAGACACCCACAGAAACAAAGACATCCCCATGCATGTGCCTACAGTCAGACACATGGACACACACAGACTCACAAATCATCACACACAGCACCTACTCACACATGGATAGATATGTATATACCCACCGTCACATGTATATGAAAACATATAACCATGAACATAGTCACATGGCCATAAAACACACAAAGACACACAATGCATACATCGGCATACATTCAGATCCACACAGATTCGCTTGTACACACACCTACTAACACACCATCAACCTAGACATACATATAACCAGTTGCACATTGGCAAACGAACACAGTCATGTGTACAGAATCATAAATACATATAGAGACTCACGGACACAAGCATGAAAACACAGACACATGAACATCAACATGTCTGAGCACTAACACACAAGCGCATACATGCACACCTGGCCTGGACCTTTGTTGTCTTATTTATGTAGAAAATGAAGTGTCTCGAGGGATAATTAACATTGTGGTGTTTTTTAAGGAAAATAATGGAAATGTCAACTTCATACTTCTGATGGAACCATTTTATTCCTTAAATGTTAGTGGAAAGACAGTTCAGATAACACACTGAGTTTTTATAGAGAAAAATAGTGACCCTGCCTCAAGAAAGCAGAAAACCCAAGTTACAGAATTTATTGACATGTGGTAGGGTTTGAGATACCCTAAAACAGATATTAGTTTAAAAAGGAATTTTAATAAAAAAATCAAGATAAACCAAAATATTATGTAAAGATAAATAATAAGTCCAAACAAGTCCTTCCTTCTCAGAAAGGGTGATAAAGAAGCATGAAGCCTTTGCCAATAGTTACCAGATAGCCAGGCCTGGAAATTTGCCTTCAAAAGACAAAGGCATTAAAATAAAGGGGGAGGAGGAAGAAGGAGAAAGGGCAGGGCCTATAAAAATAGCTGATTTGATAACAGCATTGTGTAACTGAGAAAAGTCAGCCGTCAGATGCATCCGCTCTGGCAGCCAAGCCTTTGCATGAAACAAGTGGGCATTTTACGGGTGACGGGCAGAA